>NC_090662.1:19929180-20554180 GCF_013368605.1 Nyctibius grandis
TTATGAATACTGTTCTCAGCATCTCAAAGTAGCTGTTACATACAGCAAGGTGATTGTAAGGGGAAACGCCCAAGTTTTCAATTCTAAATCTTCAGGTGTGCAGGCTGTTAGACCCCCTAATGTTGTAGTTTATTCTGTGTTCATTTCCTTTTGCATTTTCAGAAGTTATTTCAATTGAATCATTTATGGTTCTTCCATTCAGATTATAACAGCTATTTTGGAGCGGATAACCCTCAATGGCTGTATATGAGACATTGCCCGGGGTGCTTCCAAGATGCTTTTGAGCTGGGTAAGGAAATCACTGAGTGTTGACACATTCTCAAAGCACTATGGCATGGATTGAGAGCATATAGTTTATAAACTGTGTTACTGACCTATTATTCTGTGTATTACTGACAGAATTGACTATAACAGTTTCCTCTGAAATGTTAAACAAAACCAAAAACCACTTCTGTTAAAAAGAAAAACATAACAAATATTTAAAAAAAATAAATATCTAATCTGTATGTGGTAATTCATACATAAAAACTGTAATTCATCAGTACCCACTTCTGATGTGTCTACTTTTTCTATAGTAGCCATTCAATGTATAATATTATACTAATGTAATGTGATAATATTACCATTATATTAGTATATTGGTGAGGTAAACCATACTCAGATTTTTACTGTGACTTTAGGGTCAAAGCTAACTGTTTCTGTGGGCGTGGTTTAACCAATATGCTAGTTTAAGACTTGAACTCACATTCAAGCTGTATTTCCCAGATCATCTCTACTATCTGTATATTACATTATACACTCTTGTTTAGTTAGGAGAAATTAGTTATCGTGACTCATTTGCCCTTTTGGGTATGGACACAGGCAACTAAAAACATACGGGCTAATGAACTTGAACCTGTGCATGAAGGACAGTAGAGACATGGGGTGTTAGTGTGGGGCTTTCACTGAGTGTGCATTAACTGAAGAAATCAGAGAAAGCTTTTTGTCTGTTGTTCAAAGGCCTGCTGATGAGTACAATGATTGGGACAGTCCAGCACAGGTGTGATGCTAAAACCTCCCAGGAGGTTGCACAAAGAGCGGTCCATGATCCACTTCACTCCTTCTCTATTTAAGGTCCAGGGAGAGTGTATATTCTGCTGTAGAGAAGGATGTTCTCTCTCTCTTACAATCTTTGTATAATGTTCTTTGTAATGTTTTATCAATCTAAAATCCGTCTGAATCAGCTACAATGTCTCCAGGATTTTTACAGAAGTTAGTTCAGGCTGTGCACTGTCACTGCCCCATGTGCCAAGGGTACTATTTTAACTGCTGGTTTTTAGTTAAATGCCAAAATCTTAGATGCTCCATTTCATGTTGTAATTAAAACTTTCTATTTTAAAACAATGTAAGCATGCAGAAAAATGGTTCCTATTAGAACAGCATAAATCAAAACAAAACCAAAGAGGCTATTTCCCTTTTAAAATATGCTTTTCACAAAAAGTTTTGTGAAAAGCTGCTATACAGCAGCTACTTCATTAGCTTTAGTAAGCTATAGGCTGCCTGATGTATCTGGTAAACAGGAGAAATAAACTTCCCACAAAACCAAGCAGATAAGCACATAATAAATATGTTGTGCATGCCAGGGAAGGTTACATTAATCTACAGTTCCTGCCATTATCCCACCCCAGGTGTATGTAGATGGGCCTCCAGTGTCTTAATTCCACAGAGTCCAGTAAAAAATCTCAGATTAGCTTGCAGTAATCCATTTTTATCCTACTGAACAAAATATGTTTTATACCATTTAGTATTAACTGGCCATATCTAATAATAGCAAGAGACTGGCTAATACTTTTTTTTCATTTACTATCAAGAAATAGTGGACTATATTATACATGAATGGCTTGTAAAATTATTGGTTTGTATTTCAGAATGAAAAACAAGTTTGTGTTCTAAGATTTAGGATTATAAATTAAAGACCACTTTCTCCTTTACTTATTTAAGATTTTGGAATGAAGTCCTGAACATAGACCCAGAAGGAACTTAATACATAAAATTCTGGGCCTCCTTTAGTGTCACAGTCTGGTGCAGGCATAGATCTCCTGAAAACAGGAGAGTTTTCAGGCTTGAAACAAGTGTGCCATAGTGGTAAACTTATACTTAAAATGTAATAATTGTTCATTTTGTGCATGTAATAATTTTCAACTGTTTATTTGAGGTTTTGAATAATTTTTAAAGCATCTGTGCTTAACATTTGTCTGAAAAATATTTATTTCCCCTCTACTAGTTTATTAGCAACCAAAGATTACCTCTTCTCTCAGTAATATCACGCAACGTGCTCAAACATTACAGAGGCAGTCATTGTCTCTTCCTCATATGCTCAGAACATGTTCCAACTGACTGTGGAGGTGCCTGGTTTGTTCTCAATATGCTCCAGTTTTGCTGTAAGTCCCTTTCCTACTTGCTACAGTAAGAATCACTAATGGAAAGAATTAAAAGTGTCCATTGTGGCCTAACTTTAGCTCCTGATCAATTTTTGTGATATCCAGGTTTTGAGGTGGAAAGTCAACAGCTAAATAAATATAAAGAAAGTTCTCTGGTTAAAGTTCAAGCTATAGGTCATAAAGCTTATTGGTTAATTTGCCAGTAAGTATGAGCTTGTATAGCAGAATTCACTCCTGTAGAATTTGGATTTATCTTCCCTCTCCACTAAAGTGGGGGAAGCAACAAAACCCCCAAACTTATTAGCTTTGTAACTTTCCCATACAACACTGCTATTGGCCATGCTATAAAGGTTTGCTGTGACTTGACTCCTAGAATCACTGCTTATTTGGCACGGCTTTCTCCATGGTTCTCATTTTTGGTGAACTTCTTCACTGAATGTTACAGCATTTTAGTTTCGTGCATTTAGGCTAGACCCTCGGGAATTGATGCTGGAAACTGTGGATCGTAACTAAATTCCATTAATTATTTAATGTGTTTAATCTTCCTGGTTATAATACAGATCCTTTTTCTAAAAAAGGAGTAAACAATTATATTTTAAGAAGTGTTAAAAAAATCCAGATTATCTTAAAATATATGAAAAGTAAAAATATGAGGATAAGCCCTCTCAATTTCATTGTGATTTTTGTGAATAGGTCTATAGTCATTGGAACTATACCTTGCCTGTGCCTTGCTCACCAGTCTTAACTGTGAGTTTCAATACATGTATACTCTCTCTAAATCATCATAGAATCACAGAATCACAAAATGGTTTGGTCTGGAAGGGATTTTCAAAGATCAGCTAGTCCAACCCTTCTGCCATCGGCTGGGCCACCTTTCACTACATCAGGTTGCTCAAAGTCCCATCCAACTTCACTTTGAACACTTCATTAGCATTTCTAGATGATAATCTTGCAACTGGAGGCAGGTAGAAAGGCCCTTGAGACTTTGTAGACATTCTCTTTGAGATTAGTAGTTCTCCTCCTGTATGTAAATTGCTACGTGTTCAGGTGTTTTTAGCTGAATGAAGGCATATTTTGAAAACAAGAATAGATGAAGGCCATAAACAAACCAGAAAAAAATGGAAGCAGGAAAGGATGGGCAGACAGACACTGTAATATTACAAGTTCTCCATTAAGACATGTGTGGTTCTGTCAGTTTAATACTGAGTTTCTTTTTCCCCTGAAATATATAAAACTATCCATAGGCAGCCATAGCATATGTAATCATGTATCATAGAAATTAAATGACATAATTCAGAGGACTGCCTGGAAGTATTTGCCTGTTTCTTCAGACATTAGAATATTTCTCCCTGAACAGGTTGAGTGAAAACTTGGTACATCTCACATTAAAAAAAAAAAAAAAATCCGTACTCTGGAAGGCAAGAATGAGTTTCAGCACTTCAGGTTCTTCACACAGGATATGCTGCCCTGGCTCCCTCCTCATTGGCAGCTCATTCATTACAGCTCATGTATTTTCTCATATGCATACTGGCACTACTTCCTTTGGATCTGTACTGGTTGCAAGTACCATCAGTGTAGGAACTGGATTTTTTAAGGCTCTAAATTTTGTAATCCCAGATGCGTTGGGGTTTTTCTATGTAGAAAATTCCTAGGTCACGATGCTGTCATTGTTCTCAGCAGCAAACTTTAATTGCAGAGCTAGTTGGATAAGAGTTGGATTAGCTGGCAGAGTGTTGTCTGGAAAACCTTTCAGCTGTGCAATGTTATCGCTTCCCCTACGTCCCCTCGCCCCCACCCCTGAGGATTCCTAGCCTACTGCATTTGGTGAGATACATATGTTTTCCCCAGCTACACGAGCTGTGAAGGGTTCCTCTGGGATATCGAAGTATAAATACCTAAGTGTGTCTTCAGTTGCTAGGTTATTTTTAGTCAATGGGTGGTTACCAAGTCATCTATAATTGTGCTGTTAAATGTGTCAGAGCAGTTACTGCAAAGCTAGGTGCTCCCTGTAACAGGTTGAGTGTATAAGGCAAAATGAAAGAGGACAAAAGCAACATTTCAGAAGTGAGCTGTTTAAAGATTTCAATTATATAAGGGGAGATTGCCTGATGAGCAGATATGAAGAAGATGATCCATGAGTACAACATGGAAAGAGGAGCATGGTAACATACTTTGACTATACTACCTGTAGTACCTGTGACTGGCATATTGTGTCATTGCAGATTTGTGTGTTGGGGGAATTTACCAGTGGCTCAAGGGATCAGGGTGGTCTTACAGAACCTTTCACTTCTTCTTAGGCATCTCCTATACAGCCTTTGTCAGTAGTGGCCAAAAGCTATTACCAACTGGTGACTGGTATGTGGGAGAAAGTGAAATGAGTTCCCAATGGGCAACTGTCCACATGACATGAACTGCTGACACAGTTCTTTAGAAATAGAAAAGAGGAAGAAAACCATACCCGAACAGACAGTCAGTAAGACGGCAGGAAGAAGACAAAAACAGCAAAATAATACAACTGAAAAGCCAAAGTAAACAAAATTACTTAAAAATACATCAGAAGTTATAAGCAGACATGATGCACTGTAGCACGGAAATTGCACATTGGTTATTCTAAATATCTAGGCTGCGCTATCCCTCTTATGAATCTGCCACTAGGAGAAAGAACTGGGAACAGGGTTTGGGGAGAAAGAACTGGGAACAGGGTTTGGTCTGTCAAAAATTATTAAATATGTATTAACATATGGCTTAATTGGGTAAGTGAAGGGAAAACTAAGTGAAACATTTAGATGGTTGAATGGATGTGTATTTGTGGTTCTTATGGTAGCTGCATCGTCACCAACCAGAGATTAATAGAATCTCTTTAGAGATAAATTTCTACTTGTGGCACTTGCCCAGCATCAGCTGAAGATCAGCGATAAAATTTTGAGGACTACTGTAGTTGTGACTAGCCCAGTAGCAAAGAAATGTGAACCAGCCATTGGCATGCAGAGAACAGTGGGAAAAAATACTTAAAGGCTGCAAGAACTAATTGGTGAAAATATATCCATCTGTATTCATTACTATATATTCAATATATCATCTATTTTGGTTAGGTTCAAAATGGAGAAAGATTTATAATGCCACTTCAGGCATACGTGAAAGGTGAACTGGGGGAATTTCAACAAAATAAAATGTTAAACTTAGCATCAGGAGAAACATTCCAGCTGAGAGAACCACTGGGCTGGAATAATCGCCTCAAGTGACTGGTGACAGACTAATGCCTGAGTAATTCAAAAGTAACAAAAATGAAATCCAGCGGGCATTGGCAAAGATTTGGTCTAGATAGTCTAATAATAGATATCGTCTGCTCTATTTTTTTGTGATTCCAAGCCAGCAGTAGTTTCCAAATTCATTAGTGAAAATGGGCTAACGTCACCTCTTGTGCTACTGCTTTTAGATCTGCATTGGCCATACATAATTTTGGGTTTTATTGCATGAAGAGGAATCAAATAATTATGCAAAAGGTGTTTGACACAACTGAAAATACTAAGGGCTTAGTTATAGGTAAATGGAATACAATCTGAACAAGATTGTGTTCCAGGAATTTTAGCATGTTTTTATTTAGAAAATACCTCAGTAGTGAAGAATAAATTTTTTAAAGTTTGGCAGAATCTTTTCACAGAATTAAATGCAGAATATAGACAATATTTTTAAACCTCTAGAATTGAGCAAAGGCTGCTGCTACAAAGTTCCAGTTTATAATTCTGTAGAACTAGATTGAAGTTTTGGTGAAAAGAACAAATGAACTGTATTTCCAAGAGAGAACATACATTTGGAAATTACGCACTTCATTTTTGTGCTGCTTTCCCATAAGAACTCAGAACTTATATCTCATACACATTTGCTCTTTCTCTTTGATCATCAGGAAAATTCATTCCTCACTTCATCATTACTTTTCCCAGCTGCAACTGTCTTCTGCAACTGTCTTCCAATGCCATCACCATGCTTTACCAGCTTTCAGGTGCTGAGCATCCCTCCTTTAACATGAAAACACAACTGGAAAAGTTCCTGTGGAGTAGTTCCCTGGCAGGAGCTACTGCTGGGGGTACAGCCTCTATATTGCTGGAGATGTATAGGGTCAGAGCTCTGGCAAAAACCTGAAAATTCACAGCGAGATAGTTCTGTAAATCTCTCTTGGTCTAAGCAGCTTAGAAATTGTTTGACGGGTGTTATTCCATTAGTTGGGGGATGCAAATCTTAATAGGCTAAAAGATAAGGGGGATTTTTTTGTCAGTGGAATTTATTCAGAAAAGTCTTCCAGGGAAGTCTATGCTGGTAACTTGAGATATCTTTAATATTTTATAAATCTTTATGCAGGTGACGAGTGAAGAAATTGAAAACGGGTATTTTTAAATAGGACTTACCCTACTTGAAAGGTCCAAAGCTATTTAGAAAACACAAAAACCACAGTGAACCATATTTAGTACAGCAAGTGGCGTTGCCAGGTACCACTGTCCTCTCAAATGGGAAGTCTTCTGGAATCCCTTGTTGCTATGAGACTAAATATCTCTGTACAGTGTGAGCACTGAACCAGATTTTGCTCCCACTTACACTAGTGTGCATGTAGAGTGACTCTCCCCTGTGGCCGGGAAGCACGCTGCCGCATTCTGATGTCTCACTTACGAAAGGGTCTGATCCAAAGCCCACGGAAGCCCAGAAGCATTCATCTAATTGAGAAGCTCAAAGAAGTAAGACTAGTTTAAAATGGGAGAGGGACTATCATCTTGCACCTCAAAAGGAGCAAGCAGTTTGGGGATTTTGACCCATTGACAGTGGGTCTTCACATGCTTTTAGTCAAAAAGGAAAGTAATGTGTAAAATTTTTCTTAGGATTTCTCTCCAAACTTAGCATGTTCAAACTGAAAGATACATATTGCTTATCCTGGACTGCATACATTTTTAAGTTTGCGACACTTTTAAAATCCACTTACCTGTGGGGTTTTTTTTGTTTGCTTAAGTATAAAATCTGTGAATTTTCTTTAGCTACTTGACACTTTTTTCTTTCCCCCAGAAGACAAATAAACAAACAAAACCCAACTTGAACTGCACCCAAGCATGGCCAATTTCTCACCAAAGTGTACATTTCAGAATGAAAGATTTACAGTGGAATATCTCTACTGTAGCTATGACATTGCTTTAACATTGCATTGCTGTAATCTTCAAATACAGTAAATGCAATAAATGGGTTTACAGGGATTTGTGTGAAGTTTAAAATTCACACAAAAGATGATAGTTGTTTTTAATGTTTCTCTGCGCTATCAGTGAAAAACCAAAAAGCACAGGGATGAACTTAACACACATCATCAACAACAACGGAGATGTTTGCCCCACGAAAATACTGGTCTTTTATTAATCTGTCCTTCCAAGCATCTGGAAACCCTGCCATTTTTAAAATTAAGGAAATATTTAAATAGTAAGTGTTACAAAAAATAACATAAAAGCAAACATGTAACCAAATAGCTATGAAAACAAAGCTCTTAGCCTGCAAGTATTCCCTTACTTGGTTTATATCCTCAAAACTATGGATGCGCTTTCAGGTCTATCCCGGATAAACCGGGATAACGCATCGGCCATCGATGCGTTACTGTCATTGCTAATGTAGTGCAGTAAATCTACAGCCAGCCTGAGGAGCACAGCAACTTTCAGCTTGTCGCGGAGCTGCACTGCGGGGAGGACCTATGCCGGGCTGTGCCATGCCGTCCCCGGCCGTGCCGTGTAGCACCGCCTGCCTTACCGAGGCCGCCCGGCGCTCCGGCCGCCTCCTGCCCGCAACGCTGCGAACCGCGCCGGCCCCTGCCCGCTCCTCCTCTGCTGTACCCCCCTCACACGGGCAGCACGCCCGTCGCTCTCACCCTGCCGACACCCGCTCCGGCCCCGCCGCGCCGCTCGCCCGCCGCCGGCCTCGGTCCGCGCTCCTCCCCGCCCCGCTCCGCGGCTCTCGGGGTTTCTCTCCGCGAGCCAGCGCAGGCCGCGGTGCTGGGCACACCCGCGTCACAGAAGTTGCGCGGGGCAGCCGGCGGCTTTTGAACGCGAGAGACGCGGAGCCGCACCGCGTCTGCGGGCAGAGAGGCACCCGGGTGGGAGCCCGGCCCCGACAACCACCTCCGCCGCCCAAATACGCGCCACTGTTCCCCTACCCCCGCACCGCCCCATCGAGCCGCCGCCAGCCGCGTCTGCGGCGCGGAGCTCGGTGCCGCCCGCCCTTACCGGGCAGCCCCCGTCCGTCGGGGCGGCCCCCGCGGCTCGCGAGTGTGGAGCGCCGCGGCGTGTCTGCCCTCGGCCAGGCCTGCAGCGCGTCCCACAACGGCGGCGCCGAGCGCACAGCCCCCGCGGAGCGGCTCCGCATCGCAGCACCTCCCCGGCCCTCCCGCCTTCCTGCCCCCCGGCCCGGCATCTTTACGGCAGCCGGCCGCCGCTGCTGGGTCCTTCCCCTGGAGTGGGAGGGCGGCAGCTAAATCACAGCCTTGGTCTTATTTTTTTTATTTATTTTATTTATGGCATTCTTTCATTTGCGTTCTTGTTTTCCGTGGGGATGGCCGCAACGGAGGCATCAACCTGTAGACTGAAAGAGCTCTCGCCGTAGCCCGGCGCAGCAGCTCGCAGGGCGCTCTGCGGTGCCGCCGCCGGGGAGCGGCGCCGGGACGGGGTCGACCCCCGCGGGCGGGCGGCGGGCGAGGGAGCGGAGCCGGCTACGGCGCCCGGGGGAGCTCCCGGAGCCGGGCGACGAGGACATCCGGCGGCGGAGGTGCGAGCCCGAGGGAAGGCCAGCGATCTTTGCAAGAGTCCCGAGCGGCCCCCCGTTTGCCGGGGATGGTGGGATGAACTGACTCCCCCCGCCCCGCACCAGAGAGGATCTCCGAGCCGGGGGAGGAGGAGGGGGGGGTGCAACAAATTGCCGCCAGCCGGGAGAAGTTGCAGTAAAGAGATCCCTCCCTCCCCCCGCTCCCTCCCCTCCCCGCTCGCTCTCTCCTCCCCGAGCCGTGGCAGCGAGCAGCGGAGCGGCGGCCCGAGCACCGAGCGAAGGAGCGAGCGGCGCCCGCAGCCCGGCGATGCTGCAGCGGCTCCCGCGGAGCCTCGGCGGGCTGGGCCCTGCCCCCGCGCGCCCCGCGCCGCCCGGCGGCGGCGACCCCTGAGCGGGCGGCGGCGGCGACCCGGCGACCCCGCGCCCCCGCGGCGCAGCGGGCGCTGTTGCGCAGCCCTGCCCGGCGCTGCCGGCCTCCCTGCCCCCGCCGCCGGCTCGGCGCGGCGCGGCTCCCGCGGAGACGGAGCGCTGATTCATGGGGCCCCGCGCCGGCTGCCTCGGCCAGGAGAGCGCGGCGCTGCCGCTGCCCCCGCGCGGGGTGTGAAGCCCCGGCCCCTCCTCCGCAGCCCCGGGCTCGCCCGCCCTGCTCGGGAGTGTGGTCCCTGCCGGGAACCGCCGCGCCTGGCGCACAGAGGGAAGCGTTGATGCATCGCTGTGGAAATTCATTGTGTGACTTTCTGGGTATTTACTGAGTTTCAGACCGAGATGCAGCTCTTGAAAGCTTTATGGGCACTAGCAGGAGCAGCGATCTGCTGTTTTCTTATATTTGTCATCCACTCACAGTTTCTTAAAGAAGGTAATTATATCTGCATGTCTACATACCCTGTTCTTTAATACTAAGGTCTTTACGAGGTGCCTTAATTATTTTTACTGTTTCCAGTATGTTCTATTTACAGCAGTGCTTCCACGCTATTTTTCCTTTCCGTTAAAGCCTTCTAATTTTCGTTCCTTTAGATAATAGGTAGCTTTAGACTTACATTCTTGGTAAATGTATATATATACAAAATCTGGGTGATGTTTGTAGTCAATGTTTTAGCCAATGTCTCATTTCTTTATGGGGCATGTATAGTGTATAGAAAATATTTGTTGCTGTCAGATGACCACAGAACAGCAGTCATCATGGGAGTATTAATAAACCAAAAACCCCTTAAGAAGTAAACGTATTATTTTTATACCAAATCAGTAGGCATCCTTTCCCTCTTCTTTATTCGGTACTTTTTCAATAGATGGCACTAAAGTTCTACGGAAAGGGCAGGGCAGAGCAAATCCTGGGCATTCAGCATCTTCCTTCTCCTGGCTGCCCCAAAACTGAAAGAGGCCTTTGCATGGTTTCAAGGCTCCTGTTTTTTTCCACCTTGTGGTCAGAAAATTATGATTACAATTTACTGAAGAAAATAGTTTGAATTGTGGGGCAGGCTTTCTTCTTTTTTTTTTCCTACGTGATTTGGGAAAAAAAAATGTTTGATTAAGTGGGTAGAGGAATTTTCTTGGGGAGTAACGCTTATATTGCTCTTTTGTTTTGTTTTGTTTTTTTGTTTTCTTTCCTCAGGAAATTACTTTTTTTTCCCTCTGCTAAAATAACGATTCCACTGCTTATTTGTAAAGCAAACTGTAGTCTGAGATTCAAGTGTGAATCCTGAGAGATGTATATATATTTGTTGGTATGTGGGAAAGCCCAATGCTGTTCTTTAAGCAGCGTTAACAAATATAACACAACAACATGGGGCTTTTAGTGAACTCATTTATTCTTTTTTAGCATTGTAGCATAGCTGAGATTATAGCTGCCTGAAGAAGCAGCCCAGTTCAGCTTGGAGTGCTGGCTGCGCAAAGCATGGGAAAAAACTTTTATGTGACTGGGACAAAGTTTCACTCAAGACTGGACAAAGAGACAACCTTGCCACCACTGAAGTATCGCTGCTGATTTTAATTTAGTATCAGTCCAAAAAAAGCACGAGACTCTACGTTTTCACAGTTCTTTTCTGAGATTAATAAACACTGATTTGCCTGATTTGGTTAATTAAGAAGCATTATCCAGATATCGCCAGTGCCAGAGATTTCTCCTTTAAGAAACCTACCCATGCTTTGATTTTATTGTGTGCAATGCCTCCCACATAGTCACTTATTTAACATTCTTTTAAAATGCTCGGGCTAGTGTATTTATGTGTCTCAGTCTAATGAGATGACTCGTTTTGAGGAGATTTTACAGAATGAAATATTGCCAGTCATTTAAGGCGATTTTTTTGTCAGTGTTTGCCATTATGCTGCTTGGTTATTTTTTGTCTTCAGTCTTTCCCTGCTTGATTTTGAGACCTGTGTTACTGTAAATAATCCATAAAGAAACAAGCATTTTGTTTCACTACAAATATTTCTTCTTGCATTGTCAGTGTAGAAAGCTAGCAAATTAATATATAAAAACAGAAACCATAGCCATACACCAAGGACTTTAACATGTTTTACATTGCTTCTCCTCCAGCAATTATCGCCACTCTTAATGTGGACTGCAGAGAGAAAACTGAAGCTCTTGAGCTTGTCGGATAACTTAATTGCATCTTTTTTTTTTTTTTCTTAATATTTGTGAACAAAATATTTCTGCTTTGTCTAACATTGAGAACTATATACTCACTGTAAATACAGGTTGCGTGTATTGGGCTGGTTGTCAGCCTTTTCTTGACGGGTGCTAACCTCCACAATAGCATTTTGACCCCTTTCGTATAATTACTTCATCAGTGTTTGTATTCCTCCTTGTAGTTTCAATAATGACACTGAATAGTTTAGTGGAACTGATTGAAAGTCTACATGATATAACTGAGTTTTTTCTTTATGAAGAACTTTTAAAATATCCAATGAAAATGATTGGTTTAAGCATAATATATTCAAATGCAGGCATTTAAGAGAATAAGAAATAGATAACAGAAAATTTAAGCTATATATTGTAAACAGTTTGCAAAAGCAAGATTTAAATTTAATTTCTTTTTCAGTTTAAAAATTGCCTTTTTTTTTTTTATTATTATTTTCAGTAAGAAAACAAGGGAATGAAGTGTGAAGAAAGGAATAGCAAATCATTTAACCATATGCCTACCACATGAGTTTACTAAGTAAATATGTATAAAGAAGAATACATGTGGGATGGCTGTTACCTTACCTTCAGAAGAACTGAAATTCTTTTCTGATATCACAGTTAGCCCTTTACATTAAAATTTCAAAAAAAGTTAGGAATGGTATGTCTCATTGCACATGATGTTGTTAGACTGTTGATTTCGTGCAAAAAGATTAATTTCCCATCAGAGTCTAATGAACTACATGGGCTCATTGTTTGTAACTCAGCTGTGTGGTCAAATTCCGAAGTTAAATACTTGGACATTTTCATTTGATTATTTCTTGTGCAGAAGGATAATTGCCTGTAGTCCCAAAGAACAAACAAGTAAGCCACCAGTTTGCCTAGCTTGATCAGATTAGCTGATAGCACTGTCTCTTGAGACAATTTGACAGTACAAGCTCATACATGAAGCATCTCTTCTGTGTGCAAGACAATTGATTTAAGAAGAATGACATGTAGAATTAATGAAAGGTCTGCCTTAATTTATTAATGCGTGCTTTTTCCATTTTTGCTTGTTTTGTAATATTTAGTGCTTATTGTTTTTCTAGTTCTTATTGTTTTCTATGCAGGTCTTAATAGAAAACTGATATAATCTTCACTTCTTACAACATCTCAAAATTATATAATTACCACATGTATTCATTTTCCTTTTACTCACTTGGAATTAGTGATGGTATCTGTTATGTTAAACTCTTATCACCTATTAACACAAGATACTTTTATAATTTTAGTTGTACTGCATGGCTATAGTGTGTAGAACTTTGGTTACATCCAGCTAAAACTTATTACCGGAACCAAATCCTTCCTCAGTCACATTCATAAATGTGAGATTGTGTGTTGCAACAGTCAACGGAGAGTTTTCACACTGTTTTCATTTTAGTTCCTGTGTTGAACTTAGATTTTTCTCTGAGTAGCCCTGTCTTAATTCTTAAATATTTCTATATACATCTTTGAATTAAGGCAGTTTAGTAGTAGCATTACATTACTGCCGTTTAAATGGTGTTAAGGAACAATGAATGCTTGTTCTGAGATGAGTGGGAAAGAGCTGTTTAAATGTCTATTTTCATGAATATGTTTTTTTCAGGAAGTGGAGAATGGGTGACACAGGGTGCCATTTTTCCACACTTAGGCTTTTGTGTGGAAATACAGGTCGTCCTGTGGCTAATCCGTTCCCCTATGTCCAATCTGTCCTTCAGTGTTTCGAAAAGATGAATAGAGCTGTGAACCCAGAAAAGGGTATTGTGATATATAATTGCAGTCCCATGCCTGTCTGATCTCTCTGCAAAGCAGTTTAACATACTCTAGTCAGCTGCAGTCAGTATGAAGGGGTGTTAAAAACTGAACTATCTAAAACTTTTTGCATACGCTGTTGAGAAATAAAAGTAAGGAATTACATTCACCACTCATGTCTGATTTTAAATAATTTGTAATCTATTATTGTTTAGCACATTTATTCAAAGAGAACTGAAAAACACTGAGTTGATGTTACACACATTAATTATGGGAACTCCTTTGCCCCCGGTCAAGTACCCTTTTCACCTAGTAGAACTTTTTAACCATTCAAACAGAGCAATGATGGGAAAAGGTAAAGGATACAGTTTCTAAATGTGTCTTTGAATCCATTGGAAAGTAGTGCAGTTAGGGAGGAACTTCAGAAAGGTACATGTGTATCTCAGCCAGGGTGTGTTACAGCGCTGGATATACTTTGAAGCTTTGTTTATCCTGTGATTGCTCATTAAGAGGCGGTTTAGTATTTTGAATGGTTTGTGAGGTGAGGGTGGTGTGAGCCTTGTTTGAAGTGGGACTACACAGAAACATGGATTCAGTCTCAAGAATCTTACTTAAAGCATAGAGGACTGGAGTATTCAGATCTCAAAACCACATTCTTAATCTGTTGGGTAGATGTGCAGTAGTAAGCTGTGTAAAACAGGGTGAGTTTGTATTGATACGCTGCAGCAGTTAAGTAGAGACAAGAGAATTCTGATACTTCTTTTATGACCAGATGATTGTGGCTATAAACCAGAACTTTAGTATCATTTGTGCAGATTTAGTATATACTTACTTTTCATAATTATATTTTTTTTTCTGCCTTGGGCAAAATTTAGCAATTATTGGTTACACTCTTGTTGGCACTTCTCTGTCAAACACATTTAGAGGAATTAGTGTCACAATAGCAAAAAATACTGCAGCGCTTTCTTTAAAAGAATGCATTTATTACACTTAATAACTTGGTTAAGTTTTATACTTAATATCTTTGTTATGTCACTTTTTACAGATTTAAATATTTTAGCTTGCTCTAAAAACATGGAAAAAGCCTTATGCATATTTTTGTGCTTTTAGACTGTATATTTTGACACGGAAAATAAGGAATGTTATTCTATTTAGCTGTGTAACCCCAAACAACTCTGCTAATGTTTGAAAATGTCTACTGACAGTATACCCAAGATAATTTTTTTCAGAGCTTTCTGTTCATATAACCTGATAGCTTTATAAAGTTGGTAAAACTGATGTTTACTGCTGTGTAAAACATTTTGAGGAAAAGAATAGTTATCTTCCACAACTTTTTGAGACTTTGGCCCTCAAAATTTTCCTGTAAAGAACTTGAATATGACTTATTTCGACAGATAATATTGCCAGCCTTTCATTCCTTTAAAATTTATTCTTCTTTTATCTTTTAAACATTAAAAAAAAAAAAAAAGAAAGACTTGAAACAATTAAAGTGAGAAAGAGAAATGCTTTTAAGAATGTGAGGAAAAAAACTCTGGGTTTATGTTAGAGTTGTTTTTTCAGTTTGCCTTTTTATGCTTAACCTGTGTCTCAAAACAGTGAGATAGCTTGCGTACCAGATGTGCTGCATATGTTACATATATATAGTAAAACTGAGTTGAGGACAGTGTGTCCCAGCTCAGATTTGCCTGCTTTTGAAGGGTTTGTTACTTTTAGCATACTGTAGTATAATTCTTTTCTCCTGTTTTTCTTTTATACGTTTTTTGGGGGGGTTATGGAGAAGCAGATATGAATGAAATTGTCAGAGCAGCACATCAGGCTAGGAAGAGGCACAGAATGCAGAAGTGGAAGGTTTCTCTTCCCATCCAGGAAACAGATTTGTCAGTTAAAAAGCCTTAAGCTTGAATAAATGCTGCACAAGGGAAGAAAATGTGAAAGGTAACCAATCTGGGGGGTTTGTTTGCATTTGTTTAATAGTTTTATGGCAAATACATAAAATTGAGAAGACCCAGTTCAGTGGCTATTTGATAGTGCGTGACACATTGGGACTGAAGAAAAATGAGAGAAGGTCCTGCTTTGAGATAAAATAGCTTTGTATTTTAAAAGTTTTGGTATTTTCAGAGGGTTCTTTTTAAGAGAGAGTTAGAGGAGTGCAGCAGTGAAAGGAAGCTGTGCAGACAAAGGTTCTCAATAATTTTCTTTTCAGGGAGGCGAGAAAGGTGTCCTCTATTTGGCATCTGCTGTGCCGGGATATACCAAGAGGGGGAGTCTGACAGTTTTTCTACCCGTAAAAGGTAGCTTTGAAATAGTCTTTGGGTTTGAGTGATGAAAATGAAAGATGTGTATGTCTTCACAGGGAAGTGCGCCATAGATGATATAGACCCCCTACTTTTCCTGACTGAGCAACTTGAGAAAAGGAATTAGTGACAGATTTTCAGAAGCCTTTTACGACTGCCTGTTTTCTGCCCCAAGAGCACGAGTGAGGAATTATTGACCTTTCTCAGCATTTATCAGCACTACCTGTTCTTAAAGGCAGTACTATAGACTAATGTGAGCTGCATCATACAAAAGTGCATGCTTTTTAGATCTGTTGAGTAATATTTATTTTTCTTGTTTCTTAGCATGCATATACTGTATCAAATATAAAAGTGGAATAAGACCAAGGCACATACAATTGAGATTTTTTTAAACTGAATTTAGAAGGGGACATTGAAAAAAAAGCATACATTTAGAGGTCAGGAGTTCAATATAATATTGGTAAGAAAATCCGTAAATGTCTTTAATTCACTACTCAAAAGATAGGTAAAATTATTCTCTTCTCGTATATATTTAAAAATACCTTTTTATAATCATATGAAGAAAAGAGGCAACACAAGTTTTTGCACTAATGATAACAACAGTATTTGTTTTCTGTTAGTATTTAGATGTCCCAGTTGGAATCAGTGGCTCAGCCGAGTACGACTGGCCAACTGCAGTGTATATTTGTACAAGTCTAAGTCAGGGATCTATTCCATCCAGTATCTGGATTTTAGCAAAGATTTATTTCGTTCAGAAATTATATCGTCTTGACACTTATAACCCATAGTGATAGAAGGTTCTGTTTAATAACAAAATCCGATTATTTGCCTAAATGTGCTTTTTATGCCTGTTCTAGATATCCAACACAATATAATGAATCTGCCTATTCATTATATTTTACCTTTGGCACTACATCAGTTCACAAGTAAATGTTAGTCAGAACAATAGATCTTCCTACTAATTGTTGTTAGTCTTGTGAAAAGCAATGAGTAACGTGTTTGAAATATGTCCAAACAGCAAATTAACATATAAATAACCAGAAAAAAATAATGTAATGGATCAATACCTACTGAGATATTTTCTAAATGCTTTACTAATGTGTGTTTTCATGTGAGTGATTTATTATTTTTGACCATATGGACGAGAGTAGAAGATTGTGTTAATTTATCAGATGAAAAATTGTGTTTATAATAGATGAGTATATTCTGGATCTCAGCTTCTTCCTAACGTGCCACAAGGCTATATGGTATTCCTAAGTCTAGATGTTAATTGCAGTCACACATGAGGAAGATGTAGGCCAAATTAAGTGGATCCACAGGAGAACAAAGGGAATAACTCCAACTTCAGAAGATATGACCTAGAAAGAAGTACTGAAGAGACTAGAGTTACTGAGTTTAGAGAAGAGATTACTAGCACGATAAGAGTTTTCAGTGGGTAAAATTCTGCCGTAAGAGTAACAAACTGTTCTTTCTGTAAAGTGGGAAGATTACAAGAATCAATGAGTGCAAACTGATTTGAGGGAGATGTAGGTTAGACATCATGAAGATTGCAGCAAGGCAAATTTGTGCTGTGCATCAGGGAAGACTTGCCAATGGCAAGAACAGTTAAGCATTGGAATAGATTTTTCTTGGGAAGTTGTGAAACAGGAGAGTTTTACTTTCAGGTTAAAATATTATCTGTTGGGAATAGTATCATTAAGTTGAAGCAGACAGGTGGACTAGGTGAGTTCTTGAAGTCCCTTCAAGTCTTATCCTCCAAAATGTGCGCTTACCTGAAACTTAGGAAGGTGAAAGATATTTAAACATCTGATTTTAGGGCAGTTTTCTGTTGACAGCTGAATAGGCTTATGAGAAGGCACACTAGGATCTGAAAGTATTCAGGGGACAAATAAAACCTCAAGAAAACAACTAGTGTTTTAAGTATTTTATTAGCTAAATCTTGCCAGTTTTTGAGTTGCAAATGTAATTTAAAAAAAAATAAAGGAACAGAAAATCTCATGATTTATGTAGTTAAAGATCACTCTTTTAAGTGCTGTTTGTGTTGCAAGCTCTTTAGGACTTGAAGGCATCCTGAAGCAAGGCCTTGTTCTGTTCACTCTTCTTTGTACACAAAGAGCAGTGAAATTAGAATATTAGTGTAACTCACTTTCTGTTATTTCTTATGGGATGAGAGTTCAGGTTAAGAATTGTTGAGCTCTGCCAGTCTGTTCTTGTTACCCCAGCACCTGGTGGGCTTATCTCCAGGTGGCCCTATAGCTGCTCTGTCCTCTGGTATGGGAAGCAAAGAAGCAACTCCACAACAGAGTGAGCTGCAAATGGCTTCAGAGAGGTTCTCTGTCAACCTCTGCCTCTTTGGTACTATGGGTGATTAAGAGCTTTGTGTTTGTTACTGCCTGTAATGGTGTGTACCTTGATGCAATACTGTCCAATTTTTATGATGTCTGCATGGTTTCAAATACAGTAGCAAAAGGAAAATTCACAAATCTTGCTGACAGAAAGACTTGGGGATCGAGATAAGGACAGGGAGAGATCACTCACCAATTACTGTCACAGGCAAAACAGATTCAACTTGGGGAAATTAACTTAGTTTATTGCCAATTAAAATCAGAATAGGGTCATGAGAAACAAACCCAAATCTTAAAACACCTTACCTCCACCCCTCCCTTCTTCCTGGGCTCAACTTCAGTCCCGATTTCTCTACCTCCTCCCCTCCCCAAGTGGCATGGGGGTATGGGGAATGGGGGTTGCGGTCAGTTCATCACACGTTGTCTCTGCCTCTTCTTCCTCCTCACGCCCTTCCCTGCTCCAGCATGGGGTCCCTCCCACAGGAGACAGTCCTCCACAAACTTCTCCAAAATGAGTGCTTCCCATGGGCTGCAGTTCTTCATGAACTGCTCCAGCGTGAGTCCCTTCCACAGGGTGCAGTCCTTCAGGAACAGACTGCTCCAGTGTGGTCTTCCTATGGGATCACAGCCTCCCTCAGGCATCCACCTGCTCTGGCGTGGGGTCCTCCATGGGCTGCAGGTGTATATCTGCTCTGCTGTTAACCTCCATGGGCTTCAGGGAGACAGCCTGCCTCACCATGGTCTTCACCATGGGCTGCAGGGGAATCTCTGCTCCGGTGTGTGGAGCACCTCCTCCCCCTCCTTCTTCACTGACCTTGGTGTCTGCACAGTTGTTTCCCTCACATATTCTCACTCCTCTCTGGCTGCAATTGCTCAGGTTTTTTCTCCCCCTTCTTAACTTATCCCAGAGGTGCTACCACTGTCACTGATGGGCTTAGCCTTGGCCAGCAGCGGGTCCATCTTGGAGCTGGCTGTCATTGTCTCTATTGGACATGACGGAAGCTTCTAGCAGCTTCTCACAGAAGCCACCCCTGTAGCCCTTCTGGCTACTAAAACCTTACCAGGCAAACCCAATACAGTCATACTCCAGAACTTGTGCTTGGAGCAAGTCCTGTCTGGAATTTGTTCATGTGTCTGGAACAGTTACGCAGTACAAAGTTGTTATAGTTAAAGGTGTAGAAGAGTTGGGTACTAGTTATTGTTTCCTTGAGCAGCACTAACATTTCTTTAAAGACAGGAAATAAAATCTTTCACAGTTACTGTATTGCAAGTTAAAATTGCTTTACCCCTTTACACTAGTTTGTCAAAAAGCACTCACATTCTATGTGGTTCTGTGGTGACCACTAATTAATCATGACAGTTATGTTATATGATATCCTTTGTACTTTGCTACAGTTTTTATTATATTAAATTACATGGTTTTCCGCACGATTCTTTCAATACAAATTTATCGCTTTAAGGAATTAAAAACCAAACCACTACTCCATTATTCAGAGTTGTACATGTTTTGGAGATGTGCATCATGGATCTCGGAATAGATTTAGCCTCAAGAGAATCAAACAGTTGTTTGAAATGGTCACTGCTTGAGTATCACCTTGCTTACAGCTATGAACTAATTGAGATTAAACTAAAATGATTGTGAGATGCATCCTTTTCCTGTTCTCTGTTGGTTTCCACTATCTGTTAATGCTTTAAAGGTATTATTTAGTCTTTAAAAAAAAAATGGATGTGCTTCTAGGTTTCTCTTCTGTTCTAGCTTTTGCCTTTGTTTTTCTAAATACATGCTGGTAGATGAAGTAAAGAGTCTTCAGCTTCATTTATTATGAGATCTCGTAACTGTTGTAAGCAGTTTTGTATGTTTGGCTATAAAACTATATAGATTGTACCAGATGCTGCCTTAACTTATTTTATAGAATTATAATGGATGCTGATGAGTCTTAGAGTCAAGCCTTTAAAGATAAAAATCCCTTTGCTGTGTGTTATTGTTTTTGGTAGTGTGTAGTAACAGCCCTGTTTTATTGAATCTTTTCACCTTTCCATTATTTTGATGAACATTTTAGTAAAACTCTTTATATTTCAATATTATAGGAAGTTTTATGTCTTCCCTAAAGACTATAACAACATTAAAAAAGTATTTAACCTGATATTTAGGTAATAAGTAGCATGATTTTCAAGTGGGCTGAAGACCCAAGAACTCCCATTGCCTGCAGTTAGAGGTTGTGTGATAAAACATATGGGTTGAGCATTTTCTTGGCCATGTCCACTTACTAATTTCATGCCAAGGTCCAACAAGTTCATTGTTATTACTAGTTAATTCATAATTAGACAAATATCCATTTGTTGTGATATATATACATCACTTTTAGTGTTAATTATTTATTAAAAATGCATTTTAAGATTGATGTATAAATTAGCAGCAGTTTTTCCTTTTTGTTGCACTTTCCTGAGCTCAAAAGCATTTTGCAAGCCGCATATGGCTTTTCACTTTTAAGTAAACTGTCTCTGGTAGCAGCCTTCAGAAAGTAATCTGTAAGGTATGAAAGTCGAAGGAAGCCATGTCATTAGAGAAAATGAGTTCACTATTTGATGTTAGCAATGAAATCTTGTCTCCATTTGCGTTGATGGTGATCTACTTGCTGTTTTCACTGAGGCCCCAGTTTTAGCTGTGTTGGGCAGCTGTGGTTCTACTTGGGTATACGTTTGCCTTGTTTTATTGACTTGGGAAAGCGTCCTTTCCTATCTGTAACATGTGTGAGGTATATGACTTTGAAAGATTACTCCTACTGAAGCTCTTTTCAAATCAACTGATTAAAGCATGTACTTCACTGGGCAGGTTCTACTTCATACTACAGTTCCTTGTCCCATACTCAGGCACTCCAGCTCCTGGTGACGCTGTCTTGCTACTGGTAAAATGAGGTTATTTCCCTTGTTCCACAGATGCTAAAGACTAGGGCTGTTGTGTAACTGCATACTCCAATGCAGTGAATTATTAGTGTTAGTAGCATGTGCTTCTGTTAAATTATGCACTGAGGCCTTACGTAGAGCCAGAACTGTATCCTTGCAGTCACTTAACAAATCTAGAGACTCGCAGTTCACAGAAGTACAAGAAAAAAATGTTAAATTATACATGAGCAAGTAGTTAAAATAACAGAAGTTATGAACTATCATTTCTCCTCAGTGTCTCTTCACAGGCTTAATGCTTCTCTTTTTTAATTGCCTAATTTCTTCAGTGGTCCTTGTCCACTTCCAGCACACTCCTTCTGCCTCCTGTCTTGCATGCTCTCCCAGGCGCATGCATCTTCATTCTGCATGCATGTGTGGGAACATGGGCAAAAAAGGAGATGGTCAAGGGATCTGTTATGATTCTGAAGATTGTGCTTTTCGTCCCTAGTTTCTAGGCTATCTTAGAAATAAATTCCATATATAGCTTTGTCTCTATGCTTGTATAACTGTATGTATAGCCTTGACTGTCCCTCTACCCATTATAAAATTCTTCCAATCTGATTTTTAGGTTAGAATATGTCTGGCCATATTATCTAGTTCATTGGGCATTAGGGCATTGTGTATCAGCTAATGAATTCAAATTTAGTTTTTTTAGAATACAGTCTGAAAATTTTCTTTTCTAGTACTGACAGAGAACTAAGGTGAACAAGGAATTTGTGCCCTTTTTATTACTTCCTCTTTGTTAGATGGGAATTTTTCACTAGATGACTCGGTTGCAAACTTCAGGCAACTGATCCCTCAGGAAGCCAGTACAGATCATAGAATCATAGAATGGTTTGGGTTCAAAGGGACCTTAAAGATCATCTAGTTCTTCACCCCATGGGCAGGGGTACCTTCCACTAGATCAGGTTGCTTGGGTGCCCATGCTGGGGAGACCAAGTCTGTATGTAGTTAAGCTTGTATATTTTCACATGTGTTTTATTGTAGTCTTACCCATTTTAAGTTTTCTTCTTCAGTTCTGTGAGCTCTATCACGATGAGAGCTAAAATGCATTAGATTAATAATAATTCTTAGTATTAAACCCAGTTCATAGATATTATGTATGTTTAGTAATTTGTATTATGGTGTCAAATGTATGTAAAGTCTCTATTTGTTACAGGTATTTTAATGAGTAGTTTGAAAATTATTTTCAGTTCACAAGATGAGATTTGCAAACCTCCCTTTTTCAGCAGACAAATGATGGAAGTCAAATTAAAAGGAGTAGCTTATCTCTCAGATTCATTCTAATGCTATGACTTTCTGACATGGTGTTGAAGATGTCAGATCTATCTCTAGGCTTATATAATACCTGTTCACTGTAACGGGAACTGCAGACACCTGTGCATCTTCAGGCAGGCAGGTTCTTGAATTCAGGAAAGCTGTCCAGTACTAGAGCGGCATGTCAAAACATAATTTTCTTCCTAAGAAAACAGAGCAATCATATTTTCTTCTCCAGATATTTTTTTTTTAGAAAAAGAGAAAAGAACACAGGAAAATTTCAATGGAATTAGCAATAAAAAGAGCAAGAAAAGAACTGCAATTTGGAGCATATTTTCATTTTCTAATAGTTTATAATTATAAAAGTCAAACAGAGAAACCTTTGCCATAGAACTACTCATTTGTTTGATTGCTTTCTCCAGCACTTATTTGTTATTATTTGAAAGTGGTCAAGGTTAAGCAGAGATGGGCTTACTAACTGTGATTTAATCCTGACTTCTTCTCAATGTAGCTTCATCTTTTAATATAAACTGTAGACATTTAAAGTAAAAAGGGCTATTCTGAATCCATATATGAGAAAAGATTATGTACAAACACAAAGGAAATAGTTTGTAGTGAAGCCTCACTGTTAATTTACATTTTGAAGAAACAAAAAGTTGCCATCGTAACATGTAGGTTGCAAAAATTTTCTAAATCTGATTTATTAGACTGAGGAAACTCTTAACTGGCATGATATATTTCTCAAGTTTTGTGAATAAGAAAGCATAATTCTGTGCATTTGTGGGATTGGCCTCAAATAGCTTACATTTGTGCAAAACATAATAAAATATGAAGGCATTGGTAAGTAATGCAAACTGAGCCTTTTCCAATCAGCTTTTTAATTATGTTGTTCCTAAGATAATTACTGTTTGGTGTTTTTTTCCTAAAAAAATAGTAAAATATATGTGTTTTTTCAGCATAAGAATTTGTTGCAGCTCAGTTGTTGTTCAGCAATTGTGCATTTTATATTGATGTGCATTATTTTAGATATGTGGGGCAGCATATTCTGTCTTTTCTCATAAATTTCTTTTTAATTCTATTTAATTCACTAATTCTTTTTTTTCTAGAACAAACTTACCAATAATATTTTTGTATGAAACAGAGCTTTGGTAAACAGACCAAAAGATAGAGTTAATAGTGAGATACACTTTTGCTATTTTACAAAGCCAGTTTTAGTACTGTGCACTGTGGGTATAGTAAACTCTAGCTCTGAGTGCCACAAACTGCTCTCTTAGCTTTCTAACTCCATGTGCAGCGAAACTGAGCAAATTACTTTTATGGAGCAATTTGCAGGGTCAGTTGTTTAACTAGTTAATTTACTGCATATCTCTAGTCCCAGCAAACAGCCAGTTTTTATTTTCAGTGGTATTTATATATTTCATACTGTTTAAGAATTATGTAAGAAATAATGTTTGCCCCCAATCGTCATCTAATGCTTTCTAAATATCGTTGGGTTGGATCTAGCTCTACTGCTGATGGCCAGTGACCTTTTGACTCATGGGACACCTGAGCTATTTAACTTTTTAAGGTGAAGTTCTTGCTGATGCCTGATCCAGTTGAGTGTTAAAGTTTGAATAATTCTTCCATACTTGTATGTTAGATTTAAAAATAGATCTCATTTTTGAATATGTTAAATGTAATAACAGTATCTACTTATCACTAGACAGCACTAAGGTATTCCACCATTTTTCAGCTGCAGTTCTATGATAGTCCCCTTTTCCGTTATAAATTATTAGTATCTTTTTTTTAAGTAACATTTAAGTTCTTTTCTATAGAATCATAAAAAATAAGTTGAAAGCCCACAGCAGAACTGAGTATACCTAGACCATTGATCTGATTTAAGAACTCTAATGGTGGAGTTTCTACAGCTTTTCTGGATTTTCATGCTGCACTCACCTATTATGTCTGCATTTACTCTGAGTGGTTGCTGCGGTATCAATCATTTTGTCGTGTGGGAAGGCTAGAACAGAAAGCACACAGACACAGAGCTCTTTGAAATCCTGACATACTTAATCCACTTAAATTGTAAAGATAGTACTTCAGGTGGGGTTGCTGGGTTGCAGTTGCAGAATGTGGTGAACAGCAAATCAAAAAGCAGTGTTCACTCTGCCAGAGGAGGGAGGACCTGATGGGGGCACAGAGGATCAGCAGTGAGGTGTGGCATCCCTAACTGGGGAGACAGTGCTGGGACAATTCTCCCTCACTGTTCTTCCTTGGCTCTTGCCCTGGAGGGGGTTGCAGCCATTTTTTTATACCTGCTTGTTGCTACCTTTGTATTTGCACCTCCTACAAGGATGTTTTACATATGTGAGATGCATGTTCCTTATCTTCATTGTTATGCTGGTTCTACGAAACTCCCAAGGCTACGTTCCTTCAGTAACCAGTAACCGGCTGTGATTTGTGTTTATACCCCCTGCCTCTGCCATCATCCTGTACTTACACCCTGGGGGGCCCCTACTCCACATCACTGCAGCATCAAAGTGGCTTCTGGTACTGCCCTCAGTGCTCTTCATCTACTTTTCCAGTATATTCCAGGTCAACACACCACTAGTGGTTTTAGAGTTTGCCAAGGATTGCTATTGAATGATATTTCAAAGTTTTTAAGTGCAGAGTCCATGCATATCGCTGTTTAGGAGTAGCATCCATGAAGCTCTTGACCGCCTGCTATGGCTGCCCAAGACTTGCTATGTGTCTTGGGAGCGCAGTTCATAACAATGCATTCGATATTGTGACTAATGTCTTTCTCATGTTCCTTTGCTTCGTACTGAAAGGTAAATGTGTAAGGGAGAAATTTTATTGATTTTTTTCCTGTTTTAAAAATACACGAGTTCCTCTTCATTTGAGATAGAGAAGGCATTCAAAGAAGCACACCTTGCTCTTCAGCAGTCTGATTTCTGACAGGTTTGAAGGAGGTCACTGGCAAACCTCTGTCCAGTGGGAGAAAACTGGGAAATAGTAGGATAAAAAGTCAGGTTTTAAATCAATTTTTATGTAAACATTTGGTTCTTGGAAGCATTTAGGACACACAGCTGCTGCTGTTGTCAATCTTGAATGTTTTTGAAAATCATCCATCTCTAATTACTACTCTGTGAAGTCTAGCTTTGTTTTCAAAAGTCTTGGCAAATATATAGCTTATTTCTTTATGATAGAGATGGTAATTAAATTGTATGTTAAGAGTCCAAAATCTACTAGGAACGATTCCTTACATACACTAAACTAACATCTACCTTCTGCATTTTTGTATGTCAGGGGGCCGCAAGGGCCGGCAGCTCCCTGAGTTGGAGTGCAGGGGCGTTGGGGCTCCCCAGGAGACCCGTCTGGGCAGGGCCTGGCAGCCAGGGCCCATCCCACCCCAGCAGCAGGGCAGCTGGGGGGCACCAGGGCAGCCCCAGCCCTGGGCATCGGGCACCTCCCTGGGGACAGGGCCAGGCTGAGGCCAGGCTGGGCCATGGGCCCACGGGTGCGCCTGGCTTGGCAGGGCCCATGGCCGGGCAGGGCAGGGCTGTGAGGAGCTGGAGACTGGCTGGGCTGCGGTGTTGCTGGGGTGGGGGCTGATGGCCCTGGGGTCTGGAATGGGGTCCTGAGCCATGGGCAGGGTGTGCTGGACAGGGACATTAGTGCCTGCAGGGCCCTGACATTGTATCTGCTTTTGTAGCTGATCCAGTAAGAAAGCCACTTAAACGTATTATAAATGCAGCACAAGAATACCAGCATGAATTGACACACTGATTTATTTTGCATATTTTGTGGCAGACGTATACTTGTGTTTTAAAGACCATGTGCATTACTTTATGGATGTGGTAATGGGTCCTGGACAAGCTCGATCTGGACTGGCAGCTGAAGAGAACTTGAGTGCTGTGCTTAGGATGATTGATATGGCCCTGCTTGACGTCAGTACTTCGAGGAAGTAGGAACTGTGCTGCTGAAAATGCCACTGCTTCAGAAAGATAGAAAAGGAATGCAAAAGAGGAGAGGTAATACTGACTTGAACAGTATTGGACTTTCTCTAAGTCATCACTGATCTATCAATTAGGTCCTCCTCTAAGCTGTGTACAATAAGTAGTTTGTTGTGTTTTAGTAATACCTGAAAGTTTTAGAAAGTCAAAGTTGTCTTCCATGGATGTGAACTTGTGAAATGTCTTGGGATGCTTCTGAAAAGGCAATGTTATACCACTGCAGGGTACTTTTAAACTAGTACTTTCATCTCCTTTACAGTTTCCTTTCTTCCACCTGATGCACCAGCCATTGAATAACGTTCAATATGGAACATCATAGTCGTTCTACAGGAATGGACTGTGTTGCCATGACATAGAGGAATCATTGTAGTATCACACAGAAGAAGACGCTCAGTAGTAGTGAAAAGATGTAGTTATACACAGTAATCTTAAAACATATTGGAATCAGGAGCAAACTGTGCATGGTTAAATTGCTTTTTCCTCTCTCTATATATTGCTTATTATGATGTTACAACGATATGACTTGCATCCCTCCAAGTAAAGTAGTACTTTACTGTATTTGTGAATGTGATAGAGTAGCTCATATTTTAGATATTGTCATGCTTGAATCATATATAAACATACTGATTCATTTATGCTGCAGTAATACAAAGTGCGCTTTGTATTCATGTATGCAAAAGACAGGCTGCTATGTCAATGAAACCCATATTGTCCTTCTGTAAGATAATTTCCATAGTTTGCAATTATGATTTCTCTTCTGAAATGACATTTGATAGCACTATGATGTGCTGCTGGTAAATCAGTAACCAGGACTCTTTTGTAACCCATCTACCTAGAACAGTGTGTACCCTTTTTAAATTCTGCAAGTATCTGAGAAGGTCTCTGTGTACAGATATGTGCAATGAATCTTTGCTGGTGAAACAGTAGTTGTCTTTCCTTCACCCCTCTGCTACGAAGGCTTGACTTTGTATTTCAGTTGGATCACAATCCCAGCTGTCTTGGAGCTTCGTGAAGCTTACGTACAGTTCTGAGGCTTGACAGGCTTAAATGCACATTCATGGATGGTAGTCTGATCAAATTTTGTTTTAGCCGCAAGAGTGACTGCTTGCAGCAGGGTGGATGTGCTGTACTTGTAAAAGAGCTGCATATGTGTTCATTTGCATCTCACTATATGGAATGTGCTTTTGATTTTCAGTTGTATATAATGACTGCAATTTGTATTTTGGATGAAAACAGAAAATGTTGTGACCACATAAATGGTGTATTTATTGAAAGTACTTTAGTTCAAGCAAGTGGTGAAAGGTTTACTTATATTTTGAAACCCATGCGTTTCATATTCTATACAGGCAAACCCATTCTTAGTTATATATCCTTAATGTTCAGCATCATGAAAATTGAGTAAAAATGTTTAAAGTGCCTGTTTTTGTTCTGTGGTATTAGGTGTATATATACTGTGAATATGAAGGTGAAGAACGTTTCATAAAAGCAGTATGCAAGGGACTTCAATATTCTGACTAAATGCTTATTAGTATATGTCATCAGTTTTAAGGAACTTTGTTTTTCAAAGGTTTGTAACAAGAGGTGGAAGATGGAGAATAATTATACCCCTGTCAGCTAGTCAAAGACAAATGCTGCCTATCAGTTAGTAATGGTAAATTCTGAGCTTGCAGACTGAAGCATTTGTTGGCATAAAGCCGCTTCAGCCCTATCTATATGTATTACGTGTTTCCTTATAAATTAGAAGTTAATAGTCTTAAACACTGTAGGTCCCATCTGTCTTTTGATCCACTCTGCAACTGTTCTGTTGCTCAAGTCCTTTTGCTCTCTCTTTTTCCTGTTCCCAACTTCTATTCATCTAATTACATTTTTCAAGTTAAGCACCTGAACTTCAATCATAGACCATAACAGTGAACTACCTGATACTCTGTGTATAAACTGAGTTTGTGGTTTGTTTTTTTTTTCCCCATTACTCCTATCATGGGCTGTTTTGGAATTTCGTTGCTTTTGTTACTGGAAATCTGATTTTTTTCAGCCTTAATTTATTTGTAGCATGTATCCATTTGATATTTTGCACTTTCCCTCCTTCCAGTGTTTATCCCTGCTGAAATTATGAATATGGTCATATTCCTGCTTAGCTTTTGTTTTGCCACACTGAACAAAAAAAGTTATTTTTCCAGCATTACATCCGAATGTACACTTGGCAGTTCTCTTAATCATGTCATTACTTCTTTGCCACAAATACAGTGGCTTGAACAGGTATAACCTGAATTTTAACTGTCTTGCAGTGATGTTGAGCACTAATGTTTATAATTGCCTTCCTCTTTTTAGCAGTACCTCTCCTGTTCCCATTTGTTAGGATAGCAGTTGTCCTTTCACAGCCTCCTAATGGTGATAAGTGTACAGTTAATGTCATCAGTTCATCCTTTTAGTCCTTTTTTCTCCTCTGTCATTTCCAACCAGTAAATTCCCAAGTTTTTAATATAAATTATTTTTAGTTCCTGCCTACTTGGCTTTCCACTTCATTGTTCTCGTCCCACTTCTGTTCATCAGAAAGGCATTCAGTTTCTTCCATGTTGTATTTTGAGCTTTTTCTGTATTAACAATGCCTCTGAAATTTGTGTCTCAGAATTCTTTTGAGCTTCTAAATTAGATGTACACTAAAAAGAATTCAGTAACCACATTTGCAATAACATTTTATTTTGCACATAAAAAAGCACTGGGCCAAAGAGCGAGATTTAAGATCTGATATGGGTTTAAGCTGGCATTTGAAGGTTAGATTTCCAAATTAAAAGTGGTGCCTGCATCTCTGAAGACTTGATCAAAAGTAATATAAGCTTGTATAGCTAGCTCTTTTTTTTAGCACGTGTATCTTATACAGTAATATTCCAGGCCTTCATAATGAAATTAGAAAAACATGTTCGTTCTTTCTTGTTTCTTTTTTTTTTTTTTTTAGCAGAACTGAACACATAGTGGTCAGTTTAGCTATGGCAATTAGTATTTAATGAATGACTCCTAATTTTATACTCTGTATTTTCTTTTCCTGTTTGTAGCTATAAAACCACTCAAAATGTGTGATGGTTTTCACGTAGTTTGTTTAGGAAAAGTATCAGCAGAAGAATTACTGGGGTTATTTGTTCTCTGACAGTTGCACAATTTTTTTCTTCTTTTTTTTAATACCTGCTGTTTGAGAAGTGTAGTTTGAAATTGCCACGGCTTTTGTCTACAAAGAAAAGCTTAGTGTCTTGCGAATTTGACTGCATATTTTCCAGTGTACTAGGGATGTGGGCTTTTCAAGTTCATTTTGTATTTATAAGTATTTTTACTGTAAACAGATGATCAAGGTGTAGGAGAGGAAAAATTTCAGAGTTTCTTGTGTTTATTTTTTTATATTTAAGAACCCCTTTAAATTTAGGAGCCCCAAAAGACCCTACTGAATAAAGTGGAAATTATTAAACATAAATTGCAACAAAAAAATCTTTGAGTTTTGAAACCAAAAAATGAATTAATGAAATATCTGAAATATCAAGAATATTAAGAATTAATAGAATTATCAAGAATGAAATATCTGTCTTGATTTAAAAAACAAAACAAAACAAAACATTTTTAGCAATTGAATAAGTGAAATTAGATTCCCAAATACATATTATTTCCTAGGGAGGATTGTTTCACATTGCTTACCTCTTTCATTTGTGAAGGAACATCTCAACTTTCTCTTTCAGACCAGCATTAAGTGGCTGCAAGTAGTAACATTTTACTGGCTTTGGAGTAGAAGATCAGTGCAGTTGTATGGTATGAAACTCTAGTTTCCATTTTTTATAGGAACCACTTGCCTGACTTAATTTCGCTGAAAGGTTAACAGAAGTTCATGATTCTTTTAGGTGAACTATGGCTCAGCTTTGAACCAAATCATATATCAAGGAGAGGTTTCTGATTTTATTCAATGCCAGTGTAAATTGGATGGTCTGAGATCCTGAGATGTCTAATTCTGAAATTCACTGCAGAATTTAGGGCTATGAACTCATAAGAACTACACTGAGCAAAGAAAAACACATTGTTTTCCATCTCTAATTCTCTCATGCAGTGCGTCCTTTACCCTGTGGACCAATCTCAAAATTCTGTCCCGGTCCCTTCTGTCAGAGAGAGTGATGAAAGTGTTACCTCCGGCTGGCCCTTTCGTTGTATCATTTGCCCTCGGGAGGATTTCGGAGGCATGTGCTTTATAAATGGCATCTTCTATCTTCTTTTGAAAATTGTTAATACACTTTTAAAAGGAACAGACTTAACACATTTACAGCACAGTGCAAACTATAAACTTGATTTATATGGAAGTACATATTTTGCTGGAGAAGGCAGTGTACCCTAGCTGCGTATAATCTGACTGTAAATTTACAGAGGTTTTTTAATACTACAAACTAAACTAGAATTGTAATTTTCTGAAAATGGAGTATTTTGGCTGAGTTGTGTGACCTCCTTTCATCTGTAAATACATCAGTATTTGCATTGCTTCACAGTAATCGCTGATTAAGGATTTCTATTTTAGGCTGTGATTTTTTACTGTAATGTACGTTTCTCAAATACTGCAGCAAAAGCTGGAGATATCTTTATGCCTTTCAAATAGTTTTTTCTGTTGAAACCTTTGAAGGAAAAAAAAGTAAAACTGTTATAGAATTTAAACCCTGCAAGTGTGATTTGTGTATACTATGACTTTTTCATTATTTACTAACTTGAGATGCTATAAATCTTATCCTTGGAATCAAAATATTCTGCTCAGTGGCTGCAGCAGTAGCAGCGCTTAGACAGCAAATAGCAAGTTCAGCTGACAAGATTCTGGCTTGTGTTTCTCTTAACACAAACATGGCTCATAGAAAATGGATACATAGACTAATTCTGGCAGGAGTAGTAAGAGCTCACAAAGGAAGAAGTTCTGACAGGTTGGAGAGCTGTGCAACTGATCTAAACACTGCTCATCTGAGTCACCAAACAGACTGGGTTAAAATTCCTCAAATGTAAATAAGATTTATCAGTTTCAGCAAACAAACCTGCAGAATTTGATAAGTGTCTACAAAAGACATTTTAAAAGATAGCTAGAAAGCTTTCTTGGCCTGAAATTCAACCAGCTTTGAACTTATCTGTATACTGTTTAATTAATGTCTTTGTGGAGCAACATTAAAATAATACTGTGCTCTAATCCTCTAAGAAGTAAGGCTGTCTCAAGCTACAGCTGAGTTACATTGCTGCATAAATTAAAATTTGCAGTACACAGTATCTTTCTGGAGCTTTATTAAGTGGTGTGATTATGCAAAACCAGAAAAGTAAGAAGATAGACGTTTCCATATAATCACTACTGTGCTGTTATCTTCCATTTTTTTGAACATTTAAGTCCATTTCCACTTAGAATTAGCATGTTTTTGTTCAATTATTTCATCTATTACTGCTAAGAAGAGCATGCTCCACAGTTTGTGTCATACATCTGGATTTTTTTTTCTAAATCAATGCGCTTAATAGAGGGAAAAAAGTCATTTATTTCAACATGTCGTTAATTTTCTCAATTTACTCTGCTTCTGGGTCATTAGAATAGGGTTTTCAATGTAGTGTAAATTAATTCCAGTCAGAAGAAAGTGATATTAACACAAATGACATGTTTTTAAATAAGAAATATTACCACATACTCAAATGTATTTAGTCTGTACAGGACTAGGCTTTGAATAAGTCTGGAATATAGCTGGCATATTAACACTGCTTGTCGAGCAGAAAGAGGGGAAGGCTGCCCTTCAGAGATGGGGGTTAATTTAATCTAAACTGCCTGATGGTCTTCAGTTCGGCAGCTCCATTTTGCCTGATGGAAGAGCAGAGGTGAGCCATCACCCTGTCCCCTGCCTGTCCCTGCCCTGAGCCATCACCCTGTTCCCTGCCCATCCCTGACCCAGCATGGAGGGATTCATGCTGCTGCAGTGCTCCCAGTGAAGCAGGCAGCCAGAGCGAAAGGCTGCTGAGGGTCTCCGCGGCACCTGTGCCGTTGTGCCCATAGTCTGCAGCAAAACATCAGCAGGTGGAAAAAAACCCCATGTAAATCTGCTTTGTTGCTGTGAAATCAATAGGGTTAGAGATTCACCTCCCCTGGAGAGTTCCTTTTCTTTGATGGTAAACAGTAAAAACTGACTCCAGGATCTTAAACTGAGATTATCCTCCTTCATTTAACTGTCATAGAAAAGCTGACTTCAGTCCCGGTGAACCCAAGTATCCAGGGTCTTCGCGCAGGGGACAAGGACCTTGATTACCGCTCTAGACTACAGAGGTCCTCTTCCCATGGCCTCTGCTCCTCCTGCCAGGGACTCAAGCTGGCAAGGCAACTGCTAAGGTGTAAGAAAAGAAACCATCAATTGCCTGGAAAATCTGAAAGAATTGCTGGCAGCCCAGGTTCTTCCATGCTGCACAGGAAGGATGATGCACACGAGGAAGGATCTTTCTATGTATAGATCTGAAATTGAATAATCTGAGAATTACCTATTTACTCTTTGTTTCAAAAAAAAAAGGATTCACAGAGGCCAGTATCAGGCAAAGAAAGGGACTTTGTTGTTATTTTTGCTATTTTGATGGTTATTTTTGGAAAGTATGAACTAGTAGATTTGATTATCTGTGAATATCATGGTAGGAAGACATGATACTTTGCATCTTTTTTTAAGAGTCCAGCTGTGCATACACTGATACTGTGATTCATATGCTGACCTTAATTCATATTACAGTGACCCTTGACAGTGTGCCAGCTGTGAACATGTACATGAAGTATAACAGTATCCGTCCTTGTGTGCTGTCATGAAAATAGGAAACTTGTCAGCCTTCTTTTAGTTACCTTTGCCTTGTCAGATACTGTAAACAAGGATATTCAATGTCACGAACTATATAGAAGATACTGATACTATCCATCAGCAAGATCTAATTGATTCATGTTGGATTGGAATACTAATTGCATATAATGCAACCAACTGGAGAGAGTGAGGCAGAGTTTGTCATCACCTTTTTAAACTAGACCTCACAGACAATTTCACTGTATACACATGAAACGGTAGTTATCTTTTCATTAGATGGAAATAAGATTAGAAGTTGTTGGAATGGAGCCTTGCCAAAGTTTTCACCTTCTTATTTTACCATTGGTATTCAATCTAAGAACTGAGGGAGCCCTGTTGTTTTTAAATTGTTTAAAATAATAATTTCCAGTAAAAAATTCCAGATGAAAATGGTCACTAACCAAATTAAACCAGCAGATAACTTGGTTTGCACCTGTTTGATTTTAATGGAAGGTAGGGACATAGGTTTTTAGTGAATAGCCCATTTGGAGAAAAGGGATTTGTAATTTGGAATGGAATATTTTCTGAACTGGAAAAAAAGGTGGGGAGTAATATCACAAACAACTGCAATATTGTCATTACCAAGGAGCAGGAACAATCTTTTCTCCAAAACTTAGTAATTGTTCATCCTTCTCGTCTCTTGGATATCCATTGCAGTCTCTGGTGGACATACGGGGACAACAGCCACCTTTCTGCACTACAGTTTGGTGTAGGGACAGTGTCCTGTCCAGCTTTCAGCTCAAAATAGCCAGAATAATGCAGCAAAATGATCGGTTCACCATTTGCCATGGTTATGTGTCTGTATGGGGAAGCTTCTTGTTTGGGCTGCATATCCTGCCCTATAGCACTCCAGTAATTTTACCTCAGGGGTAGCCCTGTTTTGAGAGCGTATCTTCAGGACTGCACACAGTCGCACTCCAAAGCCAGAGTATGCAACTTGGTAAAAATACTGCTTTTAATTTTGTTGAGAGATGGGTGCCAGTTTATCTTGCTCAAAGTAGGGATTTGTACGTGAGAAGGCTGCACAGTAGCATCCAGCATGCTGGTATTTTTGTTTCATGGGGAAGTACCATTTTTTATGTATGGGCATAGGCTTGTGAGGAAGATGGGGGAGGAAGAAGAGGTCCTCTGCTTCTCAGAGCTTTAGCAAAGGTAATGTTGAATTCTCACTGTTGTGTTATCTCATACAAAAATCACTCCAAAGGTGTTCCTGTATTGCAAGGATGTGCATCAATCCCTCAGTTCCTGCTTCTGTGCTTGGTTGAGCTGTATCTGGCACCTAGAATCTCTGCTTGTGTTTAACTTTTGAAACTGAAAATGTATCTAGAAAAATCCATTCAGTAACCTTATATTTCTTTTTTTTGGCCTAGTAAGTACTGAATTCTAAGCTTGTAATAGCTATCTTTCCGTGACATTATTTGATATGATTATGATGTTTTACATTAGTTATGGTCTGCAGATTGATAGGAACAATGTTACTGTCACCAAAGGCTCTGCCCTAAAAATACACAGACATATCATGCTAAAAGGAAGACGAAGGCAAGGCATGGGCAGATCAGTTAAACTGTTATTGCCTTGGATATCTGAATAAGGAGGTCAGAAAGAGCAGAGAAAAGGAAGCATCTGTGTTCAAAGAGACAGGTGAGACCAGCCCATATACTCTGTGTTTAAAAAGAAAAAGAATGTATCTGATATTTCATCACCAATTCCCACTCCTAGTTGAAATGTTAGCTGCAGTTTGGCACTACACTAAAGTTACTTGTTTGTAGGATCATTCCTTCACTGTTGAAAAGAGGAAAGAGACATAGGCTTTCAAAGGTTGAAAACCAAACCAAACCAAACCAGAATCAAAAATAGATGAGCCCTGATACATTCTTTAAATAATCTGAGATCTCTTTCACTGAAGATGCATGTTGACTGACTGAATAAATACCACATAATTTTTTCCAAAATAATATAACTTCCTCTACAGATAGAAAATCTCAATTTTTTGGATAGCTAAATCTCTCTGTTGTTGGTTTTGTTTTTTTTTTTTTTTTCCCCAAATACTAGAACAGAAGGGTTGAGGGCTTTAAGCATTGTTGTAGTCCACCTGATAATTTTCATATGATATGCACTTACATATTTTTTTCAGCAGCTTAATGAAACAGAATGATTGCACCAGTGCTTACTTTGTAGTTTCAGTGAAGCATGTACAAGAATCAGGCAGATTGGTACAGTCTTGCTATTAGCAAGAAAGAACTTTATCTGATAGATGGATCTATAACCATAATACTGTGTTGTTTTGTTTTGTTTAAAATCCATGATTCTTTCTTACAAATATTTCAAGAAGTAGTCTTGGGTTTAAGGGAACGGGCCTTGAATATATTAACATTGCTTGTTTTACAAGTTTAAGCCTTATTGGTTATGCGCACAGTATAGAGTGTTTGGACCCACTGCTGAGAGGCTTATAAATGTTTCACGTGTGGCACCATGAGACCTTGTGTATGAGTTCAGATAGCTTAGAGGTTGCTCTGTTTCGCACAGCCTTCTTGGAAGAATGTATTAGGTCAGTGAGTATCAACATTACACACTGTGCTTTGTCCTTCCTTCCTTCTGACTCATCTGTTGTTAAAGGAGAACTTAGATTGGACTGGGTCTAGGGTTTCCCTTGTGTAAGCAGGGAGAATAATTAAACAGGCTCAGTTAATTGGTATTTGTGAGTTGTTCAGACCTTACAGTGATAAGGTTCATAAAAATGCCAAGATATGAAATAAAAAAGATTTACTTGAAGGCCATAATCCTCTCTGTCCTTTGTCAACATTTGTCCTGTGTAGACTGTTGCAGTTTCATAGCAATATAATATCTTTCTGCAGCATTTCTCTTTTGAAGAATTCAGAAATGACCTGATTTTCACAACACCTTTTAACATTGGTATGTTTTTTTCTTTAGTATAACACTTTGAGAGCTTAAACTACGATATATGCAAGTGAGTTTGCCACAGGAGGTCTATGGAGAGCTAATAATAGAACACAGGCATGTTAAAACTGTCGCCCTCTGATTTTACCCTTTTGCTTTGACTTGTGAGGAGAGGGATTAATGGTATCGGATGCACATCTAGCAAAGAAAGTGTAAGGAGCACTGGAGGATGGGGAATGCACACGCAGTTGGAGGTTCACCTAGAATTTGTGGCTGTGCTTGTTTTGCTTACTTAGAAGTACAGCCTAAAAGTCTATGGTCCTAGTGATAGTGTCTCATGCTGATCATTCAGATTCATGGGTTCTGTAGAATGGTTCAGGTATGTCTTTACTGGAAGTCAGACTGATGATTTTAGAGATGCCACCAGTCCTACAAGGCTTAGTATAAGCCTTTGTCAGGTGTGCTGTTCTTGATCCACCTGTACTCTGTACAACCCTTGAGACCTCATGCAGCTCTCAGAAGATCAGATTACTGTTGCAACTCGGCATCCTCTTGACTATTGCAACCTTAGTATAAACCAAACTGGTATTAACAATGAAAGAAAAGGGCAAGAGGTGGAGCAGGAATCAGGCCCACCAGCTAGCTGTCTATGCTGCTATCTGCCTAGTTTATCTCATGAGTCATGCTGATCCCTCAAGAGGCTGGCACAGAACTGTAAAACTTTGTAATACGGGCTGTCCATATTGCCAGTAAACCCTGTGGGATCAGACATGAGATAACCACCCACTGACTGATAATTTTCCAATGTGCAAGATAACCTTCATGGCTCTTTGTGATGAATTGCCCTTGACATGAGGGTGGTTGCACATTTGTTTCTAGTTCTGAATTGGAGCCCAGAAGCAGAAAGGAATTGTGCGGTGGAAACTAGCCATCACCAGGCTCGTGCCAGTTTGTAGCACAGCAGTTCTGCAGTGAGCCTGCATGGTTATCGTTGTCATTACAGCTCATCCTCTACATAATACTTTTCCCCTGGAAAAGGGGAAATCTCAGGAATCATGACAGCCTTGCTGGAGGTATTACAGAGACATCCTTGACAAACCCATATCCACTCCACGACCTTATTGATCACTGACAGTGTCTTCTACCTGTCTGAGGTTTACATGTCCCAGAATTCTGGTATTTTTTTCTCCTAGTACGTAGATGAAATGAACATGTATCATGTGAGAATACGTACCTGCTTTGCTGATGTTGTTTACCTGACAAAATTCTGATGAATTACAGTGTTCACAAGGCCTCGAGCCACATCCTCAGTTCTTCCTGGGTGCCCAGAGACTGAGCCTCTGGTAGCTGAAGGTTTCCGTTGGAAAGAAACTGTTCAGCCCATCCTTCCCTAAGAAGATACCTACCCTTTTATTACAGTTAACAAAAGTGACTTTTTCCAAGGACCTTCCAAGCAAATGCTTCTATTCCTTTCCCACTGCTGCTGCTTTTACTATTTTAGCTACTGCCAATATAAGGAACTTCCTCAGTCCCTATTTGTGTGCTTTCCCTGTCCCATAGGCTCTAGATAGGCCAGCTTGTGAAGGTGTACTGTCAGCAATAAGAGGAGAAATAAAAATCACCATGGTCCAGGCAGGATGTGGACATGGAGACTTTGAAGCTTTCTTCAGTGCTTGGCTGCCTGTGTTGGGTCACTGCAAGTGCCAGAGTATTCCCAGCTGCTCATTAGATGAACACTGCCGTTACTGTAATTGTGATCTGCCTCGGTGTTCTCCCTATAGTAATGTTTTCTGTGGCCTGGTGGAAATACTCCTAGGCCTCTTTGTGTCAGGCAAGTTCTGCATGTTTTGGTGGCAGCATATCTTGGGTGCCCCAGCAAGGGCAGCATGGTCTGTGCTAATCCTGGTCCTCCATCTGAAAAAATTGCCTGTAGGAAACCTGGTGTAGGGTTGGCTTTCCTTGCTGTGTTTGCTCATGTGCTTTGATTGACTTGTGATTGACTGGGCGGTTCTGCCGTGCTTATATTTCCAGTTTTTGCTGGATAAATGCAGCTTGCCTGTAGAGACCAAAACCAGTTAGTTGCACGTTCTGTGGTGGAGAGCATATTGGGTGAACGGATGGTGTTCTCTCCAGGGCTTTAAGGATGTGTTGGTTGGAGACAAGGGTGAACCTTGGAGGTGGGCAATCTCCTGCAGATGCTCTGCAGCTAGGCAGTATGCACAGCTGGAGATTTCCTCTTGTGGTTGCCTCTGAAGGTGCTTCTAGTGTATAGTGTATATGCAGGTCATAGAGCTAAGTATGTGTAAGTGGAGGGCTGAACAAAGAAGTGAAGTGGATATTAATGCATAACGATAGAGGTAAAGAAGAACAAGAGGAAGATTATGCCATTGTTTGAGATTAGTATAAAAAGCTCTGCCAAATCAGTCTTTTATTTCTGTGGCCCTCAAGGGTTAAAGGATACCATAATTCATGTATAATACAGTCTGCTTTACAACTGAATACTTAATATTTTCATGAGGCAGCCGATACTTTCAAACTATGTTAAATTTTCATAGTTACATGAGATTACATAGGAAACACTAAAAAATCCGTTATTAAATTAGTAAGTGTGTATCAGGATGCATGTGATGCTTACATTTGTAGATGTTCACACTTTTGAATCTGTCCCAGGAGGTACCTTGGTCTCTAAAGGAATAATGTAAATTAGTCAGTGTACTGTATATTTTCCAAGAAACTGCATCCATGCAGAATTTTGGTGGGTGTCTTTTTTGTGATTTAGAGATGTATCTCATTTCTACTGGAAGTAGAGTCTATACTGGAAAAAGGCATAAAAGGTTCTAGAGCTTGAAATGACGTATTGTACTTGGGACCTTTGTTTCCAGAAGCAAATCAGAGAAATAATTTTTCTTGACACTGAATTTGGGATTAGACTTCAGCCCCAGTGAATGCAGCCTTTATTTCTTCTTGGATTAGTGTTAGTATGTAATTGTCTTCTCACAATTTATTTCCATTTATTTTGGGGTGACATGGTATCACTGGGATAACTTGGATCATAAACACAGGAACACCTCTCTGTTAGATGGCATGTACTTGGTATGTTTGCACTATTGTAATAGCACATGCAAGTTTTGAATAATCTGTCAAGCTTCTGAATATAAGATTCAAAAATACTGTTTTTTTTTCCTTAAAGTCATTTTACTAGCTCCCGTTTCCCTTTCAAACAGGGAGTTATTTTTAAAACTAAAATGAGAATATGTGATGAAGCAAAGTGCATTTGTTTCCACTTAATTGGAAAATTTAGTTTTGAAGCATAATTAATATATTGCCAATATTTTTTTTTTTGCTTTTCATTAATCTGTAAAGAGTTTTTGATATATCTGGATGTGGTTTTCTAAATAGAATGTTGGCAGACTTCCACTGCAAGCTATTTTTTACTGCTATTCATTAGCTGACTTATCAAAATAGTGTAATCAATGCCTGTCATAACATAAATACATGACCCTTTTGAGTAGCCCAAGTGGCTATGTTTACTTCTCTCTGAAAGGAGACAAATTCCTAAGGGAAGCAGAAGGTCAAATTAACGTTGGCAAACTTAGTTTCTATCAGGTTGCCTGTATGGTTTAGAAATATTGAATTTTTTTGAGGCTCATTTTTCATAATTTTCCTTGTAAGGCACCTGAGGACATACCCATTTTTTTGCTGATAATGCATTACTGAAAATTATTAGATGCTGCTGAGACAAAAATACAGCTTGGCTTATGAATACACAGCAATCAATGGATGTTATTGAATGAGATGTATGACTTCTGTTACAGAAATTTGAAATAATCTTCTTAAGTATCATATGTGCCTGGACAAATTGAAAGAAGTTGCAGTTCTACAAAGACTCACCTAACATTAAAACAATGAGCAGGATGCTGAGTTGTTATTAAATAAGCTCCTTAAAAACCTGAAGAGATAGATAGATTGTTTTGATTTGAACTGTAGGATGACAGGGAAATGGACTGAATTCTTCATAAGTTTTTTGTATCTATCTGATCAAAACACACAGACATTTCTGTGCTCTGTTTTGGGTTTGACAAGATTGTTTGGTTTTTTTTTCTGCTTACTTTTGAATTTTTTGGGGTAATTCACGTACAATAGGAATTTTTTTTTTAAACTTCTCAATAAAACATTACCTTTACTCATATATTTATGTAACATATTTTCACATGAAATCCAAATACAGGAAGTCCATTTCAGTATTATTTTGCTAGTTTGAGTGCATTTGTGTGTAGATTTGATGGATATACATTCACTTTTGGAAAGTTACATGGTTTTAATAGAAATTTTCTGACAAACTCTGAGGTGACTAGTAGTGTAACATCAGTAGTTTTAGTTTAGCCTAGGTATTTGAAATTTTCTTTTGGTTATATGTGACATATGATGTAATAAATGTTTCTTTTTGTGAAAAAATGAACTCTTCAGCTGTAAAGCTGCTCTGTGAGAGCTACTTTCTGTAAACATCTGAGGGGGACTCTCAGAAGCATTTTAAAGCATGAGGTACTTAGTATATCTCTAGAGGGTTTTGGTGGTGAAGACTGGTATTAAACTGTTTTAAATAAAATGCCAGACTGTTGCTAATCATTTTTTGCCAGTTGAATGTTAGAGTAGTTTATGGAAAGAGAGTTGCTTCTCTGATATTTTTCATTCATAGAATGGTTAGTGAATAATGTTAGACCACTACTGCAGGAATTAAATATTGTAGTACCAGTAATATCTGCATATAGAGACATTTCAGCATTTTACTGATCTTGGATTGCCTTTTTTTTAAACATGCTGAAAAGCAAAACCAAAATGCATTGTTTTAAAGATTGCAAAAATGCAGTAAAAAGAGTTGGAGGTTATATTCCATATGTATTTCCTTTTAATGCATATCTAAAGCCAACACAGAATTGCAAATTTTTAGTTATATTTAAAATATTCCAAAAATATTAATCAATAGCAGAAGCTTCAAAACATGGAAAACATATATAGGTTATGCCATGGAATTATTCTAATTTCTTTTATTTTTTGCTAGGAAGACATAAATTGGTATCTATCTGAGATACCAGAAACCGATATATATTAGTAAAAAGGAAGCAAAGTGTGTCAGCAGCATGGAACATGTCCTCAGAATCACACCCAAGGAGCTAAAAGCGAATGAATTAAGAAAGTGAATTTTCACTTGATAAAAGAATATGGTTTCTGTAGAGACTGGCATTTAGATGTAACATTTATTTTTTGACTCTTTTTCTTTATGTAACTATATATTTTTTAAACTACTGAAAAACATGCTGTCTTGTTTAATTCTTTCTTTCTTTTGCTTTCATTGGCATAATCAGAGCAAAATCACTTTCTCTTAATAGAGCCTGACTGTAACTTACTGCCTCTTTTTCTCAGCCTATCATCTCTATAATGGGACAAGGCAGTTGACTTTAACAAATGCTTATTTTATTACTTGTCATATCTTTTGTTGTTGTTATGCACAGTGGCATAAAGTGGCTGATCAAATTGTGTTGAATAACATCACAAAATTGAAAGTTAGTGGCTTTCACAGTGTGAAACCAATAAAGAGCTGCAATATTTCTGTTCACATGACTGCACTACTACTGAGTTTTTGGGAACGTTCTTAGATATCTATTAGTATGCTCCATTTGGAGTAGGAACTTCTTATTGGGCTGTGTGATATCTACAATTAATGTTTCAGTGTGATACGTCATAAGCGCATGATTATCTCATTTCTCTTAATTGCATAGGCATTACATTGCCAAAATAAAACATACATTTATAAAGTCAGAATACATTCCTGAGCGCTTGTCAGAATATTCAATAACTTATTATATCTGTACTTTGCTAACACAGAGTTTATGACATGCACATAAGAGTTATTTTTTGTATTGCTGGTATGAGGGCAATTCATATTACGAAAGGAAATCATAAGAAATTGTAGAAAATAGAGACAATACTGAAAGTTTCAGGAAGTTCTCCGTAAGGAGACATCTCTAAACATCCCTCTAAAGATATGATTTGATTTCTAATTTGCACTGATCTTTTTATGTGGCATAATATCTGTTTAAGAAGAAGCTGATATAGCTAGAAGGATCTGTTCCCAATTTGAGACTGGAAAATTTGTTATGTCTTGAGATTTTATTGAAAGAAATGGAATTTATTAAAGCAAACAAGACTGGCTGGAAAGATACTATGTATAATAGAAAACCTTTTGCATTAATTTCTTTGGTTAATAAGAAGTAGAGAAATTCATTGGGCCATCATAGAAAACTTCCTGGAGGCCATCTTTGGTGTTTTAAAACAAAACTATTGGAATATTTTTTTTTTTATTGGAATTTTTTTTTTTTTTATTAGAAGGCATTCTCTCTCTCTGTGTTAAATTTCCCTTTTAGATGTTATTAGTTCATTGCATAGAAATAAAAATTGCATACCATGTTTTTTTCACGTTAAAATAAATGTTTGCATTTCCCACCTTGCTCAGCAAAAATAGACAAGTAACAATATATGTGGTAGTGGGAGGCGAGAATCAGATACCATTGAAGTTTCATGACTGCAAACTTTGCTGCTTATGCCAAGGATCTAAAAAAGTCTAGAAGGATTTCCAAGGGATGTTTTTTACTGTTTTTGCAAAAAAATCATTTCACAAAGGACACAAGAAGTAGCAGATTTATTTTTTTAGAAATTTGAAAACTTGTTACTTTGGATAAAAACCACTAACAAAGGCTTTGTTTGAGACTGGTATTAGGTCCTGTTTTTGGGGAAAATTGCAGTGTCTAGGGTCTTGAACATTTAGGTTTAATAAAGAAATATCCTAGAGCTTCTGTTATAGTTCTCAGATAGGAAATGGATATGAACATGAATGGTTTGAAGACAGGCAGATCCATGCTGGTGCTACACCTCCTATCTTTGCCATTGTGCACCGGAGTGAACTTACTGCCTTTGTTTCATTCTTGGTTTTTCTCTGCTATTTTGAAATCTGTCTCTGAAACTGAGACCTGCAAGTTTTGGACATCTGCTGCTGGCTTTTCTGTGTAGTATCTGGAGTTATTTATAGAGCAAGAAGATTCAAGAGGGGAAAAAAGCAGTGATAAAAGATGTTGAAACGAAGTATTTGTGGACCTCTTCCATCCTTCTCTTCTATTAACGATTAATGTCTGTAGAAGAAGTGAAATGTTCCCTTACTTCTGGAGGAAGGGTTTCTGTCTCTCTGCATGCTAGCTTAGAGCAACTTGCTATTCACACTTCTCAGCCTGAGAAGGTTTGAATACCCACTGTGAAGGAGTGACTAAACCCCTAAAGGCACCCCTCGCACCTCTCTAAGCTGAACACCAGTGGAACCAGGGCGTCAGGCATTTTTTAAACAGAAAAAGTCTGTGCAAGAATCACTAGGTCTCAGCCTAGTGATTCAAGCAGTGTTTTGAAGAGACTGAAATCAGTTTTGGTCTCTGATCCTTCAGTGTACATGTGCAACACATCAATCATTTCATAAAATACAGAGGCTATCCAGGAATTAGTTCTGATGAGAGAATTCATATCTATGGGTAGGTGGGACACATATAGACTATGCATCGTTGTGCATTTTCCTATTGATTAGTGCTTTCAGTTAATAGAAATCTTAATATTTACATTCCAAAATTTATCCATATTGAATAGTAATATCTTTGTTAGAACACAGTACATATCTTAGCATGAAAATAAAAATATTGTGATAGAAACTTTTATAACTACTTCAATGAGAGATAAGTAGTTAAATTAGCTAGTCCAGAAGATTAATATTTAAAGTTATTAGAAAGCAGCACAGAGGAAAAGTTAGTATACTCCACTGAATTACAAAAACACCTTTTGGCTAAACTAAGTACAACCTACTAGAATTGACAACTCAGTTGTTTTCCTGTTAGTGTCATACTGCGCATTGCTCATAAGCAAACATGTAATTTCCCTCTTTCATCCATAGTATTCCTTTAATTTTTAATACGATTCAAGAACTAAGTGTCTCACAGCAAAGCTAGTTTTTGATTATTTATGTGTACTCATATCTTTAGCATACGCAGGCCAATAAAACATACACAGTTTTTTCTGTCACTTTTCATTTATATGTTCTAAATTAGAATGCTACATATGGTAGTTCTGTACAGATGTGGTCAATGCGTTACAGTAAATTCTGCACACTAGACCCTGGTGTTAGGGACATGAGTATATCTAGTACTTCCTTATGGATGTAAGGTCTGGGTAATTTCACCCGAAATCGGAGGATTTTTGGACATTCTTTCTCTCTGTCAAATACAGAACATTACTCCCTGAAGGCTGAATGGAAAGCACTTCTGTGCTTATGATAAGTTAATGCTTTGCTGAGGGCATAGATTCATTAGAAGCTTTCCCAGACTCATTTTGTTACATTTTGTACTGCTTGCATAGTCTTGTAAAAGTTCATTACTACTGCTGATGTAATTCTAACTTAGGGTTTCCTTTGTGTTTTCATTTAGGTGGTATCTTGTGGTAAAGCTTAACTCAGAGGTTTTTTTTTTTTAATAAACATTTCCTATGTTTATTATAAATGTTATTTCATCTGAGATTTTTTTCTGTTGTACCAAAAATAAATACATGACACGTTACACTCAAAATATTATTACAGGCAAAAGGGAACTTACCATACATTAACCCAAGTATTTATTAGTGGTCTATTTAAAATCTTAGGAATCTAATCAAAAGACAACAAGCATGCTCAAAAATGCAAGTCTAAATTAATACAGAAAAGCCTTTTAGTAAAAATGCTCTTAAATTTGTTATACAGGTGCCTTCATTTAACCCACACCCAGGGCTAAACAATAACCAGTTTTTCTCTCACCCAATGTCCCTTCCCCCACCAAGAAAGGGAATTGGGAAAAGGAGGGAGACTCATGGGTTAAACTTTAAACAGATTTAATAAAATAAAGAAACCAATATCAATGGTAATACCCAGCACACAAAATTATACTTAGCTACAGAGTGCTGGCAAGTCACTCCAGGGTTAGCAATTAAGAAGGAGGGAAAAGGAAAAGAAAGTAGAGCAAAAAGAACCCCAACCCTCCCTACCAAGCCCTCCCTTTTGTAGTGAACCTGATGTTAATGATATAGAATACACCTGTGGGCCAGCCAGGGTCAGCTGCCCTGGATTTAACTGCTAAGGGCCTTGATCACCATGGCTGGCCGCAAACTGAAACAAAATCTAACAGAAACTTGATTTTATAAATTTTATCCCCACGAAACCAGGACAACAGGAAAAGTTGCTAATTTCTGCCTTTTTCTCAGGTGCTATGCTCACCTTTCCAGCATCCGTCTGGGCTGATGGTGTCAGTTTTCCCCAGGCAGAGGGGTGGTAGGAGGGATCATCAGGAGACCGCAGGATGCTCATCTTTGCTGGGGGGATTGCAGTGTTTGTTGAACTCCTTCCTCCTCAGACGTGGGTTATCCTGGTTATCTCAGTGTGCTTCCCATGCTGCTGCCTTCTGACTGCTCCCAGCTGAGTGTGAGAGTGGCTCCACAGCCTCTCCAGCCTCAGCCTCCCCATGGGCTCTTGTTTCTTAGAAAGCAACTAAGAAAATGTGTTTCTAGACCCTTCTCAGGGAGGCACTGGCAGAGCTCAAGCTCAGGCAGGGTAAGCAACAGGCATTTGACCCCGAGGCAGGCACTAAAACCAGCCCAGCCCAGCTCCAGCCAAGGTGAGCCCAGGCCAGTCCTGAGACCTGTGCTCTCAGCTCAGGGCAGAGCCTGTGACACTACTAGGAATAGCAAAAATCATATTCACTGGGCTGCAGTAGGCAAAAGCTACAAGTAAGTACTTATATCTGATTACTTATGTCCAGAAAGAGACATCGAAGTCAATAGTCAACTCTTTGAAGGTTGTGGAGACTCATAATTTTAACTTGGGTGGTTTCTCTTTGAGTTATGAGAGCTTCCCTGAAAATCAAGCTAGTATTTTTCGTCACCTTTCCTTAAAGCAATATGCAAATATAGGCCAAATTTCATAGGTAATTTGGTTCGTAATAATTAATCTTACCTCTCCCTGATGGTCTTGTCTTGTGATCATGTTTAATTTTTATTTTTTAACGAGTCTCCTATTTTTCCTTTAATAGTGTATGCTGTCCTCTCAGATTAGTTAGCTCTTTAGACATGAGTCTGACAAAGACAGTGATGTGAAGGGTAGGCCAGAAGGTGAAATTTAAGCAAAAGTGTCACAAGTTAAAACTGTAATTCACAGGAACGCATGACATCCTTTTGTGTGGAAATTTCTCAAAACTAATTTCCAGTAAAAGTAATCTGAGATGTTACTGAAAAGATTCTACTTTTCCTACAGTTAAGAGGCATCCCACATGTCTTCAGCGCTTCTTCGTAATCATGACATGTTATGATTCACAACAGTGGGTGGCAAAGTGGCATGGCACATGTCTGTTCCGGGGGGAACTCTGACTCTGTTTGAGTGATATGTTCCCTGTCAAATTTTTTGGCTCCCAATTAGTGACGAGGCCGATGTACAGAACAAGAAACTGGGTTGTTTTGAGAGAGAGGAATTGTCTGTTGTCTGAAAAATTACAACAATTATGTGTTCATCAACATTAGGATTGTCAGGATAGAACTTAGGCTACGCTGAAAGGGTCAGTGAGAAATTTGCTTTGAGTTCAGTAGGACTAGTACTGCACTGTAGCAGGAATAAAGGGAGCAAAAGTAACCTGAGTTTAATTAATTGAATACACTGGTCAGTTGTTTGGTGGCATCTGGCTTCCAGATCTGTGTTGGTTATTTTTGGAGTAATTTGGAGGTCAAGAACTTGAACACTGAGAAGCACAAGAGAAGGCATAGGAAAAAAAAGGAAGATTTGCAGTCATGTGAACCAAGTCAGAAAATAAGTTTGGGAACGTGTTGTAGTTCTAGTCTTGTTATTGCCCAAAAGGACACACATTATGTGAAAAATAAAAAATTTAGTGTATTTTAAATCTTAACAATCTAATCAAATAATTCTTTTTAGTTCAGATCTAATTATTACAGAAAAAAAAGATAAAAGAAAGTAAGGGAAAGAATACTAGTAAAGGAAAAAGCTTGATAATAAATAACGCAGTAATATGCACACTTCCCACTATCTACCCATTTCAGTGGTGTTACGTTCATCCTGCCCATGCTTTTCTGCATCCTAAGGCTATTGGCTTCAGTTGTGGTGAGCCACACCATCATGAGTGCTTTGCTGCGAGAGTATGATGTCTGTGGTGGGGTTACTTTGTCCTCTGCCAGGAGGACTGTGATGTTGATGGTTTCTTCTTCCTCACTCTAGTGTCTGCTTGGGTCTGGAGGGTCTGACCTATGAGGAATGGCTGAGGGAGCTGGGGTTGTTTAGCCTGGAGAAGAGGAGGCTCAGAGGTGACCTTATTGCAGTCTACAACTACCTGAAGGGAGGTTGTAGTGGAGTGGGAGTCGGCCTCTTCTCCCAGTCAACTAGTGATAGGACAAGAGGACATAGCCTCAAGCTTCGCCAGGGGAGGTTCAGGTTGGACATTAGGAAGCATTTCTTCTCAGATAGGGTCATTTGACATTGGAATGGGCTGCCCAGGGAGGTGGTGGAGTCACCATCTCTGGATGTGTTTAAGAAAAGACTGGACATGGCACTTAGTGCCATGGTCTAGTTGACAGGGTGGTGTCAGGGCAATGGTTGGACTCGATGATCCCTGAGGTCTCTTCCAACCTGATTGATTCTGTGATTCTGTGATTCTGAACAGCTTCCAGTATGACTAGGCAAAAGATTTAAAGATTGGCAGAATAGGAGTGTTAATAATCTCACTTTACAGCTGAGGGGACTGTGCTATAATTGGTTGCAGGAACGTTGTCAAGCTTTACTTTAATTCATTGTTTTTGGAATAACATCTTGGCTTTTCCATACTGAGAGCTTTCTCTCTGTCTGAGCTATTTCTTTAAAGCCTGTTTGTCGTCATATATTATGGGTCTGGGACAGTTGCCTGTGATTATGTGATTGCTCATGAATGCTCTGCTAATGGTATTTTTCCTGAAGAAAAATATTGACTCATTTATTTTGAACTCCTACTCCACCCACATGTAGTAGTGTAGAATTATGTAAATTCTGTAAATGAGAAAAGTAAAGTTCTACCAAGTGTAATAATGTTTATTTAAATGTGGGTATGTCTTATTTCAGCTTGTTTTGAATGATTGTTACGGAAGTCCTGTTGCAGCACATGTGAAGATCTAGGTTTTTATATTTGATCCTTAAAAAAATTGTCCTATAAGAACTTGTAACACAACAGAATATCACCAGCAGAAGACCTTTTGGTTCTAATTAAACAAACCCAGTCTTACTTCCATTTATCAAACTTAGATTTACTGTGCTTATTACCATTTAAAGCTTTCTGGTTTACATTTTAATTGCTGTGCTTTTAAAAAATACCTAGACTTACAAAATCTATGTTTTTATGAAATCAACACTAGCAAAAGTAAGAAGGATTTTGTGTTGATTTTGGCCTATTCCAGCATACTTTGTTCAGGTGAAGTTTCTGTGCTTTTGGTTGATAAAAATAGCAGTTCACACTAGGTACATTAAGCATAGCCCAGCTATTTCAAACCACTTCTCCATTTGTTTCAAACTCCTTATCGATAAGAAGGGATGTATATTACATTGAATTTAAAGCATTACGTTGTATCAAAAAAGGCATAGAAGAGTCAAAAATGCTTCATTGCACAAAAAACCTGAGAATAACATTGTAAGGATTTCAGCAAAAGAAGATGGTGTTGGTCTCTTACAGGGTATCCTTTATTTTTATTGTAAAATCTATATTGATTATACTGCCTCTTTATTATTACTGATTTTTTTTTTTACAGCAGATACGCTTGTGAAAAAATAGAAACTTAGCTACAAAGGATGAATTACAGTACATGATGTTCCAGGAGTACAGTAACATACATACAAAGCTTAAATTAATGTGCATTTAAGCTTCAATATAGGCAAAACTTTTGCAGAACTACTGCAGAAACTATCAAAGTCTTATCATGGCAGTATTTAAAAAACCCTTAAATTCTCTGAACAGGACTATGCAAGTTTGGAAATTTCTAGAAACTAAAAAACTGAATGAATAGAGAAAAAAAGTTTCTGTTCTGAAATTTGTTTTTTTCATTACTAAACTTTTCATTTGCTTCATTGGCAAGTTAAGAGTTGGTATTCTTGATTTTTGGTATAGATGTTCTTGGTATTCATGATTTTTGCTATTCTTGACTTTTCGGCTTCAATGAAGAACTAACAAATCAATGAAAAACAGTTGTTTTAAGTAATGTTGTAGAAGTCAAAAATCTTTTCAAGTTGAATTGCAGACTTTTTCAGAGTATTGACTTTCTATATAATGTAGGAATTGTGATGCTTTGTTTAAAACTTGCAAGGATAAAATTTTGGCATATAAATCTCCTTCATTTAACTCTTACGTAGTTAAAAAGTTTACTTTTATCCTAGGAAATGTCTTTCTGATATATGGCTTTAGTGCCTGAAGGGAATCAGCAGGTATGAATCACACCAGGTAACAAAGGTATGATGGAGAAGATTAAAACAGTGATTAGGGTTCTTAATTAGCAAGAATCTACAGGCTATAAATTAGTGCCAGCCGAAGTAATTAAACTACTTTAATTGAATTTGGTGACAAGCATACCTAGTTTTAGGAGGCCAACTTAGTGTGAAGATTAAAAGAAAAAGATACTTGTTTGTGAGATGCAATACAGATGTGTTTCAAATATTCAAAGACGAACATTTTTTTCTGCTGTTATTAGATGCTTCTGTTTATTATTCATTAAATGTTTTTTCCTGTAGTGTTTCTTTTTTATATATGTACTATCCTTGCGTTATTTCTTCATGAGGATAAGTATAAAGGATTTGGAGTCAGAGACACATGGGAATAATGCCTCTTCCTGGTTTACACTCACTTTACGTGTAAATGTCTCCTGGGTCCAGAAAATCAAAGTTTTCTTGGAAGATGTTCTTGTTCAGAGGACCCAGTGGGTTTTCAAAGCTCTTTTGAGTTTCTATTATGCTAGTCTGCTCTGACTGAATATGAAGCTACTGGGCATCATATAATTTGCAAATAGACTGTGCCCTGATCTAGAGCAAAAGTTTGCTCATTAGGGATCTCCAAGACCTGCAGAGTTTTTTAATTACTTTAAATGTGATCATTATCCTGATTTTCTTTGTAGCACTGTTGCAGGAAACGGAGACCTCTTGTGGTGTGGTATGGCCAACAGACATTAAAATTTTCTTGGGTGTTGCTGTTGACTCATGTTTTGTCTCAGTCTTAAGCAGCAGGGGGGCAGAATAGAGTATTTTTTTTTTTTCCTTTTTTTTTCTGACTAGTAAACTTGCTTCATTCTTCCCAATTCTCTCCCTTCTTTCTTTAGGAATATAAGTCATCGTTTTCAATAGCTTCCCTTTTTGCTTTCCTTGTATTGAAACTGTACTGTAATCCTACCATCCCATCTAGCTACAGGAGATGGAAAGCTATATTAACCGTATCATCTCTAATCACATCAAAATGACGTCTCTTAGTACAATAGACTGGTGCTTTTAGTGACCTTGCATCCAGCCTAGTTCAGATTCCTTGTTCGTCATCTATGTGGCACAATCTACTGCTCATATTTTTGATTAGAGTCTTCTTGATGGATAATGTATATAGTGTTTGTTGAATCTGACTCTCAAGATGAGTCAGTTTTACTCCTCCTCCCCCTCCTACTCCTCCTGACTTTTCTGCATCAGAAGCAGTAATATTCTCTGGCTCATTTTTTTTTAGAGATCAAAGAGAGTTCAGTCTGAGGAAACCATATCCACACGCATCAAACAGGAAACTTTCAGAATATTAGCGCAACCTATTGAACATTTTTGTGGCCCCTTACTTTCTGGCTTCTGACAGCTTCCTAGGAAGTTTTTTCCCCTCCTTATCTTTTTGGTTCAAGAATCAGTAGATCTGAAAAGCAGAGTGCTAAGGAGACTGTTCGCTTTGATTAATAAGTGAATATATTTGCTGTAGAGCCAAGAATGGAACATCTTATAAGTGTTGGCAGCATTACTAAGAGTATCCTCATGGTAGGGGACAGAGCATAACGAGAGTTTCGATCAAGAGGAAAGAAGACAGTCTTAGAAAGGCTTTCAAGAGTTGTTGCATTACTGTAAACAGCTATCTATTTTCTTCTGGACATGGCCCAGTGACTGCAGGAACTAAACAAGTCATTTTCAGGCTCGTATGATTTTGAAACCGGACATTTTCTTTAGCTACTTGATTTCCTTTCTTCCTTTCTGGCAGAGTCAGCCTGACTTTATATGTCTGATGCCAGGAATGTGGCATTCATATTTTTTTAGCTCAGGAGGTTGCCACTGCAAATCTGCATAAGACAGTTCTCATTTTCCATTCTGAAGTGCTCATATTTGCATTGCTGAAGAAAACTGGAACTTATTGTATAAGACATTTGGGGAAGCTGTTTCAGTGAGTTCATCCCAAGATTAACAGTGAGAACAGTCCCTGTTTGAGCATCTCCCGTGCAGGGGAGATAATAAGTGCAGGGTAGTCCCCTATTTTGACTTCTCTAGTGGCTGTAGAGAGGTAGTAGGTCAATGCTAGTCCTCCTTCTCTGCTACTACTCCTGTAAAGGAGATGCCAGGGAAATAGCTGGAGCACAGCATACTCTGGCTGTCTTCCTATTTGTGTTATGACTGGATGTCGTTCCTGAATGTGACAAGTAAAAGCATTTCCTTGTGTCGGCCTTGTATTCTGTGAGCCTGGGACAGAAAACACTTCCTGGCTGCATCCCATCATGCATCTTCTGCACCCAGCAGATTTTCGATACTGCAGAAAATCTGGCGGTCTGTGTAGACTCACGGATTTCACAATCGGCTCCTAAAAGCCAAAGACTACCATTTGTGAAGGAAGCCATACTATTGAGGAAACCATTTGTCCAGAAGTTACTTATTTTAACAGTTTCAGCCATTTTATTGTCCACCACAAAAAAAAAAAAGAGAAGGAAGCAAACAAGAACACAAATATCTTCCTTGAATTCAGTAGATTCTTTGCGTTCTGACTACAAAACTTGTCCCTCAGATGCAGCAGTGGCTTTTTGAGTCACAGACATCAGTGGAATATATTTAAAGCACAATTTTGGTACTCAGAGGCAATAGAATACATTTGTTGAACCGAAGTCCCATCGGTTTTATCAGGACGACCCTAGAGCTTGTACGCAAATTTCAGAGAACATCAAGAAACTTACTGAATTTTCTGCTTTTCTGGCTAGTTTGAAAAACATTGAGTACAATCTAAGGCAAAGTTCTCTATAAGTATTATATTTAGAGACATAGTCCTGACTGTGTGTTAGAAGAGAGTGCGTGTAATATAGCATGTATGAATATATGTGTATGTGTGGATGTAGTTATGTATCTTTCAGGATCTGGGCTTAACTAATTTGGCATGGATTTTGTTATTTTGATATCTAGACACTATTCCTTTCTAGACTGGTGGAAGTGATTACCAAAGGAGTGATGCTCATTCTGCCATTGGGTGATTTAAAGGAAGATGTTGCATAATAATTCCTGACAAGATATCTTCCAGTGTAATGCTGTAAACACAGAATATTTGAGAAGACAAGGAAACGTCATTAACTCTTTTTTAAAAAAAACCTAAGCAACAGAAACTTTTAATAAGATGTTAGAATTCTGGAAAGGGGATGCTTTTTGGAACAGATACAGGTTAAATGAAAAATCACATACATATATATATATAAACCTACAAATTATAATTATGAAAAATTATATAACCATAAAGAAATCATATAATTATAATATATAATTTATAAAATTATATACATACAATTGTGTATAAAAATATTATATTTATGTACACATATTGGATATTTATATATATATATATGGATACCGTGCACATGGAGGAACATTAGTATACTAATGTGAACTACATCATTGGTCTCATAACCTGAATCAGAAGTGACATTTCTCAGATCAGAGAAATCTCATTTCTCTTTATCCATGGGCCAACTTTATTAAAATTGTGAGACTTTCATGAATTTGGCCCTGTGAACACTAAAGTTTCGCTGATGAGGAATTGCCTGAGTGGATTACTCTGAGCACTCCTGGACCCTGTTTCCTCTGAGCCACGAGGGCTTCAGTTCCTGCTCTTGGGCTGCCACAGACCTGTCGCTTGCAGGCTGGCAGTTGTGTTTCCTCAGCTCCTGGGACTGGGCTGCAGCTGGTCCTTTTGGAGGCAGCGAGGACTGCTGTGATGCTCCCAGAGCTGCAACGGCATCCTCTTGCCAGTAGGAAGGGTGTAGGTTCTTGGAGGACATGGCCTCTGCCTGCTTATGTGGAATGAAGATCCAGTTCCTGAACTGGCAGGAACACAGTGTCCTGGATCTGGGGTGAGTATTTGGTTTCCTACCTGGTGCAGCATTTCTGTGTCCTTTGGCAGATAGATAGCAAAGATGAGGGACCTGCTTCCCTAAGTAACAGAACATCACTGTCTCTCCTGGCTGACAGTCAAGCCTTGATTCTCACTGGCTTTGAGGAAGGGGGAGAAGGGGAAGGAAAGCTTTTAGTGTTTGGGTTCTCACTGAAGTATTTAATCTGTAGGTAGACAGGTGGTGGTTCCTGCTGTGTATAAAGCAATGCCCAGCACTGATAAAACACATTATTAATTTCAGTTGAAAATGGCTTAGCTTCTCCATAGGACTGAAAAGAAAATTAGGGGCTGTCTAATATATGTTTTCTGCAAAATACTCATTTTGTTCCTCATATTCTGTAAACAGATGTTTTGATGTGATTTTATCATGAATTTTTATCATAAATTTTATTAGTCTTCCAGTTTTCCTTTCATACTGCTAGCTATTCATAGGGTGTCTAAAACATTGCTGTGTAATAAATTTAAAACTTTGTGAAAAAAAATAACCCCCACTAGCATTAATAATAATAATAATAATAATAATAATAATAAAAAATCCCTCCTATCTGGTTGGGGAGTTGACTACACTTGTGAAAATTTAGACTTGTCTTTGTAGCAAATGATGGCTGTGAATTACTTTGGCATATTATCTTCTGTGGACTTACAGTGTCATTAGTTTAATATTTATTATGCTTCATTAACTATATACAAGTTGCTAAATGATTTAATTTTCATAAATGGAATTTATCTTTGCATAATTCTAATAATTAGGACATTTTACTTAGAACTTTGCTCTGTCTCAAAGTCAGTGAGAAGAAATGGACTGTTAATGAGAAAACCTGTTACTATTAGAGAGCTATTTAACATAGCTGAGTATTTTTCTTAGGGCCTAAGCAGATGTTGAAGCAAGTGAAAATAGTAAGATTTTATATTTATTTGTAAATATTAATGCTGCTCATCTTGGTTAAAAAAAAACAAATTCATATGTTTCAAACCCATTTTGTGTCAGTAATTTTGTTTTCTTGAGTTAGGAGTTACCTTCTTCTGGTAACACTTCATGTTGCAAACATGCATGTTATAATAAACAAAGCACAAGCTCTGATGTTTAATATAGGCTGTTTGTTATAAACATGCTTTGCTTTTAGATGGGTTATGTCTGTACCTGTTTTACTTGTCATGAAGTACGAGGATTTCTCTGCAAGAAAAGATGTCATCTTTGGATAAAATGATCTCAGGGTGACATATCAATAATAACTTCAATTATTACTGAAAACAGGGCTATTCTTGGCGCTCTTAAGCAGTGTTTATTAACTAAGTTCCACCAGCCTGTTGTGTATCTTGTTAATAAGTACAGCAAATACCAGTGAGAATACAGAAACTCTTAGTCTACAGTCGCACCTAGGTCTGTTTGCTTGTAGAGCAGACCAAGAGCTGTTTGGAATCACGATGGTTTAGTGAAGCTGTGAAGGGACACGGTCACCTTGAGTCAGATGTCAGCAAGGAGTTTCTGCGTACCAAAGGATTAGAAAAAGTCAGTTATAATTGAGGAATATCTTTTAGTTTGTCTTAAAATTTCACCTGCAAAAATTGGCTAGCATCTGATGGACAAAATAAAAACTGATATAAAATAAAAAGAAAATGGCTAGATAGGTCTTACTATTCAAGATGAGTGTATAGTGCAAAGAACTATAGTAATCAATAATGTGACAAAAGTGAGTGTTATGGTGGTTTCAATAATTCAGAAGAGTAATATCATGTAGAGAAACATTTTTTAAAAATGAGTGATTTTCAATTTACTGTTTCTCTCGAAAGCATCGTTTATTTCTATGAGCCTCCAGCTGAGTTACAGACCAAGGAGGATAAGCACTAAGGACTGCAATTGTACGAAGTGTCCTTGCTGAGATACTGTTTGATACTTGGGCTCAAATAACCTTTAAAAGGATTTTACTCTGAAATCAACTATGTTAAAATCAATGTTTTCTCATATTTAGCATATGTAATTTTCTGCTCATTATTGAACTATACTGAGATGTTTTTGAAATGCATGGTTTTGGAACTCTTCCTATCTTTTTCCATCTAATTATTATATGCTCTCTTTTTTCTTCCTCATTTTTACTTTAAAAAGCCAGACAAAACAAAACTGCTTTCCCAAAAGGATGGACATTTTGGTTGTTCACTGTTTTATAGTCAGAGTTTGTCATTGATAGACTCTTCTCTGAACATAATGGAAGAAGCAAAACATCCAAATTGGTGCTTGCAGGTATCTTAGACATATGGGAAGAAGACCAGAACAGAGGCCCCGATGCAGAAGAGTGATGCTTGCAAAGCATTTTGAAGAAAGAAATTTATAATGGGACTTGGAAAGTCATGGTGTCACTGACATTTAAATATGAGTCTGTGTGCCAAAACCGAAGTATTTTTCTTCTGAATTTGTAGACTTAGTTGTTTGGTTTAATAGTTATCCTGGATTAATATTTCCATAACTATGCTGTAAAAATATCTTCCCTCAAAAAACCCTCATTCTTATGAACAAAATGTGTCGTTAGCTCCCTTTAAGTGATTTAAAGTAGAAATTATTTTAAGCAAAGTAAAGCAAAGAATGAGTTAATGGAAGAAATAAGCTGTCATCATCAGCAGCACATCTTGGCCCTCAGACCTCCTAAAATATCAAGACCCCTTTGAAAAAAGCCCTGAAGCCTCTTGATTTTACCCTTATCCTTCCCGTAAGACTATTTCTAACAGGGAACTGAAGTATTTATTTTTTGGGTTTTTTTTGTTTGTTTGTTTTGGGTATTTTTGTTTGTTTGTTTGTTTTCCTTTTTTTATTAACATGAAATCACTTGATGTGATTTTCCTAGAGGGACCACTTGAAGTTTGTGGTAAGCTACTGGTTTCTTGGAATTTACTCCTTTTTGTACCCTGTTGGAATTGTAGGTGACCTTATTACATCTTTCATTAATGAGTTTTAATGTACTTTCCCTTGTCTCAAGTCAGTCATAAGTGTGAAAGCAAAATTCTTTTTCCCTCTCAGTATGTTGAACTTGCTGATGGCTCTTACCTTCTTCCTTTCCTGTGCTATGAGCTCCTTCCACCAAGTTCATTTTACAAAAGCCTCTAATTCCTCACTGCTTTCCCTTCTTGAAAAAAGCCAATACAGGGCAGCTGGTCCAATAAGTTACTTAGAGATCCCATGTGTTTTTCTTTGTGTACTGTTTTTTCGTTGTTTAATGTAGTTTTCCTGGAAGTTTTGAAGTCACATGCACTATGGTGTTTTTTAAAGAAAAATATATAACTTTTTTTAATCAGAAGCTGAAAGCTAAAATTCAAGTTCCTTCCTCCTCACACTTTTCCCCTGCTCCAGCATGGGTCCTTCTCATGGTCTGCAGTCCTTCAGGATACACGTACTCCAACATGGGCTCTCCATGGACCACAGTTCCTTCAGGAAATATCCACCTGCTCTGGCATGGGGGTCCTCCACAGGCTACAGTGTGGACATCTGCTCCACCGTGGTCCTTTCTCTGGGCTGTGGAGGGACAACCTGCTTCACCGTGGTCCTTTCCAGGGGCAGCAGGGGAATCTCTGCTCCGGTGCTTGGAGCACCCCCTCCCCCTCCTTCTTCTCTGACCTTGGTGTCTGCAGGGTTATTTCTCACACTTCTTTTCTCCTCACTCTTCACTGGCCTCTGCTGGTTTTGCCCTTTCGTAAATACACTTTCCCAGAGGCATTGCCACCTTGGCTGAGGGGCTCAACCGTGCCCTTCGATGGGTGGGTTGGAGCCGACTGGAACCGGCTGTGTCCGGCATGGGGCAGCCCCGGCCTCTCCTCACAGAGGCCGCCCTGCAACCCCCACTGCCAGTGCCTGGGCACAGACACCCTGTTCAGTGGACCAGAACTGATTGTGTCCAATAGCTCAGTAAGTGATTCATTATCTTTCCTTCTCTTCTTTCCTTTGTTCCTGATGCATGTTTGCAGGCAGTTATCCACATGAGAGGTGGGAAAGTGCATTGCATGTGATGGATGTTTATTCCTGTGCCAGTGGAGGTGACAGTGGCGCTGTGCTTCAGCCACCACAGTGATGGGAGCCTCATGCTACATATGAACCCACATAGAGTACAGCGGAGTCTTAATTTCATTATACAATTTGTCAGCTAATAGGGCTGAAAGAAGTTATCCAGAAAGGCCTTGGAGATACGTCCCTCTAAAGTGCAGTGCTGCCTTGGGAGCTGCTGAGTCTCTCTTGCTTGTCACATCGAAGTAACACTCTGCTGAAGACTGAGCATCCTGATTCATAAACAGTTTCCAGCCCTGACGTCTCTGAAGAGAACTAACGAAATAAAATTTCAAGTTGCTTTTTTATTGAAATGCAAACTAAGTGTTGGCAGGACAGGGGAAAAAAACAGAAAAAACCCCAAACCTACCAAATAAAAAAAACTTCTCAGTCCTTGAAGTATCAATTGACTTTTGATCCAGTCAGCTATTTTTGCTTTCTGTAAGAATTTATTTTTGTCTTACGTAGAAGGACATAAGCTTGACCCTTCAGTTGGATTCAGGTTGATAAAATCCTAACACATTTCATTCAGTGGTATTTTGAGCCTGCATGAATGTGTTATATTTTTATGCAAATATATTAACAGTTTTGGGGACTAGAATGAGAGTGAGTAAGCACTGCAAATAGAATCTGGTGACAGGGAGGTGATAAAAGTTTAGCTGGAATTGAGTTAGCAGCCTGGACGTTTATTTATTGGGCTATTTGGAACGCTTGGGGCTGAGATTTTATGTATATTCTTGGTAACTTTATTCAGAATTTGGTATCTAAGTCTCATGTGGCTGAAACAATACAAATTCTGATTTTCTTAACAGAGTAATATGTGCTGTTATTTTGTAGACAGTAGATGGAATTGAGGAGCATTTGTATTAAATTTTTTTTTGTATCAGTTTTCGATGGTAATCTATTTTTCTACATCTCTCAAGCCCCTGAACCTCAAGGCAGGGACTGGGGGAATGAAGTCCTTCTGTTGTAGAAGAAGATCAGATTTGAGACCACCTTGAAAAACGGGTTGGTTTGAGACCAACCTGAACATACATAAGCCCATGGGACCCAACAAGATGCCTCCCAGGGTCCTGAGGGAACTGGCTGATGTAGTTGCCAAGCCACTGTTAGTCATATTTCAAATGTTGTGGCATCCAGACAAAGTCTCCAGTAACTGGAATAAGAGAAACATCACACCCATTTTTAAAAAGAGTAAAAAGGAGGACCCTGGGAGCTACTGACCAGTCAGCCTCATTCTCCATGCTTGGTAAGATCATGGAGCAGATCCTTCTGGAAGACATGTTGAAACCTATGGTAGAAGAGGAGGTGATCAGAGACAGCCAACATGGCTTCACCAAGGGCAAATTATGCCTGACTAATCTAGTGGTCTTCTACAATGTGGTGACTGCATCAGTGAATAAGGAAAGAGCTATGGATGTCATCTACCTAGACTTCTGTGAGACATTTTATATGATTCCCCACAACATCCTTGTGTCTAAATGGGAGAGCATTGGGTTTGATGGTTGGACTCTTAGATGGATAAGGAACTGGCTGAATGGCCACGTCCAAAGAGTTATAGCCAATGGCTCAATGTCCAAGTGGAAACCAGTAACGAGTGATATCCCTCTGTCACGGTTTAAAGCTGAGCCGGCTATTAAACCTGTGGCAGATGCTCTCTGTTATCCCCCCCCTCCCCCCAAAGGGAAAGGGAAAGGGAAAAGGGAGAGAGACTTCCGGGTTGGAAAGTTAAAACAGTTTTAGTAAACTATAATAATGGAAAAGAGTATAATAATAATAATAGAAATAATCAAATATATACAAATATATATACAAAACCGAGATTGAGCTCCCCTGAAGTCAGCCACGTCACCACCGGCACTGCAGGGCAGGCTCCGGGAAGGCCCAGGCTGGGCCTAGCGACGGTCGAAAGCTGGATTCAGGGATGCACGGATCGGGATCGGGGGCAGCAGGAAAACAGACGGAGTCCTCCTTGGACACCGGCCATAGCAGAAAGAGAGCGAGACCCTCATGATCCCCCTGCTTTATACCGAGAATGACGTGTATGGGATGGAATACCCTCGTTGGTCAATTTTGGGTCACCTGCCCTGTCTGCTCCCCCCTGCAGCTGCGACCCCCCTTCGGCTCTTCACTCGTAAGCAGTGAGGAATTCAGCAGTGACCTTGGTTTCTCTAAGACTAAGTACAGCAAGAGCCTTACTGCACAATATCCCTACCGGTACCTCAGCGATAACTACAAACTTCGAGCGTTATCAGTCCTGGAAGCAGACACTGTCTGCAAAACATGCAGTTAGTTTCAGAAAGTGCAGTTACTTAGAGGAGACTTAGCTGAAAGTAAAAATCACTGAAAGGAAAATTGGCCTGGTTTAGGCCAAACCAGGACACCCTCAAGAGTCTGTACTGGGACCAATAATATTTACTATCTTTATCAATGTGTAGACAGTGGGATGGAGTGCACCCTCAGCAAGTTTGCAAACAACACCAAGCTGGGTAGTGCAGTTGATTTGCTTGAGGGTAAAGTTGCCATCCAGAGGGACCTAGACAAGCTCAAGAAGTGGGCCTGTGTGAACCCGTGAGGTTCAACAAGGCCAAGTGCAAGGTCTTGCACATGGGTCGGGGCAAATCCCGGTATCAACACAGGCCGGGGGATGAAGGGATTGAGAGCAGCCCTGCAGAGAAGGACTTGGGGATACTGGTGGATGCAAAATTGGACATGAGATGGCAATGTGCACTTGCCGCCCAGAAGCCCAACCGTATCCTGGGCTGCATCAAAAGAAGTGTGGCCAGCAGGTCGAGGGAGGTGATTCTGCCACTTTACTGCACTCTGGTGAGACATGGACTTGTTAGAGCAGGTCCAGAGGAGGGCTACGAAAATAGTCAGAGGGCTGAAACACCTTCCCTATGAAGAAAGGCTGAGAGAGTTGGGATTGTTCAGCCTGCAGAAAAGGCGGCTCTAGGAAGACCTTATTGCGGCCTTTGAATACTTAAAAGGGGCCTGTAAGAAAGGCAGAGAGAGACTTTCTACCAGGGCCTGTAGCAACAGGGCAAGGGCAGCGGTTATAAACTGGGAAAGAGTAGGTTTAGGTTGGATGTAAGGAAGAAATTCTTTATGATGAGGGTGGTGAGATACTGGAACAGGTTGCCCAGAGAAGTTGTGGATGCCCCCTCCCTAGAAGTGTTCGTCGTCAGATTGGATGGATCTCGTGGAAGATATTCCTGCCCATCGCAGTGGGGTTGGACTAGATGATCCTCGAAGGTCCCTTCCAACCCAAACTATTCTATGATTCCATGATTCTGTGATTTAACCACACTTTTTTATAACTATAGCTAACTACTGACAAGTCACATTATTTTAGTACTGAAATGTTACTGTGGTAGATATGAAAGATATGTTAACAGAGTACCTTTAAGGGAGAGTGTAAATTAGAAGACTCAGTGAACTATATATATATGTATAATTTTTTAATAGTGGCATGCCATTTGGCCTATTTTTTTCCAGTATTTCAGTTGCTGGCATAAGAGTGAAAAAAACCCCCATTTTTCTTCATTTGTTTTTCTCTAGTCAGTTATCAATAATTTTCTTATTTATCTATTTTGGTAACCATGGTGAGGGAATGATACATGAATTGCAGTCACTGGAGTTGTAAATAAGCCTGTCTCTTTAAAAGGAAAATGTAGATGGCTTACATTGAAAGACTACACTTAAAAGTTATTTTTTATGCCTGCAAAATAATGTATAAATCAGTGCACTCATATAGGTGATACCATTGGGAAAGAAAAGGAGGAAGAAATTAACCCCAGTCTTTTAGCTACTTAAAGCAGTGATTCTGTAATCTCTCCCTCTTCTTTATCCTGACTGCCCTTCAGCATGGAAGGAATTTTTTAAATGAGTAATGCTTTGAAAATGGTGGCTCAGCAAAAAAGGTTTCTTTCCATGCATCTGTATCATGACCACCGAAATTTACAGATAGCTTGGTGTCTGTGTGCATCCTACAACATACAGATTTCAGCTAAGAAGTTGAACAAATCTACTTTTATTGACATCTGTTTAGCAGTGGAATGAAAATAATAACTTGCCTCTAGAATGAAGTTTCAATCAAGAGTAGTTGCTTGGATTACTTTCTGTAAACTGCAAATCCATGCTTCTATCAAATACAAAAAGCTTCTCTCCCCCTCTCCCTCTCCTTTCTCTTTCTGATGTCAGAGCTAGAAACCAACAAAAACATCTTTAATAAATATACACATACATTAAAAAGAAATTGAGAAAATTATTACTCAAATTTAGAATTAGAATTAAAGTTTGAACTCAATTTTAATTGTAGTATTTATTTGACATTTTATTCCGCTTGTTTGCTTTGTTTATATGTATGCCTGATGTAGTATTTAAATAGTAATTAAAAAAATAAAAGAAGGGAAAATTACTTTTTACTACTCAGAAATCTAGCCTGGTTGATCTTTGCATAAAATGTATTGATAAAGAAGTATGTTCATTATTCATGTTCCGGTAAGACTCAGTGATTTCTAAAATTGAGTAACCATGGAAACACAACCGGGTAGCATAAGGAAGAAAGTGCAGGCGTGAATTTGCAGTTAGTCTTTTAATCAAAAGTTATTATGTGGATTCTGTTTTTACAGTATAGTTGAACTTTGTTTTTTAACTAATCTCTTACCAGTTTAAGTGTGTGCAGGTGTAATTTTTTTAATATATATATGCATACACATATAATACATATGTATGAAACATACTTATTTGAAATAAATGTTTTATTTACTTTTGTTGCAATCTTGTTTTCTGATTTTTTTTTTAATTCAGTACATTCTAGCTAGAAAACTTACCAGCTTCTCCCCCTTCATTTTTGTTTCATAGAACTTTTTTTTCTAAATGAGAGTTTGAGAAATCTTCCTGAGTTATAAATTAATTTTAAAAGGCAAATTTGTATAGCATTATGAGATAAAGCACTCTAGTAGTCAGAGCATTAGGAGGATCACAGATGGATTATTGGACAAAAGTGTAATAAAAACATTGCAAATGTAAGGTAAAGTAAGTTTCTTGTTACTGTATAAAGCATATGTTGTTTTTAATGTGATAAATTACAGAACTTGTAGGGTTTTGTGTAGTACTTGGCACACATTCCGGTGTCTTTTATATTGCTTATGATTGTGGACTGAAAATAGGTATTTGCTTTTATAGAAAAGTATGCCCCAGGTATTTCTGGACTTTGCTATTCATATAATGACCTGCTGGGTAATGTTTTCTTTTCTGTATGTCCTTGTGTACCTCAGTTAGCTCTCTTTTCTTAGCGTTTTTAATCCACATCAGGATATACCTCCTTGTATGGCAGAAAATGTGTTGAGTTCTGTGTGGTTAATAGCAGCAATTTCTTAAATTATTCTTGCTTTCTCTCACTATCTAAAAACCATAAGATCAAATATGTTAAGCAATAAGGGCAAAGAGAAGATTTTGAGCTTCTGTACTTAAAACTTTTGAAATTTGTCTTTGTGTCTTTCTTTGGGATAAGGGTGTTTGTCTTTCTGTCTAAATTCAGCATTTGTTGGGAAGGAGGTCTTTCTTCCTGCACCTTTTTTTTTTTTGCCCACATTTCCCGCACTCGTTTTCTCCTGTCACATAGAGGAAATGAAATAGGAAGCTAAGTCCCAAAATGTATTCTCTTGGTTCTGGTACAACCTCTAGAATGCATCAAATGTCAAGATATGCCCACTGTGAGCAATTCAGGAAGAAATTGCCTCAACATTTTGATCACAGTCAGGCTTTTATTATGAAAGTAGCTGGCACAGAAAGACACCTTCAGAAGTGTGAAAATAAGCAACACGATGAAGTAAAAATGATAAAATTGAGCACAGCACTGGCACAGTACAGCTGCTGTCCCTGGCAGTAACTGCTGCCTTCAACAATAGTCTATGACTGCCAGGAAAACCCCAGTCATTATGGGGAAGTAATTTCTGTTGGTTAACTTTCATTTTAATATCAAAGAAGAGTTCAAGCGAGAATCCTATGTGTGGAAAAACTCTGAACTTTGACAGTTTGTGTGTGTCCATATAAAGGACATATGAAGCCCCTTTATTTTTAAGATTTACTTAAAGGAATACTTTATCCCATCTGGCTCCATAAATAATTTTGTCTCTGCATTCTGAATGAATGTTGGCGACAGAGCTTTCCAATCAAAAGAACATATTCAGAACTTTAAATAAGAAAAAAAGAAAAGAAAAAAAGAAGAAAAAAAAGCGTTAAGTAGACATGCAAATCATTTGCACTGTAGAAGGTGAAATTGCATCTTCTTTCCCTGAAGTTTGTTTGGTAGGGGAGACACCTCATTTTCAGTGGAACAGTCTGTGATATGGCGATAAACAAGCACAGGTACTGTTTTAGTTGCCCATAATTTTCTTAGTAAGGGTTTATACTCTTATACTTGCTACTGCCTTCATCTCACTGAAGGATGAATTTAAGTCTATCATCAGATGTCTCATATCCTTACAGTATTCTGAAGTTCTGCAACCCAGAGTCAACAGTAGTTCTTTGCCTATCACTTATGAGCTGGCTCATGTGCTTTATAGTATACGGGGGAGGCATATATGCTGATAAAGCCCTGCTAACCTGCCTGCTGGCTTAAAACAAGTAAGTGTCCTTGTTTGGACTTGGTAGTCACTATGGACCCAATTATCCATTGCCTGCCACCTCTCATGGGCATTTATAGCTATGTAAAAAGCTATGTAATACTACCATGATTTAAAGTGATTTCATCCCTGGCATGCTTATATGACAAAGATACAAAAAATATGAGGCAATGGAGTATCAAACAATTGATATTTGTGATATCAGACCTTCAGTGTTGCAGGAAATCCAAAGTTAAAAATGATGAGAGTCAAGCCTTAGAAGGAGCTAAAACCTTTCTTATTTTATTTTAGTCTTCTAATGAGCTTGCAGAGGTGAGGATCAAAAAGCCCTCATACTATCCTGAAATAGAGGTTTAATCTGGACGATCATTTTGTCTCATGAAGGCATCAGGACACTTCCAACTGAAATCATTACACCACAGAATAAATTGCTGCATCGTTAGAACTCTAAAAGACATCTTTAAGACACTTTAGCTATATGGAGCTTGAACTTAGACCTGGATATGTTAAAGAAGGCACTAATTTAGATGTCTTCACATTTTTTCTTAGCCTGACCTAGGAATTTTTCTTTACTGTGTTTTTTTTTTTTTTGTCTTCAGCCAGACTAATTTACCCAAATGTGTTCCTCCTTCCAAGCAGTTGTCAAGACAGAAACACCCAAGAATTGAATCTCTATTAATTTTTGCATCTTTGTAAACACTAATATTTTCTAGATTTTAGTTATTTGTATTCCTTTTTTGAAACCTTTGTTACTTACACTTTAAGATTTGTTTAATTTTTTTTTATATTACCATCTTACAACTACTGTGACACATAGTTTGGGAAAATATGTGCTATTGTGTTTTTTCCACTTTCTCTTTTTTTTTTTTTAAATGTCTCTCCTGGAAATGTAATGAAAAGATGCCATCATATAGTGTTTCTTATACTTACATTAACCACCACTTCACATTACCTACTAAAGTCAATGAGATGAAAAACATTCTGACTTCGTGTCGTAATGGAGTTTGCTCAACATACAATCCTGTTAGGGTCAAAAAAGAATGTACCACATATAGACAAAAAATAACTTAGTCTGATTAATATCTTCACAAACATGCTTGTATCTAAACAAAATACAAGAAATAGTTATTAGTCCAGTTACAAAGATACAAACACTTATTATCTCATTAATAACACCCTTAAAATGGTTATAGAAATGGTTTTAGAAAAATCCCACCCCAGTGTCTTTTCTCTGGTTCTGTGCTCACCTTTCCAGGCTCCTTTTGGGTCCTCAGGTTGATGGTTGATGGCTTCTCCCAGCCTGCAGTGGGCACAGTTGCACAATCATCATCCTCAGATCTTTGCTGGGCGGGGTGTGTAGTTCATGGGAGGAGTCTCCTCCGTCTCGGTCCTGGAACCTGCATGGGTTTATTTTTATGTGTTTCCTTGCCCCAGGCTGCTGCCTTCTGGCTGCTCTCAGCTCAGGGCACAGCCTGTGACCCTTTACTAGGAGTGGCAGAAGTTGTCATTACTGGGCTACAATTTATTTTTAAAAGCGGTTTTGGATAGAGTCAGCCACATTGATTTTGGTGAGGATGGAACTACATCTTCAAGCAAAACATCTGGCCCTCTGATTCAGTGACCCAGGTTTATGTTTCCAAGATATTTTGGATTTTTTGTTCCAGTTTGTGTCATGGTCTGTCTCACCATTCCCTGCAAATACGAGCTCTTTACCCTGGAATTAGCTGAGTAGTTTTAATTTATGGCAGCAGCTTATTCCCTACAGAACCCAGGTCTAAGAGCTGCCTATAAGCACTGCTTTCAGCATATGAAACAGAAATAGAAGATGGGAACTTCAAGGAATACTGAAATCCTTCTGAAGGGTGCATGGCACATGAGAACAGCGATGTGTGGGTGGCTGACAGGACATGGATTTAGGTATGCGAAAGGGAGGAACCAAGGTCAGTGGTACAGGTATAGGATGAAAGAGGGCAGATAGCAATTCAGAGCTGCTGAAGCAATGAAGAGAATAAGTATTTGGGGATGGATGAGGTGCAGGCTGTTGTTCGTGAATGAGGATTTGATGCGTGCATGTGTGTGTGTGTGTGTGTACGGAATATGCAATAGAGCTGACTAGCAGAAGTTCCCATGCTGTTTCCAGATGTGTGGAAATGGAAAGAGCGCTGGGTAAAGGCTGTAGCTTCAGATGTAGCAGCACAGCTTGCCTGCCTCTTGATGCCCCATGAGCTGCCTTCTCTATGTGAGATCCAGTTGGTATTTTTTCTTGCTTAATTATATGATAGTTCTGTTTATTAGCCCTAACACAGGATGGCAAAGAGTCAGGACAGTAATAGGAAATGAATGGCATTTCTCTGAACTTAAGTGTGAACAGTGGGTCAGTGGAGTCTCCTGTGGAGCAGCCAGAGAGATGTGCATATTAGAGTGCATTAAAATTTGATTTTTCAACCTTAAGTTATCATAGAATCATAGAATAGTTTGGGTTGGAAGGGACCTTTAAAGGTCATATAGTGCAACCTCCCTGCAGTGAGCTGGGACATCTTCCAGTAGATCATGTTGCTCAGAGCCCCATCCAACCTGACCTTGAATGTTTCCAGGGATGGGGCATTTACCACCTCTCTGGGCAACCAGTGCCAGTGTTTCACCACTCTTATTGCAAAAAATTGATTCCTTATATCTAGTCTGAATCTACCCTCTTGTAGTTTAAAAGCATGACCCCTTGTCCTATTGCAACAGGCCCTGCTAAAAAGTCTGACCCCATCTTTCTTTTAAGCCCCTTTTAAGTATTGAAAGGCTGCAATAAGGTCTCCCCAGAGCCTTCTCTTCTCCAGGCTTGGTGGCCCTCCTTTGGACTCGCTCCAATAGGTTCATGTCTTTCTTGTGCTGGGACCCCAGAGCTGAATACAGTACTCCAGGTGAGGTTGCACCAGAGTGGAGTAGAGGGGCAGAATCACCTCCCTCGACCTGCTGGCCACTCTTCTTTTTATGCAGCCCAGGATGTGGTTGGACTTCTGGGCTGCGAGCTCACAGTGCTGGCTCATGTCCAGCTTTTCATCCACGAGTTCCCTCAAGTCCTTCTCCTCAGCACTGCTCTTGATTCCTTCATCCCCCAGCCTGTACTGTACTGCGGGTTGCCCTGACCCATGTGCAAGACCTTGCACTTGGCCTTGTTGAACCTCATGGGTTCACACAGGCCCACTTTTCAAGCTTGTCCGGGTCCCTCTGGATGGCATCCCGTCCCTTAGGCGTGTCAACCACACCACTCAGCTTGGTGTCATCTGTAGACTTGCTGAGGATGCACTCAATCCCACTGTCTGTGTCATTGATGAAGATATTAAACAGTACTGAAGATATTAAACAATACTGTATGTGTTGTACATAAATAGTGATAGAGAAGATGAGCAGAGCTAAAAAGTGAGGAGATAGACTAACTCTTCTCTTAGAACAGTTTTATCCTCTGTAAAGAAAAAGTGTCCTGAGTTGGAGATGTCTTTTGGGGAAGTAGGGAGCAATATGTGGCTTTTGAGTGGTTCTTGAAATAACAATATTATTTTCCTTAAGTATAATATTCTGAGATACTTTTCCAGGTCTGGGAAAAATTATTCTCATTAACTCTTAAAACTCCTGGTGTGACTTGCATTACTATTGTATCTCAAGAGACAAGTAAAACAGGATATACTATCTTAAAAAAATGTTTGATTGTAGCTTTGAGCAAAGAAGAAACTGGTATGTAAAACGTATCCTTAATGCACTAACTGATGGCTTGAAGCTGACTTTCAAGCCAAAGTGTGTATCCTTTTTGAACCATGCTGTTTTCCCCAGTTTTCCAATGCTTATGTAGCCCTTACATATTGTTTGTAAAGAGGTAGCTTTGGTTTGAAGTTTTGTTTCAAAATGGGAATAATATTGAAATCTCAGAAATTTTCAAAATTTGGGAAATTTCTGGGAAATCTCTCCCTAACTTAGCTTTAGTTCTGCACTGGACAATAGCAGTGCTTCCCTCAATCTGAGTTTCCAAGGGTAAATTAATATGGAGAAACATTCTTCTGGAACTATTCTGTCATGCTCTCTGCAGACAGACAGAGATGGTATTTTACTAGTTAGACCCTGTACACATTATTTTTTTTTAGTTCTTTCTTTTTCCAATCAAGAGAGCTAGGAAAACTTACCAGAATCCTAGACTGGGATTGAGAGAGAGGTGTAGCATATCTCAGTCCATCCGTACCCTCAGAAGCAACAGCTTCAAAACATGAAAGTTTCGTTTGCTGCACTGCACTTCAGTACCAGCTCCTTTCCCAGCAACAGCTGATCACTGCACCCTGCTCAGTGTGTGGTGGCAGTGGAAAAATCCGTGTGTTTGTGTAGGTGTAAACATCTGTCAGCCTATTATGCCAGTTTCCAGTTCTAAAGGCAATAGATGGAGCTTTACTGCTCATTTATTAGTAAGTGCTGATTTATGGAGAAGTATTAAGAGTCAATGATGCATCAAATGTAGGACCTGAGTTTCCTAGAAGACTATTTGTTAGTTTACCTACTGCTTCTTCATACTGATAGGTTTTTCTGTATTGATATACTTCTATGTATTAACTGCTTTATGGCTCCCCACGGTGGAACAAATTTTTTACTTCTTAACTTGCGAAATGCTTGAACTCTTAATTCTAGAACTGTTTCATTCAGTGGTTACAGAATGCATCATTTATAGTAGTTTTGAAATGCTTAACATAGAAACCTTTGAACCTTCCTCTTCTTCAGTTTAGCAAGTAAACAAATTTGCTATTGGAGAAAGGGTTTGAAGGTGACTGCCAAAGATCAGTGTCGATTAACTGTTCTTAAGCAATTAATTCTACTGTTGATTGAGTTAACTTATGTTTTGCTGTGAATATGAGCTGGGGTGTTTGGAATCCATTTGGCTTATGCATAGTAAAACTGACAGAACGTATATGCATCTATTTTCGATACTGCCAAGCTTCAGTTATGCACCTATAAATGAATTTTCTCAGCAGGTCTTTTATGCCAAAAGAGGTGGATTGTATTACTCTGTTTTCATATCTAGTGGCACAGTTGAGGGCGCATCATGAAAAAAGAATTTTCTGCGTAGGTGTTGTTGTTAGTGCCAATCTTAAGAAAATACTTGGAAAAGTGAAGAGGAAGGATGATACTATAGATGATGAAGAGGGTTGGGATTTGAAATAGTTTCATCCTGCTACATTCATTGTGTGAGACTGTGAACAAGTCACCGTCTCTGTCAATCCATTTGTAAAGCAGTACAAACTATAGCTACCTTGTAGAGATTTAGTAAAGATAAACCAATCATATTTGAATGGTGTTTTGGGAGATTTGAACCAAAGATATTATCATCTACTGTAAGTGTTGAACAGAATTTAGGGTGGAGGAATGTTTATTGCAGTATACTGAGCTCACTGGGAGGACAGCATTTTTGGGGTATTTATATGTGTTCTTTTGGTATTAGATCTCCTTATCTGCTCTCCATCCTTGCCCTGTGCAGTTCAAAAATCTTTTATCGTACCCTTTTATTCAACTAAATTTCTTTCTCCAGTTGTTACACTTCCACTTTTTCCTGCTGACTTTCCTGGATCAACATTCCCTTTCTTAGAGATGGTGTGGCTGACAGTTGTCCCTCATGAATTATCTTCTGTCCTCTTCTCTCTGTCCACTGCCTGGAGCTGTACAGTTATGAAAGAAACTCAAGGCTGTGCAGAATTATCATGTACTTTTTTTTTCTTTATCGAGATTTGTTTTTCCGTAATAAGAAAAGCTTATCTAGCTCACTAGATTTTTTTGTTCAGAAATTTTTTGCTGACCAGTTCACATCTATGTATTTTTAATTACTTATTTGAAAATCTGAAGGTAATACGAAGTTCTTTAAAAATCTGCTTTGGAGGTTGTTTTGGTATCTAATTGTGGATTTGGTGATAGATTTGTAGAATTTCCTGTAGACAGTATGTATTCCTTCATGTTCAAGGAACTATACAGTGAAGAAAACATTTTGTGTTTTTGTTTTGTTTGTTTTTTTTAATTACTGTGGCATTTTGTTTTTATTGAGGATTATTTGTCAATTTTTCTTTTGCAGGGTGTTTCCATGTTGTAGAAAGTCATAGCTGTTTATTTTCTTTGCCATAATCTGTGCTTTCTGAATTAGTTTACTTTCTTCTACTTCACAAATGCTTTTTTAATTTGTATACTGAGTAATCTTTTTTTTAAAAAAATTATTTAATATCAGTTCTCTTTCTGGTGCTATATAAGCACTTTTGATAAGAGATTAAATATGCATACTACAACGTATGGGCACAAGCTGAAACATGGGAAGTTCCATCTGAATATGAGGAGGAACTTCTTTACTTTGAGGGTGACAGAGCACTGGAACAGGCTGCCCAGGGAGGCTGTGGAGTCTCCTTCTCTGGAGATATTCAAAACCCGCCTGGACGCGTTCCTGTGTGACATGCTTTAGGGGAACCTGCTTTGGCAGGGGGTTGGACTAGATGATCTCCAGAGGTCCCTTCCAACCCTAACCATTCTGTGATTTTGTGATTCTGTGTATGTACCATGTTTAGAAACTGTATGTTCCATGAACTCAACCATGATCACAAAATTCATTAAATCTAGAGGACTGTATATTCCATTTCATCCACTAGTATAATTAGATACAACTAGAGAATGGTAAAAAGATGTTTTGTGTGGAATAGAAAGTATTTTTATAGTTTTGTGGATAGCATGGATATGGGAAGAGTAGTAAGCACTTCTTAGTGTCAGATTCAAAATGAGATTGATAAATCGGAGGAATGCTTTGGAATCAGTAAGATGAAGTTCAATAAAAACAAATGCTAACTATGACAACTTAGAAATGAGGAATCAAATGTTTGTGTACAAAATGAGAAATCAATGTGTAGGCAGCAGTAGTGTTTAAATATATCTTGGTGTTAGAAAAGATCACAAATTGAAATTATTAATTATGTGATTCTTTTGCATAAAAAAGGGCAAATAGCCCTGGGACATCCAGACAGGAATGTCATCTGCAACACATGGGAGTTGCTACTAGCTTCCTTCAGTGGGTGGGATGTCACAGAAGTAATTTGCCTGGTCACACAGAATCACAGAATCACACAGAATCACAGAATCAACCAGGTTAGAAGAGACCTCAGGGATCATCGAGTCCAACCGTTGCCCTGACACCACCCTGTCAACTAGACCATGGCACTAAGTGCCATGTCCAGTCTTTTCTTAAACACATCCAGAGATGGTGACTCCACCACCTCCCTGGGCAGCCCATTCCAATGTCTGATAACCCTTTCTGAAAAGAAATTCTTCCTGATGTCCAGCCTGAACCTCCCCTGGCGAAGCTTGAGGCTGTGTCCTCTTGTCCTATCGCTAGTTGCCCGGGAGAAGAGGCCGACTCCCACTCCACTACAACCTCCCTTCAGGTAGTTGTAGACTGCAATAAGGTCCCCTCGGAGCCTCCTCTTCTCCAGGCTAAACAACCCCAGCTCCCTCAGCCGTTCCTCGTAGGACAGACCCTCCAGACCCTTCACCAGCTTGGTCGCCCTCCTCTGGACTCGCTCCAACACCTCAACATCTTTCTTGAAGTGCGGGGCCCAGAACTGAACACAGTACTCAAGATGCAGCCTCACCAGTGCCGAGTACAGAGGGACGATCGCTTCCCTAGACCGTCTGGCTACACTATTCCTAATAGAGGCCAGGATGCCATTGGCCTTCTTGGCCACCTGGGCACACTGCTGGCTCATGTTTAGCCGGCTGTCGATCAGCACCCCCAGGTGTCTTTCCACCAGACGGCTTTCTAACCACTCTTCCCCCAGCCTGTAGAGCTGCATGGGGTTGTTGTGGCTGAAGTGTAAGACCCGGCACTTGTTCTTATTGAACCTCATGCCGTTGGTCTTGGCCCATCTATCTAACCTGTCCAAATCCCTCTGTAGGGCCTCTGGTCTTGGGCATTAGACTTAAAGAAAGAAATAGATGAATTGGATGACGTCCAGAGGAGACAAACAGTAACCAGCACCTGATATAAGGACAAAAGAAGGTTTGTTAGTACTGAATAGGAAGGTTGAGAGGTCCAATGTCCAATAATATTGCAAAAAATTTGCCTTCTAATGTATGAAAGATTATTATGAGCAATGATAGTTCTGTTTCCCAAATCATAACAAATAGAACAAAAATAATCAGCATACTTTATAACACCTAGGATTTGGGACAAGAAAATTCTTCATATACAACATAACTAAAAACTTGAAAAAACTGTATCTCTGGAGGTTTAAAATATGTGAGGCAAATCTGTATCAAGAATTGTCTAAGAGTATGGTGTCCTCCCCCAGAGTAAGGGGGATGGATGAGAGGAGGCCTTTACTTTTCAGAGTCCTAATTTTTTATGATTTTTGTCTCTTCTTGCCTAATTAAACCAGTACGTGTTTGTGAGGTGTGATAATGTAAGCTTTGAAAATATTTTAATGGCTTTGTATGACGAGGTTTTTATGAAGATGTATTTAGAGATTTTATCTATATATATATGTAAAATATATAAATATGCATGTACATACATACATTATAAGGTGCAAATATATATTTGTCAGTCTTCATTTTATATGATTCAATAGATGTGTGTGTGTGTGTTTTTATAAGAAAGTGATGTTGGAAAAATAAACCAGTTCCTGGGTACCATTTCTTCAAAATGGAAATAAAACACTACATGTTGAAAATAGTTGCTCTATATAATTTAATTATGTTCATTTAATACACAGTTTGAGAAACAATGGTAGGGTTTTTTTTACCTGTAGGACAGCAGAAGCTGCTAGCAAGGCTGGAGGTATTCAAGTTGTTAGCTCTGTGGGATGGAGACAGTTAATTATTACCTGTGGAACATACAGGAGTTATCTGGGGGGAGGATGCGAGAGAAATAATTGTCACTGTTAGGTCCATGATTTTTATTATTTGGCAAAGCTATAAGTTTCAGTTCCCAAGATTATCTTTTGGAGGTATTTGGTAAGTCTCTGCTTACCAAAAGAGACTGAGTGATCAGAAATGTAATAAATGGTTTGTGGAAACTGTTTTTACATTAACTGCGTGTCCTGTCTTTTACTGTTCTCATATATGAGTTCATTCTGGTATTGGAAGGTCTGTTCACTTTGACCTGCATAGTTTTGTAACAGTATTTGGTGCCCTGCGTGTGTGTGCATCCATAGGATCCATGTGTTTGATGGCTATTATGTCAGGTGTTTATCCCAGTTGTGAAGAGGCACATTTTACGTTTTTCATTCTGAGGAAGATTTGTTTGCTGCAGCATATGTTGATGGCAATTTTGATGATAAGTCTGCTAAGGCAGAGCGTTGTTTTAAAGTTAGGTGCATGTGATGAGGTTTGGATTCCTGATTAACTCTTCAGCTTCAGTGAGACTTGTGCACTGAGGTCATTCTTTCAATTTTTGAAAATCTGACCTTAGATTCATAGGTATAATGTCTTTAAATCAAGTTTAGTTGTTATTGAAAGTACTAATGCATAGTGATTATCCCAGGAATTTAGTAATAGGAGTGGTTTAAGCCTTCTCGTCTTCTGAAAGAACATATTTTTTGACAATGATAACCATTAGCTTTTACACATATTTCAATAGAGCAAAAATAAAAGCAAACCCAGGCTAAAGACACATAAAAAAAAATAAAAATTTCTGATTAATGATTTCAAGATGTAGCTATAATCTGTTGCAGAAGGTCTTTTATTCATGGATTAGGAACCTTCAGTCTGAGGAACACAGAAGTTGTGGTTATTTGCCCTTCTAGTCATAATAAATGGAAAGGACGTTCTGGCTAAATGGCAGAAGGATGTTGCTTTTAAAATAGTAGAAGTCACTATAATGTTAATAGGAGAAAGACAATATACAAATATGGTTGGCCCTGTAATAGCTTTCTGTATGAACATTTGAAAATGATTATCAGTTCTGAGAGTAGGTGTGTAGCTGTGTTGCCAACAGCATGTCTGGAAATGAAGGATGGAAAGGGAGAGGAAAGGTAGTTGCCTCGTTCTCTGCTGCAAGGACAAGGGCTACCACCTCAAGATGTAAATGCTACAGCGGTTCAGCTCTCAAAGGGAATGACTCACTTGGGCCTTGTTGGACTGCCTGATGGAAAATGAGACAAAAGAAGGACTTCACAGTAATAGTAGCCATCGCCGCATATAAAAAGTGAGCTCTGTTTTATCTGGGCAGGATTGGTCTTTCTGAAAAGAGGGTGTCCGTTGGAGTGAACAAACAATCTCCAGTGACAGAGACTTCCGACAGAAATTCAGACTGAATCATTTGTGCTGCCATAACTCAAAGGAAAGCCTATAACATAGGCTGTATTGAAGTATAAGATTAATAAGCTTAGGTAAACATGTAGGCTTTTTGTTATTTTAAACTAATTTTCTATAATACTTTGTTCGATTTGCCGAAAAAAAGATTTCTACATTCACTCGCTGACTGGTTTTAAAAAGGCTATTTGTCTATGTCATGGCCACCTGAAGAAGAGAAGGGTTTGCACTTAAGCCTTCATGGTAATATGTGTCTTGATAGACAAGCTAAAGTAAATGCATCTGCAGCCTTGTGAAATGTTATAGCTCTCAGGTATTAACAGGCTTCTTTTGGAAGTTACTGTTCATTGCAGCAGAGCTGGCAGTGCAGAACATACCCCAATCACACCAGTGCTGTATTTCAACTATGCCAGCAATTTCCCCAGCATTTTAGCTTAAAACATCAAACTGAAGGCAGGTTTGCATTAAGGCATCTTGTGATCTGGAAGGGTGGGCATGTCCCCACACCTTCTGTCCCCCTGAGTCTGCTGTGGCCGATGTACCTGCTCACAGAGCAGGCTGGGTGCAATCCTGTACTAGCACAGCAAGATTTCCAAGTGTTTTAAAGAGAAAAATATAAAAACTGGTTTAAGGGCAAGTGAGGCAGTTACCTGTCTGCACTGCCGCTTGCAATTTAAATATCGAGGCTAAGCACATTTTAAAGACAAGCTTAAGTATGACATCCACACTAGTGCTGCGCTCATGTTAGGCTGTAGCATTTTGGGAATTGTAACCACTAGTTCTTACTCACAAAAATCTTGTTGAAATTAGGCAGGTTTTCTAGGCATGGACAGGGAATTACAGGGAAAAAATTAGGACTCACATGTTGTTTAGCCAACCTTTTGCAGAAGTTTGCCTATACCCCAGAACGGGCTGCTGGGACTGGGTGTTTTACTGACTTTGGCCCAGGTACCGTTGAGTGAGTACAGATGACCCTGGCAATGCAGCTGAGTGGCAGCCACATTTACCTCTGCAATGGAAATAAACCTTAAGAATTACAGATTTGAAAAAATATACAAATGGAGAAATGGGAACAGGAAAACAGCCTTGAAATTCTGACACGGACAGTGAAAATAGCAATGCATTGCTTAACAATTAACAGCTTCAGTTGTAGAATAATTTGCAGTTATGTGATCATCACTCTTCTGTAAGTTCCCATTTCTGAGAATGAATTTTTAGGCATCACGTTTATATATAGCATTGTGCATAAACTTTAAAATTTTTTACGAATTTCATACATAGACAGTTGTGGTGCGTTAGTGCTTCTGCCCTTTGTAAGTATGCACGATGTAAATCTGTATGTAATCCGCACGCTGTGCAGATGGCAACTACATTTCTGATTGCAAAATTTATGAAATAAGTGAAGGAAGACTGTCTGGCTTAACCTGCGCTGTACCGTGACTCATAGGAGTCTTCCCATTTTCCTCAGTGAACGTCTGTAGGGAGAGGATGCTGGCTGCATCTTTTAAAATACGGAGCCAAGTACTGGAAGAGAGGATGAATGAGGTGGGGGCCCTGGAGACAGAGGATAAAAAGAAGGCGGAGTTACTGAATGCCTTCTTTGCCTCTGTCTATACTGCTGGAGGCTGTCCTGAGGAGCCCCGGACCTCTGCGGCCCCAGAAGAAGTCAGGATAGAGGAGGAATCTGTCTTGGTAGATGAGGGCTGGGTCAGGGACCAATTAAGCAATCTGGACGTCCATAAATCCATGGGCCCTGATGGGATGCATCCATGGGTGCTGAGGGAGCTGGCGGAAGTCATTGCTAGGCCACTCTCCATCATCTTTGCTAAGTCGTGGGCAACGGGAGAGGTGCCTGAGGACTGGAGGAAAGCGAATGTCACTCCAGTCTTGAAAAAGGGCAAGAAGGAGGACCTGGGTAACTATAGACCGGTCAGGTGATGGAACAACTTGTTCTTGGTGCTGTCTCTAGGCACATCAAGGATAGGGGGATCATTAGGGGCACTCAGCATGGCTTCACCAAGGGGAAGTCATGCTTAACCAACTTGATAGCCTTTTATGAGGACGTAACCCAGTGGATAGATGGTGGTAAAGCTGTGGATGTGGTCTATCTCGATTTCAGTAAAGCGTTTGACACGGTCTCCCACAACATCCTCGCAGCTAAACTGAGGAAGTGTGGTCTGGATGATCGGGTAGTGAGGTGGATTGTGAACTGGCTGAAGGAAAGAAGCCAGAGAGTGGTGGTCAATGGAACAGAGTCCCACTGGAGGCCTGTGTCTAGCGGAGTCCCTCAAGGGTCGGTACTGGGACCAGTTCTATTCAATATATTCATTAATGACTTGGATGAGGGAATAGAGTGCACTGTCAGCAAGTTCACTGATGACACAAAACTGGGAGGAGTGGCTGACACAATGGAAGGCTGCGCAGCCATTCAGAGAGACCTGGACAGGCTGGAGAGTTGGGCGGGGAAAAATTTAATGAAATATAACAAGGGCAAGTGTAGAGTCCTGCATCTGGGCAAGAACAACCCCATGTATGAGTACAAGTTGGGGGCAGACCTGTTGGAGAGCAGCGTAGGGGAAAGGGACCTGGGGGTCCTAGTGGACAACAGGATGACCATGAGCCAGCAGTGTGCCCTTTTGGCCAAGAAGGCCAATGGCATCCTGGGGTGTATTAGAAGGGGTGTGGTTAGCAGGTCGAGAGAGGTTCTCCTCCCCCTCTCCTCTGCCCTGGTGAGGCCGCATCTGGAATATTGTGTCCAGTTCTGGGCCCCTCAGTTCAAGAAGGACAGGGAACTGCTAGAGAGAGTCCAGCGCAGAACCACGAAGATGATTAAGGGAGTGGAACATCTCCCTTACGAGGAGAGGCTGAGGGAGCTGGGTCTCTTTAGCTTAGAGAAGAGGAGACTGAGGGGTGACCTCATTAATGTTTATAAATATGTAAAGGGCAAGTGTCAAGAGGATGGAGCCAGGCTCTTCTCAGTGACATCCCTTGACAGGACAAGGGGCAATGGATGCAAGCTGGAACACAGGAGGTTCCACATAAATATGAGGAAAAACTTCTTTACGGTGAGGGTGACCGAACACTGGAACAGGCTGCCCAGAGAGGTTGTGGAGTCTCCTTCTCTGGAGACATTCAAAACCCGCCTGGACGCGTTCCTGTGTGATATGGTCTAGGCAATCCTGCCCCGGCAGGGGGATTAGACTAGATGATCTTTCGAGGTCCCTTCCAATCCCTAACATTCTGTGATTCTGTGATTCTGTGATCTTTTCTAGAGCTACTCATGCCTGTGAGTCTCTGGAGCCAGCAGTTTAAAAAACAAAACAAAACAAAAAAAATACTGGCAGCATAAAATGTTAGAAGTCAGAAAGGAGATTGCCTAGTGTTCAGTTTAATAATAAGTGCCATCAGTTTCGGATGTTCACAGGTTTATATTCTCTACAGTTAAAAAGAAAATAAGAAAAATGCATCATAGAACATTAGCATAATTGTTGTAATGCAAAGGCTTTGCATGTAGTCTATTAGTATTTTCCTAGCCATCTGACTTGTGTTAATTAGCAAAGGAGCAATTTCTACATGATTTATTAGATAAGCACTGGATTTCAAAACCTATATTTGCAGAAATAAGGCCAGAGGTTCTCCAACTCATGAAAGGAAACAGAAACTCCTTGAATTTTCTGTTATTTGAGGCCATGAGTGAAAGTAGTCATTAATGGAAGATAAGAAATTTATTTGAGAGATACAGAAAGAGACAACTGGAAAGATGAAGTTCTTGATACAGACGAGATATTAAGGCCTCTCAAATCTTATGCTCAAACGAATTTAAACTAGCTGGTATGAGTTATGGTGAGAGTATAGCCACAGCACCAGGGAGCTTGGCTTTCACTAGTCACAAAGATATTTACCTGAACCTAAAAGCATTGAAGGCTTAACTGGACTCCCCTTTGCCTTAGCTGTCACACTGTGGTTTTGGGTTAGGTAATATCAGCACTGCCTGATTCTGTCTACAGGACCTGTAGTGTCTCAGGGACTATTATAGCTGGATGCTGGAGTGTCCAAAATAAATGAAGGCACAGACAGTACTAATCTGAAAATATACTCCCCAGTGGGTCATTTTCTAAACTGCAAATTGGGGCTGTGTTTTAGGCCTGTCCCAAAGACGTCTCTTCATACGATAATGTTCTCACATGTTATGCTTCTTTGGCTACACTCCCTCTATATAGACAGATGAAGATCACTGTATATGGATATTTTTATGAATTTATTTTTGCTGTCATTTTGCTGATGTCTGAAATATTTTTATTTGCATTACAAAACTGAACATTATGATCCAGTCTAGACAAAGAAACTGTAAATATTGAGAGATGTCAGCATGCTTTGTTAGCTAGGACACCTCACCACAGCATCATTAAATCTCTTTCTGGTTGCAGAGGATTCCCATTCAGCTGTCATGCAACCCAGTCAGAATGAGTTCAGTGTCTGTCCGCGTCTGTGCAGATATTCAAATTGACAAAAAAAGAGAAAAAAAAAGGGAGGTGGAGAAGGAGGAGGAAGGAAATATGCCTAAGGCTACACTCTGGATTACTGGTGAAACTGTTGTGTTAGTCCTTTCTCATTGATGCCACATTGCCTTCTACTGCCTTTTGAATCTCCTGACCTTTACACAAAACTCAGTCCCTTCAACTCTTTCATTAATTTAGTAGCTGTTCACTGAATTGCTTCCAATTTCTCTCCATCTTTTTTTTTATGGAGTTCAGGTACGCAAACTGACTACCACAGTTTAAATTAAATTACACAGGTTATTATAGCACAGACGGGCTATCACGTTGGAGGTGTATGATGGGATACCCTTAGGAGCGGTTAGCTCTTTGCTATATTCTGTTATGCAGTTATATTGGACTCACTGTTTACTAGCACCTCTAGCTTTTTATTGCAGTATTGTGGTTACTTTGTAAGACAAAATCACTTGTAAATCAGCCTTCCATCTGTATTCAATTTTACTTTTTTAGTTTTAAATTCCTTATGTTGCCCAGGTTTGTTTACTGCTCAATACAATGTTCTTCAATTGTTTTTACAGTATCATCCAAAAATAATCATAATTTTTATTCTTTTGTTTTTACTCATTCAGATAGTATATTTCTCCTGGAACAAGTCCTTTAAAAGCTCTATTTAAAGACAAATGGTTACTATTTTAAAGTCTGCCAAGTATAGATTGCATTGCTATTACATGGACATGTTTATCGCATAGATAATATAATGATAATCTAATAAATCCTAATAAATCTAAGATAATAAATGTAATAAAACAAAGTTTACTGGATGTTTTCTTCTGAATAGTAAAATTCTTGCATGCATAGTAGAGAATGTATGTATATGAGTAAATATTTCTATGAAATTTTACTTCAGCTCAAACTCACATATTAAATGTTATTCCTGTGTGTTTGTAATACCATAGTGCCCAGCCTTGGACCCAAATCTGTTTGTGCTGTGCAAAACCAGAAAAAAAAAGAAAGAATTCCTGCCCCAAAGAGCTTATAGTCTAAGGTCAGAGAAGAGGAGAGAAGGAGAGTTGAAGGAGACAGGATAGCGTTACTCTGCACAATATGCTGCAGTTACAGCACGTTGACAGCCTATTGACTTTTGTTGGGTGCTTTGTTGAAAGAAGGGAAAGTCTCTCTTATTAGAGTAACTGATACACTTGGAAAAAAAACCCCAGAATTTCAGATGTATGGCAGGTCTGAAACAGAAGCTAAGTACATGATGAAATAATTTGCTCTGAAGTTGACTACTTAGCCAGAAGATTTGAGAGGCAACAGTAGGTATTTCTGTTGAGCAGTTTTATGTTAGCAAAAGGGAGAGAGGGGGCATCCTGACAAGAAAATTTTAAGCCTACGTTTCAAAGAGCGTAATGAAGTTTTGGAAGGAGAGTTCCTGCCAGTTGATGTGACAGACACAAAGGTGTATGTTTGAATCTTTGGGCTTGTCCAAGACACATAAAACAGCCATGTTCTCTCTTTTAATTTGAAAATTCTGTCTTCTCTTCAGTTTGAGAATGCCTGATATTTACAAAATAGTATGTGAACAATTGCAGTAAGTATTATGCAATGTTTGGGAGGGCTTTTATGGTATATTTAAGAGAGATTTTGTTTCAAAGGAGATAACATGTGGCCTCCTCTGTGCTTCCTGAAGCCAGCAGAGTTCTGTTTCTGCCTGTATAGATTGAGGTTGGGTTACCTAGATACAAGGGAACAATGTGCACAAAAAATTCTATGGTTTGATTATGATATATAATTTTCTATCTCTCCACTTCTGGTTTCTATTATCTATTTTAGCTGTGGGGTTTAGGTTTTTTGGTTTGTGTTTTTTTTTTTTTTTTTCCTTTTTTCTTTTTTTTAAGTAAGTAATTCTATTGAGTGTTGCTGGCATACTGGATGTAGTTTCATGGCCGTGTTAAGTTTTTAACTACTGTGTTTTACCACCTCAGATTATGGTAGAAGTAGAAAAGACAAATCTTTTTGCCAAGCTGAATGGCTGCCAGAGCTGCTTCCTAGGCTGCCTAGGAGTCTTGGTGCCTTGGAGAAGTAGTCTAAGTGTCCGTTTTGTTGGCCAAGGGCTGGTTGCCTAAATGCAGAGATGGCCAGATATGCAGCTAGGTGATTCAGGAAAAGAGTCAACTGTGACTTAGTTCAACATGTATTTGCTGAGCGGGCAAATGGACTTGTTGAGGGTCTGGCTACCCTTCTTCCTTAGCAGCCCAGAAACCTTAGGAGCTCTGCTCCACATCAATACTTTTGACAGCCTTGTGCGGAGAAAGGAAACCCTGGACAGACAGACCAGCTGCCAGCAATGCTGATGGAAATAGTCTTGATACTGACCTCAAGCTTTGAGATATAAATAGATTTGTTTAGAAAATTTTGCTTAAATTGGACCATCATTCTGTGCTGGAAAAAGGCTCATGAAAAAGATTAATGGACATTTCCAGTTAGAATAAGGAATCACAGTCATTCCTTTCTCTCTCTAGAATGTGGAGGAGAACTTCCAATGATCCAATGATGCATTTGGAGAAGAAATTAATAAGGATTTTATATTTATGTTTATTTTTTGTACAATCATTTCTCATTATTTCATGTTCACACTAAATTATTTTATTATTTTTGTTGTGCTTCTACTTGTATGCCTGGTAGAGCTACATTTTTATTCTAAGAATGAAGGAAAAGATCCTTATTTTACCTTATTTTCATTTTAATAGTCAGTAGAGCACCTCTGTGAGTATGCATATACTATGAGATAGACTACAAATTCCTCATTGTCTTCTCTTTTTTTTTCTTTTTTTTTTTTTTATGGATACAAAGTTCAAGGAACTCACTAGTTACAGCACAAAGGAATTGAGTGTTGTTTTTTCAGTTTCCTATGTTTTTTTTCTTGCCTCGAGTATCAAGAAATGCCTGATTTAATGGGTTGAGGCTTCCAAATGTAACTGTATGTAGGGAAACAGGTTTTACATCGTATAGTCCTCTAGGATCTATGTGGGTTCCCAGTGTTCTGTAGAAATTCCAAAACTGTAAGAACATTGAAGTATTATGATTTTTTTTTTAATAATACTTTCTAAAAGTTTTTGGGCTTTTATGTTGATCTTTTGAAAGTTAAAAAAACTCAGCAATAAATATTTTTGGAAGAGCAACACCTAACTTTTATCTGACATGGTGATTCAAGTAAATAAGATTTCATGTTAGCAGGACTATTATTTTCTGATGTTTTTATGTATATATATAAAGAATAGAAATAAGATAGGAAAACCTATAATACTGAAGAGGTAATGAATAATCAGCAATAAGTGATTTGGAAACAAATGTGCCTAACTATTCTATCTTTGGAGTTGAAATTTATGTGAGTTGTTAATGATGAGAGTTAAGCAAGTAGTCTTGACATGAAGAGTAAAATACACTTAGTCAGTATGACTCAAATATATCTTCTGATCAGCTAATTAAATGTAATTTTATTAAACTACTCAGAAGATACTGTCTTTGGATCACAAAAAAAAAATCATCCCTTATGAGTGTTCCACATGTCTGAATGAAATCCATTCACATGTTTTAAATCTGGCTATGAGTATTCACATACTGTAACTCACTGCATAATTCTATGTGTTCCATAAATAGAATGAATATTTTAAAGTAGTACATATGTGGATTTGGAAAGAAACCCTGAGCTGTCAGTAACGGAAAATTCATGCTGGCAACTGTGATAAAGTATCACATTTAAAAGGATTTGGGGGGAGGTTGTTTTGTTGCTTTTTGACTTTGAGATTGTGTGATGATGAGAACCACTGAAGCACATTGCACTGATTAAATGTAATACTTGGGAGTCTCAAATGTCACAAAACATATGGAATACCAGGAACATTCATCACTGTTTGAAGGGACTGCCTAAAGCCTTGATAGCCTGGTCTAACGAAAGTGCCAGTAAAATTGTCAGTGAATGAAATGAAGTTCTGGTAGCATGAAAAAAAGTGAAATAGTGTTGAAACCAAGAGCGTTAGGCTGCTACAGAATTGCAGCTTCTTCTTCCTCCTGCTTATCCTCCTCCTCCTCTTTTGAAGGAAGAACTAAGATTGTGGTCAGGGAAAGCCATACAGATGCTGTTAGTCCTACCCTAGCAATGAACAGACATTGAATCTGCATATATGTTTGGGATTTAGAAAAAAACAATTTTGAACACAAGAGGGGATGGTCACAAATTTTGTTTTAGTGAGGGCAGACTTGAACATATGACTATTACTATTGCTAAATTAGATGTCGTTTTTTCTCAGTAAGCGGTAACAGTGATCAGTCTAATTTGGGTGGAGAAGGGAAAGACTGTGACAATCTAATTTTTAGAACGTCTGTAGGATAGTGTTAAGGGAAGAGGGAGGAGGTAGCTTCCTAGAAGCAGTCCACAAATATAAACAGATTGTTCACTCACTTGCAAGACCACACTTTAAATGTATTTTAGATAAAATGGAAATTGGGTGAGTATTAATTGTCAAATGTTTGACATCCTTACAGGAGACAGAGTCAGTTTCCTAAAAGTATCCTGATTCCTCTTCCTTCTAGTATCCTACATTGAAACTTTACATGACATAAAGGCAAAACTCATTTACCATTCTGTGAAGCAGACCTAGACTTTTTGTTTTATATAAAAAATAACTTTTATTGAAAAGAACAAAAAGTATGAGAAGCTCACTGTTATAGGACAATATATGAAGAATGTTTAAAATAATGTAACTAGCAAATCTCAATGGTTTATCATATCATGTTTGTCAGAGGATCTGACAAAGAGGCAGGGCTTCATCATGTGTAACAGTTACTTAGGAAGACAAACGCCACAACTCCAAATGTCCTCCCATTCCTTCTTCTTCCCCCAGCATTTTTTTTTGCTGAGTACAACGTCATATGGTATGGAATATCCCTTTGGTCAGTTGGGGTCAGCTGTCCCAGCTGTGTCCCCTCCCAACTTCTTGTGCACCCCCAGCCTACTGGTGGGATGGTGTGAGAAGCAGAAAAGACCTTGACTCTGTAAGCACTGCTCAGCAATAGCTAAAACATCCCTGTGTTACCAGCGCTGTTCATCACAAATCTAAAACGTAGCCCCATACCAGCTACTATGAAGAAATTTAACTCTAGCCCAGCCAAAACCAGTAGGGCTTTTATTTAATGTGTAATACTTACAGATTCAAATTCTGTGCAGGAATATTACAAGTCTTCAACAGAAATATGTGTCCTTAATAATTCCATTAGTGCTATTTTGTTTGTGATATTCAGTTGTAGATAAATTTTATTTTGATCCCATCAGACAGTGCTGTCTTGTCTTTTCCTTGTGTAGATTCCATTGAAAACAAACTCTTCAGACTAAGTAGGCTTAGCTTTAGTCTGCACAAACAAGCAAGTATGCATTTTGATTACTGAAATGCCAGGGATGCCAGGAAACATATAGTTATTGCTTGTCAGTTCCACACAAACATAAATAAGTAGTAGGACTACCTGTAGCTTTGAGACATTTCGTTGAGATGGAAATTAGGCACCTTTATAAGTTAAAATTATGTTTTGATCAAGAATAAGACGTAATTGCCTATTTTTGTTTCCCTGTATTATATAGACATAGCACAAAATTTTTTATATTGACTTGTGAATTGTTTTTCATTTAAATTACAGTTCAAGGATGCTTCATAAAAATAGATAAGTGCAATCTGAACTAAAAGAATTTCTAAATGCAGTGTGATAATTGAGTGCACTCTAACATGCAATTTAACAAATAATTTTCTGCATAGATAATGGAAGCCTCTAATTTTCCCATAAGAGAAACCAATTTTCTGCCTTCTTGTTCTAGAAATACCTCTCTAAATTCTTCTGTATCTGGAACAAGCTAATGTTTCTTTGAGTTGCTGAGGAACAGAAGTCAGAAAATAGTGTTTTACATGATCATTAAACAATTAAGAAAAAAAAATTTGCCAGTTACATGTCTGTATTAGATGTGTATGACATTATTTGAAGATCTAGACACAGTTCTTGAATATTTGCAGATTCAAAATGCTATTCTGATTTATGTAACATAAATTATTGCCATTTATCCTTTGAATAAGTCAAAGCAGCAAGTGATATACTGATTATTTTAAGCCTTGTAATCAAATCTCGTTTACACACTGAACCTGTTGTAAAATAAACTGGCATATGAAATTTATACACGGTAAGTATTCTGTGCTGTCTTCAGTTAAATTCTAGAGTGAACTAAATTACCCAAAACAAAGAAATTTTAGGACTAATGGAATAAGAATGTCTATAGGAGAAGCTATTATAGGTTGTTTTCCCTGGGTAGATAAGCCCTGAGTCAGTAGAGGAGATGGGTTGAATCTGCATCGTCTGACTCCTGCTTGTGTAGCCAGTTCTCTCCACTAAAAGCCTCTTCTTGTGGAATTACGTGGTGATGTTTTCTACATTTACACTGTGATGTTAAAGATTATTACGGGATATCTGTTGTTATGATTTTATAGTATCCTACTGACACTTCTACTGAGTGAATAGGTTGCCGTTTCTGAAAAAATAAATTACTGACCTACAGTTGTGTTGTGCTTATAGTAATAAACGTTCTATATTTTAATTGTTTGACATAGGCAAAGAACACTTTCTTTTTTTTCTAGTATCTTTATTATCATTTGGAGTAAAATTGAAATCACTTAAGCATTTCCTTTTTGAAAGCTGGGTAACAATCCTATTTTGTGGCAGTTCAGGACTGATAGATGATGTAGATTTTAGCAGAAAAAATATACTTGTGAGATCTGTAGCTAGTGCATGTAGAAGATCTTTCTACAGGTTTTGGACATGGCAGTTGCCAGGTAAATAAAAAAAAAAGGTGCAGTAAAATTTCATAGTTGACTATTGGTGAATGATAATTTCAAGGTACAGGAAAATGTTTTTGTAACTAAAACTAGAAATCTGTGTTAGGTTTTCTTGACTCCTTGTATGTTCCTGGGGAAAAATGGGTGCCTTGGAATGAGGTCTAAAGGAAATGGGATAACCACCTGCGTAACCTGCCTGGGACTGACTATGAGTAGCCTATAGAAAACAATAAGCACACCTGGTTTGTCTGAAACCCCTTGTCTCCCTGGATATCAAGCTCCTTGTTCAGGTTGTTACAGGATGTTCAGGATGGCACCTTCCTCCATTTGCCATCCTCAGTCTGATAGGTACCACAGCACTTCTTCTGAAGTCCTGATAAATTCTTATTGTTGCTCTTAAAGAACTGGAAACAGAGGACATATGCGTGTATGTTAGTGTGAGAGAGGGGTGATAGCTACATTTTCTGTGGTTTTTATTATGGTTTTTACTGGGCTTATCTTCTTTTTCACCTTGAAAAAGTTCAGTTGCAGCTCTCAGGACAGAGACTGGCACCTGGCTGTCGGGTGTAATGTGGCGGGAAGTCCCGGCACCCGTGCAGCTACATGAAGTCTGTTCTTCCTTTGCGCAGCCAAGAACTGCCAGTTTGTGGAGCCAAGAGAGGTGAGAAGCAGCATGAGTCAGTGGCTGCTGATTAAGGTTTTTACCTGGGCTGTGGGAGATTTGGCTTCAATTGCTGTTCCAGCAGTGATAGCTTAGGTATAGTCTCTGGAGGAATTAATGTACGGATAGAAGCATTCTGACTGAAGCAGCAGTAGAAACGAGGGAGAGAAAATTCTAGGTGTCCACAGATGATGAGGTAATGGTAGACATGATAGAGGTAGAACCCTAGGTGCCCAGAGATCATTACATTGAAAAATAAGACACCGAGGCAATTAGAGACTTTGGACATGTACATTTGGGCACCAAATTCCTGACTAAAATGTAACTAGTTCAAATGTATCCTTGTATCAAACCTTTTTTTTTTCTTTTTTTTTGAATTATATAAATATATATCAAAACTTTGCTTAATGACTAGTTAGTTCTGTCAAATTAATCTAAAACCTTTCCTTCATCACTTAGGATTACTGGATTTAGTCATGCTTCTGAAAGTTCTGGGCTTTTGTTACTAATTCTTGTCTGTCTTCCAGTTTTTATCAGAAGGGCCAGATATTGCAAATAAATGAAAACAAATCCACCTATTATTCCTTAAGCTCTCTGCGGAGTCACTGCAAAAGATTTCTGTGAAGAAGTTTTCACTTCTATATCATGTATCATTATACCAAAGACAAAGGCTTTGTTCTTTTGAGTTTATTGCAACCAATCTGATAAACTACATGGAGACCGGCATACCTTTAAAAACACAATTAACAACAAGAGAGAAAGAAAAAATTCTGTTATGAGTTTATATAGTTGCACAACTCAGCTATGAAACAGCAATAGCATCTGGGAGTTAATAAGGTGGTTTTAACACCTACAAATACAACATTTATTTGGAAACTAGGCAACTTCTTTATCTGACTTAGAAGTGTGTTACATATTGCCTTTCTTATAGTTGTTTGAGATTGTGAGCAGTATTATATTTTGGATAACTACTTACGGTGCTGACTTTATGCATTAAAAAATATGTTCTGGCTTAAAATTAAGATTCAATTAAACAGTTTCATTACTGTGTCATGAGACATACCTAGGTTTTTTTTTTAAAGCATTGTGTCTCTTTTTGGACTGCTCTTATCACCTGGGACAGGATTAAGAAAAAATGTGTGCAAAATACTTGTTTAGTTAATATACTGCAAAGAAACTAATGCTCCAGCCCCTGACCAGCTTGGTGAACCCCAATGGACTCATTCCAACACATCCATGTCTTGTGCTGGGGAGCCCAAAACTGGGCTTGGCACTCAAGATGTAGTCTCAGAAGTGGTAAATAGAGTGGAAGGATCATTTCCTTACACCTGCTGGCTGCACTCTTACTAATACAGCTTAGGAGGCTGTTGGCCTTTGCTCCAGGGGCACACTGCTGACTCATGTTCATTTTGTTGTCCACCAGGACCCCACATCTTTTTCTACAGAGTTGCTTACTAGGCAATCAGCCCCTCATCTGTAATACTGCATGGAGTTATTTCTGCCCAGGTAAGGTACATTTGCATAGGACTTATCTATATCTTTCAAGGAATTGTAGAATCATAGAATAGTTTGGGTTGGAAGGGACCTTTAAAGGTCATCTAGTTCAACCCTTTGCAATGAACAGGGACATCTTCAACTAGATTAGGTTGCTCAGAGCCCCATCCAGCCTGACCTTGAATGTTTCCAGGGATGGGGCATCTACCACCTCTCTTGGCAACCTGTTCCAGTGTTTCACCACCCTCATTGTAAAACATTTCTTTTTAGTCTGAACCTACCCTCCTTTAGTTTAAAATGATTACGCCTTGTCCTATTGCAACAGGCCCTGATAAAAAGTCTGTCCCCATTTTTCTTTTAAGCACCTTTTAAGTACTGAAAGGCTGCTATAAGCTCTCCCCAGAGCTTTCTCTTCTCCAGGCTGAACAACCCCAACTCTCTCAGCCTGTCTTCATAGGAGAGGTGTTCCGTCTCTCTGATCATTTTTGTGGTCCTCCTCTGGACTCACTCCAACAGGTCTGTGTCTTTCCTGTGCTGAGGGCTCCAGAGCTGAATGCAGTACTCCAGGTGAGGTCTCACAAGGGCAGAGTAGAGGGGCAGAATCACCTCCCTCGACCTGCTGGCCACGCTTCTTTTGATGCAGCCCAAGATATGGTTGGGCTTCTGGGCTGCTGGTGCACATTGCCTGCTTCTGTCCAGCTTTTCATCCACCAGTACCCCCAATTCATTCTTGGCAAGGCTGCTCTCAATTCCTTCATCCCCCAGGCTATATGGATACTGGGGATAGCCCAGACCATGTGCAGGACCTTGCACTTGGCCTTGCTGAACCTCATGAGGTTCACGTGGGCCCACTTCTCAAGCTTGTAGAGCAGCATGTGATATTAAAAAGTAACGTTACGGACTGATAAACCTATTGTTTGTATCTTAAAAACCCAGCAGCACTTTCTTTTTTTTTTTTATATGGTAAATGATAGCACAAAGACGGTTCTGGACATTGTTTGAAAAGAAAATGAGGTTAATTGCCTGTTTGTGGTTCTATGTTTATTGCCTTCATTAAAGCTTGCAGGATGCCCACAATATGCTATAGTTAGCAAATTAGTAGTGCCCTATCAGAGTCTTATTTTGAGGACAGGTTCACAGTGATAGTTTTGTGCTTCCAGTGGCAGTAGTTTTCCAGAGAATGTAATGCTCTTGAGCTCAGGAAAAAACCTTGGAATCAAAATCACTTGCAAACTTTACAAGCATTTGGTCGACAGAATTAGGATAGTCCTCAAATACCTATGTTCCCTAACTGCTTGTTATGTTTGAAAAGAAAAGAAAAGAAAAGAAAAAAACATTTTATTATCTTAGACTTACAAAGAGGATAGATATTTTTCATGACAAGCTTTCAGAAGGAATGCAGTTCAGATCAACTGTGATCAAAAATAATTTTATTTTGGCTGTTTATTGGCTTGTATGACAGGGGTTTTTGTCCATTGCTTAGTAAACTGAAGCAATTGAAAACCACATTGCATTTGGTTTTGAATAAGTCCCTTTCTTAAGTAACCTCAGAAGCCTAGAATTGCCCTCTTCAAGACAGGTTTTAGCAGACTGTTCTAGGTGCCTACTGCTAGTAACACAATTGGTTACCATGTAGCAGTGCAGAGGATGCCTGACACATGTATTTTTGTAATATGCACATTAAATAGTAAAAAAATATTTTTTATTAGAACTTCTCTGTTCAAATCAGAAGGCAAATTCTAAAATCTTGGAATTACTAAGGAAGGTAATGCTGCTTCATCAGGAACTGTATGAATTGAGGTATATTTCAATACAGGTGATAAAGTGATGCTATGAAGTTGCATTGCTCATTAGAGTCTTCTTTAAGTGATAATCTAGACATACAGCTAAGTATGAAAGCTGCTTCACGAGAGCTTCTTATATGATTCAAGTTTCAGTTTTAAAATATGCTGGTTAAATGGTTTTAAAATGTACTCTTTCTATCCTACTATAAAAAAACTTATGGTGGCCAACTGATTCACACAATTTCTCTGCTGGTAAATCCTGCAGCATGGTATAGACTAAGGTCACTCACTTAATTTTTAGATAGGTCTGTCCCTGTACAACAGGAAACAGTGCTACAATTCCAAATGTATTTGGCAAGCAAAACTGCCTGGAAATAAGGAGGTAATTGTTCGCAACCCGGTATTATGTGGAAGACCAGGAGAGCATTAAGAAAGACGGGCTCTCCTCAAGTGTGTAATGTGCATCACATGGTTGGGAAACAAACTATTTCTCTGCATGGGTATGAGTTTTCATCAGTTATCTATTTGTTGACAAATTTTGCATGGATTTGTTCTTTCTCATAATTATGGACCAAAAATGCTACATCACTGCTATTCACTGCAGGACTCAACCACATGTGTAACCTTGGCTTTGATTGTTCAGTAGCATCACTGAATGATTTCCTAGCCCTGCTGAGCCTTGGTTTGCAGAAAGTTCCTGAGGCTCAGTGGTTCTGCTGCAGGCTTCAGGAACACAGCCTGTATGTGCAATACACGAAGGCAGCTTACAGAGGCCAAAAGATTTTATGTCACTGGGTGATTTTTGTTATCTTGTTTTTTTTGTAGTACCTTATAAAGCAGGCGCCCTTATTGTTTTCACAAGCTTGTAACCTTTTAAAATGTTTATCTTTATTATTGAAAATATTCATTGATTTTTTTTTTCCGTTCACAAGGTTTTCTGAGTGAACCTTTAGCTTATTCTTGAATTGTTTAAAAATTGCTGTGTGCCTGGAAGTTTGTGTGCTAAAAAGAGGAGCAAAAATGTCTGATGTCTATTACAAACTGAAATTGGATACTGCTTTGCTGGTTTTTAATAATGTTTCAAGCAGTTACGAGTCACTCCTGGGGATTCTCAGTAAATGTTTACAATACTTTAGGCTGTAGCTTCCCACTAAAATCAGTGTTTCCTTCATGAATTTCCTAATTTGATTTGAAAATTATGTAGTAGAGGCAGAGCACAGGTAATTTTTACTCTCTTCTTAGCTGAGGTCAATCCAACTACTCACATGCCTTATAACTTTCAGTTTTCCTGTATTGATGTGCTGGTCCCTAGTAGAGCTTCATATCAAGATATTTCAGTGTGATATAGCTTTATTTTGCAGAGAGGGCCTAACCACTATCAGTATTTCTTTCTTGGTATTCTTTTTATTCCAGTAAATCTTTGTGTGAACCATTTTTAGTTTCTGGATGAGAGGACTGGTGCATTTTTTACTGATTCTTCTTGCAGAACAATAGAAGAATGAAGCATACAAAATGTTGAATCATTTAAATGTTAGCATGTGTTTGAGACTTTTGTTTCATTCTACAGCACTGGCTACATTCTGAACTTGCAATGAGAAAACAAAAATAACTATTCCCTATGCAATGATAAGGGGAAGTGGCATCTGCTGCTTGCTTGGGTAGGCCAGATTTGGAGAACACAGTACAAAACAAAGTATCAGCAGAAAGGAGCAATCTCCTTTCTTCAGTTTCATTTGCCATGACAAGACTTGGAATTGGAAGGTGAATCAAACCCATTTTAATGCTGCTGTCATTAGGTGTAGGGAATTTGTCTCATCTCTTCTTTTAAAAGAAAGAGGGGGAGAAAATTAACATAGAGGTAATACAAAGGTTAAAAAAAATCAATTTCCTGTTAATTTAAGACCCTTGCAAGCACTTACAGGCATTCAGGAAGTATACCTAAAGCAAGAATGATATTTTTTTGGATACATAGGTAAACCAACCTTCTTTTTTCAATGAATACAATAATAAAATACAATTAGAAAATGCTATCAGTCATACGTTTGCCACCTGTTGTGTAGTTTTAAAAAAACTTTTTTCCTGTTGATGCTTTATTTGTATTTCAAATGATTAAACTTTAACTCTTTCACAACCTGAGTCACACTCGATTGGAGAATGAATTTTCAGGTCTATGACCACATCTTGCTTTCACTTTGTTCATCGAAGCAGGAAAGGTGCTGAATGTACAAGACTCAGCTTTTCTAAATTCTCCATCAACCTGAATTCTTGTGCATTTTTGTATTTTGCCTACAGTATTGGGTTTGCTCGTCAAGGTTTTTGTACTGGGGGGCTACCGGGGTGGCTTCTGTGAGAAGCTGCTAGAAGCTTCCGCCATGTCCAACAGAGCCAATGCCAGCTGGCTCCAAGATGGACCTGCCACTGACCAAGGCTGAGCCCATCAGTGACAGTGGTAGCACCTCTGGGATGACTTAGTTAAGAAGGGGGAAAAAAGTCTACGCAACAGCAGCCAGAGAGAGGAGTGAGAATATGTGAGAGAAGCAACTCTGCAGACATCAAAGTCAGTGAAGAAGGAGAGGGAGGAGGTGCTCCAGGTGCCGGAGCAGAGATTCCCCTGTATCCCGTGCTGAAGACCATGGTGAGGCAGGCTGTCCCCCTGCAACCCATGGAGGTTAATGGTGGAGCAGATATCTACCTGCAGCCCATGGAGGACCACCCACCGGAGCAGGTAGATGTGCCTGAAGGAGGCTGTGACCCTGTGGGAAGCCCATGCTGGAGCAGGCTCTTGGCAGGACCTGTGGCCCCATGGATAGAGGAGCCCACACTGGAGCAGGTTTGCTAGCAGGACTTGTGACCCCATGGGGGACCCACACTGGAGCACTCTGTTCCTGAAGGACTGCACCCCGTGGAAGGGACCCATGCTGGAGCAATTCATGAAGAACTGCAGCCCATGGGAAGGATTCATGTTGGAGAAGTTTGTGGAGGACTGTCTCATGTGGGAGAGACCCTGTGCTGGATCAGGGGAAGAGTGTGAGGAGTCCTCCCCCTGAGAAGGAAGGAGAGGCAGAAGCAATGCGTGATGAACTGACCTCAACCCCTATTCCCCATTCCCCTATGCCTCTGGTGGGGAGAAGGTAGAGAAATCAGGAGTGAAGTTGAGCCTGGGAAGAAGGGAGGGGTAGGGGGAAAGTATTTTAAGAATTGAGTTTATTTCTCATTACCCTACTCTGATTTGGTTGGTAATAAATTATATTAATTTTTCCCCAAGTCGAGTCTTCTGCCCATGACGGTATTGGCGAGCGATCTGTTCCTGTCCTTATCTTGACCCATGAGCCTTTCATTATATTTTCTCTTCTCTGTCCAGCTGAGGAGTGGAGCAATGAGTGGCTTTGCTGGGCACCTGGCATCTAGCTAAGGTCAACCCACCACACTTACTCAGATCAATCTTAACTGACTAGAAGTCTACAGTGATAATACAATTTTCATATCTATATCCAGGGTGCAAAGAGTCTAAGCAAGCTCTTATTGTGTCTCATGACCTAGGATCAAGAGAGGATGGGGTGGGAAGAATTCCACTGTTGTTTTTACTTAATATTTTGGGAGAATTAATAGTTTCTTGTTTTTTTTTCTCTGGATATTAAATAATTAAAATTAGATAGGTTATCTCTTAATTCTGGCACTTTGGTGATGTCTTCTTATGAAAACTGGAACTACATCTCTCAGGGTATTATTCCCTGCACTTCTCTAAAAATTACAGTCTACTGTACTTGAAACATATTTATGACAAGGCTAGGAAAGGTTTAATACAAGAGGTCCATGGCAATAGATAAAATTAGAGAACTGCATAATGCATGTGATAAATAGCAGTTTATTGCTGTAAAAATGCTCATGTAAAATTCACATATTCTTCTCGTAGCAACAATACTTTTATTCCTAGTGATGTAACTAGATGTGTTACACATTAACATGCACATTAACATTGGAAGAATATTCTGAAATATGATTTCCTTATACCTCAGTCATTTCCTGATTACAGGCTATTTTTTTTCTTCTATCAGTAACACCGTGAAGTAAAAATCTGCTGAAGTCTCAGTTGTACCTTCATAAAGGTGTGAAGCTGAGGACCAGCCTCTTGTCTCATTTCTGTCCCCAAAGCATACCTATTATTCCTAATGCCTTGAAAAATATATTCTTTTCTTCTCTGACAGTGTGAAGCTAATGGAATGACCGTCATCTAAAAAGGGGCATAAAAGTCAAGCTAGTTGCATGGTGCAGAATTTGTATTCAAGCTGTGGTAGTCTATGATACTTCTGAGAAGTGTTCCCCCTCCTGCGGCATGGGCTGCCATCCCCTTCATCCCTGGTGACTGAGATACGGAAGTGTTGATGTTAGTTAATACTCTGCCCACAACCTGCAACACGGATGTACTCATGGTTTCATGGGTGGCAACTTAGAGGATATATTCTCACTGGAAATCTGCATAAGAAACAATGGAGCATGTTTTGCTAAATATCTCATTTCCTGTCATTTCTTAGTATTCTCATTTGCCGAATAGATTCGTCTTCATAGATCTGTGATTGTTCTTCATGCATAGCAACTTCCATGGCCTTTGAATCAAAGAGAAATCTGCAGAAGTACCTTTGTGTTTTGGGAGTATTCTTTTTTTAATATATCTTCTCTTCCAAACGACAACATTGCTTGAGTGTGTTGATTTGCTATGGGAAATATTTGCATAACAACTTTGATAACCAACTGAAAGTGATCCTCAGTACTGACCAGGCACAACCTTAATAGTTTTAGTCTGTGCATTTTTCATTTTTTTATGACTTTTTGAATCTTCTCTAGAATAGGATTATCTCTTTGCTAAAATAAATAACATGTTGCAAGTTGCTTTTATTGAACTCTATTTTAATTTTAATGAACTGAAACATAATTAGAAAGCGTTTGTTATATTATGCCAACAAAGTACCAATCATGAACTGAAGACTGACATTGGAGCGGACAGTTTGTGATTATAACTGTATGTCAAGATCTTCATTAAGATGCAGATTAATTGAACATAATTGACTGTAAGGCAGCTGGACAGTGGTAAAATATTTAGTAACCTCTTCACTGCAGTATTCTGTGCCTCAAGGAGAACAATAAAAATGTCCATATTTTCTTTTAATACCCTTTAGTAAATGCTGCCATATTAGCAAGCAAAATGATATGATCATATGAGGGCTTCATAGTTTCTGCTTCTCCAGTTTGCTGGGGCTATTAATTCCAACACTGAAAATTTACGAAGGAAATAGAGCACAGAGTTCATTGTAGCTGAGGTCTCTTATACCCGTTTCACTTATAATCAAAATTTTAAGAGCAAACAAAAATAATAGCTGATTTTATTCCATTTAAAGTTGGACTTCAAGAACAATTTTCAATTTGTTACAAGTAACTGCATCCTTTTAGGAAATAACTGCTATCCATCTGAACAGAAGCTTTATTTTGTCAGCATCTTTTTTAAAAAAATGATATAGAATCAGGGAAAGTATCTCATACAGTGTTGCTTTTCATTATTTTTATAAGTATTTCAAAGCTAAGTGAACTAATGTTTCAGAGATATTTGATGGTGTCTAGCCATCAAATTGATTTCATTTTTTTGTACCAAATGTTTGAAGCTACCTTTTAGTGGTGAGGTACTTAAAAATATATTAACAATAACACCTCAAGTTTATAGTGCATCGTCTAGTAGTTGTTTGAGAGTTATCTTTGGAATAATGTATTTTTGAAATCTGAATTGTTATGAACTTTTCATCACATCGTATCTGTGGAATATAATGGACTAGAGGCAACAATTTTATGATTATTGGCTTTGTGGATTATGGTTTGAACTAGGACAGAACTAATTTTCCTTTCAGTGATTTTTCCTTTCAGTTACATTTCTTCTAAGTAACTGCACTTTCTGAAGCTGACTACATGTTTTTCAGGCAGTGTCCACTTCTAGGATTGATAACGCTTGAAGTTTATGGTTATTACTAAGGTAACGGTAGGAATGGTGTGCAGAAAGGCTCTTGCTAATACTCAATCCTATAGAAACGAAAGTCACGGCTAAGTTTCTTATGGTCCACAAGTGAAAGTCTGTAAAAGTGTCGCATCTACGGGGAGGAGTGGACAGGACAGGTGACCTAAAATTGACCAACGAAGTATTTCATCCTACCCATGTGATACTCAATTTAAAGCTGAGGTATCCCGAGGGTCACCTTCTCTTCTTCTATGGCCGGTGTCCGAAGAGGACTCTGTCCGTTTTTCTCCTGCCTCCTATCCCAATCCATGCATTCCTGAATCCAATTCCCATCTGCCACTGAGGCCAATCCGGGACTTCCTGGAGCCTGCCCTGTAGTGCAGGTGGTGACATGATCGTCATCAGGGAAGCTCGATTTTGGTTTTGTATATATTTATTTCTATAATTATTATGTTTATACTCTTTGTTATTATTTTATTAAAGCTGTTTTAATTTTCCAACCTGTACATCTCTCTCCCTTTTTGCCTTCCACTTCTGTGGGAAGGAAGGGGTTAATAGAGAGCATCTACCATGGGTTTAATAGCCAGCCCAGCTTTAAACCTTGACAACCTCTCAATAGCAAAGGAATGAAGATCTCAATTTTCTTTAGGAATCATAATTAGATAATTGTACATAAAAAGTCTGTTGCAACGAATGAGAAACAATGTAATAGTGTTGTGTTTATTATCACCAGTTTCTACTGTAATCTCCCTTATGTCCTTTCATTATAAAGTGTTATCAGCATAATATACTAGAGCATAGGAGTGGCCATAGTCACCTAAAGTATTCAGTGTTATTGCCCCTCTAGTTCTCATTATATAGATCTGTCAAGGCCTTTGCTTCACACAGGCCTGTAATATTCCTGTGTTAAATACAGAACAAGTGAACTTCACCACAGTGATTTCAGAACAGATAATCCAATTCTGCACTGTGAGTTTTGTGTGGCTTTTGTTGGACTTTGCTGTATTTTAAAGCTTGATGGGCAAAATTTATTCCTTCAGATGCAGCCAGCTGTCATCAATAGTTTATTTTTTATTCTTTGAGTGGTGTTCTATGGCTTCAGAAAAGACATATTACTTCCTTTAATTTAGCTTTTTGAGAATGGATAAATAGAATAATCTGAAAAAGACTTACCCTGAATTTACATGTAGCTTGATATAAATAGTTCTATTTATTATAGATAGTACGAAAACAAACCAAAAGGTGTCTGTTTTACTCCTGCTTTTGTGATTCCTTCAGCTCAGAAGCTTCAGCTCATATGTACCAACTGTTGGGTATTTTCCACTTTTTTTTTTAATTTAGATTTTCCTTTAACCCTTTATGTTTTCTGATTTGGTTTGTTTTCACAAGAAAAAAAAAAAGGCAGGTGATTTGCCCCAGTTCACTTAGTGAGTTAGCTGCATAAGAACCCAGAATTCTCTTTTTTTTTTTTCCCTTTGCTGATGATCAGGACAGACTTTCTTATTTTGAAGTATGCGGCAACATTTTGAGAGAACCTTAATGCTCAGCTCTCTCTTTCAGAAATGTGTGGTGATGTGACTGCACATTATTACTGTCATTATGTCATCAACATAAATAGTCAGGTCTGGAAGAATTCAAAGTAGCTGTCTTAATCTGCATGCTGAATATTTGTGGAACAGATTAAGAAGAGGTCACAATGTATGGTGTGCATGGCACATTTCCATGCAAATAAATGTCGAAACAATGATTAAATATATATATCTATCTATCTTAGATTCTGTAATGTCATATATTATGTCATATAAATATTTTTTAAATAAGTTGTCCTGACATTTAAGTGTTGAATTCTTAGAAAATTTTCTCTTCATAACAAATTTCTAGTTTTTTAATATAGTAATTTTTTATCCTGGCTGTATATTACTGTTATAACATTCTCTGACTTGCATTAGACTATCCTCAGTCAGCAGTTACCTGGGAGAACTTTGTAGGAATGGAAAAAGCTGTATTTCTTGTCAGTTATTATGGTGTAATACGGTTTGTTTACTATTATTCATTTTTCTGATAATATTTTTACAGTACAAATATTATGATAATCTCTTTAAACAGTTGATTCTGAATGACCTAATTTTTAAACTGCTGAGCATTTATTGCTCATACTGAAGAAAATCTGGTTAAGAAAATGTCTGTTCTGCAACTGTGTGGGGCGAGGATGTTTGTGTTTGTGTATGTATATCTGTCTGCCTCTTGTAAATGCTCACTTTTATGTTTTTACTGAGATTCAGGTTTGTTTTTATTTTTTGGGTTCTTATTTTTGGATTTTTGTTTTCTTCTTTTCTGGGAGAAATAGGTTACTTACGCTTTTGTTCTGGAAAGAATAACGACATTTTAAGAAGAAGAAATAAAGGGATGGGTGGAAAAGGACAACTTTTCAAATTGCCAATTGACAATTTAACTGTTACTGACTTATTTTCCAAGTCTGTGATTTCATCCTTGGATAAATCAAAAAATAAGACAATGAAGAATTGCAATAAGTGCCATTTAAATGCCACTCTTTTTTTTTGTTATTATATCATTTGTGGAACACTTTTTAAAGAATTTGTGAAAGTAGTCTATCCGTTTTTTTTGTGTTTGCATTACATTTACATATTTTAATAATGTGTTTTATATGAACACATATTTGCATAGTTTTATGTTCGTATCTTGAAATGGAGTTTAGACAGCAAAACCTGTTCTATTAATAGGTGATTTAATATAACATTCTTATATTCTGTTGGAATGGAGTGTGGGATGTAGTACTTAATTGCTATTAAATTTATCAGGCAATGTAGATAAAGATTGTATTAAAAGTTGCTTTTTCTAAAGCTATAGGACTGTAGTTCTTGGGAGGAAAATACTCTTTTTTGTTAATTGTGGCACAATTTATTGAGAAACACTTGCATTTTTCCGTCTAGTTGGTTCATAGGCTATGAATCTTTCTGATTCAAATTACTTACAAAGCAAAGTATAGATCTTTCCAAAATAAACAATACAGGCAAACACATAAGCACTGGATAGTGTTAAGACATTATATGATTCTATAGAGAGTTCTCTTCTCAACCTATGTTTCTGGGTACATTTTAAGTACTTATGCCATCGCTACAATTAGTTTTGCATGGTTCCATGCACAGCACTGAATATATCTAATGGTTGTTTATTAAAAATATAAAACTTCTAGTATGGGCACATTTTTCATCACCTTTCCATGCTTAATAGCCAAGTACTAAATAATTTATATTATAAGTAAATCAACAAACCAGAATCAATAAAATAGAATCCTTAGTAGCCTACTCTTTCGGAGAAACTGTTGTTCAAGGAAAATAAACTATTTTTTTTCCTTCCATGGAAAATTAATTTCATCTGTGCCTGAATTCTTTTTTTAGTACTGGCAAAGCTAGATTTGTAAGAGGAAACTATTTTTTTTTTTCTTTTCATAGGAGTATCTACGAATGAGCTTAGTGAACAGTCAACAATTATTGCTGGACCCAGATTACATATCGTATAGTTTCTTTTCCATCATTTTCCATATGAAGATGAACACAGCTGCTGTGTATACAATATAACAACCCTAGGTCAAGCAGCCAGAGTAATGATGTCTGTCATATAATCATGAACATTAAAGTTACATTTTATTTTCTTTCTTTACGTGGTTTCTATACATAATATTATATAGTTTACAGGAAGGCAATGCTAGTTTATGATATAATTTCGCATACAGGAAATACTATAATCATTAAGCACTTCTGTGATACAATGATAAAAATTGTCCAAGTAGCCTACATAATGCCTCTTCAGATTATAAACAGAAGTGTTCATCTAGTTAATGTTTATCTGAACAGTTCCTTCTCCATCTGAATTTAAAAGAAAATCTTTCACTGGGCATACTTTCAAAAGTATTTTAAGTCAAAAACAATAAACAAAAATAATCACACATATAGGGTTTTTTACCCCTTGGCTATGCTTATTCTAATCAACATAAAATTTTAATTCAATTGAAAAGCATTCAGTTGGTAAGTTTTTGCACAGAGGTGCACAAATTCTTGTTTTTTTTCTTCAGTACAAACAAGGTTTCAGTGTAGAATATTACAGATGCACCAAATATGTATATATATATAGGGTGTTTTCATAAGTATGACTTTGAACATATTTAAAGCAGATGATCCGAAATAAATCTTTTGTATATATATACACTATTTTTGAAGTGTTTGGAGTTACATGTGCTTTATTAATCATTTGGTCTGGTGTTTATCTAAAGGAAGAGAAAGATCCTTAGTTTTCCTAGTTTTCTTAAGTGTTCTTTTTCCTTGGATCACCTTGGTGAGTCTTTACCTGTGTTATTTAGGAGGATATGTGTAACATTCTCTATACAAGGAACCTGAGAGCTGTGCATAATCCCTTCTCCAGCTCATCCTCATGTCTTTTTACCCACATTTGAAGGAGATATTCCTAATATGTATCTATGGTTGGGGTCGCGGGGGGGAATAACCTAGTTTACTTCAGAGATCGCGCTCCAAACAGGCAGCAGAAACAAAATTGTGCCAGTTTCAGTTATTCCTACCCACATCATCATTTAGCTCTAACCAGGCAAACTTTGCCCTCTGAAAAAGAGATTTTCATATCACACCTAGGAAATATGCAATTTTCTTTCAGTGTGACACTAGAAAAAAACATTTCATTTGGATGTTTTGAATTTACTGTCCCTCTGCACCCCAATGCAATTAAAAATTATGTCTTAGGGTCACAGGGGCAGCGTATGGGTCCAGAGGCAACTTGGGCCTGAATACTAGGGAATGTGACCTAGTTTGCTCTGGAAAGAGGTAGCCAAATCCATAAATATTGATAGAAATCTCTGTTCCCTTTGACTTTAAGGCTATGGATCATTCCCTGGCCCTTATATTTAACAGTATAGAAATACCTGGCATATCTATGTGATTGTTTTTATCTTCTTCTTGTCTTGAAGATGATGAAATCTGAGGAATATATGTCTTAAAATTTATAAAGGATAGTTTGCAGCCAAGATTCTTCAATGATTTGTGTAAGACTATCATCTCCAGCCTCATGGTTTTCCTGTTTAATAGATCTCAGAGCACCAGTGGGATGCCAGAGGACAGAAGGACTCTTAAATGTTTCTGAATGTTTCAAATGACAGGTGGCTTCATGATTGATTCATTTGGTATCAGTTATGGCCAAAATAACAGTATGTGTAATAAGACACTCAGTTAATAGAGAGTTAAGGGAAAAGATGTAGTTAAGAAAGAGTAGCAGACTTTTCTAGGGAGTTAACATTTCACCAATGAATTTGGTTTTCTTGATGACATGACAAGTTTGGTTGATAAACAGCAATGCAAATGTAGCATATTTTAGCCTTTGTAAGATGTTTCATTTCATGCCAGCCCATACCCAATTGGTGATCCTATATAGTTTTTAAATTGCAGAATCAATTGCTGAAGAAGAGACTAAACATTTTTGGGAGGGAAATTGGAAACAAATGAGAAAAAGGTATCAGGAGTAAGTCGTTAAATGAGGCTACTTCTTTTGAACTTTGGATTAGTTCAGCATGAACATCAACAGTGACAACAGCGTAAATGAGCTATTTGAAGGAGTAAAGCAAAGCAATAAATAATGACTGTGGTGTTAATTTAGCAGTGGCAGAACTAATAATCAATTGTGGCTGTTCTTTTTAATATTGGAAGTAAAAAGGGTGAAGAAAAGAATAATAAAAATGAGCTTTTGGTGGGAGAAAATGACATACAGATTCATATGCATCAGAATACGTTTAGCTTATCACAGATGTGATTGAGAGGTGGTTTGCTAACTGTGTCTAAAACACTTAGTAATAAAAGGCTTTTTAATTTAGCAAAGCAAGTTAGTAGAAGCTGAAGCCAGAAATTCAAATTAAATATGTGGCAAATACTTTCAGTTGGGAGGTGATTAACTGCTGGGACAAATTGCCAAGAGAAACAAGTGATTTTTCCATCACGTGAGGTAGTCAAATTAGAACTAAATAACTCTCAGGAAATTATTTGACTCTTGCCAAGAACAAATTATTGGTCTCAGTACATTGTTAACTAGATGAAATTTTAAAGCAGGTTGTTGGGGTAGAGGATCATTCTTTAGTTTTATAATGTAAAATCAGAAGGAATATTTTATCTAACTCGCATTTGTTGAATCATTGCATCAGGAGCTTCATTCCAACAAGATACAATTTCAAGTTGGTAGAGTATTATTATTTCATGGCATATTCCCATTCGTGCTGTATCTTATTCAGGGGATGATACTGTCTTGTTATCTACTCAGTCATGTCCGGTTTCAATTATGAACTTTTTATTTATTGTTTTTTACTTAATTAAGTCTTGGAGAAGGAACTGTTTGGAAAGAGGCAGTAGCTTTGTCCGTAGAACTAAACTCCATAATTTACTCCAGTGCAAAATTATTAAATACTGTCTTATTGGAGCAGAATCACTGAGTATCAGCAATATTTATTTAATACTAGTGTGCTGGGTCAAATGGAAGGGACATGCCTTTAAACTTAGGGAACGGGCTTGGTTACTATGGGTGGCACGTACACATCTTACTGCAATATGCAAGCATGTGATACAGAAATAATTGAGAGAATTAGTGCAGAAATCCTGCAATCCCTTTTCAACTCTCCTTTCGTTATTATATGTGTATTTCTGTTGGCTATCATTGGATTTTCTTCAGTACTTCCATCTAAATGCTGCAGTGTAAGTTAAGAGTCTTTAACTGCTTGAAAGATTCATTGAAGGGGTGTCTATTAAGTGCATGCGAATATTTAAATAGCAGGTGATTATATTGTATTAGCAATCACTTGGTAAATTCCAGATTGAATTAGTCTGTTGCCAAATGTAAGTGTATGATTTACTAGATGCCTCATGTCTGCAGTCCCTGGACATCCAGTGGGAGTGCCCTGAGCAGAATACTGTGAAGCCTGATCTTCAGTGATGCTTCAGTAGGCATTGTAAAACTGTTTTGGGTCTCAGTTTCGCTGCAAGGGTTTTAATAACAGGGCTTAAGTTCTCAAGCATTTCAGTGCAGTATTTCAAATATACTTTTATATGCTTCAGAGATGCAACAGTATTGTGTCATGTTGAAGGAAAAGTGATGCAAAGTGAATTGAATTCATCTGCCAGCCTTAGCAGCCATTTGCCTATGCTTTCCAAGCTATTAGAAAAATTAATAAACTCACTTCTTGAATTAATGGATGGGCTTTCAGGACACCATCAGACATAAATTTTGAAGCTGAATGATATTTACATTGCTATTTGTACTGTAAAATTAGTAAAGGTTATTAATTCTATCTGGTCTTCATATTATCAGTTTTATACCATAATTACATGCACAGACACACACAACCTCTTGAGAGGAGTGCTGAAATGCAGGTACTTAACAGTACATGAAGGGCTGAAGCAAATGTTCACAAGTTATCGTATCTGTCAGTTTTACAGCTTTTTCCCTTTGCCTATTGGTCCTACTGCTCATCCTGATGGCAAGATGGAATCACTGCATTTTCTGTGATTATGTAGTACCACTCAGAGCATAAGGAGCTTCTCGCCCACCATTTTAAAGACAGAATCCCATGATGACAAAATCAGACTCACTGTCTTTAGTGCCTCTAGATCTCTTCTGCAGAGTTTTTCAGGCTGCCCAAGATTCTTTTAATGCCACATTTTCTTACCATTTAAAAGACGGTAGGGATGGTGCAGTTCTCTTATCAGTGATGGCATCATGCTGGACAAGATATGAAATGTTGTCAGCAATGCCTTCATGTGCACATGCATGATTGATAGATATTATTATGAGTGAAGAGGTGTGTATGGAAACAGGAGAATGGAACAGAACTGCAGATGACTTAAATATTCTGTATGTGTTTTCACAATCTATTTTCTTTTTTTCTTGTTTTGTTTCAGTTTAGTGTTTTTCTATTATATTTTCTTTTTCCAATTGTGAAATGCAGGTTCCTCCAAACCTGTGTGTGTATGTTCCTTTACTTCTTGGCTTTTCTGTTGGCTTAGAAGTTCCCAGCCTCCTACTCACTGCTGGAAGATTTTTTAATACCTATTTATTTTTAATAACATATTTCATGCGTTTCCAGATGATTTTTAGGGAATGATGCTCCTCAGATTGAAGACAATGCAAGAAAAAAAAATTTGAACATACCTTTCTATCACTGAGTCCACATTTTAGAAATCTCTTCCTGTTTGAATCATAGGCCTTTACATTGCTTTGGTTAGAGTGTGGTAAACATATTTACTGATCTTTAAAGGATCTGCTTTCTGCAGAGCGGCTAGCAGGGCAAAAGGTGTCCCAAATTAGGAATATCCAGTCTTTTGTCACTTGATGTGCACTTATTATTATGAGATGTCCTGAAGAACTAAAGAAAGATCTAAATTTGCAATTCTGTTTTCTTTTTTTTGAATTTGCACCAGGGTAACTGAAAGTAGATCATACCCTGTAGAAATTAAAGATGAAAGTTGCTAGATTTTTCAGTGCGCTTCCCACCATGTGTTTTCTACTTTTAAATCTCCCCAGGGAGATGCCTCCACTGCCTGTGTCATGAAATTATTCTATAAACTTTATTAGAAATCTTTAACGATTAGTTTTTACAGCATCATACTATTTTTATAGCATCATATGTTTTAAAAACTTTATATTATTATTAATTTTTTATTTATTAATTTTTTCCTGCATTACTGTAGATCTTCATACTTTCAACCTTTGACTTAGATGCTCTCAGTTTATCCCATTGCAATGACCATTGTACCCAAATCTGTACCCTGTCATAAGACAAAGGAGCACAGATATAGTAAACGGATGTGTTATTTTTCAAATCTTGTTTTAAGATAAGATGGGCACATTTTTTATAGATTAATTTTTTATAGATTGTTATCCCATGGCAAATAGTAGTATAAATGGCACAAAGGCTATTCAGCTACCATCGGTATACATAGTTTGCTAGTCTTTAATGTGGCTAATTCCTAGCAGAAAATATCCTTCATTCTCAATGAATTGTAATTGAAAAATAAATTACGGTGACAGGAAATTTTAAACAAAAATGTAATTTCATATTGCTGTAGAAAAGCCAGTTTCAGTGACATGTTTAGGATTACCCATGAAAAGACATCAATCTATGGTGACAAGAAGTTGAACAGAAGTGTAATTATGAGTGTTTTGGGTTATTTGTTTAATAACAGAGGTTGTTAAGCTGATACATAGAGGAAAAATGTTGCAAAAATGTATTTATTAGTAATAAACAATTGCTTGATGACAATGAGACTTGACAATAATTTTAATTGTATAATTGATCATTGGTGATAGGTGCTATAAGCAGTTTCCAATGGTAGATGGAATCGTTATGGAAAACATAGCTTAAAAGTTGTTTCTAGTGAGCATTCAAGACTTTTTTTGCCTCAGAAATACCCAGAAAGCCTGCATTTTAAGTCTTATACTCAAGTATTTTGTACCTGTTAGTGGAAAGGAATGATGCATACCACATCCCCAGTTCTTTTCAACTACCTTATTAAGATTTGAGCAGAATGTAAAGTACTAATAATACAGACTACCACTTCTTCCACTGCTCCTCAAAATGTTGTACTCAGACTAATTGCTTATTCTATCTTAGAGGAAATCGTATTTGAATGAATCACACCGTTTAGGCTGGTTTTGAATTTTGGACAGTACAGATACCAAGAATATCTACTGAGAAAACATGCAAACAAATATTGTGGAATTTAGTAATTAGTGAAATTCTGCTTCACTTCCTAGATCTTACAAGAAGCCTTCAGGTAAGCAGTCTCTCCATGAACATGCTCTTAGGGGAAAATGCTCCCAAAATCACTAGTCAAATGGATGGGCATCCTGCTCTCCACAGATCCCTGATACAGTTTTGTGAGAGTGTTGTTAGGGTCCTGCCATTAGGCTCATTCCAACTCAAGTGGAAACACATTCAAATAGTTGGCACCTCAGCACTTCCATTGGGAATTGTTGTCCTGAATGCAGTAAACTGCATTTGTCATTTTTGTACCCCAGCTTTGGCAGATTGTGATATGCCTTTCCCTATGCCATTAAATCTAAAAATCTAGAATAAGGATTGTCTCCATAACCTGCTTCAAAGTATCAAATGCTAGGAACCCTAGAGATGTATCAGTGACCTAGTCATGGATGTTCTTCAGTCCTGCACTTTCCAATATATATGCAGATTTTGAAAGAAAGATGGCCATGCTTAACCTCTTTTTTTCTTTCTTTAGTTCCATCCTCTTTAGATAGAACTGGTGTGAGTTGGGGTTTTCTTACAGTAACATATTCCTGGTATTGAAGAGGCTGAAGACCTATTCTGCAACTCAGAAACTGAAGTTCAGATCACTGATGTTGACAGTCTGCAGCTTTAAAAGCGATCATTGCTCTGTGTGTCTTGATCAGCAAGATGCTTACTTCAAGTTCTCAATCACATTTTTGGACTGAAAACGTCTTTGTTTCTGCAGAGATTAATTACCTCCGTGAAGACTCTACCATGTCAGTACAAGATCCAAACACTGGAGTCTCTCTGGCACCAAATGTCTTAAAAAAAAAAAAAAAAAAAAAAAAGAGTCATGATACCAGTCTTTCCCCACCAGTAAAAAGGGACTGATGCTCTTTCCTGAACAATGGACTCCAGCAAAGACGTCAAGTGTCTTGGTGTACATTTCGTAGAATCATACAATTGTAGAATCATAGAATCATAGAATAATTTGGGTTGGAAGGGACCTTTAAAGGTCATCTAGTCCAACCCCGCTGCAATGAGCAGGGACATCTTCAACTAGATCAGGTTGCTCAGAGCCCTGTCCAATCTGACCTTGAACGTTTCCAGGGATGGAGCATTTACCACCTATCCGGGCAACCTGTTCCAGTGTTTAACCATATACATTGTAAAAAATTCTTCCTTATCTCTAATCTAAATCTACCCTCTTGTAGTTTAAAACCAGTACCCCTTGTCCTATTGCAACACGCCTTGCTAAAAAGTTTGTCCCGGTCTTTCTTATAAGCCCCCTTTAAGTACTGAAAGGCCTCAATACGGTCTCCCTGGAGCCTTCTCTTCTCCAGGCTGAACAGCTCCAACTCTCAGCCTTTCTTCAGTTCCCTGGTGTTCAAGGTGAATAGACTGAATGTCCTTCTAGTTTTGACTCTAAATTTTTGAATGAACATAGTCTTTCCTCAGCTTTCTTTTGCCAGAGCCTCCTTTCTGTTTAGTTGCATATACTGTTTGAATGCTGAAACAACTGAACTTATTATCAAATTAACCGGGGGTTTTTTGCTGGTTTTATTTATAGGGCTTTTCTTCTACACAGTGCACTGTTATCTGTTTATGTAGTATGTGACTATATAGCTCCTAATGGTTTATTTATGTCCTAGTGGACAACAGGATGACCATGAGCCAGCAGTGTGCCCTTGTGGCCAAGAAGGCCAATGGCATCCTGGGGTGGATTAGAAGGGGTGTGGTTAGCAGGTCGAGAGAGGTTCTCCTCCCCCTCTACTCTGCCCTGGTGAGGCCGCATCTGGAATATTGTGTCCAGTTCTGGGCCCCTCAGTTCAAGAAGGACAGGGAACTGCTAGAGAGAGTCCAGCGCAGAGCCACGAAGATGATTAAGGGAGTGGAACATCTCCCTGATGAGGAGAGGCTGAGGGAGCTGGGTCTCTTTAGCTTGGAGAAGAGGAGACTGAGGGGTGACCTCATTAATGTTTATAAATATGGAAAGGGCAAGTGTCATGAGGATGGAGCCAGGCTCTTCTCAGTGACATCCCTTGACAGGACAAGGGGCAATGGGTGCAAGCTGGAACACAGGAGGTTCCACATTGATATGAGGAAAAACTTCTTTACGGTGAGGGTGGCTGAACACTGGAACAGGCTGCCCAGAGAGGTTGTGGAGTCTTCTTCTCTGGAGACATTCAAAACCTGCCTGGACGCGTTCCTGAGTGATATGATCTAGGTAATCCTGCTCCGGCAGGGGTATTGGACTAGATGATCTTTCGAGGTCCCTTCCAATCCCTAATTCTGTGATTCTGTGATTCTGTGATTTGCCTAATCATCCTTCCCTGATGGCGTAGTGAAGAGCTCTGCAAGATCTCCCTGTGGGTAACACATACTGGATATAGGGAACAGTCCTCAGTTCCACTTACTTTTTTAAAGTTAATAGTGATGAATTCCTTTTTCCTTGGGTGGGTATTTCACTTCAGTGATCTCAGAGATCAAAGTTTGTAGTCGACCTTGAAGTTCAGTATATACATCACTGTCTTGGAGCTCACACTAATGAGATGTGTCAGGCTTTCTGTCCATGTGTAGAAACGGCCTCAGCTACAAATACTGTACACCAAATGCGTATTTGGTATACCAAATGCGTATCTGTACACCAATGCACGCAGCATGGGGAATAAACAGGAGGAGTTAGAAATCCATGTTCGGTCGGGGGGCTATGATCTAGTGGCAATTACAGAGACTTGGTGGGACACCTCGCATGACTGGAATGTGGTCATGGATGGCTATGTCCTGTTCAGGAAAGACAGACCACTAAGGAGAGGTGGTGGAGTTGCTCTTTATGTGAGTGAGCAGCTAGAATGTATTGAGTTCTGTCCAGGGGCGGATCAGGAGCGAGTTGAGAGTTTGTGGGTGCGAATTAAGGGGCAGGCTGGCAGGGGTGATCACAGAATCACAGAATGTTAGGGATTGGAAGGGACCTCGAAAGATCATCTAGTCCAATCCCCCTGCCGGGGCAGGATTGCCTAGACCATATCACACAGGAACGCGTCCAGGCGGGTTTTGAATGTCTCCAGAGAAGGAGACTCCACAACCTCTCTGGGCAGCCTGTTCCAGTGTTCAGTCACCCTCACCGTAAAGAAGTTTTTCCTCAAATTTAAGTGGAACCTCCTGTGTTCCAGCTTGCACCCATTGCCCCTTGTCCTGTCAAGGGATGTCACTGAGAAGAGCCTGGCTCCATCCTCTTGACACTTGCCCTTTCCATATTTATAAACATTAATGAGGTCACCCCTCAGTCTCCTCTTCTCCAAGCTAAAGAAACCCAGCTCCCTCAGCCTCTCCTCATAAGGGAGATGTTCCACTCCCTTAATCATCTTCGTGGCTCTGCGCTGGACTCTCTCTAGCAGTTCCCTGTCCTTCTTGAACTGAGGGGCCCAGAACTGGACACAATACTCCAGATGCGGCCTCACCAGGGCATCACACAGTGATACTGTTGTGGGTGTCTATTACAGGCCACCGGATCAGGATGAGGAGGGTGATGAGGCCTTCTACAGGCAGCCGAGAGCAGTCTCTCAATTACAGGGCCTGGTTGTCATGGGGGATTTCAACTACGCTGATATTTGCTGGGAGGCCTACTCAGCCAGCCATCCTCAGTCCAGGAGGTTCCTCCAGTGCATTGATGATAACTTTCTGATGCAAACGGTGAATGAGCCAACTAGGAGAGGAGCGCTGCTGGATCTTATCCTCACTAACAAGGAGGGTCTGGTTGAAGAGGTGAAGGTTGAGGGCAGCCTTGGTTGTAGTGACCATGAGATGGTAGAGTTCAGGATCTCATGTGGCAGGAACAGAATAGCTAGCAGAATCGCAACCCTGGACTTCAGGAGGGCCAACTTTGCCCTTTTCAAGCAATTGCTAGGGGAAATCCCATGGGACAGGGTACTAGAAGGTAAGGGGGCCCAAGATAGTTGGTTAGCATTCAAGGACTGCTTCTTCCGAGCTCAAGATCAGAGCATCCCAGCAGGTAGGAAGTCAAGGAAGGGTACCAGGAGACCTGCATGGTTAAACAGGGAACTGCTGGGCAAACTCAAGTGGAAGAAGAGAGTGTACAGATCATGGAAGGAGGGGCTGGCCACTTGGGAGGAATATAAGTCTGTTGTCAGAGGATGTAGGGAGGCAACTAGGAAAGCTAAGGCCTCCTTGGAATTAAACCTTGCAAGTGAGGTCAAGGACAACAGAAAGGGCTTCTTCAAATACATTGGAGGTAAAGCCAACACTAGAGGCAATGTAGGCCCACTGATGAATGAGATGGGGGTCCTGGAGACAGAGGATAAAAAGAAGGCGGAGTTACTGAATGCCTTCTTTGCCTCTGTCTATACTGCTGGAGGCTGTCCTGAGGAGCCTCGGACCCCTGCGGCCCCAGAAGAAGTCAGGATAGAGGAGGAATCTGTCTTGGTTGATGAGGGCTGGTTCAGGGACCAATTAAGCAATCTGGACGTCCATAAATCCATGGGCCCTGATGGGATGCACCCGCGGGTGCTGAGGGAGCTGGTGGAAGTCATTGCTAGGCCACTCTCCATCATCTTTGCTAAGTCATGGGCAACAGGAGAGGTGCCTGAGGACTGGAGGAAAGCGAATGTCACTCCAGTCTTGAAAAAGGGCAAGAAGGAGGACCTGGGTAACTATAGACCGGTCAGCCTCACCTCCATCCCCGGAAAGGTGATGGAACAACTTGTCCTTGGTGCTGTCTCTAGGCACATCAAGGATAGGGGCACTCAGCATGGCTTCACCAAGGGGAAGTCATGCTTAACCAACTTGATAGCCTTTAATGAGGATATAACCCGGTGGATAGATGATGGTAAAGCTGTGGATGTGGTCTATCTTGATTTCAGTAAAGCGTTTGACACGGTCTCCTACAGCATCCTCGCAGCTAAACTGAGGAAGTGTGGTCTGGATGATCGGGTAGTGAGGTGGATTGTGAACTGGCTGAAGGAAAGAAGCCAGAGAGTGGTGGTCAATGGGACAGAGTCCCACTGGAGGCCTGTGTCTAGCGGAGTCCCTCAAGGGTCGGTACTGGGACCAGTTCTATTCAATATGTTCATTAATGACTTGGATGAGGGAATAGAGTGCACTGTCAGCAAGTTCGCTGATGACACAAAACTGGGAGGAGTGGCTGTCACGCTGGAAGGCTGCGCAGCCATTCAGAGAGACCTAGACAGGCTGGAGAGTTGGGCGGGGAGAAATTTAATGAAATATAACAAGGGCAAGTGTAGAGTCCTGCATCTGGGCAAGAACAACCCCATGTACCAGTACAAGTTGGGGACAGACCTGTTGGAGAGCAGCGTAGGGGAAAGGGACCTGGGGGTCCTAGTGGACAACAGGATGACCATGAGCCAGCAGTGTGCCCTTTTGGCCAAGAAGGCCAATGGCATCCTGGGGTGTATTAGAAGGGGTGTGGTCAGCAGGTCGAGAGAGGTTCTCCTCCCCCTCTACTCTGCCCTGGTGAGGCCGCATCTGGAGTATTGTGTCCAGTTCTGGGCCCCTCAGTTCAAGAAGGACAGGGAACTGCTAGAGAGAGTCCAGTGCAGAGCCACGAAGATGATTAAGGGAGTGGAACATCTCCCTTATGAGGAGAGGCTGAGGGAGCTGGGTCTCTTTAGCTTAGAGAAGAGGAGACTGAGGGGTGACCTCATTAATGTTTATAAATATGGAAAGGGCAAGTGTCATGAGGATGGAGCCAGGCTCTTCTCAGTGACATCCCTTGACAGGACAAGGGGCAATGGGTGCAAGCTGGAACACAGGAGGTTCCACATAAATATGAGGAAAAACTTCTTTTCGGTGAGAGTGGCTGAACACTGGAACAGGCTGCCCAGAGAGGCTGTGGAGTCTCCTTCTCTGGAGATATTCAAAACCTGCCTGGACGCGTTCCTGAGTGATATGGTCTAGGTAATCCTGCTCCGGCAGGGGGATTGGACTAAATGATCTTTCGAGGTCCCTTCCAATCCCTAACATTCTGTGATTCTGTGATTCTGTGATTTTGCAACTTGTACTAGAGGAAGGAAAGTAACATGAAATTCTTTCTGTTTGTGTGGCTCACTACAAACCACTAGCAAATTTCAGTCACCAAATTACTTAATGACAGTTAAGTAATTGTAGACTGTATGAGCCACTCCAAAGAAGAACATAAATGGAAGATGAAGAAGGAGGAGGTACATCCTAAAGTCACTGCTTTTGGCTGGAACATCAAAAGGAAATGACAGAGCCAGACCAGCTTCAGGGGTCCTGCAAAACATACTTGTGAATCTACAGTCAGAGAAACTAATAGTATTTACTCCAGTAGTTAACGTAGTCCATGCCTTAACCTAATTGTTAGAGTAGTGGTGGGCCAGCCCTTTGAGCCTTCAGACAACTTTAGTCTCTGTCATTTTTCCTTAAGGATATTCCTTTCCAGCCAAAAGAGGGGGAGAAATCTGGATCCTTGTGGCTGATTCTTTGTATACGAATATGGTGTGTATACATATTTACACCCTCCTCCCCCACATTTTTCTGTGATATGTTATCCTCAGAAAACACCCTTTATTTTCTAAGGCAGTGGATTTTATTTAAGCCAAGGCTGCCTGTCTTTGCCCCAGTGTATCTGCTACTTCTTCTTACACTTTTCCCAGGCAAGCTGTCTCTTTTTACATTGCCAGGATGCAGCCTTTCAGGAAGAATCCTTGTTTGTCCATATGACAACAAAGTGAGCTAGAAATCAGCTGTTTCAACAGATTGTCTTACTGGATAGCTAACTGTGTGGGAAGCAGTTTGTCTGCTGAACTGAAGCCACCTTAGATTAACATAGCTGTCTTATTTTCTTCAGAATTCCTCCATCCCTAGCATATGGAGGCTGCACATCTAGCTGCCACCTAGAGCTTCATTCTGAAATCCACCAAGCCTTACAGACCTGCTGATGTGATGCTGCTTTTGTAGGAGACCTTTTTCAGTCCTTATTCAGCTTTGGATCCTGAGACTGTTCTTCAAATATATGGTATTTTGTGGGGACTACAGCTCAGAGCTACCACAGCGTAACAGAACCATCACGAGAGAAAGAAAGATCGCTTGTCTCTAGCAGTTCTTCCTCACAGAATCACAGAATCACACAGAATCAGCCAGGCTGGAAGAGACCTCAGGGATCATCGAGTCCAACCGTTGCCCTTACACCACCCTGTCAGCTAGACCATGGCACTAAGTGCCATGTCCAGTCTTTTCTTAAACACATCCAGAGATGGTGACTCCACCACCTCCCTGGGCAGCCCATTCCAATGTCTAATAACCCTTTCTGTAAAGAAATTCTTCCTAATGTCCAGCCTGAACCTCCCCTGGCGAAGCTTGAGGCTGTGCCCTCTTGTCCTATCACTAGTTGCCTGGGAGAAGAGGCCGACTCCCACTTCACTACAACCTCCCTTGAGGTAGTTGTAGACTGCAATAAGGTCAGCTCTGAGCCTACTCTTCTCCAGGCTAAACAACCCCAGCTCCCTCAGCCGTTCCTCGTAGGTCATACCCTCCAGACCCTTCACCAGCTTGGTCGCCCTCCTCTGGACTCGCTCCAACACCTCAACATCTTTCTTGAAGTGCGGGGCTCAGAACTGAACACAGTACTCAAGATGCGGCCTCACCAGTGCCGAGTACAGAGGGATGATCACTTCCCTAGACCGTCTGGCTACACTATTCCTAATAGAGGCCAGGATGCCATTGGCCTTCTTGGCCACCTGGGCACACTGCTGGCTCATGTTTAGCCGGCTGTCGATCAGCACCCCCAGGTGTCTTTCCACCGGACCGCTTTCTAACCACTCTTCCCCCAGCCTGTAGAGCTGCATGGGGTTTTGTGGCTGAAGTGTAAGACCCGGCACTTGTTCTTGTTGAACCTCATGCCGTTGGTCTTGGCCCATCTATCTAACCTGTCCAAATCCCTCTGTAGGGCCTTCCTACCCTCCAGCAGATCGACACTCCCACCCAGCTTGGTGTCATCTGCAAATTTGCTGAGGGTGCACTCAATCCCTACACCTAGATCATCTATAAAGATATTGAACAGCACCGGCCCCAGAACTGAGCCCTGGGGAACACCGCTAGTGACCGACCGCCAGTTGGACTTTGCCCCATTCACCACCACTCTCTGGGCTCGGCCATCCAGCCAGTTTTTAACCCATCGAAGAGTCCACCCATCCAAGCCCCGGGCAACCAGTTTGTCCAGGAGGATGCTGTGGGAGACAGTGTCGAATGCCTTACTGAAGTCTAGATAGACTACATCCACAGCCCTGCCCTCATCTACTAAGCGGGTCACTTTGTCATAGAAGGAGACCAGGTTAGTCGAGCAGGACCTGCCTTTCATGAATCCATGTTGGCTGGCCCCGATGCCCCGATTGTCCTGCATGTGCCATGTAATGGCAGTCAGGATGATCTGTTCCATCACCTTGCCTGGCACCGAGGTTATCTTTGTTATCTTTGTTATCTTTGTTATCTTTGACTGTAGCAGCCAAATCGAGCTCTAATTGAGCTTTGGCCCTTCTAATCTTCTCCCTACACGACCTGGCCACGTCCCTATAGACCTCCCAAGTTACCCGACCCTTCTTCCAGAGCAAGTAGGCTCTCTTTTTTTTCCTTAAGTTCTAGCCTAAGTTCCCTGTTTAACCAGGCCAGTCTTTTTCCCCGACGGCTTGCCTTCCTACAGACTGGGACAGCCTGCTCCTGAATATTTAGCAATTCCCTTTTGAAGCATGTCCAGCCTTCCTGGACTCCTTTGCCCTCCAGGACCGATTCCCAAGGGACTCGGTCCACCAGCCTCTTAAACAGGCTAAAGTCAGCCCGCCGGAAATCTAAAGCAGAAGTTCTACTCTTGCCCCTCCTTACTTCCCCCACTATCGAAAACTCTAACATTTCTTGGTCGCTACTCCCAAGACGGCCACCTCAGGTGGTTTATGTGTAAATTCACAACTTTTCCTTCTTTCCCTTGGACATTTATACCTAAGACTTGGATGGAGTTCTGATTCATTACCAGTACTGGAGAGAGGTGGGGGACTGGTACTCATTTGCCTTGTGTTCTTTTGAAGCAACATGGGCATATGGACTCTGCACTGTGAATACACATATAGACAAAATATTTTGAAACAGTAGTTACAGAGTGAATAACCTTTCTTTTACTTTGCTGCAGGATTATAAATGAGAAAGAAAGGGAATATGCATATTCCTCCAAAGTTAGAAGAGATCCTCTGGACTGTTTAGTTTGTCTCATCTCATCTGTACTAGCAGAATGGAGTGATGTTAACTGAAGAGAGGTCAGCGTATGCTCCAGCTAATCATGGTTGTCAGTAGAGCTCTTATAATGCTGTTATAAGATACTTTGATATCTCAAAGATGCACTCTCTGAGTTTCTCTGTAGGCCATGTAGGCTCTGACACAGTTCAGAATATGTGTTTAAACAATTCCTGTCCTTCCTACAGCTAAGCAAAATCAGGATCCAGATTAATTATGCTTTGGTTCACAGTTTAATGTTGTGTCCTAAATAATTTATTTATTTCAAAATAGACTATTTAATGGCAAGTGACAAGGGCAAGATTGTTCTCTTCCTCATAAATCCCTTTAATTGCTTCCATAACATATAGAGCATGTATTGAATTTTGTATTAAAGAGCAAACAGAATACATTTTAATCTTTACTCAAAATAAAGTAACTTATGATGTTATGGGTATACATATAACATTAATATCTAAAAACATTATCTGTTTGTTTTGTAAACAATTATGTGTAGATACGATAATTTAATCTTCAGTTTGAGGAAGAAAAGTTTGTGTTTCACCATAGCAGTTTCTCTTGTATGGGTAACAAAAAAACCAGAATTGTGTAAAATATAGCGTAGAGTAGATCTTAATTGAGTTATGAAAGTATAATACCTTTCTTTTACCTGATGTAACTGGGAGAAGAGTCTAAGATTCATAACATTCTTGGACTGAAGGCTATTTTTCTTTCCCTCCCCCTTATTTTTAGCTTGAGTAAGACAGGGACAAATTCAAATGGGAGACCTCAGAGCACTTACTGCCCTGAAGGCATGTTTCCTCCTGAAATAAGCTCCTGTTCAGCAATAGCCTTAAATTTCAAGGCTCTTAAAGCAAAGTTCTTAAAGTTCAGATATTCATGTATAAATTAATGTTTATTTATCTGTTGTTCCAGTTTATATTGTTCACAGCACCTTTACCTGAGCATTTCCTCGATTACTTGCTGTACAATCCTATATACATAACTGTGTAGATGCGCAGATTGTTTTACTTCTCAAACCCCTAATTAATTAATGCATTGTAAATTCGTGGTCAAAATGTTCCCTTTCATTGTTTTGCTTGCCTAGGCTATAGTTAAAGCCCAAAGTAATATTTAAAATGTAATGAAATGATGCATGTTTAAGAAGATAGGATTCCATCGTTTGAAGAAGTTCAAGATGAATGAATGAGAGCGACAAAAAAACGTACACATTGAATGTGAGCATAATCATTCTCGGGAATGCACTTATGTGATAGAAAAATAAGAAAAGGACATTTGTTCAAGACAAATTAGAGAGTAGGAGCTCAAAACTAAATGCATGAGAGGCCTTCGGAAGCTGTATGCTAGATTTACCAGAGAAAAGTTAATAATAAGTAGGAAAAAAAAATGCCGAAAGTGATATTTGCATTCTGTCCAAACATTCTAATTATGTAATTTTTAAACAGAATCATTACAAAAAAAAATAACAATTCAATGGTATTGGAAAGAAATTTTTATTTTTAGTTCAACAGAATTTTTAAAGTACTATTTTTGCTAGTCAAAAATGATTGACATGTAAATGCGATAAATATTTAAAGAAGTTGAAGAACATATGAGCCGTATCTTTACAAAGGTAGGATTAATACTGAAGCACATACATATATTTTCAGATGAATTAAAGCTTTCCCTCAAAAGATCAATTTTTAGGTTTGTAATTTATTTTACTCTAGTGGAATGGCAGTGAATTACACCAGATAGAATCCGTCACAATTTCCTGTAGTAATCTTCAAAATATGCTGCAAATCTTTAAGTAACATGGAGGAGGATAAAGTTTTCAAAATATTCTTGTCTAATGTATTGCTCAGAAGAGAAGACTAGGGTTAGAGGTGTACCTGCTGCTAAAAGACCTTCTTATTGTTGAGAATCTTCTTAATTTATGTGTTTAGGGCATATATAATGTATATTCAGTTAACGTTTTCATGTAAAATGTCGTTTTCTCCTCATGATGATTGTCACGGTTTAAAGCTGGGCCGGCTATTAAACCTGTGGCAGATGCTCTCTGTTATCCCCCCCTCCCCCCAAAGGGAAAGGGAAAGGGAAAAGGGAGAGAGACTTCTGGGTTGGAAAGTTAAAACAGTTTTAATAAACTATAATAATGAAAGAGAGTATAATAACAATAATAGAAATAATCAAATATATACAAATATATATACAAAACCAAGATCGAGCTCCCCTGAAGTCAGCCATGTCACCACCGGCACTGCAGGGCAGGCTCCGGGAAGGCCCAGGCTGGGCCTAGCGACGGTCGAGAGCTGGATTCAGGAACGCACGGATCGGGATCGGGGACAGCAGGAAAACAGACGGAGTCCTCCTTGGACACCGGCCATAGCAGAAAAAAAGCGAGACCCTCGTGATCCCCCTGCTTTATACTGAGAAGGACGTGTATGGGATGGAATACCTTCATTGGTCAATTTTGGGTCACCTGTCCTGTCCGCTCCCCCCTGCAGCTGCGACCCCCCCTTCGGCTTTTCACTCGTAAGCAGTGAGGAATTCAGCAGTGACCTTGGTTTCTCTAAGAACAAGTACAGCAAGAGCCTTACTGCACAACATCCCTACCGGTACCTCAGTGATAACTACAAACTTCGAGCGTTATCAGTCCTGGAAGCAGACACTGTGTGCGAAACATGCAGTTAGTTTCAGAAAGTGCAGTTACTTAGAGGAGACTTAGCTGAAAGTAAAAATCACTGAAAGGAAAATTGGCCTGGTTTAGGCCAAACCAGGACATTCCACCCCTTATTTCATACCATTCACGTCATACTCAGATCACCACTACCTTTTCATTTTAAAATATATACAGATAACATTAGTTTGTGATTCATCTCTATACAAAAAAGTTCATCAAGTTCATTTAGTTCAGGATTGTGGGTTTCCATCTGGCTAGGAGTCTCCCAGGGTAGGAGAGATGGTATGAGCTTTGTCACAGTTCGTGCCCACGGGTTGCAGGTTAAATATAATAATAACTGATTTTGTCGTAGCGTAATAAAGAGAAGATCAAGATTCCTTCCAAAGCCTGTGATTTAAAGCTTCGTTCTATAAAAGGCTTTAAAGGATAACAGCATGGGATTAGACCCATTTAGTTTAGGTTTGAAATATAAGCTTTTTATGTAAACATGTCTAGTGCATATATGTTACTAACTTGCTGTTAGGGGAAAGAAAAAAGAGGAAAAAAAGGTGACTGATGCAAAATTTTATATATCTTATGTCTTATAAAACAACAAAGTATTTATGAAATTCTTACTTTTTATGTGGCTTTTGAAGAGATTTGGAGAGGAGTACTCAGTGAGGTCCGTACCAGTACTTTGTGATTTGAATGGCAAGCATGTAGCTGAATTTGCAGCTTCAATGCCCTTCAAGCATTTTGTAAATTTTTACTTCATTTTGGTGCTTGTTGTTTCTGAGTTATCTATTTGGGATAACCTCTAGTTTTTGTTGATGAAAGTACTGTTCATTGTTGATATTCACAGTTATAAAGGCTATCACCACAGCACAGTTTTTTCTAAAAAGTAGTTTTTCTCCCTAGGATTCAGTGATGCTTGGCAGCATTTAGCAAGTGCAAAACTAATCATTTTCATATGGGCTATCTCACTATGATGGGAAAGTGATTGCTTAAGGCATCATACCATGTATTTTGCATTTTTTTTCTGTATAATGCATGTATAAATGTTGCCACATCATCAGTCCTTTGCCTCAGAAATTTTCTTCAACATCAGCTAATTTCTGAAACTGAACACCAGATTTAATAACTCAGCAATGTGATGTACTGGATTATTATTTCATTGGCAAAGAGATTGCCTAGCATTATGGCAAATTCCACAAAAACTGACCTGTATTCTATATAAACTTTTTGTGGCAGGCCACATAAGCCAATGATCCCCAAATTTTGTTTGCAGACTGTCACTGGTCTACAATCAGCAGCACCTATGTGCAACCACACTACAGTAAAATTTACTGTTTACCTCCCTGCAGCTGTACTGATTGTTTGCAGAGAATTTTGCAATGAGAAATTAGTCCAAAGAGCCTGGAAGCTACTAGTTTGAGTTCTGCAGTAGAACTATTTCGATGTGTCACAGTTGAAATGTAGATAATTTTCTTGCTTTCCATTTCATAATCAGGGGAACACACAGTTTGAGTAGACAGTTTTCCATACTTCTGTGTCTGTACTTGTACAGCATTGTGAATAATTGGGGTAATAGTATGTGGTTTGAGATACTGTGCCAAGTTGTCATGTATCTTGTTTCATTGATACCTAGGGATAGCTAAGTTTTCTGAAAAGTAGAATATCAGTAGTGTAATAAACGGGTTAACTTTGTTCATAAAATCGTATGTGGGTGTAGAGGGCTTCACTGTAACTTAGCTAAGAGAAACCACAAACATACTGATAAGTAAACATCTGCTCACTTGCTTGCTGACTAATGCCATATACAGAAACAACTGCTGCCTTATCTATACGCTTGCTAAGCAGTCCTAAAAACTGTTTAATCAAGGAAACTGTCATATGCTTGCTGGAATCCCTATGACTAAGCAACTCAAGGGAGGGTGTTGGTTTGCGCAAACAAACTAAATTACCAGGTCCACTCCAGGACACCTGAGGAAGACTTCGACCTTCATTCCAACGACCACCAGGTGACCGATAATGACCAGGAGACCGATAACGACCACCTAACAACAACGCAGAGGATTCTGGAGGCCACGTATGCAGGAACAAAGGACTGGGGGGGCATAAATGGGATGATTCGTGTAATAAGAAAAATGTGGTCCTAGATGACCATCCTGTTAGGTAGAGATAGTAGGTTTAAATAACATATGCTGAGCTTGTAACTAGATCAGGAATTATCAACACAACCGACTAACGGCAAACACCGACAAGAGGAACTATCAGAACACAAACAGGAGGAAATTTACAAATAATGAGGGTTCCTGGAAAAAATTAACATAATTACACCCATTCCCAGAAACTAATTGTAACAACCCTTACTCATCTTAATGAATATGTATGCTTTATCCAATAAATTGGTGTCTTCCGTGTGATTCGGTGCACGCCGTTGGTGGAGTGGTGACTCCCCGGCCGCCCAGCGCTGCTTTTGCTCATTTATCGCTTGCTAAATTCATGTTAATAAACTTTCTTATGATTAATATAAATTGGCTTTCCCGATTTATCACGAGCTTCTATAACAAGTAGTATGCACTGATGTTAGGAGAGAATACTAATCTTCCTTAATTAAATTAGTTTAACAAAGTTACATTAGAGTTTGCCTATACTTCCATGTAATACAGTCATTGCCTTATGCATACCTGATTTCTCCAAGGAGTATCGCAAATGCACTCACTGTTCCTTAATGTTATATTTTGCATTTGGATGTCTGATTTAGCTGACAAATGTGAAAAAGCACATGTTGCCAGAGAACTTTCAAGAGACAAGCTGTGAAGTCTAAAGAACACAGGTTATTCCAGCTAAGGTTGGCACTGACTTCTGCTTAAAAGTTTTTCTCCTAGCATGTAGTTTTTAAACTTGCACCTGCAGAATATAGGTTAGCATTCTTCTGATACAGATTTTTATTTTCCAGTTTTATTACACAGAGGTGGAAATATTACTTTTATTTTCACTCATCCTCTTCTGGTCAGACACTGAAGCAGCTGATAGCACTCCAAACAGCTGGAGAACAAGATTACTTTCGAATTTTACCATTTTGGTGATTTTTCAAACTCTGATTGTGAAGGCATGTAAATGAGTACAATAGAAGGACACGTTAAAAATGACAATTAACCATTTGTGTCAGTGGTATGACTCTCTCAACACTGAATTTGGACTAGTTTATATGAGCAGAAAATAGTATCATACATATCATACAGGGTCTTACACAGTTCTTACTGAAGTCAGTGGAAAAACCCTGCTGTCTTCCTGAGCAATACTACAGAGCGTTCTGGGCTTTGAAGTCTTACTCACCAAATCGCATTATATGTCATCTGATTTGATTGTCCTTTGATAAGCATGTGGCTTTATTGTGCTGTACCTTTATCTTACACAATCAGTTACTTAGCTTTATACCTAGCAGTCAGCTACACAAGTTTATGCAGGGAACTAAATATCTCTCCTATCATTAACATTGACATGTCTGTGCAGTATCAGCTGAAATTCAGACTGATGGCATTCATGGCCCATGACATCCAAAAAGAGGACATGACAAATAAGACTGAAGTCTGAAGTGTATGTAAAGGGGCAAAAAGTACTAAAATACATAGCTACTTTGTGTTGATGAGTTAGTTTATTTTAAAGGCAGAGTAGGTATCTAAGTTTCAGTGGAACAGCGATGTGTATTTTAAAACAAAAACACAATCTCCCTAAAATACTTTTTTTAAAAAAACAGAATTTGTTCAATTTGTTAGTAGAGCAGTAAAAAAAACTTTCCAGCTAAAATTAAAAGAAACATTTCAGACATAACTGAAGGAAGGAAGGGAACTGTAGGAAGGAAGTGAAGGAAGGAAGGGAACTGTAGGAAGTCAAGGAAGGGTACCAGGAGACCTGCATGGTTAAACAGGGAACTGCTGGGCAAACTCAAGTGGAAGAAGAAGGTGTACAGATCGTGGAAGGAGGGGCTGGCCACTTGGGAGGAATATAAGTCTGTTGTCAGAGGATGTAGGGAGGCAACTAGGAAAGCTAAGGCCTCCTTGGAATTAAACCTTGCAAGAGAGGTCAAGGACAACAGAAAGGGCTTCTTCAAATACATTGGAGGTAAAGCCAACACTAGAGGCAATGTAGGCCCACTGATGAATGAGATGGGGGTCCTGGAGACAGAGGATAAAAAGAAGGCGGAGTTACTGAATGCCTTCTTTGCCTCTGTCTATACTGTTGGAGGCTGTCCTGAGGAGCCCTGGACCCCTGCGGCCTCAGAAGAAGTCAGGATAGAGGAGGAATCTGTCTTGGTTGATGAGGGCTGGTTCAGGGACCAATTAAGCAACCTGGATGTCCATAAATCCATGGGCCCTGATGGGATGCACCCGCGGGTGCTGAGGGAGCTGGCGGAAGTCATTGCTAGGCCACTCTCCATCATCTTTGCTAAGTCATGGGCAACAGGAGAGGTGCCTGAGGACTGGAGGAAAGCGAATGTCACTCCAGTCTTCAAAAAGGGCAGGAAGGAGGACCCGGGTAACTATAGACCGGTCAGCCTCACCTCCATCCCTGGAAAGGTGATGGAGCAACTTGTTCTTGGTGCTGTCTCTAGGCACATCAAGGATAGGGGGATCATTAGGGGCACTCAACATGGCTTCACCAAGGGGAAGTCTTGCTCAACCAACTTGATAGCCTTTTATGAGGATGTTACCCGGTGGATAGATGATGGTAAAGCTGTGGATGTGGTCTATCTCGATTTCAGTAAAGCGTTTGACACGGTCTCCCACAGCATCCTCGCAGCTAAACTGGGGAAGTGTGGTCTGGATGATCGGGTAGTGAGGTGGATTGTAAACTGGCTGAAGGAAAGAAGCCAGAGAGTAGTGGTCAGCGGGACAGAGTCCAGTTGGAGGTCTGTGTCTAGCGGAGTTCCGCAAGGGTCGGTACTGGGACCAGTTCTATTCAATATATTCATTAATGACTTGGATGAGGGAATAGAGTGCACTGTCAGCAAGTTCGCTGATGACACAAAACTGGGAGGAGTGGCTGAGATGCCGGAAGGCTGCGCAGCCATTCAGAGAGACCTGGACAGGCTGGAGAGTTGGGTGGGGAGAAATTTAATGAAATATAACAAGGGCAAGTGTAGAGTCCTGCATCTGGGCAAGAACAACCCCATGTACCAGTACAAGTTGGGGACAGAGCTGTTGGAGAGCAGCGTAGGGGAAAGGGACCTGGGGGTCCTAGTGGACAACAGGATGACCATGAGCCAGCAGTGTGCCCTTTTGGCCAAGAAGGCCAATGGCATCCTGGGGTGTATTAGAAGGGGTGTGGTCAGCAGGTCGAGAGAGGTTCTCCTCCCCCTCTCCTCTGCCCTGGTGAGGCCGCATCTGGAGTATTGTGTCCAGTTCTGGGCCCCTCAGTTCAAGAAGGACAGGGAACTGCTAGAGAGAGTCCAGCGCAGAGCCACGAAGATGATTAAGGGAGTGGAACATCTCCCTTACGAGGAGAGGCTGAGGGAGCTGGGTCTCTTTAGCTTGGAGAAGAGGAGACTGAGGGGTGACCTCATTAATGTTTATAAATATGTAAAGGGCAAGTGTCAAGAGGATGGAGCCAGGCTCTTCTCAGTGACATCCCTTGACAGGACAAGGGGCAATGGGTGCAAGCTGGAGCACAGGAGGTTCCACTTAAATTTGAGGAAAAACTTCTTTACTGTAAGGGTGACTGAACACTGGAACAGGCTGCCCAGAGAGGTTGTGGAGTCTCCTTCTCTGGAGACATTCAAAACCCGCCTGGACGCGTTCCTGAGTGATATGGTCTAGGCAATCCTGCCCCGGCAGGGGGATTGGACTAGATGATCTTTCGAGGTCCCTTCCAATCCCTAACATTCTGTGATTCTGTGATTCTGTGATTCTGTGATTCTGTGATAACAATCGTCAGCTGCCTCTGAAATCTGATAACCTAACTTTTAACTTTACCCACAGTGATGCTGACTTGCAGTTCTGTTGACTTAGTATATTGTTTCTGGAGTCACTAGAAAAAAAAATGGAATGAAATACTGCAGATGAAAGGAATAATGACTCATTCGGGCGATTTTTATTAGCTCCTTTGTGTAAGCAACTTGTGTGGGGATTGAAAGTAGCAAATGCAATATGCCGCATATAATTTATTTCATGCCTCCTCATAAGGCGCAAGGCAAAATGTAGACACTGTTACGTTTTCATTCAAACTACACCTCCAAGGCCATTTCTTCAAATCCTCATTAAACTCATTCAGAGCAATTTTCTTTTTAACCAAGGTCAGGATGGTTGTCTTGCAAATCTTTGGACGCCGTGAATGGGAATTCATAAATCCTGACATCGGGAAGCAAGGTTGCTCTTGCCCTACATTTAATAAGGAAAGGAAGTAAGATGGAAAAAAGAAAGAGAGCAAGCTGCTTTGCCTGATATTAAAAGGAAGATCTAACTTTGCTGGAATCAAAAAATAAGACTTTTTCTTTTTTTTGAGCAGGTCACAATGCACTGATGATGTCTCCTGTGATATTCATCATTTATATTTCCAGTAAGCTGGTGTGTTACCTGCAATCACTTGTCAGTTTTCCTTTTCTATGGTCTGTTAGTCTGGTAGCCAACCTGCTAAAATACATCCTAAATAACTTGTACATTAAAAATAAGAACAGTTGATAGAACAGTTACTTTAAGAGATAGATGTCTCATGAACAGAATGTTTTTTTCATATCTGTCATAAATAAATCAGATTCTGCACCCTGTTGAACAGCTGTGATTTTTTTTTTTGGTTTCGTTTTTTTGGTAGTACATTTAACTTTTTGGCAAGGAAATTTGTTGTTTTTAATTAAGGAGAAATTACTTGAATTAAGCAGCTAGTGTGAACATTTTGGAGTGGGCTCTGAAACTTGTGTTTTTGTGGTGGTGATATTCTCTGTTTTTAAATAAAGAATAAAAAAATCATAATGTGAGCTATTATAGTCGCATCACTCAATATTACTGGCCAATTGCTACTAGTGAATGGTTGTTTTTGGGAAAGATAGAACTGTCACAGTAGGAAAGTGTTGAATACGTATAGTGGCATCAGTCTTTAGCTGACAATTCAATGTATTTGCACTACAGTGGAGATGGGAGTCATCCTAGCTCCCTTTTCCATAAAGATATACGGGTCATAAGATTAGTCTGTCTTACTATGTGTGTTGTATTCCTTTGTTGTTGCTGCTTAGAAGATTTTAATCTTTCACAGTTCATGGGCCAATTTTTTTCAGATTCAAGATTTTTTTTTTCTGATTGAAGTAAATAGGTTCCTTAAGAGTGTATAATATAAGAGCACTTACAAGTGGAAGGTGCTGGATTGTTTGCTGCTACTTAAGTATAGAAAAGCTCAGGAGTGTCTTTTTAAGTACTTAGTTTTCCACTTCTCTTGTTGCTGTCTTTGGTAGGTTTGAATCAGAGAATGCTTCAGATGCTTTAGAAATCTAGTAGACTTTATTGTAAGTTCAACCTGGATATAAGGAATAAATAATGCAGAATTTGCTTTGTTTTCTGGAGACAGATTTTTGATCCCTTCCTTTAGGTGGCATTGCAGTTGACTGAGTATTTTTTCTTCAAAAGATTTATTTTAGCTATCCCAAGAATATTTCTGCATCTCCCTGGGAACCTGCAAAATTCATCTTTTCTATCTATCTATCTCCTTCACTCAGTGATCTGTGAGCCTATCAATTGCTCTTAGTTGAAAGAGATGGTGTTGAATGTGGCATGAACAGGGTGTGTTGGTTTTTTTTTTTCTCTCCTTATTTTTGTTATGTTGGCTGCTCAGTAACTCTTTGGCAGTGGATAAAACAGTGTAAGAGAAATAGCATCTTCACATCAGTAACAGGCACTCTAGAACCAGCCCTCCACAGGGCTCTGTCCCACTTATCTCTGAACATTAAGGGATGGCCACATGCCTTCAGTCAGCTAAACTGCAAATGCTTTCCCATCTTAGTCAGAGCAGAGAGTATTAAACAGGTTATTTATAGGATTTTGTTTGGTTTAAGATTACCTTTTTTATTAAATTACAACCATTGTAGTGATCAAACAGCATCAATTTCACTACAAAAAGCAAGTGAAAAGCTTTTATGTAGCAGGCTTGTGATTTCAGGGAGTCTGGCATACTGAGCAGGAGAATTCAACCTAATTTCTTGAAGCAGACTGGGCAGATTTCCCCAAAACTCTTAGGTATTTTAATATGAGGAAGGAGTAATAAAAAATAGAAGTTATTTTTTTGACACAAGTGTCACATCAACAAAACAATTGCTACCCAGTTTCAACAAAACAATTGCTACCCAGTTGCAGAGTTGCAGAGGTTGCTACTGCTTTACAATAGCATGTTTAAGCTGCCAATTAGGCTCTAAGCTATTCAGGACCCTTAGTACCTGCTGGGTGTAAAGTCAAGGCAAATTCAGGGAACTGATGATAGGGAATAGCATATGAGCTCTTCTTGATGATAAGGTGAGTGATATACAACAATTTTTTTTTTTTTTTAAAAAAAACAAAACAAGAAAAAAAAAGCAAAAAACCCAATACTGAGTAATGAACTGTAAGTTCTTTAACATCAGAATTTTGTTAACATCAGCAGTAGTGTTAAAATTCTGTGTAATACCATTGTAAGCCAGTTATACTTTATTTGTTATAAACATTCACTCTATATATGCAATTTTGTACAGAAGGTAGTAGAAATAATTAGTATTAATTATAAATTTACCTTGTTGGGTTTTTTTTAAGATGTCTGCAGAGACAAAGTGAACATGACTTAGTTCCACTTCAGTAAAATAATGGTGCTTTGATAGTAACAGTAGTAAACCTGTAGATATATAAAGCCATATCTAAATATTTATTGCATTTTTCGGGGAGAAAAAAAAAAAAGACTGACTACCAAATATGTAACAAACATGCACACAGCAATCATGGGATTCCAAAGGAGGGTGGGCAAGGAAGAATGTCAGAGTGTTTATCATACAGCTGTGCCAAAAGTAAAGGCTGAATGAATGAGATGGAGATTAAAGCCAGTAGTCTGAGCCTGTATTCAATCACTGCAGTCACTCTGTTTGCCTCCTGCATGCTGATGAAGCGTCATGAATGGTCCCATGTACTTTCGTTCCAATATATTTCAGGCAGTAGTGATTATTGCTTGTACTCAGCTAAAGCTTGAAATAACTGGCAAACTCTTGCTTAGCAACAGACGGCCTCATCTTCTCTCCCTTGGGACCACTAACTCAAAAATGTGCTACTTCTTTTAAAAGTTAAAGTTAGGAGGGGTAGATACTATATATTCATTGCTTTCCTCGATAATTCAAAGAAGAAAACACAAACTAAAGCCTGCAAATGACGCTGTTCCATAAATAATTATTGACTGGTTTATGAAGTCCAAATCCAATTTCTTTTATCACACATTAAACTGTTCCGCAGTTGGCTACATGGCAATTTTTATAAAGGTATTGCCTTTATATGTGTTGAGAGAATAGAAGCACTTTACTTCCTTTAGAAAAAGATTTCATAGTGTATTTTGATAAAATCCTTTGGAAGACATTTATGTAGTATTAAATCATTTCATGTTTGTGCTTATTTTAAGTATTTAGACTATGGTTTTTATTTTTCAGTGAGCTCAATCCTAAAAGGAAGATGAATGCACATTTGTTAAATAAATGACAAAATGCAGAGTATGGTTTGAGTTGTAGATCTTCAGCACGTGCACTGAAGAATTCATTAAAACATGCAGCAACATTATTCTACTGTGAATTATATGCTGCTCTGTAGGTTTCTATTTTTGGTCACCACAAGATGGCAAAAGCAATGAGCACACAAATGCAAGGATGAGTGAGTTTCATAATAATGCGTTACGCATTCACAGTTTATGCACATCAAGAGAGAATCCAAGCACAGCAGGGGTGACAATCACTCCGACAGTCTTTTGAAATCGAAGTACTTCCTTGAGAATGTCTTTCCAGTGCTAATTACACTCTTCTATTGTGGTTCTTATATTGTGCAAAGTAAAATGTTTACACTGTCACTGGATACAGCTCCATCACTGGAAAAATGGAAGGTAAAAGCTAATCAGATTATTCAATAGATTTATTTTCTTTTATGTTTTGCTGGTTCTGCTTCTTTGTGTTTAGGGCTGAAATATCAAAATCTGTGTCCTTTCTCACCAAGGGACTTTGGCAAAGAAGCTGATTTTTCATCAACTCCAAGGAAGTCTCTTCACTCAAGAGGGCTGTTACAATGTGGAAAGCCTGTATATCCTGAGAGTTTTCTCTTTTTTACTGTTTTTTTTCCAGTTACATACTGATCACACAGTAACTACTATCAATGAATTTTTCTAAGAAGAGGAAGGCAAAAAAACTTGAGACATTTCATATCCCAGGATATGATAGGATATGATATGCATCTGTGTGTGTTTGTGCATATGGGCATGCATTTATGTGTATAAGGTTGTATACATGATCTCAGTAATCGCTATGGAACTCTCACTGCGGCGGAGAGGATGCAACATATCAGTTATGTAATCGCATTAAAAAAGAGGAATAAAAATGTTCTAACTTTGTCACATTTGCCTGACTGTGCAGAGGCTTATGTGAAGGGTTAAGCAACCAGTCCAGTCTTGATCTTTTATTCTTGTCTTTACTGCTAAGGTTGGTGAAAAGGATAATTGGTAGGATTGTCAGATGTAAGTGGAACAAGGAACCATTAAATATTCATTGTTGAGAATGGAGCCAAATTTCCCCTTCCTTGCAGTTTAAAGGCCTGGTTCTTCACTGCTTTATGTTTGTATAGTCATTTACAACTGGGCATATTACATGGGGAATAGTATTGCTGATCTCAATAGCAATATGTGAGTTAGTAGCAATAGATACATTTTTGTACATAAGGTTTATATGAGCCATGCATACATGTCAACTTGATGCAATATGTGTACATCAAAACATCCTTTCAAAAATCTATATATTTCATCCATAATTTACTCTTCTTCCCTAGTAGATGTCATCTATAATCCATCCATAAACCATATATAAACACACACATACATATGCATACGTATATATGTACACACAAGTACACATAGAATCATAGAATCATAGAGTCATTTTGGTTGGAAAGGACCTTTAAGATCATCAAGTCCAACCATTAACCTAGCACTGCCAAGTCCACCACTAAACCATGTCCCTAAGTACCTCATCTACATGTCTTTTAAATACCTTCAGGGGTGGTGACTCCACCACTTCCCTGGGCAGCCTGTTCCAATGCTTGACAGCCCTTTTCGTGAAGAAATTTTTCCTAACATCCAATCTAAACCTCCCCTGGCACAACTTGAGGCTGTTTCCTCTCATCCTATCATTTGTTACTTGGGAGAAGAGACCAACACCTGCCTCACTACAACCTCCTTTAAGGTAGTTGTAGACAGCTATATTGTCTCCCCTCAGCCTCCTTTTCTCCAGACTAAGCAACCCCAGTTCCCTCAGCCGCTCCTCATAAGTCTTGTGCTCTAGACCCTTCACCAGCTTCGTTGCCCTTCTTTGGACTCTCTCCAGCACCTCAATGTCTTTCGTGTAGTGAGGGGCCCAAAACTGAACACAGTATTGGAGGTGCAGCCTCATCAGTGCCGAGGATGGGGGACAATCACTTCCCTTGTCCTGCTGGCCACACTATTTCTGATAGAAGCCAGGATGCTGTTGACCTTCTTGGCCACCTGGGCACACTGCTGCCTCATATTCAGCCAACTATTGATCAACATCCCCAGGTCCTTTTCTGCCAGCAGCTTTCCAGCCACTCCTGCCCAAGCCTGTAGCATTGCATGGGGTTGTTGTGACCCAAGTGGGGGACATGACACTTGGCCTTGTTGAACCTCATGCAATTGTCCTCAGCCCATCAATCCAACCTGTCCAGATCCTTCTGCAGAGCCTTCCTACCCTCCGGCAGATCAACACTCCCACCCAACTTGGTGTCATCTGCAAATTTACTGAGTGTGCACTCAATCCCCTGGTCCAGATCATTGATAAAGATATTAAAGAGAATTGGCCCCAACACTGAGCCCTGGGGAACACCACTTGTGACCAGCCGACAACTGGATTTAACTCCATTCAGCACAACTCTTGGGGACCGGCCATCCAGACATTTTTTTAGTCAGTGAAGCATATGCCCATCCAAGCCATGAGCAGTCAGTTTCTCCAAGAGAATGCTGTGGGAAACGGTGTCAAAAGCTTTACTGAAGTCTAGGTACACAACGTCCACAGCCTTTCCCTCATCCAGTAAGCGGGTCACCTTGTCATAGAAGGAGATCAGGTTAGTCAAGCAGGACCTGCCTTTCATAAACCCATGCTGACTGGACCTGATTGCCTGATTGTCCTGTATGTGCTGCGTGATGGCACTCAAGGTGTATATTTGCTGTTTAGGCAATAATTTTACTTGTGTGTTCTGGTTGGATATTTCAGTTATGTCATCAAACAATATTCCATCATCTCTGAAGTTTTTGAGTATGGAATATACCCTAACAATTTTAAAGTATACACAAATTATATCATACATTATACATACAGATACTATATATACACAATATTTCTATAATACATATAGTTTTATATCCTCTTAAGGAGTTTTGCATAGTCAAAATTAGTTTATGTATACACTTTACTCTTATTAAGGTCTCTGGATCTTTTACTGAATTTGCTTTTCCATCAGTGAACAGGTTCATTTGATGGAAGATATCAGAATTCAGGTATTAATTGGACTGGTAATGGAATAAGCTTGTATCAACAGAGCCGTTCTGTTATGGCTAATTGATATCAATATAGGAAATCAGGAAGCAATAGAAAAGATAAACTGTCTACCTGAAATTGCTAGAACAGAAGTGGTGAACCAAATTTTGAAGACTAAAGCATCAATAGCCATAAGCAAGCAGATATGTATACAAGAGCATAGACACAGTGTGTAGTAGTGTATACACACAGTGTACGCTAGTGTATACTGATGTATTATTTGAATCATTTAATCATAGAATGTTATATGTTGGAAGAAGTGCCTGAAGGTCATCTAGTCCGAAAAAGAGAGAGAGACCATAGAATTGTCATACAGTGCATAACTCTTTCTGCTTCCCAGAGCACCTTTGTTCAGAGCGGCTGCCATGACTTGTGGTACATACAACGTCATACAAAGTGAATGGTTCTTAAAATAGAGCTTTCACTTGGATAAGAATTCATTTGACAAATGTCCTTGGTCAGAATCACAGTTATTTAAGATGCAACACAAATTTGCTAAAGGCCTGGTGCTGGGGAGTGTGGAGACTTTCTCATTCAGTTGAAGTTGCTGTCTGTGAAGTTAGTGGTAAAACTTCCGTTGATTTTGTTGGGAGCAGGATTAGTCATTGTGCAAAGATTCATATTGTACAGATGTACAACTGTTTTCACTTAAGACTAGTGAAGGATTGTAGTTCTTTAATTCATTAGGTTTTGGCAGATTAGAAGAACTGAATTTTGATTAATACTACAATTCTTATGGCTTCAGCTCTGGGCTACTGTGAGTTTGATCGTGGCGTAGTTCAGTAGGACTGAAAATAGTGCTGTATCCTCCTGTTAACAAGAGCAAAATGGTTAGCCAGTACAGAAGATATATGGCAACATCAGAAACTGAATCCTAGTCTTTTAATTGCCATTCCTGTTTTAAACCAAGACTGTGTAATTGTTATTTAATTCATTCCTTCCTCTTAATGATAATAACACAATCACTGCTTTCTGTATATAACCCGGCTGACATTTCTCTTGCAGTGAGGTTAAGTGATGTTCTCTTTATTGCAAAATGACTGTCTGCTGTTATCTTCCCCAGCATGAGACCAAAATACACGTGTGTGTGTGTGCATCGACATACACACAAATAATGTGATGTGTAGTTACAGCTGTGATATTAATCATTCAGTTCAGTACCCTTAGTTGCCCCTTAGGTAATACAAGCTTATGTTGTCCTATTTTCTCTAGCGGTACCCTACCCAATCTTTGGTCTGAATGACTGGATTTGTCTCAGTGTCATAATGACTCTCCCTTTAACAGTCGCTGTAAAATTCAGATTACCTATACCTAATTAAAATAACTTTATTTTGTTTGAATCTAATACATTTTGGATTTGAAGCATTTAGACAAAAGGTTATACAGCCTTTCAGAAACCCTTTCTTAATGAAATATTTATTGCCAGCTTTTCTATTCTGATTCCTATCAGCTTATCCCCAGTTTTCATTCAAGCTGTTATATTGCCATTGGGAAAATTAAAATAGGAAGGGCAGGCTATAAGTGGTCAAGACGATCATGTATATCTCCTATATGTACATGAATTGCTTGATATCATTCAACTTTTATTACATCTGGTGAGTACAAACATTCATTCAATAAATCTCTCTTTACTGCTTTCTTACTTATCCCTGTGGGATCATTCTCCTATCCATGAATTTTATACTTTCTCCTGCCTACATACCATTGCCACAGAAACACATTATCAGTATCACTGACCTAAAGAACTTACGTATATTCACCAAAAGGAAGGCAGAAAATGTTAATGGTTTCCATAACATTAACGGTTCTCCTTCAGCATTTCCTCTGGATGAGGAGCAGCACTTAGTTACGCTCAGTGCTCTTTAACTTGACAGCTTTCTTGTTGTCCTCTGCACCAGAGAACTTCTGGTCAGTGCTGCTTCAGTGAGACCCATGGAGCTGATAAAATCTCACATCCTCTTAGTTTTTCTTCCTAGAGACTTAGCTGATTAAAGATGGAATATAGTTTATGATGGTCTATGGTACCCTTATTCCCAAATTTGAGAGCATAATTTAGTGTCTTCCACCAGACACAGTCAGAACACTGAAATATTTCCTAAAGTCAGTATTGTGGTGTTGAAGTTCTATCAAGTAGGTGAGAACAAACAATGCAAAACCAATGCCAGACTGGGACCTGACTTTTTTTTTTCGTATGGCATTCCCTTAGAAATCAGTGGGAATTCTTCTTACACAGGTAGTTTCTACTTTGAATTTTTCTCTGTATTGGACTAAAAGTGATACATTGTAGAGTAAAAATATTGCATCCATTGACTATGGTATCAGAGAGAGCAGACTTACTGATTCACTCTGTGGTATTAGTATAATAGCTATTGTGAAGGATCTTGGCAAATAGGTTATATCTTATGATCAATATAAGAAGCACTACATTCCAAATCATCTTTGACTTCAAGGTCACATAATACAACATATCCTTCTGTGAAGTATATGTGTATGCATATATGTGTGTGTGTTTATCTAAGAACACATTTGTGTCTATTCTGTGTCTTAGGAAGCATGTTTCAGGATGGTACACCATGAGTAATAGTAAACTTAGTTCATCAAACTGCTGAGTAAAACAGTGACAGGCCTCATTTTCATTCCTTTTAATTAAGGACCTTGATCTGAGAAAGTATTATTTATTAGGCATTCATTTGGAAATTGATAGTATAATTTAACTTTTTATTAGCTATTAAAACTGATAAGCAGTACATAAAAAGATGGACCTTGTTATAGAGGGAATAATAATAATAAAAAAGGTTAATTTAAAGTTTTTTAAAAGGTCATCAGTGTAAAGACTTTTTAACATTGCCCTCTGTGGTATGAACACATACCTTGAAATTTTGCTTCTGTTGATAGTTTTGTTTGTATCTATTTTACAGCTGCTAAGTCTAGCACAGAATGGATTTCTACACTTAAAATGTTCTCTTCTTTTCAGTATCTTGAGATTAATTTTACATCTGGTGTGAACATACATGACATCATATATCTTCTTTGAGCATAAGCCCCTCTATATGGTGTAGAGGTGAAATAATGGATGTTGTGAGTATGCAATGATTGAACACTTAGTTGTGTAAATGGGAGACATTGGTCCTGATAAATGGGATACAGGAAGAGGTATTGTGTATGTCTCTAATCTTGAGCCTTTTACTGATTTGTAAAGGTAAGTGCAATGACTGTAGTCTTTGTTCACTGTGCTTGGATATATGTGAGCAACTTAAAACCTCACTTATTGTCACGCTCCTCTGAGTTGTGCAGAAGAAAATCTTATCCCATAAATGGTTATCTTCTTGGAGGACTAGAAATGAGGATATAAAAATCATGGATTTCATCCATGAAAACTTTTAATTTCAGCATGCACCTGTTTCATAAGTCATTTTGAGCAAAACGGATAAAAATGGAAAATGCAGCAGTGAAGCTGGTCCAGATAGATAGAAAATCAGTCCTCCAAGTCTGTAGAACAGCTGAGAATAATAGTCAGCATACTCATGCTTCTCTGTCACACTCGTCTAAAGCACTGTTCCCAGGCAAACCTTTAAAATGAAAGTCATCACTCAAATCCATCAGTTAAGGAGCCTGTCAAGTTCACTTCCTCTAGTTGATGCTGAGGTTTGGTATTAGTCTAACAGAAAGGATATATTTATTTAGCATACTACATCTGTATTTTTTAACTTTTAAAACAATGTAATTGTCTAAAACCCCAGTGATGTCCCTGCCATAGTGGGGCTTGTGTGCTGAATCTAGCCATGTGCTCAGCATAGCACCTAAATGAGGGACTTCATTGCTCCGTGCACTACACATGGAGAGGCAGGTACCACTGAGGAACATTACACTGTTCTTGCGTGCTCAGTAATGAAACTCTGAGAGCTAAGCAAGAAGAAACAGCAGACACAGCAGATACATGCTCTTCTGTTCTGGTCCTTATGATGTGCTTGATTTAAGAATTCTTGCTAGCACCCAGATTAATTGAACCTAGGCACCATCAACTTCCTTTACGGCCACTGCAGAGAGGAGGCACTTCAAGAGGTACAAATTCTGCCTGTTGAAGCTTTGGGCCTGAGGATCCTTTGTCTGCTCAAGATTCTCAGCATCAAACCCTGATTTGGGTTCGTCCATAATAATTCTAATTAATGTCATATATTATTTAGTGAGATTATTTCTTCTCAGGTGTAGTAAGACATTCAAAACTGTTGAAATTTGTTTCCTTCTTGGATATGGGTACTCTGCTACTTCAGTGCCTCCATTTTTCAGTGTTTACTTTTGCAGTGTTACTAAGATAAGTTTATATTTCCCTGTGGTTATGTGTGAGCTGTTGTACCTATATGTTCTCAGTAAGTGCAATACCACAAAGTACAAAGTCTCGAGAGACTATATTTTGTGTAGAGAATGTTTATGGACTCTTTCACAGAATCACAGAATGTTAGGGATTGGAAGGGACCTCGAAAGATCATTTAGTCCAATCCCCCTGCCGGAGCAGGATTGCCTAGACCATATCACACAGGAACGCATCCAGGCGGGTTTTGAATGTTTGTTTGAAGGAGACTCCACAACCTCTCTGGGCAGCCTGTTCCAGTGTTCAGTCACCCTCACCGTAAAGAAGTTTTTCCTCATATTTATGTGGAACCTCCTGTGTTCCAACTTGCACCCATTGCCCCTTGTCCTGTCAAGGGATGTCACTGAGAAGAGCCTGGCTCCATCCTCATGACACTTGCCCTTTCCATATTTATAAACATTAATGAGGTCACCCCTCAGTCTCCTCTTCTCTAAGCTAAAGAGACCCAGCTCCCTCAGCCTCTCCTCATAAGGGAGATGTTCCACTCCCTTAATCATCTTCGTGGCTCTGCGCTGGACTCTCTCTAGCAGTTCCCTGTCCTTCTTGAACTGAGGGCCCAGAACTGGACACAATATTCCAGATGCGGCCTCACCAGGGCAGAGTAGAGGGGGAGGAGAACCTCTCTTGACCTGCTAACCACACCCCTTCTAATCCACCCCAGGATGCCATTGGCCTTCTTGGCCACAAGGGCACACTGCTGGCTCATGGTCATCCTGTTGTCCACTAGGACCCCCAGGTCCCTTTCCCCTACGCTGCTCTCCAACAGGTCTGCCCCCAACTTGTACTCATACATGGGGTTGTTCTTGCCCAGATGCAGGACTCTACACTTGCCCTTGTTATATTTCATTAAATTTCTCCCCGCCCAACTCTCCAGCCTGTCCAGGTCTCTCTGAATGGCTGCGCAGCCTTCCGTTGTGTCAGCCACTCCTCCCAGTTTTGTGTCATCAGCGAACTTGCTGACAGTGCACTCTATTCCCTCATCCAAGTCATTAATGAATATATTGAATAGTACTGGTCCCAGTACCGACCCTTGAGGGACTCCGCTAGACACAGGCCTCCAGTGGGACTCTGTCCCATTGACCACCACTCTCTGGCTTCTTTCCTTCAGCCAGTTCACAATCCACCTCACTACCCGATCATCCAGACCACACTTCCTCAGTTTAGCTGCAAGGATGCTGTGGGAGACAGTGTCAAATGCTTTACTGAAATCGAGATAGACCACATCCACAGCTTTACCATCATCTATCCACTGGGTTACATCCTCATAAAAGGCTATCAAGTTGGTTAAGCATGACTTCCCCTTGGTGAAGCCATGCTGTGTCCCTAATGATCCCCCTATCCTTGATGTGCCTAGAGACAGCACCAAGGACAAGTTGTTCCATCACCTTTGCGGGGATGGAGGTGAGGCTGACCGGTCTATAGTTACCCGGGTCCTCCTTCTTGCCCTTTTTGAAGACTGGAGTGACATTCGCTTTCCTCCAGATCTGCTAAGAGTATAGTGGGTGATTTATTGTGATCACATTTGTCCTACAAAAATGACAGAAAATTTCCATCATTTGAATTTTTTATTCATTCATAGGTATGAGTTAGCATATGGCATGCTAATAAGGCTGGATATTGTTGGGTAGCAGTTGTTTTCAGCTGCGTGCTTTGGCCTGCAGGTTTTCAAACCTCCCACAGGCACAGAGTAATGACACAGTTCTTGTTGCATAGGGTATAACTTACTTCCTGGCGGATGGTAATTAGAAGTTTGGAGTTAATATTTCTGCAGTTTAAGGACTAAGACATATTGACAGGATCTAACAAAACAGAATTTCAGCATATTGGTTCTCCTTCCCCCATGACCCCTACTGGGCCAAATTTTACCCCAAATCTGCTGTTGAACCCATGATCTTGCAGTGCAGATCATGATACCAGTAGGAAGGGCACTTATATGGCAACTTTTTAAAGTCTGTGTTACATATGTAAATAGTTTTCAAGTCATTCTAGAATAACAAATAGTTTGATTGTAAAAAGGAAAACTCCAGAAGTTAAAAACACTATTTACCTGTGCTGCTACATTGTATCTACTTCTGATATATGGCTTTATCTGCATGTTCCTTCAAACTGATTTCATGCTCCCTGCAGCGACATATTTTGCTAACAGAACAGACTTGTTCCTTCCTGACATACAGCTTCTGGCTCCAACAAATGTCAGTAGCTTTTTAGACAAACATGTTCTTTTTATTCCTGTCTTTCTCAAGAGAAATATCAGCATCCCTCCAATAACATTTTTCCCCCATGGCTGTTCTATTTGTTTTATAAACAGACTAGGTTTATTTTACAAGTAGAGGCTGCTAAAGACATGGAAGGGTGTTTTTCTTCTTTCATTTTCCTTTTTTAACAGTTTTTAATATTTTTAGGAAAGTAATAGTGACAGACACTTCCCAAATTATGCAAATAAGCATAGCTTTGTTTGATCCCGATTTCCAGCAGTTATTTCCTTTTTGTAACCAACAGAGGCCTCCAGAAGCAATTAACTAAACCTGCATGGAGAAGAGTGAACAGGAGGCCCTTGGAGCTGCAGGAGGTCTTCCTTGGAGGAGCTCTGTGTAGCTGAGATTTGTGGTTCACACTGACTTAGACAGAGGTAGAACTTACTTATAGAGAAAGGGCTCGAACACCTTGTCATTTCTACTTTTTTTGGTAGCATCAGTTATATAATTTACGTATTTTTAAGGTCTGCTTTTAGGTCACTACCCAAAAAGAGACATGGAAACTCCATACAAAACGCCAAAAATTACTAGACCATGGGGGATTATTTCTATAATATTCATGAAATCAACGTTAGTGGGATTCAGTTGGTTGATTTTTGTGTGAATATGCATTAAAGACATTTCTCAAAGATGGAAGCTGGGATCTCTGTTGCTGAAATGAGGGGTGCAAGGGTCACTGTCTCTTCTGATGCTGCAGCTTGATGGTTTCCAGTTTCCATGCTGGAATCAGTGAGATCCTCCACAGGAGACCCAGCAGTGCCAGGGAGGCACTGGAGCAGCCCCAGCCCCAGGCATCAGTCACCTACCTGGGGACAGGACGAGGCTGGGTGAGGCTGTGGGCCCGCAGTGGGCCTGGCTTGGCAGGGCCCATGGCCGGGCAGGGCAGGGCTGTGGGGAGCTGGAGACTGGCCCTGCTGCGGTGTCGCTGGGGCGGGGGCTGACGGTTCTGGGGGGTGGCATGGGGTCCTGGGCCGTGGGCAGGGTGTACTGGACAGGGACAGTGAGGCCTGTTGTAGCCCTCATGGCCCTGACATAAATTTCTCTCTCAGTATTTTACTTCAGCCATGGTTTTCTTTTTCTTTCTTTTTTTTTTTTTGTAAAATGCACCATATCAAATGTGTCAGTTTTGACCTGAGTATGTATAGGAATTTGAGAAATGGCATTGCCATGTCCTAAAACCATGGGATCAGTATGAATTACTTTTTGAAGTAGAGTACCAAATAGGAAAATTTATTTAGAAGTAGGTTCATATATATAAATGCCTTGCTTCCACATTTGTTTGTACAACCTTGGCTTGATTTTTCAAGCCTTTTCTGTTCTGGAATTCCCCTTTGTACCAATCCTGTTTGAGAATAGCCTTCAGAAACTTAAATCTTGAGGTATGTTTTTACTGAACTTTGGTTTTTCATTTATTTCTCTTTCTGTTTTATTTTTAATAGTAAGATATAGGGGAAATGATTCATAATTATACAACAAAATATTAAGCAATTACGTACAATAGCAGTACCAGGTACAATAAGTTAAGGCATTAGTCTTATCTGGGAAAAAAAGAAATCTCAGAATGGGTCCTGAATGTATCTTGAATCTCCACAGACTCTTATTTTCTTTCCTATGCAACTATTTAGAAGAGTAGGATTTATCTTAATTAAAATTTACTGCTTATTTCAGAATGGAAGGGCTGAAAGCTGTTTCCCTATCCTCCTAATGTCTGTGCTATTTATGTGCTTGAGATGGTTAAGTGGTAGTCTGAAAATTGCAATAAGATTAGTAATTACTAAGGGGACATAATGTACTGTTTTGTTGCAGTGGAACTTTGAAAATACTTAAACTGACTCTTAAAAGGAGAAGGCATTCATCATATTTTTCTCTTGTTGTTCATAAGTTTTACTTAACTGGGTTCTACAGTGAGTTTTGCTTCATAAAATGAGCACTAAAAACACCTATTTTGAGACAAGTTCCTTTTTTTATACCACTAAAAGCCAGAATCACTCCTTTTAAGATTGGGAAGCTACAGAGGTCACATGGTAAGCCTGATTCCAGCCAAGTATAGCACTGAGCCTGTAATGAAGTAAATCTGTGGGAAGTTTTGAAAAATTTGGTCTGCTGCTTTTTAGTTTACTGGGCACCTATAGGTTACACCAGTATATTAGGATTATCCAAATTAGTTACTTTTTGTTTCAGACAATGACATTGGTCCTGTCTTTTATTCTACTGGCAGCTTAATCATACCCTCAAGAAAAACTAGTAAAGACTTTTTTAAACAGGTTGTCTAACTGTACTAGCATTGCTGTGTGTAGTCTGTTACTTAAACAGCCATGTTTGTTTCAATGGAAAGATACAAGGTCCTAAATGATATATGAAGCATCTTGGAAACAAATGCTTTCAGTGCCAGTGACTTTAGCAAAGAAAAGGGAAATAGTGGATTTCCAAGAATATATTCTGTTGAAAAATTGAAATACCCTTATATTGCATAAATTAATATTGAAACAATGTTCTTATTTGATAGTTATTATGAAATTGGGCCGATTCATTTGAACAGTTTTTTCCCATACTGAGTTACAGAAGCTGAGCCAATTCTGATCTGTTACTTTAGATTAAACATGTTTTTTCAGAATCTTTCTTGGAGTTGCTCTTTCTTATTTTATACTAATTGGATTTCCACAAATTTTGCTGTTGTAGCTTAAAAGTGAGTATGGTTCTTTGGGGTAAACCAATTCCTTGCCATAATCTCTCTTGTTCTGAACTAAAAATGAAAAAGAAAAGGTAATAGGACTGTGTGAAATTGGATGATTTTTCAATGTAAGAGATCTTCTTTCAGGACATTTTCTTTGAGGGTGGTTATACAACATAAAAAATTTCAAATTCCATTTAAACATATGCTTTTTATTTTTCCCATTGAAATATGTTTAAATATTTGGTATTCAAGTTAACATCACATTGCAAATCATGAGCGACAATAAGTACTTAAGTTCGCCCTTTTTTCAGTAGGAATTGTTGATATTCAGACCTGCTCAGGAGTTGGCATGGCTCTATTGTCAGAAAGACTTCAATATTGTCATAGAAAACTACTGAATGTATTGCTATAATCTGATTTTGAAACAACTCCTGCATTGTGTTCACTGACAAAAGACTATCTGAATCTAGCCAAGATTTTTAATAACATCTAACTTGATGCATTTTGAACTAGAAGAGCTTGTGTTGCTAGGCATCAAATTGGCGATGCATGGAAAAATTGTTCACTGAAACTATAATATAAGCCTGCATGTACAATTCAGAAGTAGATTTTCTGGACGAGCATGAAATCTAAAACCCTGGGAAGACTCGTATATTTAGATCAAGTTTTATTTTCATTGTACCCAGAGATACCAGGAGTTCATCATCTGATTTTTTTTCTTTAAATGAATTTGAGGGAGTCTTCAGCTTTTCAGCATGCATAAATTAAAAATTCATAACATCTATAACTTGCTTGCTGTAATCAATGTGGATTAGGCAGATTTTATTTTCTATTAGAGAACAGAAATATTTTCCTCCACAGAAAATTAATATATTATCCCAGGTACTCTCCACGTAATACAAAAATATTTACTATGTGAGAGTTTTACCTATGACAGACAATACAGATCTTTCAAAAGCTTTGTTCTTTCAACAACAGCATATAGTTGACAGAGGGCTCATAGTAACACACATAAAAAATGACATTTACTTTTAAACTTTTCAATAACAAACTCTTTTCTTTCAAGAATGTAAGTACTAAAGAACTTTTAAAAATATAATAGTTTTTACCTTCAGATATTTCCTGTGCCATTTGCTAAATATATGTACCTAAACTCACTGATTCCACTGAGACTTCCATGAAAGTCCCATAGGGAGCAGTTTCAGAACTGGTCACAATGGGACTTCATCCAGAAAATAGCAAAGTAGGTGCTGAGTACAGCAATTGCTGCAACCAAGTCCATGGATGCAAACGAGAAGCCAAAAGCCTAATCCTGTTGTATCTGGATTTTAAGGGTTGTAAGTTGTTTTGATTTTGATTTTGGTTTAGTTTGACTTACGTTTTTAGTTCAGAATCCTGTAGTTTTCCTTTTCCCTGAATGAATTCCGTATAGCAGCGTGTGTGCTTGTGGTGGGAGAGAGAGGGGACATGTCAACTGGCATTTTAAGAATGTGGTACAACATTACAGAAGAGTGCTAAAGAACCTGAACCTTTTCTCTGTTTAGTAACCAGATGGTGGCAACATAAAATCAAATAACTTCCAGTGAAGTCTTAATTACTAAAATAAACTTCTAAAATACATATTTCTAAAATATAAAAATATTTTTATATATAAAAATAAAAATTAAAATAACAACAGCAAGGAAATTCCCACTCATTTACTTGGAAAACTGGATGATGGTAACTCTGAAATAATCTTTAAGGTTTGTCTATCAAATAATAAAAAAATGACTTTTTTTTGCTTAGAAGAAAGACTTTCAGCAGGCTAGAATGAATCAGAGCTCTCTGATGATGCTTACCTTTTCTTTTTTCCCAAGATTATTTCATTCAGGTTGGAAGGTGGTGAATTGCTTTGTGTACTGCAAGTACATAAATATGATCTACTGAAATTATGGAGTCTTTATGACTATTCCATAGACTGTGTCTCTTAATCCCTCAACTGGAAAAGCTCCAGTGAAACTCTACTCATTGCTGCCTTGAGATTTCCTCTCTGTAATTAGGAGTGGAGAGTGTTCAGAGGCTCGCAGATGAATGGTCTTTTTTCATTAATATCTTTCAAAGAGATTACTATGTCAACTTCCCTGAAAATGAAAAATATCCTAATTCTTGAAACTCCATACTTACAAGAAGTATGTTCCTTTTGTTCCATCATTTTGTACCTTACATTTCTAGATTAAGTTGTTAAAAAGCAAAAGTAGCATACATGTCATCTAAGTAAGGTACTCCTGTAGACTTACCTTCTACTTAATGAGAGACAGAGAGGACATGCTCCACAACAGGATGACTCTCTCTCTGGAGGTGGGCCTCCATAACCTTAACTAATAGTTATCATGATTTACAGCCATCTAAAGCCAAGTAACCGTGGATGTACACTATGTTGCAGTGCTCCATATACTTGCAATCTTTGCACTCTGTTACACAATGACCAGGAAGAATTTATGTCATATATGTGGGAAGAGCTGCTGCAGCTCTACAGTTACATTTAATTTTTTTCTGCTATAGAAACAAGAATGGCAACAGAGAAATGATCTTAAAAAAAGAAAAAAGAACTGTTTTAAAAATCTTTCAATTTTTCCCTTATTTTTAATAACTGCATAAAATTCCTTGAAAGGCAGTGTGACATTGTCTTTGTATAGCAATTGCTTTCGTTTAGGTATCCCAGTTTTTGAAGTTCATCAACAAAATGAGGTCACTATGCCTGGAAAAAATTATAATCTCTAAACAAAATAAATAGCTGAAAACAATCATAAAAAACAAATAACCCAGCTGTCTCAAAATGAACCTATGCAGAACTAAAACTGGACAGGTCCAAAAGCAAAAAAGATTATCTATATACGTTCTTATCGATAGTGCTTGCATACCCTGGAAAGCTTTTTGCTTTCACAAATTATCTTGACATAAAACTTCATTGTTATTTTTCTCTGAGTATAGTCCTTATTCACCTTCACTGTGCTGTAAAACTGGTGCCTTTCCTCTGAAATGGGGTTTTATATAATGATCCACCTAGATTATATGATTTACCATATCTTTGAATGAAAGTAACAATAATATAAAGACTTATAGTTAGTGAAGAATGTGCCGACCCATACTCTCAGGAACACTTACACATATCATATTTATACTTCCACTTTTTCTTTGGTTTCCATTCAATTTCTATTCTCAATGCAGCACCATAATAATGATGTTCAAATGCCTAAGGGGTCAAGATCTAAACACACCTCTGATTATGCATTTTTTATGTGATCTACTAAGACAGCTGTATTCCTTGGGAGCAATACTTCTCCTGCAACCCAGAATGAAATATATTAGCAATGGGGAGAAAAGAATGCTCTTTTTTCAGTTCAAGATGTTTCAGTGTAGCTGGATTTCCTTTTTCCCTGTCTGGAAAATCATGTGTCACTGTCTTTCTTGCTAAACCTTTGCTCTCTATCCTAATATTTTGGAGGAAACAAAAAAAACCCACCAGCATATAATAGAGTAAAAATCCTCTCATCAATATGTTTGTTCTAAGATGTTTTTATTAACAGAGTGGGTAGAAAAGAGTAGAAACCCAGGCCTGACTGTAACTCATAAGTGTGGTTGTCAGCAGCCATTAAACACCATGGTGATAGTTTTTATTATTGCGAATATCATATCTGTATTTATAGATGCCTAATGTATATTACTTACATATATGTCATATATTTGCATGAATTTGTAGAGTACCTTGTTCCATATTCGTCTTTGAGATAGTCAGTTTTACCATGTTATAATTCACTGCACTGTAGGAGTCACAGCAACGTACAGTTTAGGTGGCTTAGCAGTGAACCAGTCACAATGCTGTTGACAGCCTACAATATTTTGCTATTCTGACAGTTTCAAAACACTATCCACACAATAGGAAGCAACATAAGCTGGTTCTGAGAAGAATGTACTGGGTAAACTTGTATTCTGAATGGAAAAAATGCAATATACAGAAATATCATTACACTTTTAGACTTAAATAAAATGCCATTTATATATGTTTCAGGATTTTTTGTGGGTTTTTTAAAAATTTTGATATTAATATGGATTTAAAATTTCTGCTTTTTGTCACATTGTTCTTTTCCAATATTTCAACAACATATTTTTTCCAATCTCAATTTTTTATTAAAAAATATTGTAATCTTATGATTTGCAGATATATTTTTGCACACATTCATTTGAAGGGTTATAATTGATTGCCTACAAAGACAAAATTCAATAGAAATTATATTTACTACTGTACCATAAAACCCAGAAATTATATGTAATATGAAGTGATAGCTGGGATTTTTTTTCAGTCTTACTACGTATTGAAATTCAATAATGTATCTATCCGTCTTGCTTGTAAAAGGTAGCATTTCAGTATACTAGTGGCCAACTATTGGTTGTACCAGAGGAAGTGCATCATTTCAAATGTATAACATTTACTTTAGACTAATGTTCTTCATAAAAGAATTTTTTGCAACTTTTTGTTTTGCCTCTCATAGCATGGTCCAAATACAGAATTAGGTGGTGTGTGTTTCCTTAGTATTCAGGAAAAGCTACATATATTGGAGAAGTCAATAAAAGCAAACAAAGTTAGTGAGCTAATGGGACAGTGTCATTTTACTGTCATTTGCAGGACAATTACATAGTAAATTTAGTAAAAGAAAAAAGACCAGCTACTTCAAATATGAGTCAGGTAGAGAATGAATTAACGTTCATTTCAGATGAAGCAAGAGCCAAAGAACTGACAATCTGGTCAAACATGGGCACGCTTTGAAAGACTTTTTCTTTCAAAAACAATACGCAAAGCAGTTAAGATTTCATTATATTCATGGACATGTGGGGAAGTTTTTTGTTTTCCATATATTTTATCATTTTCTTTCTGAAAGTACGTAAAGAGCACACCATTTAAATTTCATTGCAGTAAAAGCAGATTGTTCCTTTACTTAGCCGATGTAAGTAAAAGTAACCTGTGTGACCTCAGCTCTCTGGCTTTTATGGAACAATAATCATTTTCTGACAGAACCAGTTTGCAGGGTTCTCTTATGTCCACCACAAAGAAAAATTGTATGTCATCTTGGTTTTATTATATCCATCAGCTGGCTGCCCATTTGTTGTGGAGTGTCTGCTGTGACATAGGGCTGTGACTCTATTCAGCTGTAATAGATTGCCTGTAGTGCATTCAGTGACTCTGGTACCTGTTGCTGGTTCTTTTTCCAGGTCAACTGGCTGCAGGTACCTGTGAAATTGTTACTTTGGACAGAGATAGCAGTCAGCCCCGAAGGACTATAGCCCGACAAACAGCTCGCTGTGCATGTAAAAAAGGACAGATTGCCGGTACAACAAGAGCAAGGCCAGCCTGTGTTGATGGTAAGAAGCAAAGATCTATTCAATCAGTTTCTGCCAATACAAAAGTGGTGTGAACTGGTAGTGTCTCATAAAAAAACAAAAGCTTATAGAAAAATTGTCATGTGTCCCAACTAGCAATGGCAATACCATTGAAATTCCTCAAAAGGGTATTACTGACTAATACTATACATATTTCAGTTACAATTTTTTAACTGGAACTTTCACTTTTGTTTTAGCTTGATATGCAGTTGAATGTTAAGGGCATGGTGCTATTATATTTTGCATGTGATGATAGGATCAGCAGTGAAATGGCATTTTTTTTCCCTGCTTTTTATTCCTTATAACATAAAAAAAAAACCTGCAAAAGAGCCTCAAAGGTTTCATGGCACTGGGAAGATAATGTGACTGCTCCTGTGTGATAGTTAATGTTGTTGAAGAAAACACTGTTGGAATGTAGTTTCTGAATATACCTCACAAGCCCAGCATTCCTTCTCTCCTTAAAATGGTGATACTGTATGATTCACTGCAGATGCAGTGATAGTATGCAGCTGGAAAACTGATAACATACAGGAAGGTGTGAAATATTTCACTTTGAAATAATTTTTTGAAAGAAATAAATTTCTGTATTACAGCTTAATAAGACATTAATAATGAGACAATCTTCAAGACAGGTCTGCCAGTGCAAGGCTATTAGAAAGTGTTCATATTTAAAATAAAATTGGAGACATATTGAAAATAGTTGATGCAAAATGGTGTGTTTTGATCTAGGCTCAGTTAACAAAAGTGAAAAGAAGATGCTTATGTATAGAACTATAATAAATCCACAGATTACCTTTGAATACTGACTGTTTTGAGTCCTCAAATAAAAATATTGCTGAGAACACCCTACTGTTGCCTCAGAATTTGGTCTTACCAGTCATTATCAAAGAAGACAGCTCAAAGGAGATTTCAGAGCCTACCCACAAAGCTAAATATAGAACATTGTGCACATTCTGTTTTTTTTATTTTCCTTTCACTGTTTTTGGTACCTGTAAGACAGTTTCTTAGCTGTCATTTTTGTAATGTGATACTATATCCAGTAATTATCTTCTTTCTTGTTTTATTGTAAGATTGTAAGACTTAATTGCTTAAGAAAGGAATGATTTTATTGTGTCATTTATAGTTGTAACTTAGCAAAAATAGTTGTTAGCAATTAAAAAATTCAACATGTTTCCCATTTTGAAACAGCAAAGTTGTAAGGGAAAATACGGGGGTTTTGCATCATCTGATGGGAACTAAACACAATTTTTCCTCAGTCAGTTATAGCCTATGGTGAGATTAATTTGCTATAACTTGGGAGTCCAAAGTTAGTTGTAGAACCTAGTAACTCCAGTTTTTCTTTAACCCAATGGAGAGCAAAAGGCACCTTCTCAGAGTAATTTATCTCATCCTAAGTGCCTGAGATAAATCAGATGTAGCAGTCTATGGTATTCACTTTTTCTCTGCCTTGCTTTAAGACGCCTGTGGTGATGAGACTTTAGATAGCTAGAATGTACGTGTCAGTAAGAAGGCATGACTGCACTTCATTCTCCAAGTGCTATATTACATTAGTTTTCAAGTATGGAAGGTTCGAGGCCATTTAATATTCGAAATTTATTTATTTATTTATTTATTTTATTGGGAACGCATGAAGAAGGGCTATTTCAAATTCTACTTTTGCTTCCAATGTGCTTGATCATCATTTTATGAAAACAGAGAACTGGATGACAGGATCTATGGTTAGGTATTGTGTAATCAGAGAGGGTTCTTTATGTAATTCTGCACATTTGAAAAATAAGTGGGAAGTTCATTAGTTGAAAAATAGAGCTTCCCATTAACTTATGTGTCCAAGTAGTATCATTCATTTTTTAAAGCTTTTCTACATGGTTCTAGTAAGATCTAATAACATGGTTCTTTATTATTTTGTGGGATGTTTGTAGTTAGGATGGTGAGCCCTTTGCTAAGAATGGTAATTGCAAGATGTGTAGGACATGCTACTTTGCTTTGTAATCAAAGCTCAAAAGGGTTAATGATACCTAGAACTGTATATTAAGATCCCAAATTAAACAGAAGGCACAAGCCAAATCTTTGATCTGTAGGTTTTATTCGTGAATGAAGTTAAAAAAAATAGTTTTACATACCATAAACACAATTATATAGGAAAGAATAAATGATCACTTTGTCCTGTCTCTAATCCTCTACTTGTAAATAAAGCTGGCAGAAAAATTGGCTATTGGCTAACAAGTATCTTTCTGTGAATTTACCAGGTTCATAGTTTAAAGAATACACATGTAATTTTTCTGTACTGTTTATATTCGTTTCTAGAGTAAAGTGTTTCAAACACAGCTACTAAATGCTTTCTTCTGGCTGTGAAATCTACATAAAATTATATCTGAGAAAAGCTAGTTTTGTCTCTGATATTAACTCAAATACTGCTCGTTTAGGAATGCAACAACCAAACTTTTTTTTTTTTTTTTTTTTTAGCAGTAAAGAAGTGTATTTTCACCTACAGAAATCTTGCATCTAGTAGACATTGCATTCACTTTTTTTCTTATAAATCCCATTTTCCAAACCAAATAAATCCTTCTCTGAGCTTTCTTAAACAGGACATAGAGTTTGCGTTTGCAAATTTTCTTTATTCATATTATAGTTGATGTTAAGAACATAATTGCTATTTGAGATTTCATTTCTGCTATCAAAACGAAAAAAAATCTCATTGGGCAGTGTTTCTTTTTGTGCCAGTTTGCTTTCCAAAGATTTTGTTCTATTAGTTTTATTCTTTATATAATCTTGATTTTAATGAGATGATTATTTTTGAAGTGAAGGTAGCAGAATTAGACCTTAGACCTTTAATAATTAATGTAAAGTCATTTGTGAAGGAAGCAGGCACAGTAAGTATGACCTGCTAGCCTACTACCAAGAAAACATTAGCTATCAATGGTATTACAGCTTCTAGCAAGAGTATTTTGAAGATTCAGTACCAAAGCTGGTAATTTTTACTACCTTAAAATGCATCATGTTGTACCATTTGTTCATGGCTACCATTTGTTCATCATTTAATGGAGAGAAGTGCCTTAGAATATATTCAGTTACGCTGTATATTTCGTGGAGCTCTGAAATGCAAGTGTCAATTATTGCACAAAAAAAAAGCAAGTCATTTGAGGGCCCTTAAACCTCACAAGCATTGTCTGAGATTGCACTTGTCAGTGTAGCTCTTGGAGTAAGTCCTGAGTTGATTACCAAAATCCACTCTGATTTCCACTGCTACGTCAGCTAAGGTCTTTTCCTAAGAAATGAAAGACAGTGTATGTCAGATAGATAAAACTGGAATTCTTAAAAATGAAAATGCAGTGTTTAGGGCTTGGTCTGAGCAGAGCATGAAGAACAGAGATTTTCTTGAAATGTTTCCCTGTGATGGAAAGTACTGATTTACTCTTTATTTTTTTCTAGCAGTCCTTAAGTATGGCAGATTGCTAATGTAATCTGAAAAAATGGCATCAATATTCACCCTGATTTCAAGCTTGATTTAGTGTTGATTGCTTCATTCCTAGACCCAGAGGGTCATGATGTATGTTTGGTATGTTTGGTTGTGATGTAATTTTTATTCATGAATGTAGGTTTTGTGATATTATGACAGTAGTTTGCCTGCACTTTTAGTTATATTATTATTATTTATAACTAGCATTCCCTAGTCCCTTTTTTGAGATCAAATTCCATAGCAATGACCTCAGTTGCATTACTTTGATAAGATATATTTCAACATAGAATCTGGTTTATCACCAGAGTAATTTCCCTGTGTGTCAGTCAAGCTTCAACAGTTTTTTAAGCTGGAAATTGTGAGAGATTGGAAGATAGCAATTGTTCTCTATTTTTGTCCAGTACCTTCGCTAATTTAAACTTGTTTTAAAGCAAGTGACAAAAAGTCTTTGAAAACAGTGTATGTACACATGCACCCATGGTTTACGTTCTTTCAGAAGAACTGTATCTATCTGAAAATAAAATTTGTTTTGCCGAAGTGTTTCATAGAATACAAGTATATTAACCTGAGTAGATGAATATTTACAGTGTGATGAATATTTAAATGTTTAATAGATTCCAGTAATTCTGTCCAAAATGTATTTATAGCTCAAAAATAAACAGCAATTTTCTCCAGAAAATAGAAATAGTTGATGGGAGGAAAAGTAGTATGAGAAGTGTTTTAATTGCCTGAGAAAATTAGGATGGCAATCTTCAATTTACTTACCTGAATTCTGTGATTAGAAGATTCAAATGCTCTGGATTTGAGTTCTGGCTACTTTTATGTCCATAAAGTGCTATGAGAGATCCCAGGACATTGATCCTGATATCCAAAATTCCTAAATTTGGAATAGCTGGAGCTCAGGTAACTGAATTCAAAGTGTTCAGACAATGTATATTGTGAATCACAGTATTTTTCTTTTCTTTTAAAAGTTTTAATTCTTTTGCAAGCATTATAACAGTATTATTTTCTATAGAATCTTGGTGTAATTTGTTCATACATTATGATTAACATGCTTTTCAGTTGGCATTGATTGATATTGTTTAACACAGAAACTCAGGATCCACAGGGAAGCCACATTAATTTCGATCAATAATTCCCTGCTCTTCTCATTATCTCTAGGAGTCTACCAGGAGGTGTAGGGGTCAGAACTGATCATTAATAGAATCCTAGGTCATGGACTTGAAACAAAACAGCCTAATACCTGGAGAGCTTCATCATTCTGAAGTGTCTTACCCATACTGGGCGGGGTGGGGGGGGGAAGGGAGGCGGGGAGAAGACTATAATGATTTTCAGAAATGGCAATTTTACCTTTTACACTTAGAATATTTCATATGTTATTGTGATATATGTATTATTTTATCCTGGTTTTGTTACAGATATTTGCAAATGTTTACTCACGGTAAATATTATACATTTAACTTTGTTGCATTTAAGTTATGTCAATTTAAAACAAATAAAACCAAAAAGCAAAGAGGGATGGATATGAAATTAAAAAGAAGCTGAATAATACTATGTAGACATTTTGCTGGACTAGAAGCGGTGTACTGTATAGTGTAGAAGATTCAAGTCTAGGAGGACAGTGGGACTATTTGGCCATGAAAATTATCAGAGGGCTGGAACACCTCTTCTGTGAAGAAAGGCTGAGAGAGTTGGGGTTGTTCAGTCTGGAGAAGAGAAAGCTACACAAAACCTTATTGCAGGCTTTCAGTATATGAAGGAGGCTTATAAGAAAGACAGAGAAAAACTTTTTAACAAGGCCTGTAGTGACAGGACAAGGGGCAATGGTTTTAAACTAAAAGAGGGTAGACTTAGATTGAACATACGGAAGAAATTTTTTACGATGATGGTGGTGAGACAGGTGTTGTGAGACAGGTTGTTCCATGAACAATAGAGAAGTTGTGGATACCTCCCCCCTGGAAATGTTCAAGGTCAGGTTGGACAGGACTTTGAGCCACCTGATGTAGTGAAAGATGTCCCTGCCCATGGGAGGGGCGATGGACTAAATGATCTCTAAAGGTCCCTTCCGACCCAAACCATCCTATGATTTTATGATTCTATTTGACCCTGGACAAATGGTATTAATTACATTATGATGGTAGCAAAACAATTGGCTATTCTGCTAGGTAGTTATGAAGTTAAACAGGTTAGAATGTGTATTTTGCTTGCCTTGCTGTTGTTCTTGAGATATTGGAAAGGGTGACAATTACTTTAAAGTGGAGAATATTTTACCTGTAATTAATATTTTTGAAAAATTACCCTAATAAAATTCTGCTGGTTCCCTGGGGTCTGAAAGTCAATATCATCCATTTTCTGGTTTTCCTTTCTGTATTTGCGTAGAGAGCCCGGGTATCAAAAAACACTGTAAATACTAACATATCAGTTGTGGAATCACTGAAAAGGTTAGAACCTGCTTACATTTTTTGAAGATTCAAGTACACTAAACAGTTAAACTCATTGAGTGGCCAGTGTGTACCAAAGACCTTCTGTCTAGGAGTTGTCTAGCACCCCTGAAAATTAAATCCCTAATTTGTAAGAGGTTAATATTACTACTGAGTTAGAGGCCACATGGAATAGTAAAGAAATGTGTATGTGATGGTTTAATATTTGCCTGGGAATATTCTGACTGTAGTCATGAGTTTAATTTCCAAAGAATACAGAAGTTTTTTTTCTAATCAGGGCTTTTAAACAATCCTAGAACTTAACTAGTGGTGATATTTAATGCTATGTATGTTACTGGTAGGATGTAATAATGCACTGCAATATTAGAATATCTTTCAAGGAATGGAATAAATAATATTTCAGTCATTGCTTATATACCCTTATTTTAAGTTTTAGTATACCTTCTTGAGCCTTGGCAATCTTTTAGTGTTTTTTTTTATGATGTATCTGAAGTGTTCCAAACACTGTATATACTCATTTATGAAATAACCATTGGGTACTCATCTTATGCTGTACCTTAGAATATTAATAATTTCTATTTACTCCTACCTAGAAATAATTTTAAAAGAAAAAAAATGTACCCTTAACTATATTCCTTTGCTTAGGCAGTGGGGGAAGGATAGCAACTATGCATTTGCCAGCACCATATGCATAAAACTTAGTTTTCAACATGACTTAAAGAAATAATAATTCCTTTCTCCCTTTCCTCATCCCAACACCCATACATGCAGTCACAATTGCAGCTGTACTTACAGATGTACCAAAGCATGTACAATGCTTTATTTTCATTCAGCTGCCTCTAGACAATTCCATCAGAACTGTAGATTTTTCGAGTTACTGACAATGGAAGTAAAATTGTTTCTGTGACTCATGAGCTTGCCCTTCGTACTGGCACATTATGACTATTTCCACCTTGTGGGTCACTTTTCATTTAGAAATCCCCAAGAAATTGAGTTTTACTCCAGTTGCTTTCCTTCCTTCTCCAAACTGTTAAGGACAACATGTGACATTCCAGATCAAGTTGAGTAATAGTTCTTATCTAAATAATATCACAAACTTGGTAAAATCTTATAAACATGCCCACCTAAAATACATTTATTTGGTCATGAATGTCGTGAATGTCAAGTGTCAGTTAGAGATTTAAGTGTTTCTGGGGAAGAAATGCTACTGTTCAAGACAGAAAGTGAACAGTACTAAACATATCAGTAGCTGCAGCATCAATGGCAACACTGATGTGTCTATAAGAAATACAGGGAGATAAGTTAGGTTTCCCCTCCTGACTGAGAATCCACAACAGGAATAACCAAAGACATGACAAAAAAGCAACCAACCAATGAAAAAAAAACCAACCAAGCAGATCGGTAACTACCCTAAAGGAATATTTTCATGAAGAACAATAGTTAAGGGCTTCACTATGTTATGAAGTGTTTGGTACCTAAACTCAAATTACTGCGGCCCCACCTGGAGTGCTATGTGCAGTTTTAGGTGCCTCAATATAAGAAGGACATCAAACCATTATAGCGTGTCCAGAGAAGGGCGACCAAGATGGTGAAAAGCCTTGAGGACAAGACTTATGAGGAGCAGCTGAGTCCAATTGCCTTGTTCAGCTTGGAGAAGGCTGAGAGGACAACTTCCTGAAGAGGGGCAGCAGAGGGGAAGGTGCTGATCTCCTCTCTTTGGCGACCAGCGATAGAACTGAAGGAATGAAGCTGCATCAGGGAAGGTTCAGATTGGACATTAGGAAAGGGTTCTTCACTGAGAGGCTGGTCAGTTACCAGAACAGGGTCCCCTGGGAAGTGGTCACAGCACCAAGCCTGTCAGAGTTCAAGGAATGTCTGGACAATGCTCTTAGTCATATTGTTTAGTTTTAGGTAGTCCTGCAAGGAGCAGGGAGTTGAACTCTATGATCCTTATGGATCCCTTCCAACTTGAGATATTCCATGATTCCATGATTTTATGACTGGATGTGGCATAAAGGTGCAGACCGTTTTTGCATAATGCTAGTGTTTTCCACAGAATAATTTATTCTTCAGCAGTCAGGTAGCAAGCAGTGAGTACTGATCCCAGCTTGAAAGTCAGGCCCAGTATGGGTTTATGGGTTCTCAGGCTGAGTACCGTTTTTTTTTGGTAGAGATCAACTGCTTCCTAATGGCAAGTAGATCTATAGAACTCCTCCCATGATCTAAGAATGTTTATGAAGTAACAAATCAGGGATGTAGAGGAATTAGGTTTAAATAATTATGTAGCAAATTGACAGATTATTTTCTACAAGATTCTGAAGAATTATACACCACAGATTGAGGAAATACTTTGGATACATAAGGGAAATAGATCACAGAATCACAGAATCACAGAATATTAGGGATTGGAAGGGACCTCGAAAGATCATCTAGTCCAATCCCCCTGCTGGAGCAGGATTGCCTAGACCATATCACTCAGGAACGCGTCCAGGTGGGTTTTGAATGTCTCCAGAGAAGGAGACTCCACAACCTCTCTGGGCAGCCTGTTCCAGTGTTCAGTCACCCTCACCGTAAAGAAGTTTTTCCTCATATTTATGTGGAACCTCCTGTGTTCCAGCTCTGGGGTAAGTGTAAATAAAATGTAATTGAAGATAAAATACTTTTTTAAGCCTTGTACCTATAACAAAGTGACCAAACTGGAATTACTTTTCACTCATAAGCATCCTCCTTTGAGGTTAAACCTGGCATCAGTACACCATTTCAGGTTAAGTCATGGCTGTCTTTGTAAATGATAGTGCAGGGAAACATTTAGGAAAGCAGAATTTAATTATGTGATTTGGAAGGTAGCCAGGAACCAGGGGTTAACACTGGTACTGTTACAAAGAGTGCTGAGAGAACTTTAATTGCCTCTAATGCTTAATGTCTTGCTTTCACATTTCATCTGATAGACAACACCTCCAGCCTCCCTGTGTTTCATTGGATGCATTAGTTCATCAATGCTAACAGCTTCGTTTCCTTTAGTTCCTTGATGCTCCTAAGCAGTCACCCATGTAGTCTAATTCTCTTTCATCTACGTGTTCTGATGGCAGTTTCAGCACAGAAAAATGGTTGGAGGTTATGTGATATTAGATTGTGGAACAATTTTCTGAGGGAGTGGCTAGAAGCCTAATTACTACAGACATTTTAAATTGAACAGGACAAAATACTAGAGAACATATTATGCATTAGCATAAGTATGCACGGCATCACTGGAGAGAGTATTCTGTGCTTGATTTCTTGTGGCAGAGCACTACCAACAACCACAGCAGTCTGATTGCAGTCTGATTCATTAGCTAACTTCAGGCAATAGGTCAAAGTGACATTCATAAATTCAGGACTTTGGTCACTGTAAGCTCCCTCTGTGGACAGTGATATGAGATGGGCATGTCAGAGGTCACATAGTGTCAATATTGGAATTGCCTTCTGAAAGCTTCCTCTTTTTTTCTTTCTTACGGGATTAAAGAGTACATAGGATGACTAGCAGAGTAGGTTTTCTGCTTGAATGTAATGTGTGTAAACACTTCAGGCCATCAGCTGCTCACATTGCCTTCTGGAAAAGCCACTGTTGTCACTGATTAGAGGCCGTTTAAGGAAAAAATGTAACATGTTTATATTACCCTGTCTGCTTGTCATCTTAGGTTCTAGTTATCCCCAGAAGAGGGAAAAGAGAAACTTTCAAAATTATTCATGTGTGAAGGTGGGCTTCTGTCAGGGCAACATGTTTGTCTCCAGTGAGTGCAAGAGAATAGAGAGACATGAGCTTTTGTAAATATCTCTACCACCAATAAGTGAGAGAAAACCATAGCCAAATGACACTTCTGACACTATGTGAAAGCAGCATGGTCAAGGAGTACTCCCCCACTCACCCCCAAATAATCTCATTAAGCACAGAGAACTATAAACAGAGAAACAATAAGTTTCATAAAAGTGAATCAAGACTATAATATGGTTAGAAATGGCATTTTAAAGCTATACCACTTTATTTTTAATTTACCTTAGATTTAATATCTGTGATGATAGATGATGTGTCAGAAGACTCCAAGAAAATGTTAAAATTTATTGCTAAATTAGTGACAACATTAATAGCAGTACTACATCTAGCACCTGGAACAGAGTAGTTAATGCTAGGTATTTTTTTATGCCTCTTTCAGAATACTCTGCACAGGCCTGATTCAGAGAAAATACCGTCTTTGAAGACAGGATCTTAGAAAGCTACCTATTTAAGGTGATGCAAAGGAGTAGGATTTCCCATGCTGTTAAGGGTTGAGGCCATACTACAAGAGGAAGAAAAGCTTGTGGCATTAAAGCTGGCATTTTCATATCATAAATAATCTTTAAGTATTAGGGTATTTTTTATTTTCATTACTTGTTTTGTTTGTGTCTTAGTGTTGTATTATTTCTACGATATCATAAGCATGCAAAATGCTTCACAAGCAATTTTCATACAGTCCTAGACTGAAAGCACTTGCAGTCTAATGACAAACTGAGTCCTTGTTTGTACAGCTATACAAGGAAATAAGAATATGCAGATACTTCCTTTTGTTAATTATCCATATTATGGGGAGCAGGGTAAGGAGGAAAGCTCTCCAAACTTCTCTGTACTCTCAGATGAGGTGGAAGTGGGAAAGTGAAATTTCCATCCACTTGTTTCAGAACATTTCTTTGAGAGTTTCAGTCTTTCCTCTAGCATCCTTCCTAGGAGGGCATACACAGAGGACCTCTACCCTTGCTCATCCCTTTTGAGAGGGCAAGGTTAAGCCTCAGCTGAATGTGAAGGAAGAGGATATACAACTAGTCAAGGTGGGACCCCAAGGATTATATAGGAGAGAAATGAAAAGGGATGAAAGAAAGAATTGCCTCTCCTTAAAGGAGATAAGAGAGAATATATCTGAGCTAGGCTGTAGTCAGCAAGAAAGAAAGTGGTATTGTGAAAGCAAACGCTTTTTTTGCCTTTGATTTGGTGCAAAACAGGGTGATTTACTGTGAAACAGACTCATTTGAAGGGAGAGTGGCACTTACAACAAGAAGGGAGCAGCATACATGAAATAAAGAGAGGCAGTACAAAACTCAGGTAAGCCTGAAGGCAATAAGAATTTTCTTGTCCTTTCCATATTTTCTAAAGCATACAAAAAGTACCTTCTGTTTATTGTTCATTCTGTGAGCTCCCATGGTAAATTCATCGTACATAAAGAAATAAATTAAGCTGGCAGTTACCAGCCTCCCTGAGTCAGACTGATCTTCCAGTCAATTAATTCCTACTTCCTTCCATGAACTTCTTTCCCCCACAGCAATCAATAAAGAATGTTTTTGTCACTGGGGGTTAAACAGAATTGGACAATACCTTTGATGAGCTATGTGTTAACTAGGAGGCATCCAGTCTTCTCCCTATACTTCATATTATACTCCAAAGTTATTTAGTATTTCCCTGCATCCTGTGTTACACACTGACTTTCCAGCCTTCATGCCCAGTGCCATTACTGCATATCATAGTCCTCTTTGTTCAGCACCTTTATGCTACAGCAGTGGTGTTCCTCTGCCTCTCTGACACTACACTAAGCAGCTATTGCAGTACATCACCAGGGCATTCGCACAGACCCTCATCCAGACTCTCTCCGTTGCCCTTCACAATGTAAATCTCCTTCAACCCACACATAGCATTCACACATAGCTCCCCAGTAACATTCACTGATTCAGTGACTTGCAGAGGGGAAGATGTAAACCATAGGACCAACAGAAGGGAAGCTGTCAAAGAGCTGTGGGGCAGTATTGCTGAAGTGGTGCATTCTCAAAATGAAGAGGTGGGGTTTCAGGGAAGACACTGCTAGGATGAAGCACAGCAAAGGCAGGAAGAGACATACTGACACAGAGCCACTTGATGTAGAGTGGTTGGAAAGAGCTGGAAGAGGGAAGAGCAAAAGACAAAGAAGTTGGAGAGAGCAGGCCAGGGCAGTATAGAATGAAGTCGGCCTGAAGGCTAGAAGTTCCTCACCGTGGTGGTGATACCTGATGGGGTCCCTCTAGGAGGGCCTGTTGCCTGCCTGAAAAGCATCAGTAATTTGTGCCCAGCTGGAGTTTAAGCTTCCTTGGTAAGACTAATAATGCTTCCCACAAAGCAGCTGGAATCGCATTTTAGTGTGATATGACTTTGTGAAACTGGATCAGGGAAGTACCATGTTTTAGCTAATAATATCAAGGTTTTCTCTGTGCCTTTCATCTCAGAGGACCTCAAAAACTCCCATGGGTGTATGTTTGTCTCTTTTAATCTGTATTTTTGTACAGTCCCTACCTGAAGTTCAGATTTTCAAATGTAGACAGCTTGGTTAGTAATTTCAGTTTGAATGTTGGCATCTCTCTATTGAAGTGATAGGCAGCAGGCAGATAAACTGCCAGAGCATACTAGCCTCACAGTTTGGGGGCAGGAGGAGGTCTGGGTTTAGAATACTGGGGTAGGTCTTCACTGTTAAGAAAATACTGCTAGATTTTTAGTACCAGATTTCCTGAAGAGCAATTCTTAGGCTCTCTGTGCAAAAGAACTGGATTTTGCAATTTTGCATTTGTCAGACCTCACAAGTGTAAGTCTCAGTCTGTATGAATATTTTAAATACCTGACCTTAGTTCATTTTGATTCAAATCAGGCTTTAATTATTTTGTGTTTTCACGATCATACACTAAAAAGTGCTATGTTGGTGCTGTGTTATCTGCATTTGTTGGCAGAATCAGGTACTGACCTAGCTACATTTTGGTGTATTCTTACATACAACATAGAGTCCGGCTAATTTTTAACCTCTGCGCATTATAGAACCCTTTGTTCTATGTATATAGAAACAAAATGTATACTCTGGATAACATGCTGCCTTCAGTTCTGTAGATACTTTACACGGCATGAGATTTTATTTTGTGGTAATTGTATGGTGTTTTTCAGATTTACCTCTTGTCACCATTTAAGGCTGGGCGGGCTGTTAAGTGGAAAGCAGACGCTCTCCATTAACCCTTTCCTTCCCCAGGGGGGGAAAGGAAAAGAGAAAAGGGAGAGAGACTTAGAGGTTGTAAAGTTAAAACAGTTTTAAAAAAACAATAACAATAACAAATAGTATAATAAACAATAAAATATATACAAAACCACTATTGAGCTCCCCCCAATGATGATCACATCACCGCTGACACTGCAGGGCAGGCGCTGGAGAGTCCCGAAGCAGACGCGACAGCAGACGGGAACCAGATTCAGGACCTAAGGCGGAAGAACTGCAGAGTCCTTCCCGGATGCCAGCCGTAGGGGAAGAAAGCACGACCCTCGTGGTCCCTCAGCTTTAAACTGAGCATCACATGAGTGGGATGGAATACCCTATTGGTCAGGTTTGGGTCACCAGTCCCATCCGCTCCTCCCCGCAGGTGCAACACTTTTACACTCCTTTCCTTTATGGAATAACGAGACCCAACAGGGACCCTAGTTGCCACGGCAACAAGTGCATGTAGTCAACTTCAGAAAGTATAGTCACTTAAAAAAAACTTAGCTGAAAAGTCTTTCCTAGTCCAAACCAGGACACCTCTATATTAATTTTTATATATATATATATATTTATATATATATATATATATAAAGTTTTATGTGTAAATTTATACTAAGTATGAAATCATTTTATATTACTATTATTATGTGGCATTAGAGTGAGTAAATTAGGAGCTGAAAGGCCAAAACACAAAACTCTTCCCCAACAATTAGTACTTCTGCTACAAAATTACTTGCATGGTCGAGGATGACTTTGCAAGTAAAAAAGTCTCTAAAAGAGAAACTGGACAGTACTGTACAAAGTAACCTATCAGTTGTAATTGTCCTGAGCTGTTAATTATACACGAGTGTAGTTTCCCGGGACAAGCCAGAGGACTGAAGTCAGGTTTAAACCAGTGTAAGAGGCCATCCATCTATTACAACGGCTAAACTAATTTATTACGAATTAAGTGGTGCCAGTTCTTTGTGTAGGAAATTCTAAAATGACATTGTGTCCAGCGAGCAAACAAAGATTATGGAAGGGTTTCTGTACTTGAAGTAGTTATTACTTCTCTTTCAGATATTGATGACTATATCTGGAACATGAACGTAAGTTTAGATCCTATTATAAATTAATAAAAAAGCCTGCACAGACAGAGAGACATGATTCCTATCTTGAGATTCTCATAATTTAAGGTTCACATACTTTAACCTCTTAGTCAAATTAAGACTGCTATAGAAGCTGATGAACCTGGTTCCTTGAATTTGAATTTACTGGATCAGTACTCTTTTGGATAGATAGCTATAATAAAAATTGATGGAATCAATGAAGTGACAAGCTTCCCGTAAGAAAGAAATTTGGAGAAGTTGTTCAGATGCGTGTATAAAATAATTTGAATTCTGAAGTTCTTTGTATTAATGGTTTACATTCATTAACTTTTTATGACAATTACTTTAAACAGAGTACTTTTGACTGTAATCTGCTAATAATCTACTGCAGGCTTTTATTTGGAATAGGCAATTTTATATGAAAAACGTTGATAGGTATGCACACCTATGAAACCTTGTATCACTTCTGGATCTAATGTTCTGGATGAAACCAGAAACCAAAATCAGAAAAAAATGTTCTTTCAACTGTGGGATTAATGAAACTTTGTTTCCTCTAGGGATGTGACCTTCACCTCCGTATCCCTGCCACAGTAATGGTAGATCCCTACCCACACTTCTTACTCTTCCAAGTTCACAATAGTTTGTTTCTGAATCATATTTCATTTGGACAAGTTATTTCTTTCTCCCTTGTTATGTGTGTTTATGTCTGTTCTGGAAAAACACCAGAGTTAAGTCATTAAATTCTCACTTTTTTTAGCTTTTCATATAGATACGCCTTTCATGGAATAAATTAGGCTATATAATACTATGGAACAAGCCGCATAGAGTAGCTTTTGGCATACAGATGAAATGGACTGCACGCAGGAGATGCTGCAAACGGCAGTTTGTAACCTGTTGGTTCATGTAAAAAAAGATTGCATAAAACAAGCACATAAATAAAAATAAGCACATAAAAAGACTCAAGGTAACTTTTTTTTAAGATGCAATATACGAAGGTAAATACTGGAGGAGCAATGATGATTTAGTTTTATTATACAAACTGGTGTTTACAGCCTCACAGAGCTGCATTTCCGACTTCACTTTTAACTTGAAAAAATTACACCTTGAACCTTCTGGTTTGAAAAAAGTTGATAGTCTTGCTTACACTGTAATTCTGAATCATCATATTGAAGTCTAGATGCACAGTTTTCTCAGAGCATGTCTGTAAGTCAGGTGAAAGATTTGAGGTGTAGCTTCTGTTATATCCTTACCTTTGTGTGGGATGTCAAGCCAGAAAGCTATTGATTCTGGCTCAGATGAAGTTGTAGCTGCAAATATTCTCTTTCAGTTCTAATGCTAAGGAAAACTTGAAATAATATTTCTGATTCAGTTCATATTTTAGAAAAAAAAAGAATAAAAGATATAATGTAAAAAATATATTTTGTATTTAATTTATTTGCTGTCAGGTTTGACAAAGATTGCACAATATTCTAAAATCTTACTCAGTTTTGGTTAAAGAGAAAATAATAGTTGAGACTGCTTTTCACTGTGGGTTGGATTCTTTTCCCTGCTCTGGATTTTTTTACTTTTAGTGTGCAATGTTAACATAAGGCATTTTTTTTTCCTTGAGTTCATTTATTAAAATAATAAAAAATAGCATTCCTGGGCCTTTAACCTTTGGGTTCATATCATATTATGATGAGATTTAGAGGCGTGACATCCTGCTAGCGTGCTCCTGCTAGCTTCCATTTTCAACCTCATTTTTGAGTCTTTTTCAAAATTATGGAACTTTACTGAAATATTAATTTGTGCAGTATTAAGATTTTAATTTTCAGTTATTAAGAATACTACACCTACAAATTATATTTATCACAGAAAAGTTGTTGCTTTTTATTTTTATTTTCCTGTAGCATAAAATGTCTGATTTTCTCTACTGACAAACAGTTGAATAAGATCTTTGAGCCTAAACAATAAATTACAGAAAAGTTGTGTATAGCAGTATTAGAAGCACAGAATATCTATTATGAAAATACATCAGGGTAGATATATGCACATGATAAGCATAAATAAAAAATTAAGGTAAACAGATTGAAATTACAGCAGTATAAAATGCTTGTGATGTGTGTGAAAATGAGGTTTAAGAAAATTATGATAATATTAGTAAGCATGTACAATAATATATAAAAAAATGGATTGATATTAGCACACTTTTTATCATTGGAATTAAGACCTTTTTTTTCCCCTCCTAGAATGTACCCTTACAATGTAAAGCCAGAACCACTTGAATGGTCTTTAAAAGATTTTACCAATTTAAAAAAAAAAAAAAAAGTTATTCATGAGAATGGGGTAGACACTCCTTTCCCTCTCTTTTTTCCTATCCCTCACCCACCCGGATTTGAACAGTAAAGGCTTCTGCACAATACTGGAGTATGCTTTCTACAAAACTGTTTGTGTCCCAGATTTGTTGAGTCTAAATACTGTACAATATCAGCTAGAGAATGGGCCCTGGTGTTCAGCAATCTGTAGCCTTAATAACCATCTGTGTCCATAATACTTCCCTTAATAAGATGTACTATCCTCATACCAGAATTTATGCTGCAGAGGCAGAGTGGCTGAGTTAGTAGAAGTAGCTAGTAGCTTATAACAGTTCCATTAAGAACAGTCGTAGACATTTTGAGAAAAATAAGGCATAACTATCTTTGAAGGCCTTTCCTGTTTTCTGTAAGATATTCAGTAGCTACTGAAACAAAATTTTTATGGTTTTTATATGTTTTATAAGGCTTCTTTATCTACCAAATTTTTTTACCATTGCTTTCAGTAGAGCAGTACTGGTTTCAGGTGTAGATTGTATAGCTACCATTTTCTGGTAGTCATTCAATAGTACAGTTGCAGATATAATCATGAATACAGATCTTTTCTGAAAATGGAGTGTTGCTGCTGGATACGTCTGTATCAGTACTCCACCAACGTAAAGAAGAATATAACACTTTCCATACACTGACTCAAAAAAAATCTTCGGACTGGGAGAGTGTTCAGTAACCTATTTACATTAGTTTTCATAAATGCATTTTAGGAAGAATAATGATGTGTTCATAATTTAGTCTACCATTATTATGTTCTCCCATCACCAAAAGTGTGTCACATCCTATAGAGCAAAATAAGACTGGGTTCAGGACAAAGGCTTTGACTTCTTAGGTGAGTTAAAATGGGTAATATTAGAAAGAAAATTGGTGCATTTATAAAAAATGACTGGCAAGATTCTTGTTGTTATTGTTGCTTATGTGCACAAGGACAATCAATCACGGTCCTTTGTGCTGAACCCTGTAGAAACTCAGAATAGTAGTTAGTTCTTGTCCTGAAGACTTTAATAGAAAGATCGGGAAAGGGCCAGAACTTACTAGACAAATCATGAGATTTATTCCAGTTTTGTTCATTTCTGTAGGGTTGTAGAGGAATTGTTCTGCTGAGATGTGGTAGAGCTAGATTAAAAGAATTTGTGGTGGAAGGAGATTCTGAAGGGAAAAGGTGTGGGGGGGATACAACCATAGAAAAGACACTGAGAAGTATGCAGTGAAGCTGAATCTAACAGAAAAGAGAAGGAAGAGTGAAGGACTTCAGAGCCAGTCAACACAGAGCAGAGGAAGTCCTAGAAACGTTTTAACAACTTTTTTCAGTGTCCAAAGATCTTTTCGTTTGCTGCTTGTATATTAATTTCTGTTAGTTTTAGGATATTGTTCTAGACCTTGGTGTTATCACGTTTACTTTTTGTGGTTTTTTTTGGTTTTGGGGGGGGTTTTTTGGTAATTATTGAGTGCCCTATAAAAAAGAAGCAGGACTGTAGAAGAAAGAAGGAAGACATAGAGGAACATAAAGCATGAGGAGAGAGTGGAGATAAGGACAAGAATCTAAACATTGTGGCCTGGTTAAGTAAAATTAGAGGTTGGCTAATGAGGTGAATCAAAAGGCAATACAGAGGAACTGAATAATTGCAGTGGTAATAGCACACATTTCCAAGAGAGCAAAAGCTGTAATTAGCTTTGAATACAGCTGAAATAAAAAGAACAGGTATAGATTCACCTGTAGATAGAAACAGAAGCCCATTTTGTTCTCATATTTGTGATGGATGGGAGAACTTCAACCAGGAAGGTGAAACAGGGGAAGTCAATATTGCTATACATCTCTGAAAACATCCTTACTTTTGCCTTCCACTGAGCTGCTTTTGATTTTTTTTTGTATGAGAAGAGTAGTGTTTCTTTTTACCCATAATGCATGCTTCAGTCAGCTGGACTAATTAATCTCCTAAAGGAAGACATTAGTGAGCTAGTTAAGTTAGTCATGTTGGTGCAGCTCCACAGTATCCTCATTCCTGGCCATCTTTTGTAAAATCACTTCTTCAACCTTAAACACTTTTCTCACACACCCATTAACAGATATTCATCAATTATTTATCACCTTATGAAGAGAACCTGGAAATACCACCAGTTGTCTAAAACATAAGATAAATATGCCTGCTAACCAAAGAGTTACTTGAAATCCAAATTAGTGCAGGACTGTTATTTTCATTTCTTTTCACCTTGTGTTCAGGGACAAAGAGTTTTTACAATTTTGGTGAGGAAAACCTTTCTCCTGCAAGTAACGGTTGTGCGCAAGTTTCTTCAGCTAGTTCTTTCTCCCATTTATCTTGGGTAGGCTGTTCAGACCAGAGTGTCCTTCTTTTGTTGCAAAGTACTTAATAGATAATCATATTTCTAAACATAATCTGAATTAAAATATGAATAAATCTGCTCCTCATTGCTTGGGCAGTAGGACAAGGACATTGTAGATAATGTTTCCGTAGACATACATCTTCTTTCCCCCTTTTTTATCCTCTGTGTATGTTTTATATATATAGTTTTTTGGGTTTAAAAAGATGTGGATCCGTCCTGCACTTCATGGGACAAGGAGAGTGGATGGAGTGTTTAGTGTTGAGGAGACTGAGGTATGTTCAATGTAAGGATGGGGAAAATAGAAGATGTGGCATTACATTTCTCATGTGGAGAGACAGGTAGTTTAACAGAAAGTAATTTGCAGTTTACCCATTATGAGAGAGGAGTAACATCTCACATCTGCTTCAGAGTATTTGCTTGCTGATAACTCTAGAAGAGTTAATCAAATGCTAAGATCCATTATTACTCATCCTTCTGCCCCTGTCATAATACTGACTAGTGATCTTGTCAGGAGTTTTCAACTCAATTCACAAAAAGCTTACCAGTGAGGACTGAAGGGTGATGCGTCCAGTAAGGGTCATAAGATGGCAGCTCCGTGTAGTGCATTATCCTGTTGTGCTGGAGGGAAGGAAGCCTAAGAGGGCAGCAAGCATTTAGCAGTACCCTCTTAGCTCTGGTAGTCTCAAACATCTACTGGTGAAGTTCCACCCTCCTTCCTTCCTTCCTTGGTAGCCCCTGAGGGCTTTTTTCTAATAGTTGCTATTTGAACCCATGCGCAGTTGGGCCTTCATAATATCTTCAGCCAATTAGTTCAAAGTTGGTTGTGTCAGGAGATTTTGTATTATGTCCTTAGTTCTTTTATTGTGTGTCATTGTAAGCAATGGTTTGCTTTTCCTATGGCACTCAAAATTGTGTGTGTGCATATACATATATGTAGTCTTCCAGTAGATTAGCCCTTTTAATTTGTCCTCATCAGGTGTTCCAGTGATTTGACCCTCTTTTTTCCTTTCTTTGAACCTTGCTAGTTTAACTCTATCTTTTCAGTTTTAAAACTGCCTAGGTAGTATGGCTTCTGTAGCTTTGTAATGGTGGGGTTTTTTTCTGTTTTGTTCTCTGTTCTTTTCTTAGTAACTTGTATCATTCTGCTTCCAATTCTGCCAGCTACTGAGTGCTGGGTTGATGTTTCTTTTGAAACATTTCTACTTTGATTTCCAGATATCTCTCTGAGACGATAATAGCTAATTTAGAGTACATTCCTGTGTATCTGTAGTTAGAGCTGGGGTTTTTTGCTATGTGCATTACTTTGTTTTTATTGACATTGGATTTCAGCTGCCGTTTTATCATCTGGTTTCACAGCAGTATAAGATCTCTTTGTAGCTTTCACAATTTTCTTTCTACCACTCAGAATAATGTATTTCTATCAGCACATGCACCTCACAGTTCCAGCTCAGTAAAAGCCCCAGCATCACAGATTCCTGGTTGGACATTCTGATTCATGTTCATCTGTATTTTGTCCTGTCTGTTAGTAAACTTAATAACAAACAAGCTTTATAGTTGTGCTGCTGTCTCAGTGTAAGAAAGGTTATTAGACTTCAGGTTATCCTTGGCTTTTTTAATGTACTTTTTCTCATCTCTGTGTTCCTTTGTAGGACAAGGATGCTAAAAGCAGAGAGAACATACCTGTGATAAGTTAGTTAATTTAACATAAAGAAACAGGATCACTCCCTGTTTGAATATTAGGATTTCTGAGATGTGTTGGGAATTGTTGTCAGTATATCAGCCTTGCAGCTCCAGAATCAGGTCTTTTTTCCAGTCTGGTGTGAGCAGTCAATTGCTGTTGGAAAATTTCCCTTTATTGTAGAATAATCAGTTGACTCTACTGACCAGCATTTAACGTGATTGCTTTCCACATTATGATTTTTTTCTTATTCTTTTCTCTTTTATCTCTTATGTTTTCCCTTTTCCTTTTCCTTTTCCTTTTCCTTTTCCTTTTCCTTTTCCTTTTCCTTTTCCTTTTCCTTTTCCTTTTCCTTTTCCTTTTCCTTTTCCTTTTCCTTTTCCTTTTCTTTTCCTGTCATTTTTCTATAATGAAAGCTTTAATTTCTTGCATCTGAAAGGTTATGATGATTATCATAGAATCATAGAATAGTTTGGATTGGAAGGGACCTTTAAAGGTCATCTAGTCCAAACCCCCTGCAATGATCAGGGACATCTTCAACTACATCAGGTTGCTCAGAGCCCCATCCAGCCTGACCTTGAATGTTTCCAGGGACGGGTCATCTACCACCTCTCTGGGCAACCTGTTCCACTGTTTCACTACACTCATTGTAAAAAATTTCTTGCTTATATCTGGTCAGATTATCAAGTGGTTGGAAATGTAGTTGAAGCTACCTACAGCGTGTAAAATTAGTTCATGCAAATTCACATAAAAAAATGTGCACAGCTTGTTTACAAGAATCCTTAACCCTTAATAAAAATTCTATACCTGGCAATTCCTAAGTTACTGCATGAGTCCTAGTTCAAAACCTTGCAAGTCAAGATATTGTTTCTTTTCTATTAAATCAAAATACACAGGAACAGGCAGATTTTTTACCTTTAGCAAAGTGATAAATGATCTCAAAATCTATTAAGTGCCTGTGTAAAATAATTGACTCTGTAAATCAGAGCTTCTAGCCAAAATGAATTCTGTTGTCATGTTTGAAACAAGCTGATGAGAATAAAAAGTTATTTTGTCAGTTTGTTTACTTTGGGTTTTGTGTGTGAGAGTTTAAAACAACTCTCTGGAGATCACCGATATATAAAATAAATAAAGTTTCTGGATTAGTGAGACATTAAATCATATTCTGAGATAAGAGATAAAAGGAAGGTTAAGTTTGGGAATTCATACTCTTAAAAAATCTTCCTGCCTTGGCATGCTAAAATTTTTTTTTCATTGTTACTTATTTTTTTACATTATTTTTTAATCTAGATTATACTTTTTTACTTCTATATTATAGAAGAATATTATTTTAATTCTATTAACTTAAAAAGGCAAGTTTTATAGATGTATTACAGGTGTTTCATTGTTCTTTATTAGTGGATTTTTTTGCACTCCTTTTTCAGATTTTTGGATGCTAAGTGCTTTTATGTTCATTACTGAATTAGTGCTACAAGTTGTTTTAGCTTTGAAGCTTTGAAAGAGAATATAAAACCTATTACTTTTGAGGCATCATCATTCACCGCTGCTGATTAACAGAGATGATTAATAGTATTTTAATTTTTAATTTAATTAGATCTATCAGATAATTCAAACAGGAAATTAGTTCATATATATGTATACTGTTAATGTAATTGAATGTCAAACTCATTATATGGCATTACAATTTTGCCACATTTAGTGTAAGTAAGTTTAAGAAGAAATACTTGAAATAGTTGGCATTTACAGCACATATAATGTCTCTGCCTTTAGGCATAGCCTAAGGCTTAGAGCATTTTTAGCAAGTGGAACTCTAATAGAATACATTTTCATAAATAAAAACAGAACTTAAGTTATTCTTCCCAGGGATTAGCTATCTGGGACTATTCAGGAATGTATTTATATTAGTGTTAATTTCCTTAGCATGCTAATTTGATTTTGTTTCACATTTGTATGCTCAAGTACAAACTCCTTCAGGACCATCCCTACGTCAATCAGCACATGCAAATACTTTCTTTTGGTTCTGTTGAAGCTACTCTTGAAAGAAATTTAGAGAAGTAGATCTGTAAAGTATTTCCAAGGGATTTCGTTTCTCAACGGTTAGCTTTACGTTTGCTATCCATATTAACAAAGTAACATAGTTACATATCCCTATAAGCTTATCTTAATTTTACATATGATGATAGAAAATATGAGTCTTTTAAAGCATTACTAAAATAGCTTACTTTTTATAGCTGATAAGAAATATTAGTCCCCTGAATTTCCTTCCAACTATTGTGTCCTGGTAGAAATCCCTTCACAATCCCATTTTCCACAGTGGGGATGATTTGGACAGTACACAGTAAGGTTTCTGCCTGAACATTAGTCTGGATTTCAAGCAACTCTTTGGTTAGCAGACATATTTCTTTTGTCTTTTAGGTGACTAGTGGTATTTCTAGGTCCTCTTTGTAAGATGATTAATAGATGATGAATGTCTGTTGAGGAGGGTACAAGAAAAGCAGTAAAGGTGGAAGAAATAACTTTTACAAAAGGTAGTAGGGAGAAATTGAGATTTGGAGTCAATTTTGGAGAGAGGAGGAAAGAGACTAGCAGAGGAAGAGGTTGACAGCATAATGTAAGAGAATGCTATGTTTAGAGGACTGTAAGTTAGAAGCAGAAAGAAGAGGAAATACAGCATAGAAAAAAAACAGGAAAAAAATGCCATGATCTGTTTTAAATATGGCTAAGTCAATAAAGATAAATGATGGTATTCAAAAAAATAAGATGCAGTAAGTCACATACATAAAAATCCTGTGTAATTCACTGGGCCAGTTCTTTCTAGAGTATTTCTGTTAGGATCCCTTAGATGCATATGAGCTCAATGAGTGTGCAAATAAGACATGGATTGATGATGTATTAGAACTAAAAGCATGGTAAGGTGAACACCAGTATTCTGTTGCTGTGAACTGCAAAACATATGGTTTTAAAGGCCTGACCTGAAGGAGTGCTAGTGCAGTTATTTTCATCTTTTCCTTCAGCATTTCCTTGCATAATATCTCTTGTACTTCTTGTTCTGCAGCTAGACTTCAAGTAGGTTTTCCAAAGATCATCTTTGCTACATACAAGTCCCCTGTGTAGTTAGTCTTCTTCGAACAGCTGGTGCCATGCCTGTTTCTCTGGCTTCTGTTCCAAGCCTGCATCCCAGACCCGAGACCCGTGTTCTGCACGGTTTCCTCTGAGTGTGCAGATAATACAGTCAACCACAGCTTGAACTCCTGAATGTGTACTGCTGAATATCAATCAGAACTATCTCGTAATTTTCTGGATTATTGACCAAGACACTACAGTTTCTTCTGTGTTGTAGTGTGTGATGTTTTCATGATACATGCATGTCTGCTCTTTAGTAAAATCTCACCTGAAGATTGACAGTCAGTATCCCCAGCTTCAGGCAGATGTACAGCAGAGTTTCCTCCGAATTAATTCTTTATTTGTCACATGATTTATGACCTGGAAGATGTTCTCAATCTAAATTATTACTTTTGTGTTTCCTAGTGAAGCGGGGAGGAAACTTTTTTTAATGTATTTTTAGATCACGGAGGAAAAACAAAGTTGTTTCTTCACATTATTTTTAAAAGTTTATATATAGATTTTAAAGATTTCTCTAGTTTCATCTCTTTAAGAAATCCTGTAACTTCTCCAGAACCAGAAAATTGGATAACAAATCTCTTTATCAGCAGAAGTCCAATTCTGACAGAGTCTTTGTTACAGGAAACCTTTGTCTGAGGAAGCTCATGACATTTGTTCGTTAAATGAAATAATTTTTTTCAGTTATGTTTCTATCAGTTCTGTCACTTGAAGAAGACTTACAGCTGTCATACTGGCTTGGAAATATTAGCCTGTTTCTATAAGATAATAATGTTTGATCTTTGAAAATAATGAGTGATGAAATTACTGTGCAGTGTCTGCCTAAGTATATGATAAGCTTTCCTTATGGACTGCAACTTTATTACCAAAGATTTCAACGACAAGGCAGGCCCTACACTCCAGAAAAGCTTCTCCTATAGGTATGTATGTAATTAAGAGATCTATGTGCAAATCACATTTCCTGTGCAGTAGAACACCTCAGTGTTTTCTTATACCCATGGGATCTAAAATTCAGATGTGGAAATAAGGGGGACTTGTTTTCTCATCCCTACATATTTTCTTCTTTTTAAAGTAATTCCTGAAATTGTTTGGGCTGTGGTTCTAATATCAGACTGGTTGTCACGGTTTAAAGCTGGGCTGGCGATTAAACCTGCAGCAGACGCTCTCTGTTAACCCTCCCCCCCCACCCAAAGGGAAAGGGAAAGGGAAAGGGAAAAGGGAGAGAGACTTACGGGTTGGAAAGTTAAAACAGTTTTAATAAACCTATAATAATGAAAAAGAGTATAATAATAATATTGGAATAATCAAATATATACAAATATATATACAAAACCAAGATCGAGCTCCCCCGATGTCGGCAACGTCACCACCGGCACTGCAGGGCAGGCTCCGGGAAGGCCCAGGCTGGGCCTAGCGACGGTCGAGAGCTGGATTCAGGGATGCACAGATCAGGATCGGGGGCAGCAGGAAAACAGTCGGAGTCCTCCTTGGACACCGGCCATAGCAGAAAAGAGCAATAGCAAGCAAGAGGGGCGAGACCCTCGTGATCCCCCCGCTTTATACCGAGAATGACGTGTATGGGATGGAATACCCTCGTTGGTCAATTTTGGGTCACCTGCCCTGTCTGCTCCCCCCTGCAGCTGCGACCCCCCCCTTCGGCTTTTCACTTGTAAGCAGTGAGGAATTCAGCGGTGACCTTGGTTTCTCTAAGAAAAAAGTACAGCAAGAGCCTTACTGCACAACATCCCTACCGGTGCCTCAGCGATAACTACAAACTTCGAGCGTTATCAGTCCTGGAAGCAGACACTGTCTGCAAAAACATGCAGTTAGTTTCAGAAAGTGCAGTTATTTAGAGGAGACTTAGCTGAAAGTAAAAATCACTGAAAGGAAAATCGGCCTGGTTTAGGCCAAACCAGGACATTCCACCCCTTATTCCATACCATTCACGTCATACTCAGATCACCACTAACTTTTCATTTTAAAATATATACAGATAACATTAGTTTATGATTCATTTCTATACAGAAAAAAAAAAAGTTCATCAAGTTCATTTAGTTCAGGATTGTGGGTTTCCGTCTGGCTAGGAGTCTCTCAGGGCAGGAGACATGGTATGAGTTTTGTCACAGTTTGTGCCCACGGGTTGCAGGTTAAAGACGTCAGTCTTGAGGAGGTTACTGGACGCCACTTGCAGTTAGCTCTGGTCTCGTCACCACTGTCTTAACCTGAAAGACACTTATGAACACTGTTAGTATTATGCAGCAATTAACATCATGCAGTTCAGAATTAAGTATTCTCACCCAAGATCAGATCACCTTCAGGGACACATCGGACTCCACCATCCTGCAGCATCACCCACCAAGTACATCCAGGTCCTTGAGCAAAAGCAATCCCATGAATGGGTTTACCTTTGCCCGTAGCAGGAAGAACCCAGACAGTTTTTCCCAATAGATTCCTTTCATGCACCACTGGGACTTTATCTCCTTCTACTGTATGTAAAAGGTCTGACTGAGCAGGGCCAGCTCGGTTGATGGATCCTCTGGTGTTAACTAGCCAGGTAGCTTGTGCCAAATGCTTATCCCAGTTTTTAAAGGTTCCACCCCCCATTGCTTTTAGGGTAGTTTTTAACAGCCCATTATACTGTTCAATTTTCCCAGATGCTGGTGCATGATAGGGGATATGATATACCCACTCGATGCCATGTTCTTTGGCCCAGTTATCTATGAGACTGTTTTTGAAATGAGTCCCATTGTCCGACTCAATTCTCTCTGGCGTGCCATGTCGCCACAAGATTTGCTTTTCAAGGCCCAGAATAGTGTTCCGGGCAGTGGCATGGGGCACAGAGTATGTTTCCAGCCATCCGGTGGTTGCCTCCACCATGGTAAGCACATAGCGTTTACCCTGGCGGGTTTGAGGGAGTGTGATATAGTCAATTTGCCAGGCCTCCCCATATTTATATTTCAACCACCGCCCCCCATACCACAAAGGTTTTAACCGTTTGGCTTGCTTAATTGCGGCGCATGTTTCACAATCATGGATAACCTGTGCAATAGAGTCCATAGTTAAGTCCACCCCTCGGTCACGAGCCCATCTGTATGTTGCATCTCTCCCTTGATGACCTGAAGTGTCATGAGCCCACCGAGCTAAAAATAGTTCACCTTTATGTTCCCAGTCCAAATCTATTTGGAACACTTTAGCAGCCTGATCTGCTTGTTGGTTGTTTCGATGTTCCTCAGTTGCCCGACTTTTAGGTACGTGAGCATCTACATGACGTACCTTCACGATTAGTTTCTCTAGCCGAGCAGCAATATCTTGCCACAGTTCAACAGCCCAAATAGGTTTACCTTTACGCTGCCGGTTGCTTCGCTTCCACTGCTTTAACCACCCCCACAAGGCATTTGCCACCATCCATGAGTCAGTATAAAGATACAGCCTTGGCCACTTTTCTCGTTCAGCAATGTCTAAAGCCAGCTGGATGGCTTTTACCTCTGCAAATTGACTTGATTCACCTTGTCCTTCTGTGGCTTCTGTGACTCGTCGTATAGGACTCCATACAGCAGCTTTCCACTTCCGATGCTTTCCTACAAGACGGCAGGATCCATCGGTGAACAGGGCATACTGCTTCTCATCCTCTGGTAGTTCATTATATGGTGGGGCTTCTTCAGCACGTGTCACCTCCTTTTCTGGTGGCATTCCGAAGTCTTTGCCTTCTGGCCAGTCCATGATCACTTCTAAGATTCCTGGGCGATTAGGGTTTCCTATTCGAGCCCTCTGTGTAATTAATGCAATCCATTTACTCCATGTAGCATCAGTTGCATGATGAGTAGTAGGAACCTTACCCTTGAACATCCAGCCTAGTACTGGTAATCGAGGTGCCAGGAGAAGTTGTGCTTCAGTACCAATTACCTCTGAAGCAGCTCTAACTCCTTCATATGCTGCCAGTATCTCTTTTTCAGTTGGGGTGTAATTGGCCTCGGAGCCCTTGTATCCTCGACTCCAAAATCCTAGGGGTCGACCTCGAGTCTCCCCTGGCACTTTCTGCCAGAGGCTCCAGGTAGGACCATTGTCCCCAGCTGCGGTGTAGAGCACATTTTTAACATCTTGTCCCGTACGGACTGGTCCAAGGGCTACTGCATGCACAATCTCTTGTTTAATCTGTTCAAAGGCCTGTCGTTGTTCAGGACCCCACTGAAAATCATTCTTCTTTCTGGTCACTTGATAAAGAGGGCGTACAATCTGGCTGTAATCTGGAATATGCATTCTCCAGAAACCCACAACGCCTAAGAAGGCTTGTGTTTCCTTTTTGTTAGTTGGTGCGGACATAGCTGTTATTTTGTTGATCACCTCTATCGGGATCTGGCGACGCCCATCTTGCCATTTAATCCCTAAAAACTGGATCTCCCGGGCAGGTCCCTTGACCTTGCCTCTTTTTATGGCAAAACCAGCTTTCAGAAGAATTTGGATTATTTTCTCCCCTTTGTCAAAAACTTCTGCTGTTGTATCACCCCACACAATGATGTCATCAATGTATTGCAAATGTTCTGGAGCTCCACCCTTTTCTAGTGCAGTCTGGATCAGTCCATGGCAAATAGTAGGACTGTGTTTCCACCCCTGGGGCAGTCGATTCCAGGTGTACTGGATACCTCTCCAGGTGAAAGCAAACTGTGGCCTGCACTTTGGTGCCAAAGGAATAGAGAAAAATGCATTAGCAATGTCTATGGTGGCGTACCACTTGGCTGCCTTTGACTCCAGTTCGTATTGAAGTTCTAGCATGTCTGGCACAGCAGCACTCAGCGGTGGCGTAACTTCATTTAGGCCACGATAGTCCACAGTTAATCTCCATTCTCCATCAGACTTTCGCACTGGCCATATAGGACTATTAAAGGGTGAGCGAGTCTTACTAATCACTCCTTGATTTTCTAATTGTCTAATCAGTTTATGGATGGGGATCAGGGAGTCTCGATTGGTGCGATATTGTCGTCGGTGCACCGTGGTAGTAGCAATTGGCACCTGTTGTTCTTCCACCTTCAGCAACCCCACAACAGAAGGATCCTCTGAGAGGCCAGGCAAGGTAGACAGCTGTTTAATGTCCTCAGTCTCTACAGCTGCTATACCAAAGGCCCATCTATACCCTTTTGGGTCCTTAAAATACCCTCTCTTGAGGTAGTCTATGCCAAGGATGCACGGAGCATCTGGGCCAGTCACAATGGGGTGCTTTTTCCATTCATTTTTAGTTAGGCTCACTTCGGCCTCCAATACAGATAACACTTGAGATCCTCCTGTTACTCCTGAAATACTGATAGGTTCTGCCCCTTTATGATCCGATGGCATTAGGGTGCACTGTGCACCAGTGTCTACCAAGGCTCGATACCTTTGTGGTTTTGATGTGCCAGGCCATCGAATCCACACAGTCCAATAAACTCGGTTGTCCCTTTCCTCCACCTGGCTGGAGGCAGGGCCCCCCTAATCAAGAAATGGATTTGTGCTGCTCACAGGGACTGGACCTTCATTTCTCCTATTCACACTTGGGAAAAAGGAATTTGAGGCCCATCTACCCTGACTGGGGTCCTGCTCACTGGTAACTGGAGCAGCCATCCTCCTAGAAAAATTCTCTCTGGTATTTCTTTTAGCTTGCAACTCACGTACTCGTGCCTGTAGGGTACTGGTAGGTTGTCCATGCCATCTGTTCATGTCTTCCCCATAACCACGCAGGGCAAACCACAGGATACCTCGTGATGTGTTCCGTTTCCTTTGAGCTGGTCCTGTAGGAGGGCGTTTTCTCTTAACAGCTGCAACGCGTGCCTGTGTAGGTAGAGAGTCAAGTTTATTCTCGATCCTGGACAGTTTGTCTGACAGTTGTTTAAATGAGTCCTTGTTTTCCTTTGTCAGTTTTTCCACAGCCGAGACACGGGCCTGCAGTGGGGAAGAAATACTATCTTCATACTGTCGCATGCAGTTAGCCATTTCATCCACACTAGGTCGTGCCATAGCATTTTCTCCCCAGACTAATATTGACAATGTATGGGTATATGTCGGTGGAGCATTCTTCACAACCTTCCGGAACATGGATCGGTTGCATTCCACTTCATCAGGATCTACAGGATCTACAATTTCCCGTGGGTGTCTATAAATGATCTCTTGCACAGCTAGTTGTCTAAGGTAGTTAATACCTTTTTCTATAGTGGTCCATTTGCTCAGGTGGCTCATAACATCATCTTTATAGGGATACCTGCTCTTTACAGCTGACAAGAGTCGCCTCCAGAGACTGATAGTGTTTGACTTTCTTGCAAGCGCCTTATCAATACCACCATCTCTGGACAGGGATCCCAACTGTCTGGCTTCTCTGCCGTCTAATTGCATGCTATCCGCCCCATTATCCCAGCATCGGAGCAGCCAGGTAATAATTGGCTCACCATCATAACGGCTGAAATCTTTCCTTATATTTCTCAGGTCCTTCAGGGATAAGGAGTGGTAGGTTATCTCTACATCCGAGTCCTCCTCCTGTGATAGTTCTGCTTTAGAACGACCTTTCTTCTGTAATGGGTCTGCTTTAAAATGACGATCAAGGGAACCCCCATCTGTGTCAGGCCCTGACTCTGCCTGAGAAGGGCCCTCACCTGGGTCCTGTGATGGCTCTGCCTTAGAAGGCTCTGAGTCATCATCCTCCTCTTCACAAGCTGATTTCTTTTGGTATTTCTTCCTGGTTACAGGAGCAATTGGTACAGATTCGTTAGATGCTGGGGTCTGAGTAGATGCAGTGGCTGTTGTGGGAGTGCTGAGACTCGTTAGAGTCTGAGTAACTGCAGTGGCCATCTTGGGGGGTGTAGCAGCTGCGGTGCGAGCTGTAGCGGCAGCACACGCTGTAGGATCTGAGGTGGCTGCATAACACCTACACCTGTCCCTGCACCGATACTTAATCTTATCCCACATCAGAAACACATTCAGGACAACCGAAAATAAAAACATGCCACCTAGACAGCACCATCCGAATTTCACAAAATCTAGAGGAATCAGCTTGGCAGAAAAGGAGAAGGTACTATTTCCCAAAGTAAAATTGGAAGTGTAATCATTAACACAATCAGCTAAAGGACGCCCGGAGCCCGCAGATAAAATCGCTGCTACCGCGGTCAGAATAGTAACAGCCCAGTTTATCACGACATAAATCAGTATGAAACGCCATAACAAAACAATGCACATTGACCAGTGCCCAGCAGTGATAAACTGCACATAAACAGTAACAAACAGCGCATACGGCAAGTAAGGTATCATTACACTTAACTCTGTAAAAGGCTTTATAAAGAGATGAGATAACACAGCATTCAAAAATGACATCAGCATCTTCGCTATCTGTTTTAATTTCCAACCCCTCGTAAATCTCAAAGGAAGAAATCTGATACTCTCTCAGCTGAGCTCTCCAGGTCTCCTCCCGCCGGAGCTGGGATTCGACTTATCAGAGGAACCTGTTGGAGCTTCTCTCGAGCCCCACGTTGGGCGCCAATAAATCTGTCACGGTTTAAAGCTGGGCTGGCGATTAAACCTGCAGCAGACGCTCTCTGTTAACCCTCCCCCCCCACCCAAAGGGAAAGGGAAAGGGAAAAGGGAGAGAGACTTACGGGTTGGAAAGTTAAAACAGTTTTAATAAACCTATAATAATGAAAAAGAGTATAATAATAATATTGGAATAATCAAATATATACAAATATATATACAAAACCAAGATCGAGCTCCCCCGATGTCGGCAACGTCACCACCGGCACTGCAGGGCAGGCTCCGGGAAGGCCCAGGCTGGGCCTAGCGACGGTCGAGAGCTGGATTCAGGGATGCACAGATCAGGATCGGGGGCAGCAGGAAAACAGTCGGAGTCCTCCTTGGACACCGGCCATAGCAGAAAAGAGCAATAGCAAGCAAGAGGGGCGAGACCCTCGTGATCCCCCCGCTTTATACCGAGAATGACGTGTATGGGATGGAATACCCTCGTTGGTCAATTTTGGGTCACCTGCCCTGTCTGCTCCCCCCTGCAGCTGCGACCCCCCCCTTCGGCTTTTCACTTGTAAGCAGTGAGGAATTCAGCGGTGACCTTGGTTTCTCTAAGAAAAAAGTACAGCAAGAGCCTTACTGCACAACATCCCTACCGGTGCCTCAGCGATAACTACAAACTTCGAGCGTTATCAGTCCTGGAAGCAGACACTGTCTGCAAAAACATGCAGTTAGTTTCAGAAAGTGCAGTTATTTAGAGGAGACTTAGCTGAAAGTAAAAATCACTGAAAGGAAAATCGGCCTGGTTTAGGCCAAACCAGGACACTGGTGATAGTTGATTGTATTCTACAAGATCACTCATTTTCATTTTATGAAAAATAGGCTAAAAATAGCTATCAGAGATTCTAAAAAATACAAAAATATAGACGTTAAAGATTTGAGGCGTCTCCAAATTTTGCTCAATTTGTAGGATTTTCCTGATTGAAGAGGCAGCTGTAATGTTTTTATATGAAAGATGAATGGTGCATCCTTTAAAAAATGGAAAGATCTGTATGGCTGTCAGCTGCAGGAATGTTATCATATTCCCTGAAATCTCAACACAGAGTAACTATCGGAGATTGTTATACTGCATTCCCATTACCATGTTTCACTGTTCGGGAGCTCATAACAATCTGTCAATGAGTTACGAGGATTCATCAGTCAAAATGAACCAGAGCTTTTTGTGGATAAGGTAATACTAGCTTAATTTTAAAAGCTACAGTTACTTTAATGTTTTTCATATTTTCTCCTTCTTTTAGAGACTTTTAACATTTGTGATCGTTTGTGTAACAGATTAATTATGGTTCGCTCCACAGCACATACTGAAGTGTAACATTCTGTAACAGAGACCCAAGCTTAACACCCTAACAGAGGACAATCACATCTAACATTTGTTTCTGTGGATACAGTAGCTATATTTGCCAACTTTGTGCTCAAATCCTTCACATACAAATTAGATCTGTACATATGCAGCACTTACAGCCTTTATTCATGCTGCTACATTTTGATTTAGAATTCAGCATTTTAGAATTTGAGAATTTATAGGACGTGAGAGTACAGAACATGATAATTTGCTGTTAGTTGCTTACAACAGTTGAGATGACAGTAGTTGAGATGTGGGTGTCTGTAGCAGACATTGTTCTTCTGGGGTTACTGGTACTGGTGTTACGATGCTGGGACGAAATATTTGACAACAGCAGATACCTCACTTCCAGAGCAGGAGGTGGAATGAACAGCAAATAAAAACACTTGGCAGAAGTAATATATTCCATTTTCATTTCTCTAAAGAGTTACTACAAACAAGAGTGAGGGAATAAAAACTTTGTCTAGCAAATCTCAGTGTCAGAAGACATGAGCACCTATCTGCAATAGCAACGTGTGCAGCACTGGTCTTCAACACTGCCATAGCACATGCTCTGCCTGCACAATTTGGTTTTGTTACCCAAAAAATAGTAGCTCTGTTTCATGTCCTGCCATACTGTTTCAGCTCTTTAATGTCTAAAAGGAGTATCAACACTTAGTGTATGTTTAAAAACAAATGGCACCAAGGGCAATGGGTTTTTTTTAATTGTCACAGCTAGTCATGAGTGGTTAAAAATGTCTCAAGTTTAATATATTTACCAATAGAACTGTATTTTGTTAGGTGACATAGGGAAAATTCTGTCAGTCAATTGAATTGTCAGTTAGATTAAAGTGTCACTCTGAAACTTCATTGATTTTCAGAAATGTTGCTCAGATTGTTTAAGAAGGAGTCAAGGGAGTTTGGGGGAAGGGGCAAGTGAAGTTGCAGTAAATGCAGCATAAAGAAGTCCATTTGTGCAACATGCTGTTGCCTCTCCTGGTATTGTCCAGACTAGTACACAACTCTCCCCTTACACTGCTTGAATGCAATACAGAGTGCACCCTGCTTCTGCTGCCATGGACCATAACACAAACAAAGTCAGCAAGGCAGCTGGAGCCATTTAATCAAATTTGCATCTCATCTAACCTTTGCTAGAGGTGCCCCATAAACGGAACAGAATTGGGAAGAATAAGAGGAATGGCAAAATCCTATTTAAACAATTTATTTCTGAATTCTACAGAAATGTTCATTATTTTTACACAGCACTGATGGAATTAGCTACAAGGGATGAATGTAAAAATTACTGTGCTTCTAAATGAGAGTATGATTACTGCAGATTTCATGAGAAAACAGCAGTTTCATTGGCCTTGATGCAGTGCTATCTTTACTCATTTTAATATTGAGTCTATTTAATTTAATGCTTATGCCTAAAATCTGCACCTTCTGATTGAAAACTGAAATATCTGAACAATTTTCTAGCATAATATTATATTGATAATATTATGGCTATTCAGAGTCATCATCAGATACAGCATTCAGTTAAAGTAGGAATTCCTGTTATAAGAATCAAAAAATATTTCCTTCCATGTCTTATGCAATGCAAGTAAAACAGGTAGTTTTCATTCACTGTGTTTATGGAAAAACAGATGAGCTTTTTTTTTTCCTGCTTACTGTTTATGTCTCAGCCTACAATGAAATATTTATTACTCAGGTACTTTTCACATATTGTCCAGTGAAACAACTACATATACCATAATACCATTGGTTTCTTAACCAGATTATTACAGACAAGGTGCAGAGAGAAAGGTTTTATTATAGTAATTTGTCTTGAATTTCATACCTCGAAAAAGGAATGAAATTGTATTAATATGTTCTCCATGTAATCACACTCCATGATGTGAACAGAATTTCACTATTGGATTAAATTATTGCAATATCTTCATAGCTGGGTGGTAAACTCAGACTGAAGATCTTGGTGAAAGTATGTATTTAAGCAATATTAGCTCCAGAAAACCGGGCTGACCTTAATCAGCTTTTTGTTTTATGTCTTTGTGTATGTGGGAGTAGTATTTCCTGAACAGCCTCATAATTTATGATCAGCTTGAGTAATTCCAAAGAAATAAAGCTAGAAAGAAAATGGAAAAGACAAGGGAAAAAACCCACATGGTAAATCCACTTGCTAATGAATGTCTTGGATATCACTGCCCATAAAAAGACTTTCTGCAATGTCTGAGGTAAAAATAGAATTATAGAATCATAGAATCGTTTTGGTTGGAAAGGACCTTTAAGATCATCAAGTCCAACTGTTAACTCAGCACTGCCAAGTCCACCACTAAACCATGTCCCTAAGCACCACATCTACATGTCTTTTAAATACCTCCAGGGATAGTGACTCCACCACTTCCCTGGACAGCCTGTTTTAATGCTTGATAACCCTTTCAGTGAAGAAATTTTTCCTGATATCCAATCTAAACCTCCCGTGGCACAGCTTGAGGCTGTTTCCTCTCATCCTATCATTAGTTACTTGGGAGAAGAGACTGACACTCTCGCTACGACCTCCTTTCAGGTAGTTTTAGAGAGTGATAAGGTCTCCCCTGAGCCTCCTTTTCTCCAGACTAAGCAACCCAGTTTCCTCAGCCGCTCCTCATAAGACTCGTGCTCTAGACCCTTCACCCTTCTTTTGGGTGGGGGCAACCCACCCTTCGTTGCCCTTCTTTGGACTCGCTCTAGCACCTCAATGTCTTTCTTATAGTGAGGGGCCCAAAACTGGACACAGTACTCAAGGTGCAGCCTCACCAGTGCTGAGTACAGGGGGATGATCACTTCCCTAGTCCTGCTGGACACACTATTCCTGACACAAGCCAGGATGCTGTTGGCCTTCTTTGCCTGCCTGGGCACACTGCTAGCTCATATTCAGCCAACTATTGATCAACACCCCCAGGTTATTTTCTTCCAGGCAGCTTTCCAGCCACTCTTCCCAAAGCCTGTAGTGTTGCATGGGGTTGTTGTGCCACAAGTGCAGGACCCGACACTTAGCCTTGTTGAACCTTATACAGTAGATCCCAGACCATCAATTCAGCCTGTCCAGATCCCTCTGCAGAGCCTTCCTACCCTCCGGCAGATCAACACTCCCACCCAGCTTGGTGTCATCTGTGAACTTACCAAGGGTGCATTCAATCCCCTGGTCCAGATCATTGATAAAGATATTAAAAAGAACTGGCCCCAATACTGAGCCCTAGGGAACACCACTTGTGACTGGCCACCAACTGGATTTAACTCCATGTCGTGGTTTCATGGGGATAAAATTTATAGAATCAAGTTTCTGTTAGATTTTGTTTCAGTTTGTGGCCAGCCATGGTGATTAAGGCCTTTAGCAGTTAAATCCAGGGCAGCTGACCCGGGTTGGCCCACAGGTGTGTTCGATATCATTAACATCAGGTTCACTATAAAAGGGCGCGCTCTCTCCCCCTCCCCCGTGTAAATTTAACTCACAAGTCTCCCTCCTTTTCCCACGTCTCTTCCTCGTTTGGGGAAAGGACATTGGGTGAGAGAACAACTGGTTATTGCTTAGCCCTGGCTGTGGGCTAAATGAAGACACTCAGTTCATCACAACCTTTTGGGCCTCGCTATCCAGCCAGTTTTTTACCCAGCGAAGCATACGCCCGTCCAAGCTGTGAGCAGTCAGTTTCTCTAGGAGAATGCTGGTGTGGAAGCTGCTAAGTAGCTAGTATCGAAACTGGTTGAATTTAACTGTCTCAAATTCCCTGCCAGGGAAGGACTGGAGCGTATCAAGAGTGACCACAGGGCTCTAGGGCTGAAGGATGGGGGCCCCAGATGTTATCTCTTCAATCCTGCTGGTAAAAGGGAAAAGCTTAGGTGGGAGTGGCTGAACCTTGCTAGATAACACCTAGTTCAACAGCTGGTGTCAACAACAGGCATTTGGCTTTTATGACCATGGGATTCAATTTGAGGACTGAGGTCTCCTGGGGAGAAACAGGATCCACCTGGCAAAGTGGGGCAAGAACATCCTTGCCAACAGTCTGGCCAACCTGAATTTGGGACACAAGTGAGGAAGTGATGATCGAGAGTAGAAAGCAAAGGTTTCTCAGTTATGGGAAGAAGACAGACCTCGGAAGTGACAAAAAGTAGCAAAGGGATACTTGACTCAGGTGTATGTACAGAAACACGTGCAACCTGTCACAGGCAGGAGGAACCAGAGCACCAGGTGTGGTTACAAAATGCAGATATCTGCAGATAGTCAGGTTAATACCTTTATTAATGATCAGGAGGAGCTGTGATCCACACAGTCAAATTTGCAGATGCCACCAAATTGAGAGGATCACTTCATATGCTTGAAGGCAGGGCTGCCATCCGGAGGGACCTAGATGGGCTGGAGGAATGGTCTGACAGGAACCTTATTAAATTCAACAAGGACAAATGCAAAGTCCTGCACCTGAGAAGGAAGAGTCCCTTGGAGTGATACAAGCTAGTGCCTGATGGGTCTGAAGAAAAGGCCTGGGGGGTCTTGGCAGACAGCAAGCTGAACAGAAGTCAGCAGCTCCCTGGCAGCAAAGGCAGCCATCATCCTCCTCAGCTATACTAACAGGTTCAGAGCCACTGGATTGAGGGAAGTGATTATTCCCAATCTATTTAGTACTTATTAGACCATGTGTAAAATACTGCATCCGGTTTTGGCTTCACAAGATAAACAGACAACAACAAACAGGAGTGAGCTCAGTAGAGGACCAATATAGGGTTGAGAGCTGGGGTGCTTGCCCTGTGAGGGGAGTCTGAGGGAGCTGGTCTAATTCAGCCTGGAGAAGAGATGGCTCTGGGGTAGACCAAGGGGGCTAACAACAGCCTACAAGGAGGTTACAAGAGAATGGAGCCAGACTCTTCACAACAGAGCAATGTGGGAAGATAAGGTATGACCAACATAAGTTAAAATGTCAGTGGTTAGGACAAGAGACAAGGAGAAACTTTTTTCCCCATGAGGCTAGTTAGGCAGTGGAACAGGTTGCCCAGAGAGGGTGAGCAGTCTCTCCATCTCTCTCCATCCTTAGAGGTTTTCAGGACCTGACTGGATAAAGCTCAGAGATGCCTGGTCTGATTACAGAGCTGCCCCTGCTTCAAGCAGGGGGTAGGACTAGAGACCCCCTGCGGTCCCTTCTAACCTGAATTAGCCTGTGATCCTGTGCAATCCTAGCCATTTATCTATGTCTTTTTTGATTGTTAAGAAAATCCAGAGTGATAATCTCAGATTTAAGCATGTTAACTTGTATAAATCTATTATTACATGAGATGAAACCCATTCTCACTTTCTGAAGGCAACAATCATTGGTCTGCAATTAGGACTATATAAAGTAGAATTAGTCTAATTTAACTTCAAGTTTTAGAAAGTTTAGCACTTCATCTGAGCTGATCGTCTATGCTTTGTTAATATTTACTGGGAAGAATCAGATACATCCAGAGGGCTCTTGGTCTGAACTACCTTAGAAAGGTGTTTTAGAGTATAATACGTTACCCTTGGAGAGCTCAGCTCTTCTATAAAAAAAGTTGATAAAAGTATTTTAGACTAAAAGTGTCAAGTTTTGAGTAGCTTCGAAGTTTGATGAGTCCTTATTTCAGCCTGCTGTTCTTTAGCCCCGCTTCCTCTTCCCACTATCCCAACAGAGTCTATGCAGAAATATAATTTGAGAAGAGAACACACCCCTACAAAAAATAGTGATTTTTTTTTCATAGACTTCATAGGTAAATTAGCAATGGCTGTATCAGAATGGCTGTAGAAAATACACATTACTCACATGAGTTTGAACAGTGCTAAAAACTAAAGTTGCTTTAAAATTTTTAAGTTAAATTGTGAATAAGAATTTTCCTATCCTATACCATTTTCCCTTATGAGGAAAGGAAATGTAGAAGGCTGGGGTAATCCATTTAGAGCATTTTAAGATATTTTCCTTTTACCTATTAATCCAGCGTAAAGTATTTATAATGCAGCAGTATGAAGACAGATTTTTCATCTTTGATTTTTGTATAGCTAAGTGACAAATCATCTTTTGCTTTTTAATCTGAACTCTGGAGTTCAGAAAATAAAAGGAATAATATAAAGACTTTTATTTTGAAGGCATTTAAGCAACATATTTTTCAGTTTTTGATTATTACTTTTATTTCACTTTTTAATAGCCTATAGATCTGAGGAAAATGTTGCTCAAATGTGGCTAAAATAACTGTCTTAATTTGGAGAAGTCAATAGAAAAAGGACAATTTGACTTCATAACTCTGGATCCTTTGTGTGTATACCAATAAGGCATTAAAGTTCACAAACATTGAATTATATAAAAATAGATCTTCTGTAGTAGTTAGTTATTAAAAAAAAAAGAAAAATAGGTAATAAGTATCAAATATAAGATATTTAGAAATAGAAATGTTACTTCTCATCTTACTTTTCATCTACATGGAATTCCATATTTGAGTTTTTGGTGTTTTAGCCCAGTGAAATTCACTGTGAATTCAGTGGATTAGTGCTCTGCACACCTTTGAAATTATTTTGTCATAATGACATTATACCAGTCACCCCACATCTCTGATAGGAGCATTTCAGAGATGAAAACATTGATGGTGCTGACATTATACTAACATTCTCTTTATCAAAATAATTCCATACCAAATGCAGTCATGTGTATAAGGTTGCAAATACCTGACACAAAAAAATATGTCATTTGATAAAACAAATTGCCTTAGAATTTAAAAGTAATAATTACTGAGAATCAGATTGTCACCCAAGAAATGTCATTGCTACATCCTTTTGGCCTGTAATCAATCTTTGCACTTAGTTCAAGCCTGCAGAAAGGTTTTAGATACACAAGTAATGCTTAATACAAAACCATTATAACCATTCCATGATATGAATTAAGTAGCATAGCAGTATTCCAGATATAGTGGGTTACAAAAGTTGGTCTGCCTTCCATCACTTTTACCTTTACAATTTGCCTCCTGAGTTTTAACTAAATCTTCCCCAGAAAACTAATTCTTACAAGCTCCGCAGTATCTTCATCAGAGCAATTTTACTGTAGGACACAATTACTCACTAGTAGCAATATAGTGCATTTATTGCAAGGTGAGAAGCTTATTTAAATGAGGGAGTAAAACCGTATTTTCCTCTCTCCTTTGGTTCACATTTTGAGTCCAATTTCAGGACATAAGAAAAATGAGTCTGCTTGTCTCTCTTGTGGACAGTAGTCCACATCATAAAGCATCATGAATTATTCAGTTAAACTGGCAGACGTTTGGCAAGACAGCCTAAATCCCAGCCAGCAGACAAGCTGATTTACTTCATAGGTGCATTCAGGACACCTGTGGAGTTATGATATTAAGTGTGCTGAAAAAGCTTATCCTTTCTTATATGCAGAATAGAATATAGATAAATAAAGGATTCTGTTTCCCACAGTCATAGTTTTTTTACCTTCATCAAAAATAAATTCATAAGCTCCTGGCAGGTTGCTGATCACTTTCTACTTGAGATTTACAAATCATCAAGCAACAAGGTTTATTGGAAACCTGTGTGAGATTTCCTTTTTTAATTGTTGTTTCTAATGAAGTAGTTCTACAGATTATCAACTAAAAGAACACAAAAGTCTTAAGCATGCCTAAAAAGAGAATTCAGGGTTTTCTTATTAGTAAGGCAATTGACTGTCTTGTTTGTTTGTTTTCCCTGTCTTCATTTTGTCGTCACTCTGTCTCTCTCAAAGACATTGCCTTCATCTGTCTTTATAAGGGAGCAAGTTGTAAGAGGTTTTGATCAAATCACCACTCTGTGTGCCACAGTTTAGAAGTGATGAAAGAAAACACTGAAGTCCATAAAAGCATTAGAGCAATCATTTAGACACAAGAATGTGTTTCTGTGTAAATCCCAAATAACTTTGCTATTTTAAGATGTCACATTTAAATGTTAGAATAGTATTTATAATTTATGAAATATTTAAAATATTTATATTTCTGTGGTCTATTCCAAAGTTTGGTGATAAGATAGAATGAAGAACTGAAAAGTAAAACTGAGCAAGGTCTTAACTGATGAGGTAGGTTTTACCTGAGACAGAGCTATACCTATAAAGTAGGCTTGCCAGAGCAGGTTTCTGCTGAACAAGCTACAGTTCTATGGGTGACCTTTTTTAAGTGTCCAGAACTATTTCTATTAATATTAACGTTAACTACTACATTTAATAATACGATATTAATTATTTTCCTAGCAAACTTGCAGAAAACTTGCTACCAAGATGATTAGAGACATAGAGCATGGCTTATAAAAAGAGTTTGAGGAGGCCAAGGAGTAATGTGGTAGATCTCGTGGAAAGAAGACTATGAGTACGTGAAGGAGAGTTACAGAGATGACATAATGAAACATACCACAGTAGTGGTAGATTGAAGCTAGAACAGGTTATCTATCCTTAGCTGTTTTCAAGACTTTAAGATAAAGCCACTGCTGATCTGATCTGGGATTGAAGATAGTCTTCCTTGAAACAGGAGATTGAACCATGTGACCTTAAGACATCCCCTTCAACTGAAATTTCTATGATTCTAAATGGAAAATAGCAAAAAAAAAAGAGATGTGTAGCATTTGAAAATTGTTCAATCAGATCAAGTAACTACTGTATTAGCACATTTTCTCTTTCCAGTAACACAGCCTAGAAAATTTACATCCTTGTTTTAATGTGCTAGCACAATGGGCCTGATAAGTAGTCACACTGTTTTAACTCCTTTAGCTAAGTAGTGAAAGAAGTAGAATTATAATTACCTTTAATATACAATTCTATTCAGAGATTGACTGTCTTTAAGAAGCACACTGTCTGTTTAACTCTGTAAGTCTGCAAAATACTGTATTATGTGCATAATACTGCATTAAATTCCTCCCAATTTTTTTCCCTATTCAGTAGGGTTTGTGGGTTTTTTTTGGTTTTTTTTTTGTTTGTTTGTTTGGTTTTTTTTTACTTCCCCCTCATAAGAGCTTCCGTATGATGTACTGGTCTGTGTCCTATTGTTATTCTCAGTAATTGCTAACTATTTTGTGGCCAGGAACTGTGTTGTCAGAAAACTCTGGTGTTTATTTAATACATTGAGAGGCAGTCATTCCCAGAAAATTTTATATATTATAGCACCTCAGATTATTTTTTGCTACTAACTGATATTGGCAGTTTGAAGTTTCTAATACAGGAGATCGGGTCTAATGAGAATGATGTTGTAATGGGAACATCTGTATTCTTTTTTTCTCTGTTCATTAATAAGTATCCTTTGTTTTTCTTCCTCTCTCTTTGTCCTGGTTTCATTGGGATTTGGTTTCAAATTGTGGCCAGCCATGGTGATCAAGGCCCTTAGCAGTTAAATCCAGGGCAGCTGACCCAGGCTGGCACACAGGTGTATTCTATATCATTAATATAAAGCTCACTGTAAAAGAGAGGGCTTGGTGGGAAGAGGCGGGGCTCTTTTTTTTTTTGTTCTCTTCTATCTCTTCCTCATTTCTAATGACTGTGATTGCTGGAGCAACTTCCTGGTGCTCTGTAGATAAGAGTAGTTTTGTCTCTTTTGTGTTGTCATTTATATTGATTTCTTTATTTCATTAAATCTGTTTAACTTCAACCCACAAGTCTCCCTCCTTTTTCCAGTTCCCTTCCTCATTTGGGGAAGGGACACTGGGTGATAGAAAAACTGTTTATTGTTTAGCCCTGGGCGCAGGCTAAATGAGGACACTCTTAAAAAACGTCTCGCTTTGCTATCTGCACAAAGTACCTGTGTAACACCTAGTAAAATTTAAACATGTTTCAATGAAAGTGCAAGAGTTCACTCACAGCAACCTGGCAAAGTTTGTGATTTTCCAAAATTTTTATGTAAAAACAGGTTAAAAGAGATTGACATGTGTATGTCTGTATGGAAACGTGTTGATTAAATGTGCAAATGCAAAGTTCTTTTTTGTGTACCAAGGTCTAGTTTGTGTCTTCAGACTGTATTCAGAGATTGTGTGGGGCATAGTAATCAGGACTTTCTGCCTTTCTTTCCCCCTTTCTCCCCATTAGACTTCACAGAAGATCTTTCTTATAAAAGACCTCTTGGCCATGCTCAGGACACTTCTACTCAGGGAAAAGTGATCTGAGAGGAGTAATGGCTCAGCTCCATTCTGTGCTGGCCAACACAGGAGAAACTACTATGTAAGAGAAAGTCTGTATATTTTAATCTTAAACCAGTCTAATCTAGGCAGAAGGTAGTGCTTGATTCTCCCCTAGTGTGAGGGTATAGCTGACGTGCTGCAGCTGTTTTCAAAGGCTACAATCTAAATGCAAAAATTCACTACTCATTTACTGAATTAAGTTAAAGGATTTATTGTCTAGTCTGTATACATTGAGAAACATTGTCATCCCATTGCTCCTAGAAGCATAATTCCTGAGAAATGTATACGCATCATAACATTGATCAACTTGTAGTAAAGAAGTTTTCCTAGTTTTTATCTGTAGTAACTGTTGATGTCAATAACTATGTCTGCACTTCCGTTAGATCCCTCCATAAAACCAGCCTGTCTGTATCCACATTGCAGGCCCTTGCAGCCCCACGAGAGCAACCACACCATGTTCAAGGTACCCCATTCAAAGTGGGTCCAGCTCAGGCATGACACCCCTTCTAGACATGATTGTGACATTTGCACAGCCCTCCTGTGCCTCACCCTGATATCAGGAGTTGAGGTGGCAAAACTTGCTTGGAGCTTTTTCTTAGCTCACCCTTCGGCACTGTGTTGCTCTTGTGATACAGGGCTGTGATGGGAAGAGGGAGGTTGAGGCAGTGAGGGTGAGTGGCAAGAATGCGTAGTGTAGGTTGACAGGAGAAGTCTGACTACTATGGGGACTACTCATCTGCCTGTGCATTCCAGAAAAGTGGCCACAGGGCAGCACAACCTCCTTTTAAAAAATATTGTGGCAGTCAGTAGGAGCAGACAGGATGTGTATGGCTGAGCAGGCACCATCTGCAGTCATTCATATAGAATTGTCATCAAAAGACAAAATGGAGTTGAATATGTGCAGTGTTTGGGTCTAGCATGCAAGGTGGGTTGTGATTGCCCAGAATCACCATGGACTCTGACACAGCCAGTTGCTGTATAGATATGGATTGCATGAGAATCATTGTCTTGGTTTAAAAGACAATATCAAAACAGAGAGTGTTAAAGCCAAGGCTAAATTTCACTTTTGCATATCTTCAGTTCCAGTGTAGTCCAGTTTTTTTCACCAGGTAACTCTCATAAACTCTTTGCCATAAACAAAGAGATAACTAAGAAGTATTTTAAGGGCTTTCATTGGGGAAAAAAAAATAAAAATTTAAATTGTTTGTTTGAGAGTAATTCCAGCACTGCGTGTAGGATTGTGGTCGTTTTATCCTCATCCTGGTACAATAAGAAGAATATTGTATGGTATTGTCACGGTTTAAAGCTGGGCTGGCTATTAAACCTGTGGCAAACGCTCTCTGTTAACCCTCCGCCCCCCCACCCGAAGGGAAAGGGAAAGGGAAAAGGGAGAGAGACTTACAGGTTGGAAAGTTAAAACAGTTTTAATAAACTATAATAATGAAAAAGAGTATAATAATAATAATAGAAATAATCAAATATATACAGATATATACAAAACCAAGATTGAGAGCTTGGAAATCCTCCTCAGGCAAAGTTGCTCCCCCAGCATGGGCAGAGGGGAAAATGCAGTAGCTCCCCCTGCCATCACACCTGCAGGCTTTTAACTGGAGAACTGGCAAAGCTGGTATCAATCAGTCGGAGACAGGAGGGCCCCTCCCTCCTGGGCCCCACCTCCAGGAGGCAGTGAGTTAGTGATAAATAGGAAAGTGAGAATGAAGTGTATGGGATGGAATACCTCGTTGGTCAATCTTGGGTCACCTGTCCTGTCTGCTCCTCCCTGCAGGTGCGACCCCCCTTCGGCTCTTCACTCATAAGCAGTGAGGAATTTAGCAGTGACCTTGGTTTCTTTAAGACTAATTGGCCTGGTTTGGGCCAAACCAGGACATTCCACCCCTTATTCCATACCATTCATGTCATACTCAGATCACCACTACCTTTTCATTTTCAAATATATATACACATATCACTAGTTTATGCTTCATCTTTATGCAAAAAGTTCATCAAGTTCATTTAGTTCAGGATTGTGGGTTTCCATCTGGCTAGCAGTCTCTCAGGGCAGAAGACATGGTATGAGTTTTGTCATGGTTCATGCCCACGGGTTGCAGGTTCAAAATGTCAGTCTCGAGGAGGTTACTGGACGCCACTTGCAGCTAGCTCCGGTCTCATCACCACTGTCTTAACCTGAAAGACACTCATGAACGCTGTTAGTATTATGCAGCAACAACATAGAGTTCAGAATTAAGTAGTCTCACCCAGAATCAGATCACCTTCAGGGACACATCAGACTTCACCATCTTGCAACATCACCCACCAAGTACATCCAGGTCCCTGAGCAAAAGCAATCCCACGAATGGGTTTACCTTTGCCCGTTGCAGGAAGAATCCAGACAGTTTTTCCCAACAGATTCCTTTCATGCACCACAGGGACTTTATCTCCTTCTACTGTATGTAGAAGGTCTGATTGAGTAGGGCCAGCTCGATTGATAGATCCCCTGGTGTTAACTAACCAGGTAGCTTGTGCCAGATGCTTATCCCAGTTTTTAAAGGTTCCACCCCCCATTGCTTTCAAGGTAGTTTTTAACAGCCCATTATACCGTTCAATTTTCCCAGAGGCTGGTGCATGATAGGGGATGTGATATACCCATTCAATGCCATGCTCTTTGGCCCAGTTGTCTATGAGACTGTTTTTGAAATGAGTCCCATTGTCCGACTCAGTTCTCTCTGGCGTGCCGTGTCGCCACAAGATTTGCTTTTCAAGGCCCAGAATAGTGTTCCGGGCAGTGGCATGGGGCACAGCGTATGTTTCCAACCATCCGGTGGTCGCCTCCACCATGGTAAGCACATAGCGTTTACCCTGGCGGGTTTGAGGGAGTGTGATATAGTCAATTTGCCAGGCCTCCCCATATTTATATTTCAACCACCGCCCCCCATACCACAAAGGTTTTAAACGTTTGGCTTGCTTAATTGCGGCGCATGTTTCACAATCATGGATAACCTGTGCAATAGAGTCCATGGTTAAGTCCACCCCTCGGTCACGAGCCCATCTGTATGTTGCATCTCTCCCTTGATGACCTGAAGTGTCATGAGCCCACCGAGCTAAAAATAGTTCACCTTTATGTTCCCAGTCCAAATCTATTTGGAACACTTTAGCAGCCTGATCTGCTTGTTGGTTGTTTCGATGTTCCTCAGTTGCCCGACTTTTAGGTACGTGAGCATCTACATGACGTACCTTCACGACTAGTTTCTCTAGCCGAGCAGCAATATCTTGCCACAATTCAGCAGCCCAAATAGGTTTCCCTTTGCGCTGCCAGTTGCTTCGCTTCCACTGCTTTAACCACCCCCACAAGGCATTTGCTACCATCCATGAGTCAGTATAAAGATACAGCCTTGGCCACTTTTCTCGTTTAGCAATGTCTAAAGCCAGCTGGATGGCTTTTACTTCTGCAAATTGACTTGATTCACCTTGTCCTTCTGTGGCTTCCGTGACTCGTCGTATGGGACTCCATACAGCAGCTTTCCACTTCCGATGCTTTCCTACAAGACGGCAGGATCCATCGGTGAACAGGGCATACTGCTTCTCATCCTCTGGTAGTTCATTATATGGTGGGGCTTCTTCAGCACGTGTCACCTCCTTTTCTGGTGGCATTCCGAAGTCTTTGCCTTCTGGCCAGTCCATGATCACTTCTAAGATTCCTGGGCGATTAGGGTTTCCTATTCGAGCCCTCTGTGTAATTAATGCAATCCATTTACTCCATGTAGCATCACTTGCATGATGAGTATTAGGAACCTTACCCTTGAACATCCAGCCTAGTACTGGTAATCGAGGTGCCAGGAGAAGTTGTGCTTCAGTACCAATTACCTCTGAGGCAGCTCTAACTCCTTCATATGCTGCCAGTATCTCTTTTTCAGTTGGGGTGTAATTGGCCTCGGAACCCTTGTATCCTCGACTCCAAAATCCTAGGGGTCGACCTCGAGTCTCCCCTGGCACTTTCTGCCAGAGGCTCCAGGTAGGACCATTGTCCCCAGCTGAGGTGTAGAGCACATTTTTAACATCTTGTCCCGTACGGACTGGTCCAAGGGCTACTGCATGCACAATTTCTTGTTTAATCTGTTCAAAAGCCTGTCGTTGTTCAGGGCCCCACTGAAAATCATTTTTCTTTCTGGTCACCTGATAAAGAGGGTGTACAATCTGGCTGTAATCTGGAATATGCATTCTCCAGAAACCCACAACGCCTAAGAAGGCTTGTGTTTCCTTTTTGTTAGTTGGTGGGGACATGGCTGTTATTTTGTTGATCACCTCTATCGGGATCTGGCGACGCCCATCTTGCCATTTAATCCCTAAAAACTGGATCTCCTGGGCAGGCCCCTTGACCTTGCCTCTTTTTATGGCAAAACCAGCTTTCAGAAGAATTTGGATTGTTTTCTCCCCTTTGTCAAAAACTTCTGCTGCTGTATCACCCCACACAATGATGTCATCAATGTATTGCAAATGTTCTGGAGCTCCACCCTTTTCTAGTACAGTCTGGATCAGTCCATGGCAAATAGTAGGACTGTGTTTCCACTCCTGGGGCAGTCAATTCCAGGTATACTGGATACCTCTCCAGGTAAAAGCAAACTGCAGCCTGCACTTTGGTGCCAAAGGAATAGAGAAAAATGCATTAGCTATGTCTATGGTGGCATACCACTTGGCTGCCTTTGACTCCAGTTCGTATTGAAGTTCTAGCATGTCTGGCACAGCAGCACTCAGCGGTGGCGTAACTTCATTTAGGCCACGATAGTCCACAGTTAATCTCCATTCTCCATCAGACTTTCGCACTGGCCATATAGGACTATTAAAGGGTGAGCGAGTCTTGCCAATCACTCCTTGATTTTCTAATTGTCTAATCAGTTTATGAATGGGGATCAGGGAGTCTTGATTGGTGCGATATTGTCGTCGGTGCACCGTGGTAGTAGCAATTGGCACCTGTTGTTCTTCAACCTTCAGCAACCCCACAACAGAAGGATCTTCTGAGAGGCCAGGCAAGGTAAACAGCTGTTTAATGTCCTCAGTCTCTACAGCTGCTATACCAAAGGCCCATCTATACCCTTTTGGGTCCTTAAAATACCCTCTCTTGAGGTAGTCTATGCCAAGGATGCACGGAGCATCTGGGCCAGTCACAATGGGGTGCTTTTTCCATTCATTTTTAGTTAGGCTCACTTCGGCCTCCAATACAGATAACACTTGAGATCCTCCTGTTACTCCTGAAATGCTGATAGATTCTGCCCCTTTATGATCCGATGGCATTAGGGTGTACTGTGCACCAGTGTCTACCAAGGCTCGATACCTTTGTGGTTTTCATGTGCCAGGCCATCGAATCCACACAGTCCAATAAACTCGGTTGTCCCTCTCCTCCACCTGGCTGGAGGCAGGGCCCCCCTAATTAAGAAATGGATTCATGCTGCTCACAGGGACTGGACCTTCATTTCTCCTATTCACACTTGGGAAAAAGGGATTTGAGGCCCATCTACCCTGACTGGGGTCCTGCTCACTGGTAACTGGAGCAGCCATCCTTCTAGAAAAATTCTCTCTGGTATTTCTTTTAGCTTGCAACTCACGTACTCGTGCCTGTAGGGTACTGGTGGGTTGTCCATGCCATCTGCTCATGACCTCCCCATAACCACGCAGGGCAAACCACAGGATACCTTGTGATGTGTTCCGTTTCCTTTGAGCTGGTCCTGTAGGAGAGCGTTTTCTCCTAACAGCTGCAACGCGTGCCTGTGTAGGTAGAGAGTCAAGTTTATTCTCGATCCTGGACAGTTTGTCTGACAGTTGTTTAAATGAGTCCTTGTTTTCCTTTGTCAGTTTTTCCACAGCCGAGACGCGTGCCTGCAGTGGGGAAGAAATACTATCTTCATACTGTCACATACAGTTAGCCATTTTACCCACAGTAGAACGTGCCATATCATCTTCTCCCCAGACTAATATTGACAATGTATGGGTATATGTCGGTGGAGCATTCTTCACAACCTTCCGGAACATGGATCGGTTGCATTCCACTTCATCAGGATCTACAGGATCTACAACTTCCCGTGGGTGTCTATAAATAATCTCTTGCACAGCTAGTTGTCTAAGGTAGTTAATACCTTTTTCTATAGTGGTCCATTTGCTTAGGTGACTCATAACATCATCTTTATAGGGATACCTGCTCTTTACAGCTGACAAGAGTCGCCTCCAGAGACTGATAGTGTTTGACTTTCTTGCAAGCGCCTTATCAATACCACCATCTCTGGACAGGGATCCCAACTGTCTGGCTTGTCTGCCATCTAATTGCATGCTATCTGCCCCATTATCCCAGCATCAGAGCAACCAGTTAATAATAGGTTCACCGTCATAACAGCTGAAGTCTTTCCTTATATTTCTCAGGTCCTTCAGGGATAAGGAGTAGTAGGTTATCTCTACGTCCGAGTCCTCCTCTTGTGATAGTTCCGCTTTAGAAGGACCTTTCTTCTGTGATGGATCTGCTTTAAAAGGACGATCAAGGAAACCCCCATCTGTGTCAGGCCCTAACTCTGCCTGAGAAGGGCCCTCGCCTTGGTCATATGATGGCTCTGCCTTAGAAGGCTCTGAGTCATCATCCTTCTCTTCACAAGCTGATTTCTTTCAGTATTTCTTCCTGGTTACAGGAGCAATTGGTACAGATTCAATAGATGCTGGGGTCTGAGTAGATGCAGTGGCTGTCGTGGGAGTGCTGAGAGTCTGAGTAGCTGCAGTGGCCATCTTGGGGGGTGTAGCAGCTGTGATGCAGGCTGCCAAGGTTTCAGTGGATTTAGTGGCTGTAGCGGCAGCACACGCTAGGATCTGAGGTGGCTGCATAACACCTACGACTGTCCCTGCACCGATATTTAATCTTATCCCACATCAGAAACACAATCAGGACAACCGAAAATAAAAACATGCCACCTAGACAGCACCATCCTAATTTCACAAAATCTAGTGGATTCAGCTTGGCAGAAAAGGAGAAGGTACTATTTCCCAAAGTAAAACTGGAAGCGTAATCATTAACAGAATCAGCTAAAGGACGCCTGGAGCGTGCAGATGAAGTTGCTGCTACTGATTCGCGATTAAAGCTGCCCATCATTGTGTCATAGAGATAAGAGATCGGAATATTAACTGCCCAGTTTATCACAGCATAAATCAGTATCAAACCCCATACCAAAATAATACATTTTGACCAGCGCCCACTGCTAAACTGCATGTAAACATTCATAAGAAGCAAGCAATAACACAGTGCCCATGGCAGGTAAGGCATCATTGCAATACTCAACTGTGAAAGAAACTCTATAAAAAGACAAGATAACACAGCATTCAAAAATGACATCACCATCTTCACTATCTGTTTTAATTTCCAACCCCTCGTAAATCTCAAAGGAAGAAATCTGATACTCTCTCAGCTGAGCTCTCTGGGTCTCCTCCCACCAGAGCCAGGATTCAACTTATCAGAGCAACCTGTTGGAGCTTCTCTCGAGCCCCACGTTGAGTGCCAATAAATCTGTCACAGTTTAAAGCTGGGCTGGCTATTAAACCTGTGGCAGACACTCTCTGTTAACCCTCCCGCCCCACCCGAAGGGAAAGGGAAAGGGAAAAGGGAGAGAGACTTACGGGTTGGAAAGTTAAAACAGTTTTAATAAACTATAATAATGAAAAAGAGTATAATAATAATAGAAATAATCAAATATATACAAAACCAAGATCGAGAGCTTGGAAATCCTCCTCAGGCAAAGTTGCTCCCCCAGCATGGGCAGAGGGGAAAAGGCAGTAGCTCCCCCTGCCATCACACCTGCATGCTTTTAACTGGAGAACTGGCAAAGCTGGTACCAATCAGTGGGAGACAGGAGGGCCCCTCCCTCCTGGGCCCCACCTCCAGGAGGCAGTGGGTTAGTGATAAATAGGAAAGTGAGAATGAAGTGTATGGGATGGAATACCCTCGTTGGTCAATCTTGGGTTACCTGTCCTGTCTGCTCCTCCCTGCAGGTGCGACCCCCCTTCGGCTCTTCACTCGTAAGCAGTGAGGAATTTAGCAGTGACCTTGGTTTCTTTAAGACTAATTGGCCTGGTTTGGGCCAAACCAGGACAGGTATGTGCTACTCTGGTACCATCATTTGAAAGAATAAGTAAGTGTAGCACGCAGAATCAAGTTATATTTTCTTTGTCTTTCTGAAACAAGTTAGGCTTCCCATCCAAGAATATGACATTTGCATTTTTCTGTAACTTCCAGCTTTAGAGAACAGAAATATATGAAAGGCAGTTTCCCAAGTTTGGATTAATATTTTATTGAAATATTATTTTTGATCATTTTCCTTGGAGTGTTTTTTCACTTTTTATTTTCCCCTTTTGTCATGAAAAATTGCAAGTTTAAAAGAAAAAAAAAAGATGGAAATAGGCAATTTGATTTTTGCTATGAAAGGAAGAAACTTTGTTCCCACAGCATTTCTATTCTAACATAACTGTGAGACTGAAAAAGAATGAAATGGCTCAGGCTATGCTCTCACTTGAAAAGGGCTTTTTTTGGTTTTGGGGGGTTTTTTTCCTTCTTTTTTTTTTCCCTGTCAGATGTTATCTGTAATTGGAAAACTGATAAATACTTATATAATCCAAATTTATTAGATCTCTTTAGAGAAATTCCAGGTTAAACAGATTTAACTCACCAACAGAATGCAATTAACAAGGTGAGTTATAATTAAAATAATCCATTCCACATTCTCCGGGCAGTATAAAAAGGTAAAGGAGCTGGCATGATATTTGCTCACTGGATGACAAGCCACTGCTGCCATCACTCTCTGTAGGGCTGTCCTCAAAAGAATGGGGAGATCAGAGGGTCCAGAAAACAGATGGCTGGCTGTTGCACACGCAGGCTCTAGAGAGATGGGCCATAATGGGGATGACTTGCAACATCTGCCCACCAACTTTAGATAGGTTGTCAGATAGGTACAACATACTTATGTGCCCAGAGAGAGGATGTTTTGTGAAATGCAATTATTAATAACATCTTGAACTGTAGATATATACAGTGTATAAACTCAGAGTTTAAATTATCCTAGAACGACACACGTGGCAGATTGTGTCACATCAAATGCAGAGTAGTGGTAGAAGAGTTTCATGTTTTCCCCCACTCTTTATGTTTCTTCACAAAGTTTTGCACTGGCTTCAATTATACCAAGTTTTATTACACCCACAAAAACAAGAAGTCAGTGTAGAAGTGCCCTCTCTTTCACACATGACTAAAAAGAAGTGTGATGCTCATCCAGAAAAATTCACAGCCTATATCTAATTGTGTGACCCTTACTCCTTCTGAGACACTCACAGTAGTTCTCAGCACTGAGTTCAGGTACTGGAAGCCATATAGCCATGCCAATATGGGTCTAATTTATCCAAGTTGTCATCCTGAGGATCTTTGTTCTTAGGGTGGTGTGGAAATACCCCGAATATGACCACCCTGCACAGCTGGGGTGGAATACCATATCCCACTGCATGGCCCATGAAATAACTCCCCTAGTTTAATGGTTGCTTGTGATTTTCTATGTCCAATTTGAGGAACTCTGAAAGAAGCTTAACTTCCAAAATGTCTTGAATATTAACTGTCTGAACTATATGACCAGTACCAGAAGTTAAGGATCTGACCATTGACTAGAATGAGATTCTCATTCTGAAACTATGTAGTTTTATTTTTGTATCTACATGATAATAATGCCTTGCACTACCTTGATAACACTGATGCAGGCACTGCAAAATACACAAGAATTCTAAGTATGTATCTTTAAAAATTCATTAGCTAAAAGTACATGAGTTCTAAACCAAGAATTTTTTTTTATTTTAACCTTTTCCCCCTACATAATGAGGAATACACCTGGCAAAAGTCCTTAGATGAACCTCAGTATGTACGTTTTCTGTCAAAGTGCACCACTGCTCAGCTACGCTGTTGTAACCTGGGATCAGTATGAAGCAAAAACATACTTCATGGAGTCTAGGACTTAACTTTTAAGGCATCTTAGTTTCAAAAGACATTGTAGTCTCTTTCCTTATTTTTAAGGAAATACCAAACTAGTAGTTAACTGTTTGTGTAGTGCATTAGAGGACACAGCAAGTTCCACAACAAGTAATAGCAAAGGGCACATTTTCAGTTAAACAGAGCCTGATACTCTGAAGTGTCCTCCTCACTAAGGAAGCTCAGCAGTTTTAGATGTGTTCAAATTTGCTGCTTTCTCCTTTTTACTATTCAAAATTGTTTTGAGTAAAAGTGCTATGAAACAGATGAAAACTGCATACAACAAGGAGGTGATTCCCTAAGCAGCTTTGTAATCATCTATGCTTAATATTTTTAAGCTTTATTTTGGACTTGTCTCACGCACACGTGACTGTCTTGCCCTTGACAGATCTGGTGCGCGCCTCAGCTTTCATTTGCTTCATTTTTGGTTTGGGTCTACATTAATTAGGAAGATCAGAAACAACACACTCTCTTAGTTCTCAGGTGGTGTACTAGGGCTGACCATGGTCTGTTCACAGAATCACAGAATCACAGAATCAACCAAGTTGGAAGACACCTCTGGGATCATCGAGTCCAACCATTGCCCTGACACTGCCCTGTCAAGTAGACCATGGCACTAAGTGCCTTGTCCAGTCTTTTCTTAAACACATCCAGAGATGGTGACTCCACCACCTCCCTGGGCAGCCCATTCCAATGTCTAATAACCCTTTCTGAAAAGAAATTCTTCCTAATGTCCAACCTGAACCTCCCCTGGCGAAGCTTGAGGCTATGTCCTTTTGTCCTATGGCTAGTTGCCCGGGAGAAGAGGCCGACTCCCACTTCACTACAACCTCCCTTCAGGTAGTTGTAGACTGCAATAAGGTCACCTTGGAGCCTCCTCTTCTCCAGGCTAAACAACCCCAGCTCCCTCAGCCGTTCCTCGTAGGACAGACCCTCCAGACCCTTCACCAGCTTAGTCGCCCTCCTCTGGACTCGCTCCAACACCTCAACATCTTTCTTGAAGTGCAGGGCCCAGAACTGGACACAGTATTCAAGGTGCGGCCTCACCAGTGCCGAGTACAGAGGGACGATCACTTCCCTAGCCCGGCTGGCTACACTATTCTTAATAGAGGCCAGGATGCCATTGGCCTTCTTGGCCACCTGGGCACTCCGCTGGCTCATGTTTAGCTGGCTGTCGATCAGCACCCCCAGGTCTCTTTCTGCCAGGCCACTTTCTAACCACTCTTCCCCCAGCCTGTAGCGCTGCATGGGGTTGTTGTGGCCGAAGTGTAAGACCCGGCACTTGTTCTTGTTGAACCTCATGCTGTTTGTCTCGGCCCATCTATCTAACCTCTCCAGATCCCTCTGTAGGGCCTTCCTACCCTCCAGCAGATTGACACTCCCACCCAGCTTGGTGTCATCTGCTTAAAAATATGGAACGCTTCACGAATTTGCGTGTCATTTTGCGTGTTCTCAGAAATTAAATGATTTCACATGAGCAAAGTGTCATTTTCATAGTTCTACTAACAGGGAGTGGTCTTTCTAATTTTAAAAATCTTTAAACAAATTAAACTGCTCATGTTAACAGGATTGGGTCCTGAGCTGTGAGCAGCAAGAGAAGATAATCCAAAAATGCCAGTGAGGGGGACAGTTGACAGTTTTTATATAGGTCTACAAAAGCTGATGTTGGAACCATTAAACAATGTGTACCATTGGATGATAATAGCCATATGTGTTGGCACATATTGGCATGTAACTCTGTACAGAAGATAAAAATGTTTTAACAGGAAATGTTTGTAAAATGGCTTCAGAGTCTAGGGCACAAATTGGGTATTTACCATCAAAACATGATTACTGATAATACGTCTTTGCCAGTTAGTTTTCCTGTTTAAATCTTCTTTTTTCTTCCAATCTTTGCAGCAAATAAGCTTTCGAAACACACAGAGAGGGGAACACAGTTGTGTTAAATGTGTTAAATGAGAGTTCTGTTTAAAAGATATTCAGATGCAACAAGCTGACCTGTCTTACTTAGTTTCCTTTATTTCTACTGCATTTTTATATCAAAACTCTGTCATAGACAAAGGAAAACTGTCTAATGCTACAAAAAACATGACTGTGACAAATGTTTATATATTTTATGAGGGATTTGCGAAGAAACAGTCTCAGAGCTTTTTTGGGGGTATTGTTTTGATTTGTGTTTATCAAGAGTATATTCCCTGTATAGAAAATATATTCAAAGTATTCTGCCCTTTTAGAATTTATCTTTCAAAACTACTAACTCCCTCACCCCTTGATTTTATAAAGTGCAAGTGTGAAAGATAAAAGTAGTCTATAGACAGAGAAGGCAGATGTGAATTCACAAATACAGTTTCATGTCCAGCCATCTCTGCCATGTGAGCAAACACGTATGAAGGTTATTATTTTCAGTCAGTCAGTATATAAAGCACTGGCTTTTTTAAATTGCCTTAAGGTTATGATGGGGGAAAAATGCACAGATTCTTAGAAATGCTCTTTAGGAACATTTGGATTTTTTTGTGATTGAAGAACCCTGTTCTGCAACACACCAAATAGAACATTTTCCAATTAGATTGTCTTTTAATAAAAGTTTCTCTTGACATTTAATTTCTTTAATATAATAGCTTGTTTCTCCATGTTTTCAAAAAAAAGCAGGAAGACATGTACTCATTTATCTTTCTGAATCTCAAGTGCATTTCTGAGGTTTTTCTGGACCCCCATTCAGTATTTTTCAGGTTTCTTATTTAACTCTTCTAGTGCTTGTCTTGAGCTTACTCAGAACAGATTATAGTAATAATTAATAAACAGCAATAATCAATGTAATAGTAAGGAACAAATGAAGTAAAATTCACAACAGTATACTGTGTGAAATTGAACTTGCTGTGTGCCTTTGTCTTCACATGCAGAATAGAGTAGTCAACAGCATCTGTGAAGCAATTGTGGATCAGGACAAGGCATTATAGGAGAGCATTTAAAACAATAAATTGTCTAAACGTTATTTGACATTCAACTATTTTGAACATGGAATGCAAGAATTAATTGATAGCAGCTCCACTTATAATAATTATAGATATATAATGGTCACTTGAAGCGATGTACAGAGGAAAAACAATCAGTTCCTCAGAGCCACCTCCTCCTTTTTGGAGGGGACATTTTTTCCCCTTGACCTTTTTTTTTTTTTCATTCCTGTCTGTTAGTGGTTCGTGTGTAGTTCCAAGAATTACTCATATAGCATTACAGTTTTTATTCACACTAACTAATGGATGCTTGTAGTCTGTGTTTGCTTTTTTTTTTCATTGCTTTGATAGCAGGAAAATTTTTCAGAATCAAACTATTAAAATATAATAATGCTTTATTGGAAATAATGCCATAGGGAGGTGAATGGGGTAGTTCGTACCTCTCATAACAAATGGCATCACTTTGTTTTCAAACTTAAGTTGCAGGAAACATATATGGTTTATAATTCGAAAGCTTTTATTGCATTATAGTTTTTAAAGGGGATTTTGTTGGTGTTAATTTTATTTTTTAAATTAATTCTGATTCTCAGAGTATAAGAATACAACTTAGAGATGGTTGTATTTTTTCCTCTGCATAAATGCCTCTACTCATCCTTGATCTTCTTACATGTACTTTCATATCCTGCCACAATTACAAAGTCGGCAGTATTTTGAGATAAAATATTTGCAATTGCCCAACTATTACCATTTATGGACTATTGCAGAATTTCTCTAATATTACAGATAGCTTTTCCTTTCTTTTAGTCAACTTAAAACAATTTCATTGTGTAATACCATCTGGTTTATGAGGTAGTCTTGGTGCATTCATGAAAATGCAGATTGCCAAAGAGACAATGAAAATGGAGCATATAGACCATTTCCATCCTACGTCTCATTGGCATGCTATGAAACGTAAGAGGTACTATTTTTAGGATATAGCAGAGTTAAAGAATTGTTTTAGCAATATAAGTATAACTACTATCTCATAACATCCACTGAATAACAGATCCCTTAATTCTTCTCGCTTCTGTTACCCATTTGTGCGCACTGATGCAGCTGTGAAGTTCTTTTGGTTGAATCTTAGATACCGAATTTAGCATTCACACTAACTTACACAGATTTATCACATTCACTGAAGGTCTTTAGCTTTCAGATGCTCCGTTAATTTGATAGCTTTGTATATGAACTATTTCATTTTGACACTTCTGTTCTTGACTTTTTAAAGTTTTTCATGTACAGCAATTTGGTATTCAATGATGACTGTAGATTCCTTACTTCTGTAATAATCTTCTTGCATTCTTTAATGTGAGCTTAAATTGTTGTCTTATGCTGCATAGATATAAGAACTCATATTGTTTTCTAAGATTTTCCCGTCCTCATAAAAATCTTCCCACATATTTTTGATTTGCTGCTGTGTGAGTCTGATTTAGCATGTGATTGTACCAGCTGATTTCACACTATTTAGGAAGAGTGGTCTTATGTCTTCAGAAAAGATATACTTCCATTTTCCCTGGTTTGTATAACTTGAGTGTACAAAAAGGAAAGGATCATTGATCTTTGCTTCTGACAAGATCCTTTTCTTTATTTTTTTCTTTTTCTCTTACTCTTTTTTATTACGTAAGTTATCTCAATTCTGATGTCAATGCTGCCCCGTCTCTCTCCTATTTAGTGGTACATCCAGCAAGATGCTGGAGAGGAAATGAGTGTTATTTATTCTTCAGTGTCCAAAGGTCCCTTGGCATCAGAAGACTTGCAGGGCAGGGTTCAGAGTGTTAGGTGACCTGTGAAGCAGGAAATGTGGTTTTTTTTCCTTTTGATAAAGTTATCTCATTCTGCCTTTTTTTTTTTTTTCTTTTTGGTAAGTGATCAGAATACACTCCCCATTGCTGTGTTTGTGACTGTTTTTCTAAGCTAATTTTAGTCTCAAAAGTATAAATCTTTCCATCCAGACTGTACTGCCAAGAGGATATCAGGCATAGTTGGGTTTTGTTTTTTTATTTATTTATTTTGAGTATCCATTAGGCTATGTGTATTATATGTACATCTTTTAGCATATCATTTAAGTTGTCTAGCAGAAAGATGGGTCTTTGGTTTTGCTTGTTTATAACTTTACTAAACTTTATACTTTTGGACTGAAATTTTTCATTCCAGCTGCTTGCCTGAGGCTGAATATGGTTCATCTGTTTCCAAAAAAGAGACTAGGGAAATAATATGTTCTGCTTTGTTAAGCATGAGACTAGGAATGGGTAGGAAAGGGAGGAAGCTGGGAGAAGCCAATGGAGAGAAGATGAGAACTAAGTGAGCAGAAAGGGGCAACAGTGAAGAGCTAGAAATTAATAAAGCAGTTTGGTATGATGTCAAATTGAAGAGAATTAGGCATATGGGCTTAATATGAAGAAAATGGGTAGAAGGATATTCCCATATGAATATATTTATGATTTCCAAACTTTACGGTTCTTTGTTAGTCGACATCAGTGAAACCCATTGGACAGTTTCTCATCTACATCCAGCTCCTCTGTCCATCTCCCAGCTCTGTGTCCTGCTGGCTCTATGGCAGGGATCTTTATAGTAAGTAAAACAGGGCCAGAACACCAGCTTGAGCCCTGGCCTGCACTCATCCATCCCACTTAGCATGTTCCCTGACACACAAGTGGTTTGGGCCAGCTAGTGCTCTTTGAGACAGTACCTGAGGGAGTAAATGCCAGGGGCCATTCCTGAAGGAGCAGTGTGAACAAGGCAAAATCAAGTTTGACTCCGTCCACAGTTTTCCTTCACTATCTCAGCACGCTTTTCACCATCAAATACTCCCATGTGCTGTCATGTCTTATCCCAGGGCATGGCACACAAGCAGTTTCATGCTAAAAAAAATACCACTGTGAGTGGCTGCAGTCCACCCTATTATTTCAGACACTTCAAACCAGAAAATGGAACAAATGAAAAAAAGTACAGAACCAAATAATAACTCTGCCTTAGAGCTGGCTGTTTCCTGTATGAGGCTCAGAGAAGATCTAAGCTGATGTCATGTGAATTCAGGACTAAGAAATGTTCCCTGGTCCTATTTTATTTAAATGTTGCTGTAGACAATGCACATTAGTGGTGCTGTTAGTTAATTCAAATGGCAGAGATCTTTGTGATTAAGATGCAAAATCTGCTTATCATTCTTCTGTGTTCATGTTGGTTTGATGTCATATAGTGGAATTTCTCATTTTTCTAATCGCTAGCTTTCCTGCTCGCCCACAAAAAGTAAAATTACTAAGCAATCCATAGACCTGTGGATCATGGTTTCCAACTAAGTCATGTCTGATGATGGGCTCAGGCTGCCACCTTTCCTTCTCTAAGGGCACCCAGCATTTCTTTCAACCACCCAGATACACATTTTCCCAGCATTTATAGAAATATTTGTTGGTCTTTGCAAACCTTGTTTGAAATCAGCCAAATAACTTCTGGGTTCGAATGTTAATAGCAGGGATGCTCAGTCAACATTATTCTACAGTATCGTGTCTTTAGGAAGTCAGACTGAAAAAAAGGTGTTAGAAGAATGTTATTAAGGTGGCAAAGTTAAGCTGGAAAATTGAGACAGGGCTGTCTGTACATTTGGCTAGGCAAGGCTATACTTAACATGAGCAGACACTATCACATGGTCAGACCAGACAGTATTGTCAGAGCTCATTCACTGTGATGTTGAAACTTCAGTGGTGAATGCAGAGAAGGCAGAGTTGCTGAATACCTTCTTTGCTTCGGTCTTTAATCCTAAAACCAGCCCTTGTGATCTCCAGACCCTGGATGTAGGAGAGGAAGCCTGGAGGAAGGAAGACTCTCCACTAGTCAGTGAAGACTGGGTTAGTGATCAGTTACGGAAATTGAATACACACAAGTCCGTGGGCCCCGATGAGATGCACCCAAGAGTGTTGAGAGAAATGTCTGATGTTGTTGCTCTGCCGCTCTCCATCATTTTCACAAGATCGTGGCAAACAGGAGAGGTGCCTGAGGACTGGAGGAAAGCCAATGTCACTCCAGTCTTCAAAAAGGCAAGAAGGAAGATCCAGCAAACTATAGACCAGTCAGCCTCACTTCCATCCCTGGAAAAATGATGGAGCGGCTCATTCTGGAGGTCATCTCTAAGCACATGGAAGAGAAGAAGGTTATCAGGAGTAGTCAGCATGGATTTACCAAGGGGAACTCATGCTTGACTAATCTGATAGCATTCTATGATGTCGTGACTGAATGGGTAGATGCAAGGAGACCAGTGGATGTAGTCTACCTTGACCTTAGCAAGGCATTTGACAGAGTTTCCCATGACATCCTCTTGAGCAAACTCAGGAAGTGTGAGGTAGAAGAACAGACAGTGAGATGGATTAAGAACTGGCTACACAATAGAGCCCAAAGGGTGGTAATCAATGGTGCCAAGTCCAGCTGGAGACCTGTAACTAGTGGAGTCCCACAAGGATCAGTGCTGGGTCCAGTCCTGTTCAACATCTTCATCAACGACCTTGATGAAGGGACAGAGTATCTTCTCGGCATGTTTGCTGCTGATAGGAAGCTGGGAGGTTTGGCTGATACACCTGAAGGCTGTGCAGCCATTCACCATGATTTGAACAGAATGGAGAGCTGGGCAAAGAGGAACCTAATGAGGTTCAACAAGAGTAAGTGCAGAGTCCTGCATCTGGGAAGGAGTAATAAAAGCACCAGTACAGGTTAGGAGGCGATCTGCTGGAGAGCAGCTCCGTGGAGAAGGACCTTGGAGTCCTGGTGGACAACAAGTTATCCATGGGACAGCAATGTGCCCTTATGGCCAAGAAGGCCAATGGTATCCTGGGGTGCATTAAGAAGAGTGTGTCCAGCAGATCGAGGGAGGTCCTCCTCCCGCTTTACTCTACCCTGGTGAGACCTCACCTGGAGTATTGCATTCAGTTCTGGGCTCCCCAGTTCAAGAGGGACAGAGATCTACTGGAGAGAGTCCAATGGAGGGCTACGAGGATGATTAAGGGACTGGAACACCTGCCTTATGAGGAAAGGTTGAGAGACCTGGGGCTTTTTAGTCTGGAGAAGAGAAGACTGAGAGGGGATCTGATTAATGTGTATAAATATATGAGGGCTGGGTGTCAAGAGGAAAGGGGCAACCTCTTTTCACTTGTGCCCTGCAATAGGACAAGGGGCAATGGATGCAAGCTGGAAGTTCAACCTCAACATGAGGAAGAACTTCTTTACCATAAGGGTTACAGAGCACTGGAACAGGCTCCCCAGAGAGGTTGTGGAGTCTCCTTCTCTGGAGACTTTCAAGACCCATCTGGATGCGTTCCTGTGTAACCTGCCCTAGACTGGTCCTGCTCTGGCAGGAGGGTTGGACTCGATGATCTCCAGAGATCCCTTCCAACCCCTAACATTCTATGATTCTTTTTTTTTTATTAATTAAAGAAGCAGTAGATCTGCAGACAGGTTTGTTTATTGAATGATATCCTGGAAAATTGAATTTTATTCCTACCAGTGCCACAAATTTCTACATCATTTTAGGCAAGTCACACTAAACTTTTCACAAATCATTCATTTAGGTATTCTTCATTTTCTGGAGGAACCTAAGATCTGAGATTGTGCTACTTCTTGGTATGTCAGCCTAACTTCACAGAATCACAGAATCACAGAATCACAGAATCACAGAATCACAGAATGGCTGGGGTTGGAAGGGACCTCTGGAGATCATCTAGTCCAACCCACTGCCAAAGCAGGTTCCCTGAGAGTTACCACTTCAGGGATTGTCTGACGTGAATTTCCTTAATCAGTGGAAAAGGTGATGAACTCCAAAAGCAGGGTTACAAAATGGTAAATCCTAACAGTCTGCACTGAGAAGTTACTGCAGGTCTCTTAGGGTTCTTCTCTCCTGCTGACTTCTGTTCAGAGGAAGGGTTGTCTTGACAGTTTGTCTTCTCAGTGCTTCTCATAATTGTTTATAACAGGCTCAGGTGCTGATCATAGTGTGCCTCTTTCCACTGAAACACCTCAGCAACCTCTGTGCCATTGTTCTTTAAAATGCTGTAAACAAAATGCCTTAGAGGCCAGCCACTATTCAGACAACTAAAAAAAAAACAGTCTGGTTCTAGTGAAGTAAACAGGAATTTCTGTGGATTTTTTTTTTTTTTTTAAGGAGCAAGAATGGCTCTGAACTTTTCTAAATTTAGGGATGAAATCCTGGTCCAACTGATATGACTTAACATTTTGGATTTTTTAATGACTAGAATTTAACGCTCCAAATTTTTGTGGCATATGATAGTTTTCAATCCTTCATCCACTAAAACTTCTCAAAATAGTGAAATTCATCCATTCATCCATTACTGATGTGGCAGTCCACTGTTCCTCTGCGCATATGGAGAGAGTTCTATTATTAATAGAAAAACAAAGCAGTGTTAAGAATACTGGGTGTATTTATAACTGAGACTTCTGAAATTCCTTTGAGTGTGATATGTCTTTCATCTGTTCCAGCTACTGGTAAGGAATAAAGTTTCTTAAAACCACTGCTGAGTTGAAAGATCTTTCCTGTATTCTTTCTTTTTCTAATTATAACTTGTTAGCAAGTTACATGAGTTTATGTATTATATTGCTTTATCCAAAACTCTGATTTCACCTAAAGAGAGTATCTGAAGAAATAAAAATTTCACATAAGGCAATATCCACTTGAGTGTGTCATTTGTTTCATAAAGATGGGCAGCATCTTCCCTAAGCCTGAATAGCTCCTTATAAAAATGTAGTGTCTTTTTTCAGCAGGGTATTTTCTGGAGACTAAAAATGTACTTTGAAGTGTCCTAAATTTTAAAACACTCCCTGATGCAGAAAGTGTCTGCTCTGGGCTTCTTTAATATCTGCGGTTTATATTTTGCAAGAGGGTCCTGTGTTATAAATACATTATTTTAATTGTTAATCACATTTTATTATTGCTTTATCAGTCATTTTGTCATATATTCAATAATTGCTACTACTGTGCAGTACTGAAAACTTTTTAGTTGAGCACGTTTAGAAGGAGAAGGAAAATTAGGTTGTTATGTAGCAAGGCAGAGACAAAAGCTGGGCTAGTCCTGTATTTGCACTCTTTATTTTGATGTGTTTATTGTGTATCAGTAAATGTCTTCAGCATTGATACTACTTTCAATTTTTATACTTGCTTTAAGTCACTGATGTATGTGTATATTACAAACGTTCCTTGAATAAAAATGTTCTTCACTACTTACACACTGCACTGAAGTCTACTACTCATTTAGCTGAATTCCTTTTATATTCTCACACAGCTGACAAAAGTATTCTACTTCTTGCAGTCAGTAATGCAAAGTTTAAATTGGAAACTCAGATCCTCGGGTCTTAAAAATAATTCCCTAACGTTTTATATCTACTAATCACATTATCAGAATGGGGATATTAAGGACTGTGATGTAGCATCACCTTGTTTCCATGATTAACTTAGCTTCCCAGGTTTTCAAGGAGATTCTGCTGCAGATGAGGTCTAAAACATTAACTTTAATGGATTAATCAAGATGAAAGAGAGTGAGTGATCTGTCCAAATGTGCATTGATTCATCTCAAAAACACTTAGAAATGGGAATGCTACCGAAAGCCCAGCAGTTGTAGATTTATCAGTATATAAAACCTGAGAGACTAATTCATTCTGAATTGTCAGATTAGCAGATCAGACGCCATTTTCAAACCCAATTAGATGTGTTCCTCAAACAAGGAGAAAGTAATTTCTCTAAGGGCAGATTTTATCAAGTGCTTCTCAATAGTTTCGGGGATTAATGCTAAGTAATAAGTAGATTTATCACATTATTAACTTACTAATACCGTGTCAAACAAGCATCACTCCCCTTTGCCCTGCTGTAATAGCTACATGTCTGATGTCATGCTTATTTTTGTTAAAAATTTTAATTAAAATTCTAGACATAAAGAAGAGAAAGTGCTCTGGGCTTGTTAGGTTGTATTTTTATTTTAATTTTAACATCAATGTTCTTGTCTTTGTTTTATATATATTTTTTCTCTAATCCAAAATGATATTATCTGTGATTGCACTTGCTTTTGAATGTCCAGTTTTGCTTTTCTACAGGCAGATGGCTACCTTTCACTGCTTGACAGTCCCTTTCGTCAAACACAAGCTGATCATCAGCCAGTATTAGGAAGATACATCTTTTTGTGATAAAATCTTGCATAGTTGTCCAAGGGATAGGACTGGCAGAAGGCGAACAGACCATTTCTTTCATAGCTTTTGGAATGAGGCATGGTCAGAAATAGCTTTGTCATTGCTGCACCTTTAGATCAGGAACTTTCCTTTGGGAAACACATAGATTATAAATCTTTTACTTTTTTTATAGACTGGACAGATAGCTTTCTGTGAGTACCACTCTTTTGCATTTGTAAGAATTTATTTTATAAGAATTTATTTTATAAGGCGCCAAATTCTTTAAGAAGAGGGACAAATATGGCACTTAAGTATAACATTAAAATGTTAGTAAATTACTGGCAACATGCTGGCACTCCTGGAAAAGAACACAGTTAGTATATAATCATTATATCCTTTTTCCAGATTTAGGCCTTTTCTGTCTCTGTTTAAGAGGGTCTTTTTATATTGTTACTACATTTTCAACATCCATGAGTCAGAACACTGAGTCCTGATCCACACAACATTTGATGGTTCAAAGAAAAGTCTTTTGCTTTGCTCCAAACTATTGTTTGTTAGCAGTGTTGAGAGATCTAAAAGATAGGCTGAAAAGTCTAGGAACTGAGGAGTGATCAAATCAAGTATTTGAGTTTCCGGAACAGCCAAAGATCTTTTTATTGTTGAAAGAAGGAAAAAAAGAGAGTTAGGTGCCAGGTTGTAGCTCTTTTGCAACAGCAAGAAAACTTTCTAATCTTACATTTTGCAGCTCCACAATTTTTCTAAGTTACCATATAGTCTCTCACAGTCCTAGTAATACCACCTGAACTGTATGAGAGTCAGTTTTGTGTAGAAGTGGAAAAAACAACTTCCATTGGAGGATATTTTATTCATCTCTTGGGTCTGTACACTATATATTGCAGTAATACTAGTGGAAAAAATACCTACTTAGTAGCTTTCATGTTTATGATACAGTGTCTTTCATGGTTATGTTTATTAATTATGCATTTAAAGATACTTTTTTCCCTCTCCTTCCCTCCCCGTTGTAACTCCATGGCACAAATTGTCATTTCAGGACAAGATACTTGGCAGTGTCAGAATCACAGTCATAGTCATAGTCATTATCACAGATGTCAGAATTAGGCCAGGAATAGTCAGGATATTTTAAATAAAATAATTTTGTTGGTTTACCTAGCCTCACAGTAGGGCTTTGATTTCCATTTTTGCACTTCCATTAATATTTTAGAACAGCAGTAGCACTGGAAAGTTTAGGACATTGGGTCACTTTTTCTGGTGTTTGATGTAGGTTGCATTATTTTCATCATGATGACAGATAATCAGCAACAAGAATGGAGCTGATTGAATGTTGATTGAAAGCTGATGAATGAAGCTGTTTTATAAGGTGCTCCTGAAGAGCAAGTGAGGTGTGTGTGAAGCATCGGAGGCAAGACAAGTGTTGAATCTATACCTGCCTGGCTGCAAGACCATGTGAAAAGTGCTGTCTCCCACTATCCTTCTTTTAAAGCAAAACAGCTATCAACATTGCTTTTTTACCTCATATTGTAAGATTATATATATATATTTTGTTTTTGCATGTGTCTATATGTGTAACACTTAGATTTGCTTTGGAAGTATCCGCTGTATCATGTGAGGCAGAGCACTGAGTTGTACTGCCTAGTCTTTGATCCTGATCTGGTTTAGGTGTCTAAAAAGAGATGCTTCTGGGCATCAGGAGTTCTAGTGTGTCGATGCAGTTATGGCATAACTTCACAGGGCTGCACAATTGAGATAGATAGATGTTTCTCCTAAGGCTTACAATATCACTTGTTTGGATCTAGCCCAGTGAGACTTTAGGTTACTCTTAAGGCACTTTGTCTAGTTCTTTTTCTTTTTTTTCCTGAAGTGTAAACTTTCCTCTGAGACTTTCAGTTGTAAAGATTATACATTATTAGCCTCATTAAGAAACCAACAGGGAACTTGCTGGAAAATAAGCTCAGATGAATGAATTATCATAGTTATTAATTTATTTTATGCTTGAAGACTGTGTTACCCTCCTATCTTTTCAGAAAACAGCAGTTGGCTTGCTTTCATTTTGTCTGTTTGTTTTTCTTAAACAGCTGTACAGGATTGTAAACCATTTTGTTCTCTGTAGAACAATGCTGTAAATCTCTATGTCTTTGTACTTAGGTTTGAGTCATTTTTCCTTACATCAGTCTTCTTTTTAATGTACAACATCTTAATGCGTGGTGCTGGAAACGCATGATTTATTTGTGATAGTCTACTGCGGTGTAGGATTTTATTTACTTTATTAATAAAAACTCATCACCTTTACCTTTTCTGTGGGAGGTGAAAGAGCTTAATTCCCTCTGACTCAAACAGTACTAATCTGCAAACACAGATGAGCCAGGAGATGTTTTTTGTCATTCCTCTGTATAAACTCAGGCTGAAAAAGATATAGATATTAATATCTCAAGATAAAAATACTTAACTAGGAGCCCATATTTTTTTTTTTTCTAACTGAGGGATCTAAAAGAATGATATACTATACAGCATTTATGGTTTTGCTTTTTTTTGCCATTTATTACCATGACATTAACTGTAATAATAAACTAAAAGACAGCAAATAAAAATTTCTTACCTCTTCTTGATTAGTTTATGACAATTCTACCCTCTCAAAGGTTTGACAGTATGGTGAGAATGGAAACATCAATTTGTATGCAATTTTTATTTTCTGAATAATATTCTATAAAGCTAACTATGGACAAGTGACAAATAGAACTGTACATGCTTATAACTAATTACTTTTCAAAGGAAAAGGGAAGTAGGATGGAGGTATGAAAGAAAGATGGAAAGAAAGAAAGACAGAGGAAAGGAGGAAGGGAGAAAATAAACATAGGGTCCCTAATTTCTTTTTCAACATAAGACAGTAGCTGCTCCCTTTAAAGGACTGTGGCTAGATGCTTTGATTCTTAGTTACTATTTAGTTCCCATTTGTAAGATGTTCATTTAAGGAAGAACAGTAAGTTTCTAAAGATCACTATTTGTGTATCAGAAAGGTACACATCAAAGTACTGTATGAAAACCATACTAATACTGTATGAAAATCGTATTAGTTTTGCACACACCATCTCTCACCAGGTAAACTCTCACGATTTCTTTTGTGTTTCCTTCAAGTCTTGTGTACCTCTTGACTATAAATCTGACAGATTCTTTGCTGACTCTGTGGTTTGTTGTGATAGGCTGCTGGCTCGTCTATGAGTTACCTTACCTCAGTAAATTCATCCTGCGCAGAGCTTGTTTTCACCTTTGCTTTTATATAATGTTATCCCAGAGATAAGTAAACATATCCCAGTTCAAGTAAACAGAAGAGTCCACCTTCAGAGAAGTGAAAAAAGCATTTCTCACAGCATATTAGAATAGTGAGGAATTGTCAAAAGGAGGTGGCCATAAATGCACAGTTCAGATAACCTCAGTTACCCATGTGAATGACAATTGAGTAGCAGTATTGAATAGGCATCTCATGGAAGTTAGACTCCTACCATGTTACTAGAATGCTATGTTTATTTTATCGACATACACATTTTGCAAGTCTGCATTTATTTGTGCATTGATATTTTGACTAATCCATATTAATGAAATTATATACAGAAAACTGTAACTTAATTACGTGGTAAGCAGGAGTGATGCATTGCAAAGTTATCTTAATGTACTTGCACGTCCACAGAGAATATTGGCAACATCTGTTAATCTACTCACCATTGTATTAGTAGTGATTGACAAAACCAGCAAAAAACAAGCTCTCCCTCCTATCATTCATGTAGTTGTAAGTATGTATTGCATTTTACTTTACACTAGGAAGAAGTTTGAAATAGAAGTCAATGATATATAGTTAATGGAAGAATGAAACCCTTTTTGTGTGTGTTTGAAGAAATAACCCTCCTAGTTTTTCTTTGCCTTTGAAGTTTTCATTATCAGGAAGACAGAAATTCAGAGTAAAAGTAGCTAGATCTACTAGGCACATCCTTGGGTCCTTCCAAACAAACCTGTGAAAAATGGCAGAGGTAACAAACCACTTGTTCTTCCTTTAGCACTGAAAAAACCTGGTTCAAATCACAGTGGTCACAGATGTCAAATTCTTCTGCTACTTGCCTTTAACATAGTAAGTCATTATATGAAGTCAAGAATTAATAGTCGTAATGCCTAATATCCTATTTGCGTTTGAGGATGTATTTCATCATAGTATAAATTCAGATGTTTTCCAGTTTCGTAGTACATGCCCAAACAGTGCTCACTGCACTGCAATGACATACATGAGAAAAACTATAGAGGCAAGACAGTCAATACAGACAAAGAGATACTTTCTTTGTGTTTGTTAGCATATATGCTACAGTTCTAGGGGTGACTTCAATTGCAATAGGAACTGATAAACATGGGAGAATTTGGTATGATACTAATTGATTTACAAGAGTTGAATGATGTTTATTCTCTCTCCCCTCTCTCCCTTTCTCTCTTGTTTTACTTTTTCTTTTTGGGGAAAATGAGGCTTAGGAATTGTAACCTAAAAGAGAGAGAGAGAAAAAATCCATTTTACAAAAAGGAAATCATAGCCCAAGATTTATGGACCTTGTTGTTTACCAATCATTCTGTAATACTAAAAGTGACAGTTGTGAACATTTTTAGTATTTTGAAGTGTTAGGATTTTGGGGTTTTGAGGGGTTTGGGTGATGATGTATTTTTTTTGTCAAAGCAACAAGGAAAAGACAAAGTCTGAAATTATTGACCAACTAGCAAATTATAGACCATCCATCACATCTTGTAATATGGCTTATGATATCATGGTATGTCCATTCTAGGAAAAAAAGTGTTTTTTAAAAAACTTCCTGATGGTACTATTTACTGTTTCTACATGTATTTCTTGACCTGGTCCCTTTTTGCTTTTAGTCCCTTTTAATCACTTCTGTATATTGCAGTCTTCAAAGTGATTCTGAGGGTAAAGCAAGGTAAGTGAAATGAAGAGGATGTTTATGATGGAGTTCAGCTTGTATAGAAGTGAGTGTGCATATGAGTCTAAATTAAATACTTATTATGCAAGCAGAACACGCTGCTTTGAGTTGCTAGAAATAATCATGAGGACTGAAAATGTTATTCATTCCAGAACAGTTCCAGTGTTTTAGTATACAGAAATACTGTATATTTTTTTCTTTTTGAGGAAATTGGAGATTTTCTGAGAATTAATACACCTACAGCTTTTAGTTCTATTACCTTTTATAGGCAAGTATTCTTTTGATAAGTGTAGTTTAGAGAAGATATGTATTTAATTGTTACAGAAATCTATTCTCAAATTGTAGTACAGGTGGGCTTCATGAGAAAATAAGGTAGATGGTAGGAGCAACATCTTTAAGTTGCTTTTCTATGAGCTAAATTGTTCCTATGTAAGATTTTAATAAGCTTTCCTCCTTTTTAGCCTATTAGAGGGCATAGTTGCAGCCTCCCTGGTCTTTTTAGTAATATTTAAAAGAAAAACCATTTCAGAAGTAACAGGAAAAAGTGATGTTATATCTTTGCTTCCCCAGCAGGTACCAAGTTCTGTTGAGAGGAAAAGTTAGTTATGCAATGGCCGTTAAGAAATTCCGCAGAGCCTGGTGCTAGAACAGCTGCAAGGGCTCTACCAGTGCAATTCCATATCAGTCAGCCCCTTTTAGGATTGTCATAACATGCTATTTATTGCTAAAGGAAAAACACTGTTTAAATAAGTAAATTACATTAACCCTTTCTCCTTAGTCTGACAAATTTATTCCATCACTGTACTTCCCAGGTGTTCCAGCATACAAAATATAAACCTGAGATTTGAACTGAAATGTCTTTTCAGACTTCTTGGATGACCTTGGACAGGTGGAGTTGGATTCATCTCTCTTTAACTTCAGATGGCTGCATCTCAGCTAATCATCGTAAACTCCCTCTATTCATTAGAGAGAAATGGGCACTACTGGACTTGGTTCATCTCAACTGTTTTAGACAGCCACTTTTAGATGAGAGGAATGTCTGAAGTTTCACGGGATATATTCCATCCCCTTTGTTGCAGTGCCCTTCTGGGAAATAAAGAAAAAGGTTCCATAACTGCCATATCAATGTATAAGAAGGGATAGATAATAGTAAGAGGTGACTGAACCTTGATAGTCCATCAACCCCAAAAGATTCTGATTTATCTGTCGCCGTAAATGTGCAGCAGTATGGACAATGAGTAAAACCAGAGGGAAGGTACAGAAATGGGATGAGTAATACATGACTGTAGACTAGGAGTTTGATCCAAAGTGCTGATGCACTCCATGAAGCATAGCAGGATGGGACAGCTGAAAACTAAAATGTGGCAGGATTGTCCCACCAAATAAAGATTATTTTGGATTGAGAATAGTGAAAGAAGAAGTTGAAATGGCAATAGAAAAGAAGATGGTATTGAATGCCATATATAAGCATATGCAGAGATGACATATTTTTCTCAATTATTGCAGTTTATTGATATATTTAGGGAGGAATAATTTTCTAATTACTTTTAAAAACTTGTACCACTAACAAAAACTGGTTCTATGTGTTATGCTCATCACGTATATGGATGGTAACAGTTGAAGGACAATGTAAAATCCTGTGTTACATAGTAAAGCTTGTTCCTCACTCTCTGGATGAGCTTGCACTCTCAATTTGAAGACCTTCTATTAAGAAACTTTTCTCCTGGCTGCACTGCTTCTCATTACAGAAATCCTCTGTGTAGCAATCAACCAAGTCTATCACCTAAAACACTAGCTTCTGGACATTATTATTATGTAATAAGTTAGAAGACACTGTTCTTCTGACCATATGGATAAGTGTATTGTATTAGTTTCTCAAAATGAAAAAACAGAATAACCTGGGGAACTAATGAAAAACTAGGCCTTTGTAGTCTCTAACCTGGAATCTACATTTCTATATTTATAATCTCAAATTATCTCTGCTGTCCTGTATGTAAAAGTACAATATATAAATTGAAATATAATAAAAATGTTAACCTTGGACATAGTGTGAAAACTACTTGCATGGCACTTCATTTGCATGTAAAGCTACAATCTGTACTGATTAACTACATTAACAAGATCTTTCTCATATTTCTATGTTCATGTGAAACTCCACTACTAAATTGCTCTCCTTTTCATGCATAGCCCTAATGGATGTCATCCTATGCTACAAGAAGTGTGAGGCTTCCTGAGAGTTCATGAGAAAAGTTCCTGTGTAGTTGATAGGCTTCTTCAGAGCATAGTTTAGAAAACCAAATTCATGCTCTGGAGGGGATCTACTCTTCTTTGGGTGGGAAGGGAGATTAGCCCCCCAGAAGGAGAATCTAAAATTAACAGCCTAAAGCTTAGAGCCACTTTCCTTTTTTCTTGTTCTCTCCTCTGTTGTTACCCAGTTTTAAGAGCGGATTACTCAGCTAGTGGATTGCACTTCTCAAGAAATATAGAGAAATCTGTCTGGGGATCCTATTATTACAGTCTAAAGAGAAGAAAACTTTTTTGTAACTCCTCATAAGCCTTTTCTTTTTAAGGTCAAGCAGTCACTATCAGGATTTTTTTTTGTTTGTGAGTTGTTTTTTGTTTTTTTTTTTTTTCCTTTGTTTTTTTTTTTTCCATATACACATACTCTGTGCAATATATATAGGCTTCTTGTTGTTATCAATACTTGAACAAACCAGACCACAAAACTTTTCCTATAGGAAAACATTGGGGCAGTAAAACTTTTCATCATTCAAGTAAGCCTTAACAAAGCAAGAAGAATGGAAAGAATATGGAAAGGTGGAATTTTTTTTTCTTCTTTTTCCTCTACCAGTGAAAAACAAATGGAGTGCTTAGTTAAGGTTGCTGAAGCTGCCTTCATGACATTGATTGACTTACTTTGTTGTAGTTCGTTGGTTATATTTCAAGACTAAAACCAAAGCTTCTCTGGAGAGTATGGAATTAGGTCTGTAGATGTAGTGAGCCAAGGATTACAATTTAATAGATATTATATTCCTTCCCATGGATGATTGTCCAGATGCATTTGTATATTGAAGATAAATTAATAGTAAGAGGGCCCTTTTTGTTGTTGTTAACAAATACAGAAGTGGTTTATCAGACCTTTTCTTATCCAAGAGTGTGAGAGGGGGAAAATTCAGTAACATACAATCAAAGTGTCAGATTAACAGAACTGGAAATGTGAATACCCTTTTTAACAAAAAAAGAAAAAAGCTTAAAATCAAATAGTTGCCTGTGCTAACAGGAAATTTCTCACTGACTCACATGAAACCAACCTTTTATGTCTTATTTTCTCACAGAACAGGCAATGTCAGTTTATTTCATTTGTTGACATATTCTACCAGAATTTGTTTTGAACTAGGTATCATTTGACCTTAGATTTATTTTTTTTTCCATCCAGCAATATTATAATAATTACTACATTTGAGTTTTGTAAGGATTGCATTAGACTGGTGACAATGGAAATACTACGTGCATTTAAATAATCAGGTTTTATTTCATTATAAGGGTTAAAATATGTTAAAATATTTTGCCAAGATGCAAAATGCTTAGCAGATTTAGAAAAGAGTATACCCATAAAATTCATGAGTGCTGTCCCACAACAAGATGTGATTACTGCATTCCAACAAAATGCTATTTTTACTCATAAGTAGGATATGCAATACAATGTTCTGGTGGTTTTTCCCTTTAATATTATACATATAGCAGCCTTTTAGTATAATTTCATAAGTTATACAGTACATGCAGTAAGTGTGATTATTCACTCCTCACACTGTTCACCATTCACTTAAGCAAATAGCCTCTAGTCATGATTTTGAAAGTAGATGTGAAGAAGATTGCATTTCCATAATTAAAAATAAAAATCAAATCCCTCTTCTGTCTTCATTTTTAAATTGCTTCTGTCAAACTGTACAAATGTACCAAAGAAAAATGATTGAAGTTCTTAAAAAAACCATTCATAATACTTGGTCTTGGATGAATAATAAAAAGGTAGATCATTACAGATTATTATTTCCTCATTCTAATTAGATTATACAAATCCTTAATGCTTTACATGGGTATACTATGGTATAGCAATCATAAATCCCATGCATTTTTACACTGCTAAGCATATATAGGATAGCTAATAAGTAGCTCAACAAGGTAATCATGCAATTCAATCTTGAAAAGTAATATATTTTCATGGTAGCTCCTTTAAAAAAAATAATCAGGATTATGCTCGTTTAAAATAAATTATCTTCCAGTATCTGTCTTCACTTGTGTTAAGATGGAACCTGACTATTTCGCAATGTTTTTCTTTCTTGGATCCAGCTGTTACTGTGTTGTAAATTGAAAATGCTTTTTCTTTGTATATTTTATTTTACTCATGATATTTTCTTTGACTTCCAATTATAACATTTATTCAGCATTTCAGGGCTCACTGATATGTCCTTTTAAAACAATTGCAGCTTTAATAGGGCACAGAGCTGACATTTGTCTACAGATCAAATCAATTTCACAGTCAGAGCTTTTGTTTCAAATTATATAGTCTGAATACTATCATCTTGTCTGTCTCTACACTTACTTTAGCTTTAGTAATTGTATTCTGATGAGAAGATACTTCTGATACGTGTGTGTATGTGTATTTTTACAGTTCATGCAGCTTTAGGAAATATGTGTATACCTGGTCATGTATTCCTGAGTAGAAGGACATCGTGAATGACATCTCTAAAGAAATGGGTGATATAACTCAGCATAGCTATGCTGAGGTTAGTGAAGATGTACTGATTTATGCCAGCTGAGATTCTGGCCAATAAGGATAACAAGCAAACTTTTTTTCTCTTGACTTCTGTTGTGCTTCATTGCTTAGTGCACCATGAAGCATCCAGCACTAGGATTTCATGTTGGCTATAGCAGCAGTACAGCGGTGGCATCATGACTGACAGATATGGTTACTACCACCCCCACAAATGCTATTCTATGCTCAGATAGACTTTCATCTGTAAGCATCTGCAAAATGGAAAATCTACATTTGAACTATATACGTTTAATATTAGACTCTACAACCTCTATTTTATTCTATTATAATTACCATCAAGACATTCTAGTTTTAAATTTAAGGTGGATTGTTTATAAAATAATTTTTTGCTGTTTTAAATGAGTCACATCTGAAATTAATACTATGAAAATGAAAAAAAAAATCAAGATTGCTTCATTCCATCTACAAGTGTGCCATTTATTTACCTTTATCTCCTTTAATTGTTTGTACAATGTAATATAAATTTCCATTAAAAGGCTGTAATATATAGATAGCAAAGGAAGCAAAGCAAACATCCCACAGGCATTTGAAACAGACTTAAAAATTAGTTTTAGGAGTCAAGCTTCAGAGGTCTCTAATAGGGCATTCAGCTGTGACAGCTTTGCCCACTGAGTAGCCACTGTGTGCTGAGATATATATGCTCTGAAGGAAGTTGTTTCAGTGGATTGAGTCCTCTGATTTCTTTTATAGTAGGCAGGATGACACTTTGGGTGTCCGTCTAAGGGCATTTAGTTACTTGATTCTGATGTAAAACTACATGCTATGAATTGTACAAATATATTTTCTAACTGAATGGTGTTATTGAGCATTACAGTGATATTTCTGTGTAATCACATAGGCAAAACCAGAAATAAGAGCACAGATGCAGGAAGTGAGTAATAATGGCCTAATCATTTTGGTATGCTGATAGCAGTAAATTTCCCTGGATATTCCCCTGACAAGGTTATACTACTGGTAAGCCTTCTTTGAGATGAAAGCTGGTGTTCATTACGAAGTATTTGGATTCGTTAGAAATACATTATCACCATTAAATTACTCTTGTTGTTTTGAGTGACATATATAAAAACAGTGTCAAAAGCTAAGAAGAGACATGGCTATGGATCTATTCAAATTGTTCATGTCCTTCCTGCCCACATTAGTAAGCAATGATTCATCAAAAAAAAAAACCCACCCACAAAGAAAAAGCAACTAAACAACCAACCCCCCAAAAGAGTCACCACCAAGTGAACTCTCAAAGAAATAAAAGTCAGTCTTTTATTTGTCTGGTAAAAAGAAACTTTACACATAAGTGTGGTACATTCAGTAACACCTGTAGAATGAAACTTTTGCCCTCTCCCAAAGAAATATATCCTGCCCCTCTGTAAAGTTTAAGCAAGAGGTTCAAGCTGAACAAAACTGAACAAAAACTTATTGGTTCTTTTACATCTATCTGTCTATATATTGATTTATCTACCTGTTTATGCACACAGACACGAACATACTTAGGCATGCATGTATGGTAGGTGGGGCAGGTGAGAGAGAGAAAGAAAGGATTTTATTTTCTTAGCTAGACAGAGCACATAGATTTCACTTTTGCAACTCCTTTAAATATCGAGCTTGATTTTTAGTTTTACTATATCAACACAGGTTCTCCATCTCCAAGTGTAAAACACACAGTTATTAAGTGGGACCAGAGGACTTCCAGAGATAAGCTCTGTTATGGCAACCCTAATCCGGTAGACTTTACAACCCAGGTGATTTCTCCTTTCAGTCTGTTTGATGCCATTCCCATTTTCAGGTCCAGCCTGTGGCTAGGACGGCATGTATTCCAGAGGCATACGTACACACGCATACACACACAGGTGCATGTGTACACAAACACACCGCACACTGTGAGGCACAACCAACCACATGGACCAACAAAGAAAGCTGTGCCCGAAGTGGCATGAACCCCCATGAACACCCACAGTGCTCTCTTGTCCAGCTGATGAGGATAAGAGCTTGCCAGTGGTCACTCAGTGACACACACACATGCATGCAAATGGATCAGGAGCTGCCCCTGCATATGTGGTCTATCCAGGGGCCAGACCCAGATCCCTATCTCCTCAGTTGCTGGCCTTGGTGCTCCTGTCCTACATCCATACCCAAACTTAGTATTTCTGATACCATTACTTGGTAATCTTAGCCTTATGGCATTATTTGATATGGCCTTGTAAGGCTCTTCCCTCCGCAAAAGGTCCCTAGTTCTCGCCTTAACGTACGCATGCAGTTTGATCTTTCTCACAGGGCTCCCCTTCACCAGTGCTCTGTGTCCCTTTTGTCACCTTCTCACACTGTTCTTTACTATCTTCAACAATTTCTTGTATTCAGTAGTTTCTTGCGGCCTACTGAGTTATCTAAATCTCAGGCCAGGATGGATGTCTGTCTGCATGTCATAACAAGCTCACTCTGTGTGTTTGGGTATAGGTCATGTATGCACTCTGTATGTTGCTTGATTGACTTGGATGCTGCCTTGGGGACTGCCCCTTTTCTTCCATATCCAGACATTGCACAGTGATGTATTACAGGTTATTCCACTGCTATTTCCATCACCATTACTGGGATCCTGCTTTTTTACCAACTCATTTCATGTTTGATGCCAGAGCAGTCCCTTCTTCTCCCTTTTTAAGCAGTTTCTCTACTTCTCTTACTCTCAACTCCAACCATCTTGTAGCTTGGTCTCAGCCAACTGACAACTGTCAGCAATTATGAAATCAGTGAGAATATGCTTGCCAAAGCTGAAATTTATTGAGGATGCTCTGCACTCCTCCTGCAATATATGCTAACCTACCACCATCCCAAATTCCTCATACCAGAAAATATTCAGAGGATTAGGAACATTTGTACGTTTTCTACACTACTGCTTTCCTATTCTCTGGTAAAGGGGCATGTAGAAAGAGGAGCTAGTGGTGGTTTTAGTCAGTCTGACACTTTGGCAAGGAGACGTGTTAACACCTTAAGTCCTTTCTAACCTGTTTTGGAGTCCAACTTGGTAAACAAATACTTTTAGAAAGGAGATGGAGTCGCAAAAAAGACTTAAATTCACCTTTCTGTGAGCACACGCATTTCAGCTTCTGAGCCCAATGCATTAATTCCAGGCAAGTTTTGCTGAATTATGTCTCTTTGTGTTGATGAAAAGCTTTATAAAATTAAACACACATTTTAGGACTTTCAGGTCCCCTGAGAGAATGCCACTTGAATATGGAGCTAGGGGGTCTTTCAGATAAACCCTGTGCTTTCACTATTCTGTCACCAAAAATATTTTATAAAGCTCCTTAATTCTCTTTCCTTTTCCAGGAAGATCACTGAGTTTATTTTCTACTGAAAGGAGAAGGTAGATTTAAGCAACTATTATATACATTGGTTAAGAACAGTATTATGCAGGATAAATACTTGTTACATTACAGTCTACATGAAGACACCATGGTACTTAGATTCAGAAGAGCTTTCATTCTTTCAAAGCTTACTTGTAAGATATGGCCTGAGGAAGAATAGTAATACCATAAACAAGTTTTATACAACCAAATATGTATGCATTTTTATCCTAATTTTACATGTTTGTAATTAATCCAGATTGCCGTTTAAATTGTTTTAAACAATTTATTATTAAGTCTAATGTAAGTTTTGAGAGATTTAGAGAAAAGTTTAGAGAATTTTTGGATACTTTGAGATAGTCTATGAATAGGAGGCAGACTGTGCTTTGTCATAGAAATACTTTTATGGAAAATGAGAAACTCAGGGGTAACCTGACACTTTCAAAATACGTTGCATTTATTTACTCAAGAGCTCTGAAGAACGAAAAGTATTGCCTAAAATGGTGTTTGCCCAAAGGTACTATTACTAATACTTATCGTGTTAATGCAAACATTGTGTCATTCCTTCTGTAAATCTTACTATGGAGAAACAAATAACTTTGCTCTGTCCACCTTGAGCAAGTTGAAAGTCAGCGAGAGGAAGTCTGAATTTACCTCCTGTCTTACCACCCAAGTTACCTGGCTGGAAAAGTAAAACATCATAAAGATGTGGAAGTTGTTTCTGCCATCCATACATTTAGATAGTTTCAAAATACTTATAAAAGATAAAATAGCTACTGAAAGCTACATAAACTTTCAGTTTGTTATGGGTGCTTGGCAAGGTGAAGTAGAAGAGCTGAAATAAAAACTATTTGTTAGTTTTTTGATAAACATGCATATGGTCTCTTAGAGGCCTTACAGATTCAGAATGGGTCATGGGAGGTGGTCACAGTCTGAGATCCCACATTACTCTCTCTTTGAAAAATATCTACACTTTGAATGGCTTTTCAGCTAAGTGGTAAAAAAAATCTTTAGATATGTCTCTCTGTATTTAAACATCAATTTTATATGTATTTATATTTTATGTATGTACATATGTATAATAAATGACCAGAAAAAGTACATTGGAAGTGGGAAGGCAAGAGTGCAACAGAAATTATTTTAATCAGCTTTCTTTTCTGCCCATCATTAACATTTGTTTTTCCAAGTCACTATTGCATTCATAGGCAGATCTCCATCTTTATTATACCTTCATTAACCTTTGAAATCTCCTGTCTGTATACAGGAGCCTTTCTTTTGTTTAATTATCTGTTTAAAATTCACAAACGGTAGCTGCTGCCATTTTGGCTTTTTGACATTTTTTACCTGCAGACTGTAAGAAACAGATTTAGGAGTCTTGTTCTGCTTTTTCATGTTGCATCCTGATTTTAGCTGAAATACTGAGGCTGGAATTTGGTCATTCATTGTCATTCAGGAGTTGTTTGAGTTGTGCTTTTGTGCTTCTGGGATCAGCAGACCTCAGATGAATTACAGTCTTGAATGTAGTTTTGCAACCATATATTATTTTCCTTGCGCTGTCACTGCTTCTTCCTTTTTAGTACGATCATAAAATATCCCAGCTTGAACACTGTGTACAGGAATTCCATTTCTTTTTCTTGTAGATAGGATCACTTGGTTTGCAAGTCATTCAGTTCTCTTATCTATCAGTTGATCTATACTTTTTAAGGCACACTCTTCACTCTGCTATCTAGCACACTGCTACCTCGCAGCAAATATGAGATACCTGTATTTATTCCACCGTGCATTATTTGATGTACTTCATTCCTTTTTCCTTCGTGTCATCAACAATGTTTTCAGTTGCATTTCCTAGAACATCAGGCATAAAGATATGCACCCTTATCATGGTTGGAGTAAAATGTTTCTATTACTTTTTAGTCATTCAAGCAGTTCCTTCTTTTCTCCTAATCATATTATTAGCACTTAATAGCAGTTGCTATGGGAGCTACAGAACCAAACATTGGCTGAGGCTCGGTGGCAATACATCTATGTTAAAGGTAACATCTGGTCTTTGCTCCCTTGAAGGTAAGAGATGTGGTGAGAGGAATTTTAACTACTCATTCACAGAATCACAGAATCACAGAATGTTAGGGATTGGAAGGGACCTCGAAAGATCATCTAGTCCAATCCCCCTGCCGGAGCAGGATTGCCTAGACCATATCACACAGGAACGCGTCCAGGCGGGTTTTGAATGTCTCCAGAGAAGGAGACTCCACAACCTCTCTGGGCAGCCTGTTCCTAGTTCACACACTAGCTTGTTCCTCAGTACACAGGATGCTTCACTGCTAGGGAAGAAATGGTGTTGCCAAACTCCTGTGATCACATTTAAGGATTAGAAAGGTAGGAGGCAGACTGAGTTTCTGCCCTTGCTCCTGTCTAAATTGAGGTGGTTAAAAGAACGTGTGGTGCTTTTCCTGCCTATCTGGATTATTCATTAATGTTATCATTCTTTGGCTCATAACCTGCCTTCTTCAAACACACTTTCTGTTATAAGGAAGTCAGTCTGACTGAAAAACTCCTTGTCAAAATCTGCCCTTCATCATCTTTGTCGACTTTCTGCTTATTCCGAGCATGCAGCTTTTCTCATAGTCATTCCTTATTATAACACATAGGAGCACTGCTTGCCAGAATTCCCATGAGATAAAACCTTAGCTTTCTTTTACAGGTATCAAATATCTCTTTATTAATCTTCTGTAATTCTGATAGTCCACCTCTCTGGGTGCAGTTCCTTGAAACTTGTGCTTTGATAGTTTTGAATGTCTGTTAAAGAACTCCGAAGTTTAACTCCTGTAGTATCCATCAAAAACTCTAGCAGTGGAGCTGTATGTTTTTAACTGTCAAGCTGGTAAAGATTTCTCAGAGGCATTTGTTTCTTTGTGCTTTGGATTTTCTTTTTCATGTGTGTGTGATAATACTACTGGAATACATATAAATGTGAACTAAGCTAGCCAAAATAATTCTTTGTTGCCATGATACAGTCTTTGAACCACAATTTCTGCACTATGTGGTGTCAATTGTCAACCTCATCATTATAAGCAAGTTTTTGTGTTATACTTAACAGTTTTCAATCTTCTTGTCATACCAATTATTTTCACTTAGACAAAAGGGTCTAATTTTATTGGAAAATAACTGACAGCTTAATAATATTTCACATTTCTACAGTACCATTCTAAGAATTGCTCAGTACTTTACACACGTTAATGAATTAAACTTTCCAGTAACCTTATGAGGAAGTGTTATTATCTTCATTATACAGACATGGAAACAGTGGCATAGAGAAGATAAAAGACAAATAAGTTCAGACAGCTTATATGGAGCAAGAAAGGGAACAAACCCCGTATTTTTAGCCTTTTGTTTTGACCCCTAGGTCATGACTTTTGCTCAAAGAGAGGAAGCTTAAAACCTTTTTTCTACTGTTCTGGCTTAGGTAAGCAATGTTTTCCCATACCCTTCTCATTCTGTTATTAAGTGAAGGTTTATCCTTCTCTAGTAATCTGTGTTCCTGTCCCTACTCTACTGGTTAAGGAAGAGCTCAGTGAAAAAAAGGAGATGAGGAGAAGACTTAAAAGAATCTTTGGTGCTGAAATCCTGTAAAATAGATGCATGTCTGTCTGTCTGTCTCACTCTCTTTCTCTCTTTCTTTTTTTCTCTCTCCCCCCCTCCATCTTTCTCGCTGTCCTTTTCTTTTTCTTTCCTTATTTCCTTCTTTCTTTCCTTCTTTCTTTCCTTCTTTCTTTCTTCAAAGCTTGCTGTCTTCTAAAACCTGCTTAAAAGAACGGGTTGAACAGGCAGCCTTTCAGAACTGGAAGACTTAAGATACTTGCAGTGTGCTAGGAACTCTTTCAGACTGATTGGACAATCTGTATGAAATTTCATGAGATGGCCATCCATGCCATAGCTGCATGCAGCCCTTTCAGTATGTGATCAATGTTTAGGGCCAAAGTTGATTCCACCTAACTTCTGGTGTCCTTCAGAGGCCCCAGTGTTATGATCTTAATCTCTGTAAACACCCTTTATCACTAGTGGAGAGACATAAGAACCTCCAAAGAGAAGTTTTGAATTGTGCTGAGGCTGGGGGAAGAGTGGTTAGAAAGGGGCCTGGCGGAAAGAGACCTGGGGGTGCTGATCGACAGCCGGCTAAACATGAGCCAGCAGTGTGCCCAGGTGGCCAAGAAGGCCAATGGCATCCTGGCCTCTATTAGGAATAGTGTAGCCAGCCAGTCTAGGGAAGTGATGGTCCCTCTGTACTCGGCACTGGTGAGGCTGCACCTTGAATATTGTGTCTAGTTCTGGGCCCCGCACTTCAAGAAAGATGTTGAGGTGTTGGAGCGAGTCCAGAGGAGGGCAACCAAGCTGGTGAAGGGTCTGGAGGTTCTGACCTACGAGGAACGGCTGAGGGAGCTGGGGTTGTTTAGCCTGGAGAAGAGGAGGCTCAGAGCTGACCTTATTGCAGTCTACAACTACCTGAATGGAGGTTGTAGTGAAGTGGGAGTTGGCCTCTTCTCCCAGGCAACTAGCCATAGGACAAGAGGACATAGCCTGAAGCTTCGCCAGGGGAGGTTCAGGTTGGACTTTAGGAAGCGTTTCTTCTCAGAAAGGGTCATTAGATATTGGAACGGGCTGCCCAGGGAGGTGGTGGAGTCACCATCTCTGGATGTGTTTAAGAAAAGACTGGACATGGCACTTAGTGCCATGGTCTAGTTGACATGGTGGTGTCAGGGCAACGGTTGGACTCGATGATCCCTGAGGTCTCTTCCAACCTGGTTGATTCTGTGATTCTGTGATTCTGTGAGTTACTTTCTATGGAGAAAATGGTCTCTCTCCGTGCATGACAAGGGAAACTTGGTTGACTATGCTCCTCATTTAGAATAGTCAGTGAAATGTGTAAAATCAAAGGGGCTGCAGCAGGGATTTAGTGCAGAGAACTGAATGAATGTGCAAAGCTTTCTAGTACATGCAATGAAAACTAAGTCTGAGCTGATCTTCCCACAATGGAAACAAGTCTGCCAATATGTCAGTGCAGGTATGTGGCATCTCCCTGCTATAAAACCCTGTATTTCATGAAAGCATGTATAAAGTGATAGAAGTTTTTCTTACATATGCAGGTTAACTTTGTGGGAGGAAAGGACTAGCTGAATTACATCAGACTCTTAAGTTTTCTTTTTTAACTCTGATGCATAGGATGAAGCAAAAACAGCATTACAGAAGAGCAGGAAGATGTGCAGAAATCAACAGATGAGTAAATCACAAAGTGAGAAAAATCACGGGGTAGCACTGCTTCTGTAAAATTGCTAAGACAACGGTAAATTAGATTTCTGGGTTACATTAGTGACTCAAAGAAAATGCAGAAACACTGATGTTTACCTACATTCTGAGCAGTAACTCTGCAATCTCACATTAGTATTTTTAGTCACTTTTCAGAAAAGAAAAAGCCTCTGCTTTCCTTCATAATACTTTACTCTAGACTGAAAATACAATTACAATTGTGTATTATCTTTGAGGGCTGCGTAATCAAAAATGCTTAGATTGCCATTTGAACTGTGTTCTCTTTGCTATCATCCCTGGAAACTTACTCTGGACTCTCAAGAGACAAAATCTGTATTTTACATCTCATTAAAAAAATGAAGAAAAGGGAAAAAAATACAGAGTATACCCTCCCTTCAGTGCTTTATCCAGGCCTTTAATTTATATTAGTAGCTCTTTGCTCTTTCTACTGCCTGCAGTAGATTTGCACATGTGTCATTGATTGAAACACCAGACGTATTTCAGTACAGAACAAGCTGGAATGGAATGTGCTTGTTCATGTAGTGAAAACTATTTGCTTCACTTTACTATAGGCAGCTAACAACTGACGAAACTCAGCTTAGTCGGAAGAAGAGACTAAAAAGATATGGGGCAAGAGAATTGTGCTAATTTCATTACTTTAAAATATATAAAACAGGATCCATTTCCTAGAGATCCTAGTTAGAGGCAATTAGAAATTATATGAAACTGAAGTCTTTTACTTTTTGAATACTATCAATTAGCAGTGATAAGAAATTTAGTTATTTTTTTCATTTGCATTGGAACACAGTTGCTTAGTGCATGTCATAATTGCAATTCTTACTCTTGTCAATCTTATTCTGTAACATAACATCAGTCTTTGAACTTAGGCTGCTTTTTAATGATGTAATTTATCATTCTGAGAAGCAAGTGGAATTTGAATTAGAAGAATATTTGAAACATTCTCATCTTTTATAGAAATCTCTGTTTGTTTTTCTGACAGTTAGCATTAATGTAAATTATATGATGAACAGTCATCACAGTCAGAAACTGCTAATGTCTTGGAAATGTTGCTGAAAACTGTCCAAAAATCTGTCTCAAAAAAAAACCAGGATCAACATTTTGTGCAAGTCAAGGAAGATTTCCTTGACTCTAAAATCTGAATAAATCTTGATGATCTTCTAGTAATTGTATGTATGTGTTTTCCCAAAAAGGAAACTTTGAGGCAATGTGTGGCAAAACATGATATTGATTTACATGTGTCCTAACAAGGATAGTAGAGAATTAGGTCATTATGTTTGACATAGAGAAGAAACTGCAAATAGAAACAGTGTAACAATATAGGCTGTTATTTCTGGGAGCTAGAAGAGATTCTGGACTGTAGAATTTCAATAAATAAGTACATGTAGTTAAAACAGGTGTTCAGAATTGTATAGATTTTTTTTTTCCTGTTTTGACTTTTTTGTTTTGGTAAGCCCTCCTACAATAACTTTAACTCTTATTTTTTTTTATTTTTATGAAACAATAATCTGAACAACTCTAGCTGTATTGGGAAGTAAGACAAATCAGGGACTTTTTGTCCAATATGTACATTCTTTTTCTTACAGAAACCTTATAATGCAGACCTGAACTGTGGAGGCAAATCATGCAGTTGTGTAGGGTATGAGGAGTATTTAGATAATCTTGGGATGAAACTGAATATAGCAGAAGTTTTTTATGATAATTTTTTCATTTACAGAAAAGAAAAATTACATTAATGATCAATTAAAAGGAGTTCAAGTTGTGGTGCTTAATATTCTCACAGGCTTCTGTGTATAAGATGCACTTGCAGGAGAGGAATAGCAGTTTCTGTAAAGGACCATGCATCTGTAGCTACAGATTTTCCTGATGTGCAGTAAGCTGCAGGAATGCTGCACAGACCATTCCTATGCATTCCTGTACTTTAGTTTCCCCCTAATTTCAGTCTCTTAGCCACCTTTTTTTTGGTTGGTTTTTTTTTTCCCCATAAGCAAGTTAGGTTGAAGTAGGCAGCGTGAATTACTCTTGGCTTTGATATCAGTCATAAGTTTGGTGATACTTCAGTATAAAGGAGAAATAATAACAAACATCTAGTAAGTTTACTCTCTCATGGCTACGTATAAATACTATAAATAGTTCCAATTCTTTATGCAAAATATCTGGGTAATTTAATTTAACTCCCAGTTTTACTGCTTTGAAAAGACTTTTTACTCCCTTCTAGACCCTACTTGCCGTGACATGTTTCAGTCTGACATCAAAGCCTATTGATGGTCAATTCTCTGTTTTTGTTGTGTAGCCTCTGATTTCATTGCCAGTCCCTGACAATGTGGGCTGGAGCCTTGGCCAGTCAAAGATGATAGAAACTAGTTTATGCTCAGTAGGCAAAAAAGTTGGAGCAGGGGTTTCTGAAACTTTTTCAGTTGTCACACCACTTCCAGGTCAGTAATTTAGTGTGATTGTAAAAACTAAATAGCAAGTAACATTAACTTTGTTTGCAACTCTTTTGTACCTTTCACAAAATGACACCAAGCCTGAACAGAGAAAATTGAGGGACCATGTAGGAAGGTGATGAGAAGGAAATAGCCATATGTGATAAATAGGTACCAGGTAGGAGAGGCTTGAAGAGATTGTGTCTAGATTAAGGGTTGTCAGAAGATGAAGTCCAAGGAACAGTATAAGGTGTTGGAAGTAATAGGAAAGAGATCTTCAGCAGAGATTTTGAGGTTAATGAGGAAAAGAAAGGGGTTGAGGACAAAAGAGGAAAAAAATGATAAATGGCCTCACTTATCTCTTTTAAAAATTCCCTGATATTCTTGACAGAGATGGAAAGAAAAGCTAAAAGTGCAGAACAGCTCTTACAGGCCTATGTCTCCAAAAAAGAAAAGCTTTAATAGCTGTAAGTAACATTTATTATCTCAATTTTTAGTGGTGTGCTTGACATACCATCAGTGATACCACAGTTACATCAGGTTGGCCTAACAGTCAATGCTGTACATGAAAGGTGAGTGCTCATTACTTCGTTTTTTGAAAAATCTTTCCAAGTGAGCTGCTTTTGATCAAAGACACATAATTAAAGAATTAAGCAAGTTTACATGTAATAGACTGCCTGCAGTTCTCCACTGCATTTTTACCAAGCAATAGTCTACTTTACATGATTGTCTATTATCACAGAATCACAGAATCACAGAATGTTAGGGATTGGAAGGGACCTCGAAAGATCATCTAGTCCAATACCCCTGCCGGGGCAGGATTGCCTAGACCATATCACACAGGAACGCGTCCAGGCGGGTTTTGAATATCTCCAGAGAAGGAGACTCCACAACCTACTATTATACTCATTAGGAAACTAAGCAACCTGATTGTGTTTCTCTGAGAGGAAAGTAAATGAAAGCTAGAAAAGGTGTGTAATGCTTTAATGAGATGAGTGTGGGGCATGCTCACAGCCTGCTTGTTTTCATTTAACACATGCATCAACTTGTAAATTATCTTCAGCTCTCATGTGGCATAATGATCTTTTGCCATTTTGGTTGTGCTGCGCTCAGTGTTTGGCAAGTCATGGAGATGGCTGGTGTTCTGGAAGAGGCTTCATTCTCCCTGACAACAAAAGTGACACTGATTAGTTCAGCTTCTTAGTTGGGTCTCTATGCTATAACCCAGCTTGACATCATAAAGGCAACAGTTTTTTGTCGTTTGTTTTTTTTTTTCCCCTTCTTCTTTCTCTCTCCCCTCTGTCTCTTCTGGAACGCTTTCTGAGCAAATTCTTTGCTTGCAGAGCAATGTCACATTCTCTTGCGCTGGTTGATAAATATTTATGCCTGAGAACAGCATAAAGCTCTCTTTTGGATGCTTTCCCATTTTACAGGGTGCTGGCTTTTGGTCTGATCTCTGTATTTAGAAAACACTGTGTATACCTGCATGCTTTCTTGACTCAATTTCCTATTCCTAATGGATCTACAGCCAGTACTGCATGAGAACCATAGTGCATATTGCAATATTTCAATGAATTGTCAGGATTCTTAAATAAAGCAAAATGAAAAATAAGTGGTTTCTTTTCTAGGTGTATAACCACATTTTAAGGAGAACTTTATAGATATGCCTGGAAATGATATAGTACACAAAACATAAAGGCACTTTTTTAAGCACTGCGGTACTCTGATAAAACTGAACAACTATGAATGGAATTAGAAACAGCAAAAAATTAGAACTCCTATGGCAGTATTAATTCAGCCCCATTTCACAATTATGGGGGGTTTTCCTACCCCTTTTCTTAAACGTATTGCTGAGTTTTGCTTTTCTACTTAGATTTTCTTGTTAAACAACTTGGTGTAAATCCAGTAAAAAATATTTTCGTTATTAAATAAATTATTCTACTACTAATAGAATGCTGATGCTTTCTAAAAACATTGGTTGTGGAAGCTAGCTTCCTTTTTCCTCTCTAAAAGGAGTAATAGTCTATTCTGGATATAGTAGGTGTTCCCTGTCCTCAGTAAGGGACCTCTAACAGATGGTTCCATGGGAGAAATGCATACCCTCATGCTTCATACATACATGGTATGCCGTCAAGTGGACGAACACTTGTGAGAAAGATAAAGATGACTGGTTTTGATGCTGCATCTACCTCAAGGCTGAGTATACCTCTCCTTGAAACTTGTATGAGACCAACAGGTCATGTCTGGTGTCTCCACTTTTGTGTATTATATTTGCCTTTGAGGTATTGGTATGTGACCAGAAAGCTTGTCTAAGTTCCTTCGTGGAAGGATACTGGTGTCTTTTGTTGGCAGGGCAAAGAACATTTGTAGGTCACCTGAGCTCAGGCCATCTCTACGAGTCAGCACAGATAGGCAGAGCTGGCCAGGGAGCTCCCCAAGCTTCAGACCACTGTTTGATGTCAATCAGCTCAGCTGTGGGGTGGATTAGGCTGGCCAGCTTTCGTGGCTGCGTGAGCCACATTTCAACATCTCCATCTGGACAAGATCCAGAACTATGTACTATGTGCTTAGTGGGCTGCTTCGAGGGGTTACTCTGAAAGAAGCTCTTAAGTGGGCTGTTAAAATGCTCCTAATGTCTGCTCTGCTGTGGGGTAGGGCTGAGCTAGGTGTCCAGCTCAGTACCGGGGCAGACTGTAGTGTTTCTCTCACAGCCTGTCTGCTTCACTTTCTCTGATAGAGAATTTGGATTACCCCAAAATCTGCATGTCAACAGACTGCCCACATACTGCAATCCCAGCATGGGAACCAGATGTGAATTACTCGTGAACTGTATGTGGCTACCTCTTTGTCATCTTGAGATAGTGCTGATCACTGATAGTGCTGTGAAAGCTCTGTGATTATGTACCTAAGGGACGGTGTGATCTCTGTGTGTGTATATACACATATATACACATACATATACACTCCTAAAAGTAGCTTACAGGATTGGAACTTTAGTTTAAGGGTCAAAAACTTTCACTTTAATGTAGGATATACAGTGTGGCCACTGGGCAGGAACCTTCATGTCAGCATTTAGATTTAAATAAAATGTTAGCTGAACATTTAGTTTAATGTAATTATTCTTATGTTGTTATTTTCTTTGTTATTTTCAAATAAGAGAGAAATTGAAATTGTTTTGCTTATTTTAGAATTTAACCATCCTCAATTGGGGGTGAAATTATCATTTTACTGAGGCAATTGGCTGGAGTTGGGGTAAAATTCCAGCTTTTTTACTCTATGCTGTTATTTTGCTGGGTACCTTGATTGCTAAGATTCATTCACTTTGGAAGAGCAGATTAACAGGGCAAGAAGCATATCAGTCTATGCTGTAATAAAAATATTGTTGCAGGAAGAAAGAAAATTATTAGTTTAGAAAAGGAAAGAGGAAGATATTAATTTTTGAAATATGTAAAACAACAAAGAATGAAAATACTTTAGTATTACTAGACCAATTATTTTCTCGCACTTGCATTTTTCCCTGTGTCGGATGCAAAAGCAGGGTTGGTCTATTTGGTTTTTGCAAACTATGGCTATGTGTTTCAGGGACTCAATTAAAATTTGCCTCATGCACATTGTTCCAGGAGCAGATGTGCCTGCCAAGCTGGGCAGAGAAAATGTGCAGCGAGGTCACAAAGAAGATGGTTCTTCATTATGCTCTGCCAAAATCTTAGCAGATCATCACTGAGCATGTCCAGACGTAAAATTTCAGTCACTGTCTGTTTTATTTTTGTATTGTATTTTTCATTTCCTGCATTCCCATCTCTACTGATGGGTGAAATCAGTTCTTCTTCTGTTAGCCAAGGAAAGTATCAAGTTGCAGTCTCTTGTTGATTTTGGTAATTTTTTATTTCTAGAAAAAAAATAGGGTAGATGCATTGTGTATGTGTTTTTAAATCAGGACAGTGTCTCCTATCAACCAGGCTGATACTGAGTGTTGGGGGAGACATAGCTATGGTATAGGGCAATCCGCACTTAATATCCTGTGGTTGCTTCACTATAAAGCTCAGCTAATCATGTGTTTCCACCCCTTCCAATCACTGTGTCTCTTCATGGCAAATTAGTGACTGTCAGGAAGACATTTCTGATTTTTGTTTAAATTACTTTTGGGCTGAGAATGAGCTTTGACAGTTGTCATGGTTTAAAGCTGGGCCGGCTATTAAACCAGTGGCAGACGCTCTTCTGCCCGCCCCCCCTCCAAGAAGGGGAAGGGAAAGAGAAAAGGGAGAGAGACTTAGAAGTTGGAAAGGTAAAACCGTTTTAATAAACTATAATAATATAAAATAGTATAATAATAACAATGGAAATAATTAAATATGTACAAATATATGCAAAACCAAGATGAACTCCCTCGATGATGGTCACGTCACCACCGGCACTGCAGGGCAGGCTCCGGGAAGGCCCAGGCTGGACCCAGTGATGGACAGGAACTGGATTCAGGGATGCACAGATTGGGATCGGGGGCAGGAGAAAAACAGACAGTCCTCTTCGGACACTGGCCATAGCAGAAGGGGGCGAGACCCTTGTGATCCCCCCACTTTATACTGAGAATGACGTGTATGGGATGGAATACCTTCGTTGGTCAATTTTGGGTCACCTGCCCTGTCTGCTCCTCCCTGCAGGTGCGACCCCCCTCTTCGGCTCTTCAATCGTAAGCAGTGAGGAATTTAGCAGTGACCTTGGTTTCTCTAAGACTAAGTACAGCAAGAGCCTTTCTGCATAACATCCCTACCGGTACCTCGGTGATAACTATAAACTTCGAGCATTATCAGTCCTGGAAGCAGACGCTGTCTGCAAAACATGCAGTTAGTTTCAGAAAGTGCAGTTACTTAGAAGGGACTTAGCTGAAAGTAAAAATCACTGAAAGGAAAATTGGCCTGGTTTAGGCCAAACCAGAACAACAATTTAAACTGAAGCTGAATTTTTTTAAGTAATTAAAGTCTGGAAACAAATGGAAACCTTTTAGCTATTTTAAAGGGTCAGTGATGGCTCAAAAAAAATCACTTCTGCCTGAAAAATAAATAAATAGAGACCACCTAAAATTACAGTAACTGCAAAAGATCTGAGGAAAAAAAAAAAAAGCCCTTTTCAGTTTCTTGTCTATCTGGTAATATATCGTATTAAATGCTTTCACTGCTTCTTTAGGGGTCCAACATTCGGAAAAAAAATGAAACAAACAGACAAAAATAAAATATAACCCAAAATATAACATCATGCGCTTGCAGACATGGTAGAAGCAATGAAAGTGTCCACAGTATTTTTAAGCCACTGTTTAGTTTCTCACTGCAAATAACAATTCTAGTAAGTAAATAATTGCACAACAGAGATTTTACTATTACTTCATGACATTAAGTCTTACTTGTAGGAACCCTCAGTTCTAATATATGTAGTCTTTCAAGCAGCCCCCAGATTTTTTATATGCTGTAACATATCTGAAAGAAAAGTAAATGGGATTTCAGACACTGAAAACCTTGCCTGCTTGTGTTAGGAAAGACATTTTTTATCTTCAAATTTTATGCACATGTGAGCTAATTAAGAGTGTAATATGAAATAAATCCATGGCAGTGAAGATGTTTTAGTTGCCAGAGCAATAGCTTGAGTGATTTTCTGTAGATTTTTAGAAGAATAAATGTGAATCTCAGGCATTGGTCAGGCACTCATTTATACTGGTATAATGTATTGCTAGAGGAAAAAAAAATGCAAATAAGCAGGGAAACAAGCCTATATACTTCCTGACTTTTGTTCCATTGTTTGCTTGGGTTTTCTTCACATCACTTAAGATTGATAAATTTTAGCTCCGTTCTTGGCTGAGATGCATTTCGTATTGATTGAATGACTATCCATTGAATAAAAGAAGTATCGTTGGCAGAATTTCTAGCTAGATATCTCACTGTATTTCCCAGTTCAGTGAAAGAACAATGGTATCTACCCGGTGGAAGAAGACCAAAATGGATGTGGGAACCCAGACAGAGCTCCCACGGAAGGAGGCGATGGTGCAGGTCGCAGGCTGCAGGGAATGCTACAGCGTCTCTGTGGTGTCAGGGGGCTGTGTGTGCTGTGAGCAAGTAGATGATCTGCTCGGCCGAGCGGCACAGCTGCAAAGCCAGGTTGAAAGGCTTCAAGCCGAAGTAGAAAGGCTTAGGAGCATTCAGGAGGCTGAAATGGAGACAGACTGGTGGAGCCAGGCTCTGCCCTCCCTGCAACAAAAATGGGAGCACCTGCTGGAGAGCTCCCAGGATCGAGGGTCCCCTGTACTCTGCCCCTCTCAGGTGGAAAACAATAACCTAGAGGAGAGGAGTGAGTGGAGGCAAGTCTATGGCCGTGGCAAAAGGCGAGTGCCCTCCTTGCCTACCTTGCCTCCACAGGTGCCTCTGAGCAATAGATATGAAGCCCTAGTGGAATACAGCCGGTCCAATGGGGATGTGGTGGAGAGGCAACCTATATCAGAGGTCCCACCACAGTCAGAAAAACCTGACAGGCGTATAGCTACCTCCTCCACAAGGAAGAAGAGAAGAGTTTTAGTGGTTGGAGACTCCTTCCTAAAGGGATCTGAGGGCCCAATATGCAGAGCTGACCCCCATCACAGGGAGGTCTGCAGCCTGCCTGGAGCCCGAATCAGGGATATCACCAGGCAACTCCCCAACCTGGTGAAGGCCACAGACTACTACCCCCTGCTGATCTTCCAGACAGGTGGGGAAGAAGCTGCATCCCGTAGTCTGAGGGGGATGAAGAAAGACTACAAGGCCCTAGGACGGTTGGTGAAAGAGTCTGGGGCACAAGTTGTTTTCTCCTCCCTCCTTCCATTTTCAGGTGATGACGTGGGATGGAATAGGAGGATTCTTTCTATTAATGCCTGGCTACGAGACTGGTGCTACGGGCAGGGCTTTGGGTTCTTTGATAATGGCTGGTTTTATAAGACACCAGGCGTGACGGTAATACATGGGAAAGGCTTATGTCGTAGGGGCAAAAGGGTTCTGGGACAGGAATTAGCAGGGCTCATTCGGAGAGCTTTAAACTAGATTCGAAGGGGGATGGGGTAGTAGCTGGGCTTGCACCACTGGGGCAACGCTCTAGTGTTGAGGTAGACCAGGAGGCCTCCCATCCCCCTGGGGTGAAATCGGTGTGCTCAGCTCGCTCCCTGAAATGCCTGTACACCAATGCACGCAGCATGGGGAATAAACAGGAGGAGTTAGAAATCCGTGTTCGGTCGGGGGGCTATGATCTAGTGGCAATTACAGAGACTTGGTGGGAAGCCTCGCATGACTGGAATGTGGTCATGGATGGCTATGTCTTGTTCGGGAAAGACAGGCCGCTAAGGAGAGGTGGTGGAGTTGCTCTTTATGTGAGTGAGCAGCTAGAATGTATTGAGTTCTGTCCAGGGGCGGATCAGGAGCGAGTTGAGAGTTTGTGGGTGCGAATTAAGGGGCAGGCTGGCAGGGGTGATACTGTTGTGGGTGTCTATTACAGGCCACTGGATCAGGATGAGGAGGGTGATGAGGCCTTCTACAGGCAGCTGAGAGCAGTCTCGCAATTACAGGGCCTGGTTGTCATGGGGGATTTCAACTACCCTGATATTTGCTGGGAGGGCTACTCAGCCAGCCATCCTCAGTCCAGGAGGTTCCTCCAGTGCATTGATGATAACTTTCTAATGCAAATGGTGGATGAGCCAACTAGGAGAGGAGCGCTGCTGGATCTTATCCTCACTAACAAGGGGGGTCTGGTTGAAGCGATGAAGGTTGAGGGCAGCCTTGGTTGTAGTGACCATGAGATGGTAGAGTTCAGGATCTCATGTGGCAGGAACAGAATAGCTAGCAGAATCGCAACCCTGAACTTCAGGAGGGCCAACTTTGGCCTTTTCAAGCAATTGCTAGGGGAAATCCCATGGGACAGGGTACTAGAAGGTAAGGGGGCCCAAGATAGTTGGTTAGCATTCAAGGACTGCTTCTTCCGAGCTTAAGATCAGAGCATCCCAACAGGTAGGAAGTCAAGGAAGGGTACCAGGAGACCTGCATGGTTGAACAGGGAACTGCTGGGCAAACTCAAGTGGAAGAAGAGGGTGTACAGATCATGGAAGGAGGGGCTGGCCACTTGGGAGGAATATAAGTCTGTTGTCAGAGGATGTAGGGAGGCAACTAGGAAAGCTAAGGCCTCCTTGGAATTAAACCTTGCAAGTGAGGTCAAGGACAACAGAAAGGGCTTCTTCAAATACATTGGAGGTAAAGCCAACACTAGAGGCAATGTAGGCCCACTGATGAATGAGGTGGGGGCCCTGGAGACAGAGGATAAAAAGAAGGCGGAGTTACTGAATGCCTTCTTTGCCTCTGTCTATACTGTTGGAGGCTGTCCTGAGGAGCCCCGGACTCCTGAGGCCTCAGAAGAAGTCAGGATAGAGGAGGAATCTGTCTTGGTTGATGAGGGCTGGGTCAGGGACCAATTAAGCAATCTGGACGTCCATAAATCCATGGGCCCTGATGGGATGCATCCACGGGTGCTGAGGGAGCTGGCGGAAGTCATTGCTAGGCCACTCTCCATCATCTTTGCTAAGTCGTGGGCAACGGGAGAGGTGCCTGAGGACTGGAGGAAAGCGAATGTCACTCCAGTCTTGAAAAAGGGCAAGAAGGAGGACCCGGGTAACTATAGACCGGTCAGCCTCACCTCCATCCCCGCAAAGGTGATGGAACAACTTGTTCTTGGTGCTGTCTCTAGGTACATCAAGGATAGGGGGATCATTAGGGGCACTCAGCATGGCTTCACCAAGGGGAAGTCATGCTCAACCAACTTGGTAGCCTTTTATGAGGATGTTACCCTGTGGATAGATGATGGTAAAGCTGTGGATGTGGTCTATCTCGATTTCAGTAAAGCGTTTGACACGGTCTCCCACAGCATCCTCGCAGCTAAACTGAGGAAGTGTGGTCTGGATGATCGGGTAGTGAGGTGGATTGTGAACTGGCTGAAGGAAAGAAGCCAGAGAGTGGTGGTCAATGGGACAGAGTCCAGTTGGAGGTCTGTGTCTAGCGGAGTCCCGCAAGGGTCGGTACTGGGACCAGTTCTATTCAATATATTCATTAATGACTTGGATGAGGGATTAGAGTGCGCTGTCAGCAAGTTCGCTGATGACACAAAACTGGGAGGAGTGGCTGTCGCGCTGGAAGGCTGCGCAGCCATTCAGAGAGACCTAGACAGGCTGGAGAGTTGGGCGGGGAGAAATTTAATGAAATATAACAAGGGCAAGTGTAGAGTCCTGCATCTGGGCAAGAACAACCCCATGTACCAGTACAAGTTGGGGACAGACCTGTTGGAGACCAGCGTAGGGGAAAGGGACTTGGGGGTCCTAGTGGACAGCAGGATGACCATGAGCCAGCAATGTGCCCTTGTGGCCAAGAAGGCCAATGGCATCCTGGGGTGTATTAGAAGGGGTGTGGTCAGCAGGTCGAGAGAGGTTCTCCTCTCCCTCTACTCTGCCCTGGTGAGGCCACATCTGGAGTATTGTGTCCAGTTCTGGGCCCCTCAGTTCAAGAAGGACAGGGAACTGCTAGAGAGAGTCCAGCGCAGAGCCATGAAGATGATTAGGGGAGTGGAACATCTCCCTTATGAGGAGAGGCTGAGGGAGCTGGGTCTCTTTAGCTTGGAGAAGAGGAGACTGAGGGGTGACCTCATTATTGTTTATAAATATGTAAAGGGCAAGTGTCATGAGGATGGAGCCAGGCTCTTCTCAGTGACATCCCTTGACAGGACAAGGGGCAATGGGTGCAAGCTGGAACACAGGAGGTTCCACTTAAATATGAGGAAAAACTTCTTTACGGTGAGGGTGACTGAACACTGGAACAGGCTGCCCAGAGAGGTTGTGGAGTCTCCTTCAAACAAACATTCAAAACCCGCCTGGATGCGTTCCTGTGTGATATGGTCTAGGCAATCCTGCCCCGGCAGGGGTATTGGACTAGATGATCTTTCGAGGTCCCTTCCAATCCCTAACATTCTGTGATTCTGTGATTCTGTGATTCTGTTGATTAGGAGACAGGCTGCTTGTATCTGTCAGATAAAGAAAAAGACTGTGTGTTTCCAATATAGCTTCATCCTGGACTATTATTTCTTCATTAACTTGTTAAAAGAGAAAAAGCATCTATGAGGATTTTTTTTCTCCTCAGGCAACCATGCACAAAATGAGTATGAGCCAAAAGGGAAAAGAGGGGGAGTGAAGGGAAGAAAAGGAACAAGAGAACAGGGAAATGAGTAAATCATAAAAGCCAGACAAATAATATCAGTATTTTTTGTATTTCATCCATGCTTTCAAAATCAGGAGCGACCTTCTGAAAGCAAAATGAGTAGGCATCCTCAGCAAGGTTCATTTGAGGAAAAAATGGGCAATTAACAAAACACAGTAGCAGTGACTATGCCATAGCTCCTCAGGGACTTCTGATGAAGTCAAGCAAGATAACTTTATATAATAAAGAATATTAGACCAAATCTTTTGGGTCAAATATCTTAAGTCTCTTACTAAGTATTTTTTCCCCTGTATGATTGTGGAATGCGTGACTGATCACCTTTCTTAACTTACAGCAGGCTAGAACTCAGATGGTTTTAAGAAAGGCCCTGAGGGCTATGGAGCTGTTTCTGTTTGACAGTCATGGGCTGGATTCCCTCATTTATATTTAACGGTAATCATCAGCTTTGAGAAGAGTTTCTAATTTTAAACACATGGTGCTCCCCCCACTCCCTCCTTTTGTCCTCAAGAAAGCTATAATTTTGCTAATAGTAACATCTCTACTTTAGCTACCAACACACTTGAGCCCCAGAGTGGGCTTCACACACGAAAACTGTGCTGCCAAAAACCGTTACCTGCTTGTGCTTGTATTTGTGTTTGTTTGTTACTGCTTTTTTTTTTCTTTTTTAAAATGACTTCTACCTGGATCTTGAGTATCATCCAAGCCAGGATGTACTGTTGTCCTTAATGGCCTTGATAAAATATCACTACTTTAGTATGAGTATTATGATACCTAAATATCTTTCTTACAAATTTATCTTAAAGTTGAAATAATCAATGTCTAAACAACAGGTTAAAAGTGCAATGAATTGTTATTTGTTGAACTGATAGAGACCCAATTAGATATCTCTTCTTGAGCTATATATGAAACAGAGGGCTATTTTTTAAAAAACCCTCAATATCCAGTTTTGCTCTAGCAACATTTTATCCAATCTTAAGTCAGACAGACACTTCTTAATTAATTGACCACATATCAGTAAAAGGTTATGTATAAATAAAACATTACTGCAAAATTATAACATTTGCTTAGTTGTCTACATATTTAAACATCAAAAAGCTTTGCAAACTGTCTGCCTTTACTCTTAGTACAATGCTAAACCCAGAAGGAGGGAAGAATGAAGGGCAACAGGGTTTGTTTGTGTTTGTACAGATTGTTATCCTTTTAACAAAGACCAACACAAGACATACAAATCCATATGTCTGGATTTGTTGCTGACACATTAATTATACATGCGCTCACAGTGTAACACTGTGAAATAATCTAAGATGATATAAAAAAGGAATTTCAGGACTGGCATCTTTTTCTTTAGTTATAAATCCCAAATCCTAAGCTGACTTTTCTGAGAATATCTTTTGCTTAACTGTCTGTGAGAAACACCATTAAGAAAACATTTCCGTAGTATTAGTTTCACCATTGGCTCTAAGAGTGTATGTCAACCACAGAATTCCTAAACCAAAAGTGAGATTTTTCAGCTTTGTGAAACAAGTGCATTTATTTGATTTTTTGGCAACCATTTTGTGGTGAGGCAGATGGTAACTTCACAAATAAAGCTGTCAAGGAACCTAAATCTTGCAACGTTCAGTATTGTGATAAATGCACCTAAATTTTGGTATCTTAAAGACTAGTCTGTAGTCAACAAGGTCTAGAGAGCCATTCAGCATAAAATTATGCCCACATTTGATCAGGTGAATAACTCTCGACTCTTTGGAATGTATGGACAACGGGCTCTTCTCTGTGTACCTTGTGATAGGCACCTGACACACCTGAGATGCTTTACAATGTCAAAAGCATCAACCTGAGGCTGGCAGTTTTGGCAACAGACTTTCAGGAGATCTGTGCCTTTTTGAATCACCAGCTGGAGACCAGACAACCTAAAGGCGCTTCAAAAAGCACTGTCTACCTGTGTGTGAGCAACTGAATAGAAGTCTGGACTCAGATATTTAAATTTGGTCTGGAGATTAATTCAACTCTAAATCTGCCTAAATATGAATGGTAGTGAGGTGTCTAGTTCTGCCCATGCTTGTTATTGGGATCCTTGATGTTTGTTTTTTAAATCAGTGCCGTAGTTATTCCCGACAATTTGAAAATAATCAATCATTCCCTCACCTGCATAACAGACTGAAGCCCTGTGGTTACTTTAGTCTCCCATTGATGGTCAAACATACGTTTTGTAATCTTGTTCTGCCTGAGATGAAGCAACATTTCGAACCTATATCTCTCAGTCTGCAGAGAATTCCTCAGTCTTTGGCCAGGGATTGTTTTGCAGTAAGCCCGTCCCAGTCCTTTCTGCTGCAGATGTTCCACTTGGCAATTTTTTTTTTTAATAGTCATTCAAATAAAGAAAGCTACAGAGAAGAGGCAGAAGGCTAAGGCACTTACAGTCCAGATCTAGGCTCTGCTTCATGTTAGGTTGGGAACTTGAAAACAAGGATCCTACTTCTTCTTCAACTGTCCCTCCCACTGAGCCATTAGCTGTTGTGTATGTGCTAACAAACAAGTACACAGGTGTCTATCCCTGCTGCCAAACCTGTTCCAGTGTGTATGTTTTACATTTTAGGTACACTTACTTGAGTGTACTAACAACTGAGGTGCAAAAGAAATGAACTGGCTGATCTGCTGGGGTTTGGTCACCAGACATCTTTGGTGTATCAAGACATAGTTCCATGCATGTTGTTCGGCAAAAATGTTGGCTTCTCTGGGGCTTGACATGATTATGGGATTAGGGAACAATTTAACAGGTCTTTTGAACATCTCAATGGAATCTGAGAGGATCTTGTTATGGATTTAGGCTTAATTCTGCAAAAGTAAGTACCTGCACAAATTATACTGAAGCTTCTATTTCTGCTTGGGCTTCTAAGCCCCACTATACTTAAGCAAATAAATAAGAGGTAAATGTTTGACTGTCTTTGAAGAACTGGTCTGTAGACCCTGATAAATTGCACACAGATATAAGACTTCTGAAAAATAATTAATTAACTTGAGAAGTATAGGTACTCAACAAAATTGGGCCACCTAAATTAAGTATAGTATCTAATTATGTAATTAACTGATGACGTTTCGATTGCTGCACTTCTAAAACATTATACTGAAAGACTCCTTTCTTTGGTTTCCCTATTGGTAAAAATAACATGCTGTTTTGCTGTCTTTCAGAAATATTTAACTCAATTGGTCCTTTACAGAGATCTATAATTGTATATCTGAATACAGTAACAAAATGCTTGTCTACGGAGATATACAGGAAACTTTAAATGGCTGTACCAAATGTCCTTGAGGTCTTTCCAGTGATCAGTGTTACTTGTATTTGTTAGTGGAGAGAATTCACAACATACATCATTAAATTTCATCATCTGTCTAACCAAAGAAATCATTTAAGCAGACAGAAAGTATTCAGCTTCCTCATTGTTACTAGGGGCATTTTTTATTGGAACCATCGTAGGGTATCCACATGCCTGAGAAATTCATTTTGCTGTCAAACAGCATGTGTAAGTGAAGTAGCATTTTCTTGTAAAGATTACTGCAAATTGATATAAATTAAGGTCTGCTTTCTGAGAAGAACGAAGTTAATCGAAGTGGGATTAAAACTATAGGTTCCTTTCATTTAGTAGAGGTGCTTCACTGATTTTTTAAATAATGGGTTATTTGATGTACTGTATGGAGAGTGATGTAGGTCACTTTCAGCATGCAGTGCTGCAGGTTTAAAGAAAAAAAGAGGAAAATATCAGTGCTTTCTAGTTTCCCAACTACCATGTATGAATCTTTGTAACAAATGCATCTCTTCTGCTCCTTCCTCCCCATTTTTTTTTGCGTTATTTCAAGACAGGAGTGTCTTTTATATCTTTGCCTTATTTCACAGCCCTAACATGCAGTCGAAAAAACCTCTCAGGAAGATGTTTTTTACTTTCTTTCTTATCAGAAAGTATGTTATCACCATCTCATTTGACCAACAGCTTTGTTTGGGGTAAATATGAGCCTCAAATTGTTCATATGACATTGAGTTATATTTCTGTTGATGGGTTCAGAATATTTAAAGGGATATTATCCTTCCCTGTGTTTTGTTTGGTTGGTTTTGTTTTGTGTTTTTATGCTTGTGGACTCCATGCATTTCTGTATAATTTTTTTGGTCTTGAAAAAGATCCTTTGATGCTTGTAAAAAGAAACATAATGCCTAAAGTCTCTGACTTTAAATGATTATTACCGCTCATGGAGCTTTTTGTAAGTCATCAGCTCCTGTTCAAATTCAAGTTATTGTGTGTAAGCCCCAAAACGCACCCATCTGAACTGATATGAAAGAATGAGAGGTCAGTTCAATGGCTAAGAGAAAACAAGGGTGGGTTTCAGCTCTCAGTTGAAAATGTCTCTACTAAGGTATTTAAATTCAAGTAATCTACAGGTCAACAGGTGTCTAACCTCCCATTATAGTTGATGGAGCTCTAGCATTTGGTTTAGTTGTCCACTCATGGGCATTTCTTGCCAGGATACCTGAGTGTTCAAAACATTGGGGTTGGTCTGGCAGATATGAGATAAAGTGTGCAAGACTTGTGCCCTTCTGGAAGGTCAGAGGGAGGGTATGCAGAATTCCCTGCGCCATTTCAGAAGGCACAGGATGTCTGTGTGTGAAAAATGAAGCAAACCCTACTCTAGTCAACAGAGCACAAGGAGAAGTTGAATTTACCTAATATTAGGTGTCTACTTTAAGGTGAGCTGAACTGCCTTGAACTACCTGGCTGTATTGATTACTTTTTCACTGATTATACTGGGGACTTCAATACCATTTGTGTGTAAAAACCACAAGCAGACACTGGATCCCACACTGCAAGACATCAGAGGGCATAATTTCTGTTAATGCAAATTTGTGCTTCTGTTGATTGTTTCAGCAGAGAGACAAAGGCTGGCTATAGGGTTTTACCATAGAGACAAAAGATTATATTGGAAACAAAACTTCCCTCTACGGGTGTCTGATTGCACCCAGATAAGTGTTCAGATACATTAGTAAGCATTATAAAAGACCTTGCCAGAGGTCTCATCTGTTTTGTTCAGGAGTAGTTTATGTCTTCACTGAGAATCTGAATCATCAATGATGTTTACTTGATTCTGTTCAGGAACCTGCTTTGGTTCAGTATTTGTCTCAGTTTTAAAATATGTAATGTGAAAACTTCATATGTGTACTGGACTGATTTTTCTGACTAAGTAGTTTATTTACCATGAGAAAATAGGAATTTGCTTGTACAGTCCATCATTTCACATTCAAAGTTCATCATTTGCATATGCAATTCTTATTGTAAAGGTTACCAATGGAAACATTCTCAAAGGATTTTTTTTCCATAATATGCTATAAAGTAGCAATAGAAGTGAAAAGTAGCAATATTTTTATATATATGATTTTAAAAAATAATAAATGAACAGTTTGGTAAAAACAAAAAATTGAATTACAGGTGCCTGTTTAAATGAGTTCTTTCAGTTAATTATAGACGGATTTATTTAAAATTATTTCTAATCTGGACAAGTATTCACTGTCAATTTTTCTCACATATCAGCGCAATGAGAAGTTGATAAAGTCTAGCTTTGAGTTATCATCATTTAATTTTATAACATGAAACATAAAGGAATTTTGCTACACATAAAACCTTAGTGAAAAACAATTGTCTGAGAAGCTGCTCTAGCTTAAGTATGCATTTATGCATACTCATATCAGATGGCACAAGATTTACAGAGCATTCTTATCTCTTACAAGGAGATTGTAGAGATTAATTCATTATACTAACAATTTATATCAGGGTATATAAAAATAATACAATTTGCAGTAAAAAGGTTAAAAATGGATATATCTAAACCTGTGTACAATGCATTTCCATTTCCTTACTGTTTAAAAACATTCTTGTTCAAAATCACATGTAATTATTTCAGTTTTGGATGCAGTGTGACTCTAGCACATGGTATTTTATGGCAAAAGACTCAACATTAGGCCTATCTAAATGAATCTACTTTTTCATTAAATTGTTTCTGGAAAGCACAGCCTATTTAGTAGGCTACCCTTGTAGCTGGTTTCAGGCAAGGCGATACTGACTGTAAATGGCTATTTTAATCCAGGAATTGGGAAAGCTGGCATAGTTTTGAAACAGACTTACTTCATCAGCTAAGAAGGGGTTTGCAGAATGTGCATGGAGAAATTAGTTGTCAGAAAAACTGCTTTGTGGCAGTGCTGCTTGGTTTGTGGAAGCTGAATGCTTGTCCCGAGCCTTGTGTCAGAATGGTTAGTTCTTATTTCCCCTTGACTGACTAAGGGGTGAATTGGATCTTCCTCGCTGACGAGCATTCAACACTTGAAAGGATTCCCATTACTAATACCAGATTTCTGTCTGTCTTTGGTCAAGGCCTGAAGTGATAACAAGATAATGAGAAGTGAATGTTGTGTTCATTATGAAACAAAGTGCATTTTGGAAAAAGACTCCATACTCACCTTGATGTGAGGAGAGTCTTCCCTTCTTTATTCACAGCAGCAGAGTCTTACTGTGCTGTTTCATTACCACAGTGTGACACAGTGTGAGGATTCACAGTATGTACCCTAGTTTTCTCTCCTTGTGAAATTGTATAGTGATAGTCATGGTTCACAATGGCTACATCATCTCATTTCATCAAATCTTGTTGCTTCCCTGAGATCATGGACAAAAACTTCCAATTCAGATAAATATAAGGAAGAATTAATCACCTGATTAGAGTTGACAAAAAGTTAAACATATTTTTCCATTAATTGCAATGGATTCTGGATCAAATTTCACGTGTATTAAGATTCAGAAACTACTGCAGAAGTTAGTATCCCTCCATCTTTACATGTAGATATGAAAGTACTCTGTCTTACTGGATGTTCCTCACAATGTGTGAGTTCTGCCATGTTTAATGGGTACATTTGTACATTCATAATCTCTTCAGAGACTGGGTTGTCAATTCACCAAATAGCCAGTAATTTTAATCACTCATTTTCCCGTGTGTGAAAGCAAAACACTTATTTTTCTGCAAAGAATTTGGTAGGGTCATAAAAATAGTCTTCCTGTTACTAAAATGATTTACTTAGAGCACTTGAATTGCTCTTTAGTTTTGTGTGCAAAATAAGCAATTTAATTTGACTGCAACTCACCTAGGACAGATCTGGAGAACTGGAAAAAGGGCAGATACTTACTCTTTCTTTGATTGCTCCCAGGATACTTCCTCATCTGTTGTATAAAGGTGCTGGATATTTTTATGGCTATGTGATACAAAAAAGGTATAAGGTGTCTTCTGTTCTCTTCCCTGTATTCCCTTATCATGAACCTCTGGTGCAGTGAGAAGTGTTGTTCTCCCTCCCTTGAGTCACCCACACATGAGTTTGAAGGTATGGATGTCCAGTCGGTCACTCCCCAGCAGCCACAGCACTTACTCCTCTTGTATTTCCTTAGCACTTCTTGCTTCTGTCTCCCTGCTTCTTCAGTGACTCTCCTCAGGTCCTCTACCTCTGATTCCAAAGCTTGCCCCTATTTTTAATTCACACTTTTCTGATTTGTGAAGGGCATGGGGAGAGTAAAAGCCTGTCCCACCAAAGTTGCACTTATTTAGTATGATCATAGAATCATAGAATGGTTTGAGTTGGAAGGGACCTTAAAGATCATCTAGTTCCAACCCCCCTGCCACAGGCAGGAACACCTTTCCTAATCACTGATGTCCTGGCTTCCGCTGCCAAGAACCATATCGGTCATCAGTTGTGGAGGAAGCCTTGCAGTTTGGTGTACCTACAGGTAAGCTACTGCCTTGTTGTAGCTGCTAATTCAGTGTGAAGGGATGTTCACATTAGAGGCATGATGTTGATATGTCTTCCCAAGGTATTGGAAATGGCCTGCCTGAGTCCACTGGCATGCACACTCACTCAGGCAGTTCTTTCCATCATTTCTAAGCATCATTGTCCACAATTGCTGTTTTGCTATTGAGATGTAAAACATGCCTTATTCTTAGAGGAATGACTGTACTTGCAAATCAGAACAGAAGTAGGTTATAGTTTATACTTGGAGTGAAAGCCACAGGTAAATCAGTTTAGTTCAGATGACAATAACATTTAGGGATACATGCAAAAACTAGAGAAAAACAATAGGTGATTTATTATTTCTAATTACTAATATGTATATTAATATTTAAAAAAAAAAAAAACAAAGTATTTTAAGTAGCTAGTGGTTCTGTTTGCTTGATTAAGATTCTTTAGGAGACCAAAAGCAAAGTTTTAAAATAAATGACATAACCACTATGTTTTGACACCAACTATGTGGAGGTGTGCAAAAAACACTGTGTATATTAGTTCATTTCAGGATGCATGAACTACACAAATTAACTGAGGCCCTTCCATTCTGAATCAAGGTAAACTACTAAAAAATGCCCAAAGCTTGTTTTCATTAATGATTTAGCCAGCCCTCAAAACAACATTGAATGCCAGGATTATGAATCAAACATGCTAATGTCAGGAAAGGTGGTGAGTACATTCTTTAAGTGATGGCTGCCATTGCACATTACCTTTTCCACAATACCTCTTCCCCACTATAAAAAGCAGAACATGGTCTCTGCATGAGTTAAAAATAACGGAAGAACCCACAGGGTCTACACCACAGTTTTTCTGTGTTAGGAGGCATTTGATAAAAAGCAAAGGATTTCAGCGAGGTAGGCTCAGGGAAGAGTAGCCTCAAGACAAAGGCAATGAAAAAGGATACTGAATGATCTTCCTGCTAGTGCTACAAGGTTCCTAGATACTGCAATTCATTTAATCAAGCTTTCCCACAAAGTGACTGGTGACAGTCTTAGGTTGTTTGTACCAGCCCCAAGAAGTACATGGCACATTTTTGAGGTGTTTCAGGTTATCTGCCACTGGAAGGATTCTTGAGTTTTATCAGGCAATATCCTGCTGTGATTACAGATCCACCTGGTCCTTGTTGCCCAACTGAATCCTTTCTATGCTGAGTTCTTCTACTACCTTGTGCTGGTTTTCTCTCTTTGATATTTCAATAGTAAGAACAGCAAACTGTGAGGAAAATCCTTCTTTGGAATGGGGCTGCTATCCTGGGCCATGAAAGAGCTCTGCTCAGAGATCATAATATGTAGGCAAATCATGAAGAAAGGGAACATATTCAGTGAGGAGTGTATCTTTAGAGAATTTAGCAGCCAAGCTCGTTAATTTGCTAAATAAAAACAAAGGGTTTTTTTCAAGTTCAAAGGTGTTTTTTGTTTGTTTGTTTTTTCCCCACAGAACATCTCAGACATAATTATAACATCTGAATCCACTATCAATTGCCTGTTGAGGAGCACAGAACTATTAGAAATCCCCAGTGAAACAGAGGACATTTTTTTTCTTAATACAGATGACACTGTTTTTTTCTTTTCCTAATTTCACCCTTAGAGACACTTTACACAGTCTTTTAAAACTTTCCAGACCCCATCAGCCCTAGGCAATTATGCATTAAGGAAATCTTCAGGTTGAATATCTTTTGTTTAGGTGTTATAATAAAGTATTTTATCAAAATAGTAGATTATGGAATGCTTCATAAATATCCAGAGCTCTTATTTTGGGTCATTGTGATAGTGATACTTAAATTTGCTTTGAATTGCAGAGTATTTTTTTCTGAACCACTCTGACTATCTGTTTATTAATACCACCACAACCAACAGAACATAAGCAGGGCTTTTTTGAAGGGAGAGGAAATTAGTTGTTCAGGCAAAATGGTTTCTCATTCTCAAATAGCTCAGATATTCTCAGATAGCATTTCCGATAGAATTCCACATTGAGGGAGGAAAGCTTGGGGAGGAGGTTAGCACAGCCTGAGGTTTGTTTACCTTTTTAAAGTAAAGATATGGAGGTAAATTTGAAATATATCCTGTGTGTATGTATCAGTTCAGTGCTGGGTGGATTTACCAATTGCTTACAGAGGAATTTTACCTTGCTGTTTGAAGAACTCCTCATTTTTCTTGTCTTTCTGAATTCTATAATCAGATAAAGGGCTTAGGATATATTGTGGGATGGAAAGTCTAGATTATCACTGAAACTAATGCTGCCTCTACTGCAGACACCTCCTGCTGCTAGCTCTTTACTTCCTCAGTTCTCTGTTCTTGAGCTATTAGTAGTTTCTTCAGTATTATAGTTAGACACAGTGAGATGCTAGAATCATTCAGCTGCCTCGCTGGCTTTCAGTTTGCATTCAAAATTAAAACAGAGTTCTTTTCTCTTTTTTTTTCCTCTGGGAACATATATTCTCAATTGTAAATATTTGTGTAATGCTTAACAAGTAGAAATAAGTCCAAGTGTACTTGTGATTTTCCAGCATAATTGAGTTTGTTAGGGATACACTTTCTATTTTTCAACTGACACTGCAGACAAAGTTGTATGTACATGTCTGGTTTTTACTGATATAATTTACGCCAGTCGGAGGATCCTCTAGCCTGTACAGACCTCCAGTGTATATGCTAGATGGGTAAAAGCATGCTATAATAGCAGCAGTGTTTAAAGGTTGATTGATTTAAATATACCAATATATTTATAAGCAAAAATGTCTTCTGGTATAGGCAAGGTTCAAGTCTCTGGTTTTGACATTTGTGATCTCATTGACATTAGTGAAACTACCAGGATATTTAAAGATAAGATTTTGTAGGATGGAAGCCGATGTGGAAATGTTTGTTACTTGTACGTAAATACAGTTTAAAATCTCCTTGTTATTGTTGTCTGCCTGATATTAGAGACATTAATTTTTTTCACTTCTTTGTCATTCTTATCGTGTTTCAATAGAAGTCATGAAGCACAAAGAAATAGGCCAAATTCACTTCTGAGAAACTGCCCTAGAGTGGTGTTTCCAGGGAATATGGCCCATTAAATTTTCACATTATTAGTTTCTTAGTACTTCTTTTCTTTAATATTTGTGGTTTCAGAGGCTTGACTTGGGTTTTTGCCTTTATTTTTAAGGATACATTGTCCAAATCATGTAATGGGCAATAGCTTGAACATGGAGTTTGTTGTATCCAGTAACAATAGCATACTTTCATATTGAAGACTGGGGTCAGACAGCAGTTACTCTCATTTTAAATGTGAAATTTTAAGACAGTGTGGAGTTGTTTGTTATTTACTTTTTGGGTAAAATCCTTTACCCATTTAAGTAAACAGGCATTTTGGCATTGTCTTCAAAGAGATTAGACTCTTTATGAAAAGCAGACGAAAAAAATTCAAGAGGAATACTTTTGCTTGCTGCTTTGGAAAATGTTCATGAATTCTGTGAAACAACAGTTGAAGTATATTTGTGATGGATCTTTGCAGTATTAATAGTAAGATTGGCATCCCGTTATGATTTTACTACAATTTAATTAAAAATTTGATAATTATGAACTTTTGTCATAAATAACCATCACAAAAGACTAAAGGTGATTAGTAAATGTCTTTGTAGATTTCGGTATTATCCACACTAGAATAACTTCGTTTGCAGATAAAAGTGTTCCTGGTTTTCACAAAAGATCATAAATTATCCAGTGACCTTAGCTGTGTGCAGAAGCATTCTTCCAACTTTCAAGTAAATTATCTTTGAAAAACTATTGAGGCTGTATCATCTGTTTACCTTTGATATGATATAATCTTAGTTATTCTTTAAGCTTTTGCAAATAGAATCAAGATGCAAATAAACACATTGCAAAATTGCAAAAAAAAAGCAATAGTTGGTAAGGAAATTCTAAGTAGTGTAATCAAGCATAATCAAATCCTAATCAAATAATGTAAGTCAAAGCAATAGCCAGCATATACATAAACTCATTTCCAACAGGAAAGCATCATCTCCTTCACAATGACCTTGCTGTCATATAAACTTGTACCGAAAATTTCTCACTGCTTTAAGTTCACTTAAATAACATAAACATTGAAACATTGTGGCTTTGATAAATGAAAATGATTCAGAATATTTTGCTTTGCAAAAAAATTCTGCTTCCTATTATTTTTTTTGAAGTGTTGATAGAAAAACAGATGAATGTGTTTGGGGGATTTCTTAGAAGTGCTGTGGGACATCACTGAATGTCAATTCTTTGGAGCGACCCTATCTGGTCTATCTCTCGCTATTTCAAAAGAAAAGAACCTGATAGGTTTGGCGTTTTTTTTCCCCTAAGTTATTCCTTTGATTAGAAGGCTTATAAGACCAATGGGCAGTATTCTGGTTTTGTTAAACAGTGAAGGAGTAAGTTGTTATTTATTCTAGTGCCGCATAGGATTCTAGCACATAATGAATGAAGATTAAAAGAATAAAATCTTTTTTAGTTAGTCTAATGAAAGAAGAAAAAACAACTCACTAGCTTGCAGTCTGGTAAATCACCATTTTGATTACAACAATTTGTCTCTTTAGGTAGTGTGAACTATGATTAATTTATTTTTGGCCATTTGCTAAGACAAGCTGATGTAGCACTCAATTGCAGGTAGGAAAAGCTTTCCTCTTTCCCTCACAGTTAGTGGTGAAATTGTACAAACAAATTAGAAACCATTTTAGGGGACTTTTAGTGGGAAAAGATACGGATGCAGCTAATGAGCCAACAGCAGAAAAGAAATAAATCATGATTGGTGATTTAGAGCTATAACATTTGCGAGCTACACAATAAGAACTGGTGATTCCTGTTCAACCCATCTTTTTCAGGAATCTTTCTCTGAATAAAAAGAGGGTGCACCTTGTGGAACAGGATCCAATGTCTTCAAAATATGCACAGATCTAAAACTACATTATGATACAGATCAAGGATAAAGTTGTGTTATTAGACAACAAAACAAAGAAAATTCTGTCCTGAAGAACTCAAGAAGAACAAAGTGAAGACTGAATTTATACGATATTAAAGTCGACGCTTACTAAGACCATGTCTTTTCTCAATCACGTACATGTCTTGTTTTTATTGGACCCTTCCCCAAAAACCTCTTTGATTTTTGCCAAAGAAAGAAAAAATGTTATCTATTTAATGAAAAGAATAGCACCAGACAATTCTTTCTAGTATAATTCTGGGAAGGCACACTATATTTAAATTACTAACCATCAGAGGTGGAAACCAGGATATGTAAGTCAAGCCTCTTTACTCATTTCTTGTAAAATAAATGCTGTATATCCTCTTTAAGGCCAGTAGAGGGAGTGACATTGAAGGTCTTCAGACAGTGATCCTGTCTAGCTAAGTTAGACACTGTACAGTATGAGAAACCAGTGCCAGAAATTTCAGTTCTCTTGCAATCTCATCTCTATACTGAATGAAGACCCAAAGTATCAGGATCGGATCTTTACTAATCTAAGAAGTGTGGCACAGTCAAAGCTTCTTCAGCCTGATAAGTTTTGAATCAACGTCAGAAGAGGAGGCACTATTCCCTAGTTTCTAGGGCATTGTGCTATGGTAGAAACATTTACTATTTGTGCCCTATGAAACTCAGCTGCTGTACTGTCATAAATGCCAGAAAGGGAGCAGACAGAGATAGGTAAGGCCTGTAACTCTCACCCACTGAAACAGAAAGCCGTTTTTAAGACTTTCAGTGGGTCTAGAACCCTTACATCTCCCGTGGATCATTCCTCCTATCACTGAATACAAGCAAGGGTCATAGGATATTCTTTGGGTATTTGCATCCAGAACAAGCACAGATGAGATGCATAGCAGACGAAACCATTTTCAGAGCAAATCTCCCAGTCATTCCCATTTACCATGATTTATTTTACATTTCAGGCCAGTTTGAGAGCTTACAAGATAAATTCTTTTTGGAGGAAACTCAGCTGGAATATGTATTCCATGACTGCATCTAGTGTGGTCTGGTTGTGAGTGGATGTTCAGTGTGTTCAGCCAGTATAGACCTAGTCTGAAGTAAACCCCTAAAATCCATATATGGTTAACACTGTGTTCTCAGCACCGACTGTCTTACTCTGCAACCTTGATCCCTTGAGTCTTACTGACTTTTTTATATAGATACAGCCTCTGTGTGCACCCAAGGACCCTGCCTTAGCTGAATTGAACTACCGCTCTCCTTTCTCAGGGGAGTTTGAAATTTTGCTCTTGGCAAAATTCCCCTAGGTACAAAGCTTCTCACCACAAAACACAAAATAGGGAATTTGTAATGCTCCACATCATTGTTTTCTAACAAATCTATATTTCCTCCTAATTTCAAAATATTTTCTGTAGCAGTCATAAATCTGAAAATGGCAGAATTTCTGTGGCCTGTTTTGTGAACACTGTTGTACTATATGTTGTGTTTCTGTCCCGTAAGTTGAGAAAGCTGTCAGGAATGCTCCAAACTGAATAAAAATTTAGTAAAATAATTTCTTATGAATACTTCTATTGGGACTTCACTGGTGACAGTTTTCAATCCAGAAAAACCTTACCTGAGATTTACTGATAGCCAGTAAGCCATAAGAGAAATAAACTCCTAACTGCAATGGTAGTATCTTGATTTTGTTAAATCAAGAAAGCAATGTCAGCAGTGCACCAATAAAATTACAAACATGCATCTTGAGGTCTGCCTTCCATTTGTTAAAATAAAAAAGCATTTCCAAGGAGCCAAACCAAAACACTTGCAATCTTTTTAAAATATTAATTTAGATGATTAGAGTCTAGCTTTGATGTGCCATATTATATTGATGGATTACAGGGGATAAAAAAAGCTGGTGAAATGACATCTAAGATGCACGTTTGAAGCACTGTGCTTTAGCAAGTTGCTTGTAAGCCAAGATTTTTTTCCCCTTTATTCCTTATGTTTTTGCTTAAATTGACAGCTACCAGATGAAATCCATGGCCTGACCCATGTTATATCCACCCCTCACTGGAAGAAATGTCTGTTATTGCTGAGCAATGAGTGTACTGTATTTTATTATGCAGCTCTTTTGTATCACTGTGGAATATATTTTCTCAAAATTCTTTGAGGCTTTATGTTGTATTATTTTATAAAACCTATAAAAGCAGGTAAAAGGAAAAATGTCAGCTTCAGAAGGCCTTAGAATTCACTGTATTTTGCTGCTTTGCTTTCAAGTTCTTGATTTCACAGGTAGTCTTGATTTGAAGTCAATCCTTTCAATGGTGAGAAAAAGAAAATTCTGATTTTTATTTGCACTGCAGCTCTTTTGCAGCTGCCATAGTATGAACGTACTGCAAGACTGCATGAACTGCATTCCAAGGCTCTACCTCTTAGCAGATTGTTACAGTGAAGCTCTACTGTGAAGCTCTACTGTAAATGCAAGTTGAATTCAAATTAGTAATTTTTTGTGCTCCCATATTGTCCCAAATAAGAGGTTTTGAGTCTGCTAGTTATCTAGATAAGTTTCATCATAGGGCTAATAGAATATATTGCTTCTCACTACCAAGCTTGCTTTATTTGTTATATGACATTCCAGACAGCCTGCTTTGTCCTTAAGCAGTGGAGTGGTTCCTGAGTGGTGGAAACATAGTTCAGTGAAACTGAAGAGCTCAGCAATGTAGAGAAAAAGTCAGAAGGAAGAAAATTCGGCATATTTCATTGGAATGTAGTGAATAGTTAAACAGGAATGTTTCATAGAAATGGTCCAATTTGGCCAAAATATCAAGAACAAATTATAGTGGCAAATTGCCAACACAGCTTCTTAGCTGCAGGAAATCTGGACTTTCTGAGGTTGCAGCCTTTCGGGAGCTGACCTTGTAACCAGGAACTTTTATGCAAACTGCTCCAGGGCTTTAACATCCAATAAATGTGTCCCTTTTAACTAAGCATTTCAGTATTTGAATTTTGCTGTTGTTCTTAATCAGATTGAAATTAGATTTTGAAATATTAAATTCCCCCATGAAATGGAGTGACCTTCTTCTGCATGGATAAAATGGGGAATAATCTTCTAATACAAGAGAAACACTATAATTTGCAGCAGCTGTTAGACTTTTCAGAGGTGTCTCCTTTTATTGCTGGTTTATTTATGCAGGGACTTATGGGGATCCCCATCAAACATGCACAGCTAAGTAGTTAGGCTGCTGACAACCAAATCCCTATTTCACAAAATATTATACCTGTGGCATGTAAGCAGCCAAATCATGACTTTCAAGTGCCTTTATCACACATTTCTTGGGTTACTGTATTGTCCACAATGTTCACAGTATCTGCAAATAAACGTGATAAAATTCAAGTCAGGTTTTATTCTTCTGCGGCTTAGTGAAGCTAGGAATAGTAGGCAGAGGCATTAGAGCTGACTGTTGTGAGGATTACAGAGTCCCAGCTATATCCATTTGCACTCAGTTCACGTTTGGGTGGCTGATGCTACAAAAGAGGCCCGGAATACTTGGGTTTTTTCAAATAAAAAGGAGATCCTGCAGAATTTGCACTTGAGTAAGAAAGAGGATACCCGAAAGGTGCATGCAGGGGAGTGGATAATTCATGCCAAATACTGATTCCATTTTGTGTCATTGTTTTGTTTACATGTTCAGAGACAGTATAATAGCACAAACAGTATGAATTGTGAGAATTTCAGCAGCTCCCTAGACTTACAGGCATGTTTGAACATCAGCATGTATATGTAACATATCTGCTAGTGAACCAAAAGGGGAAGAAGATGCAGGAGATACTATAGGTAATTTATTAATTACCCTTGATTATAACTGTAAATGGATTGTGTAACAAAGCCAATGAGAAAGCCTGGCAAATGTCTTTTATACCCAAACCCAGAGACTATTGAAACTGCTATCTTGTTTATACTGCCTCAGTTTTCTCTCTTCTTTGTCAGAGAGAAATCAGGGGTGATGCTGTATGTTTATGCACTACCCATGTCCTGGAAAATGGAAAGTGAGCTTTCTGTATTGACTTCCTAGCCTTTTCTGAGGAAAAGGGGAAAAAAATAACAAGGGTGACTTCATAGACTCTACTCTTTGGCAAAGTTAGAGGAAATATTTGAACTTTTGAATGTTTTGACAACGTGTACAAATTTTCCATGCCTTTCAGAAAAACACTGGCAGTTTTGCCATTTATGACATGTATGAATTTAAGACTGTACAATGGTATATGCAAAACTTCAGTTCAGTCTCACAGGTCTTGTTCTAGATGATTCGTCTTTTCCAGCTGTTGGTTAAAGTAAGCAGATTCATGTGTTAACAGAAAACAAGAAACAATGAATTCCAACGGGATAGGTTCAATTTGCATAGTATGATGAAATATGGTGTTGCTTTGAAAGGCATAAATTTTCCAGTTCAGGAGTATTTATGTCTTTAATATATTTCCAACATGTTTGTTTAATGTGCTTGTTTTCTTGTTACGTTGCATTCTGGTAATTTTATGGAGCAGAGGAAGATACAGCTCTTATGTAAATAGAGAACTGAAGAGGAACACAGGTGCAGCCTTGGCCTGTGATGCAGGAATGTATACCATCATGGACAGTAAAAGTAGCAGGATGGGGAAATACAAACCTTAGAATTCCTTCCATCCCTGACATGTCTATGCCCAAGAAATATATTTGTGAGAAGCATATTTTGCTGTGTGTTTAAATACATATACAGAAATCTATGGACATGCACTAATTCATCCGTCTATCAATGTAATGTACTTCATATTGTCAATAATTAGGAGACTTTGTGGCACTTGGGAGGATAGTATTGATAGAAGTATGGTATAACATGGTATTATATGGGAACTGTAGTGGGAAACGTGTCTCAGACAGAAAGATGAAGCTGGGACAGGAAAGGATAAGCTGTGGATAAGCTAATAATCTAAGGGAGAGGAGCAGACTAGGAGTGGGGTGATTATACAAGTAGTACATCTCATCCTGTTGTGGTTTATTTCCCCCAATTATAATAAATGGGGAGACAAAGGGCACGTGATCAGAAACTACCTGACCTTAGTTCTCACCCGCACTCACATGCTTGCATATTTTCTTCCTGAATATCATGGAAACATCCATGTCTGTGTAGATGGGATCAGGAAGGGTCTTGTCCATACCCTCTCTGTATCCCATTAAGCATCCTGGATTATTTCTAGGTTGGTTCATTTGTAGATATACAATTACAATACAAAATATGAAATTTAAGGTAGGTATCGTAAGCTATTTATGACATTAGATTTAGTCTGAGACTGTATTAACTGCTCTGAGGTACTTAACTTTGTGTCTGCTCAGCCGGCTTTTACCGAAGGTAAGATGTCTTCTATTTATCATGGTGAAAAAAGGCAGTAGATTTGCATGTTGTTAGGCTACTCCATAATAACAGCACATGTAGTTTAATATGCTGCAGATCCTCATGCTTGATTCCTGTGATAACTTTTTCAGGAAACAGTATCCGAAGAGCACTGTGCATTTTTTTTTGAAGGAGGTGTAATGTCAAACAACAGCCTGAAAGTTGTTGTACTTAATTTACTGATAATTAAATCCCTCCAAGCTAATCTAAAACCTAGTATCTTCACATATATTTGGGATTTCGGCCCTTCTGAGAAACTAAAACCCTAGCAAAATACATCATGCAAAATTTGCTTGTCCCTCCCAAATATGCTGAAGTAATAGGGGAATCTAGAGAGTAATAAGCCATTCCCATAAAAGAGAGAAGCTTTAAATCTAAGCACAGACACATACCAGCCTAAATTTTGGACTGAATACTGAATTTTTCAGTATTCTGGGCTTAATTAACATTTCTGCCTCAATTTCCCTATTAAAAAATGAGAAGCAATAAAATACTTTACCTTTATAGTCATAGGGATGCTCTGTTGGTAATTAGATGCTGTCAGACAGAATTGCTGTAAATTACAGTAATTACTGTTCATTAATTAATTCTGACAGTTTTATGTTTTATTGTAATGCACTGTCATAGTGCTATAGTGTTTAAATTGGATGCCTTTAAAATGAACATTCACATTAAAAAGAAGTGAAAGAGAACCTTTTATTGAAATTAAAAAAAGTTCCAAAGAAATATTTTATTATGTTCTAATTTTGGCTATGGGATTCTGAAGCTGAAAAGTACTACATACTGGTAATTGCATGTATTATTATAATTAAAAATTATAGAAAAAATATGCAAGAGACATTCAGTATTTAAATTGAACTGCTTATTTTAGAGCAGAATTCAGTACTTAATTGTAGCATTCTCTTTCGAACCAGGTGTATTTCCAGGGAATGTTTCATGCCAAAGAGAATTAAGGCAAGAAAGCTGACATTTCCCTCGGGAGCAGAAGACTAAATACCAAATATGTATCTTCCACTGCTGGAAGTGAGGCTTCCTTTGGCTCATACAACACTGAAATACTGTATGTGTTGGTTTGTTGTAGTAGTAATAGTGTAATTTACACCATTGCTATGTAGTGATGATAATTAAACTATTGCTATGTAATAACATAATTTCAGAGAAATTATGTTATGATTTTATCAGTGTTACTGGTGTGTAAACATGAAGAGAAAAGGATCTGCTGTTTCTACTCTTCGGTTAAGGCATTGTTGTCAGAATATATCCATTTCAAACCTGCTAGGTAGAAAAGGACTGTGGAAGTGAAAATGAAATTAAATAAGGTTGTAAATTAACAGGGTAGTAGATGTGTGCTTTACATAATGAACGAAGCAAACAATGTGTCAAGTTCTACAGTAGGTAAAAAAGAGTTGTATCCATCTTCTGTCCATGGAATCTGTGGTGTAATTTAAATGAGATTAGAAAGCAGAAAATAAAATTATGACTATCCTACACAAATATACCCTCTGCCTGCCCAGGAGTTCTGTGACCCATCAAGTGAGGAGGAACGTATGCCACGCCAGTCAGTGCCAATGTACGAACTGCATGCAGACTGTTAAGTTTCTCTGGAAAACCTGTGTCTGGGTATCTGCAATACCAATAAGAAGAAGCACCTGTTCCAGGCTCCAAACACAATCTGCAAGAAAAACTAGCAAGCTGAAATAGCCACTTAAGCAAATAGTCAGCCAAAGTCAATATTCATAAGCACCACAATTCACAATATAGATCTCCCAACCAATGATGTTTTCTAGAGCAGCATGCAAAAATAAATGTTATCTTGCTTTATGAACTAAAGGTTGGAAGGTACAAGGGAGCATGTTTATGACTAATAATAGAACTGTTTGACGTTTATTTTATAGTATATGTTCACATACATCAGGTATTTTGTTAAAGAGTAGTGCTGGCTAGAAGGGAGCAGTGCTGATCTCTGCCTTGCTCTGGGGCAATAAGCAGATTTTGTGGAAACTGAAGAATCACAGAATCACAGAATGGTTGAGGTTGGAAGGGACCTCTGGGGTTCATCTGCTCCCACTGCTCAAGCAGGGCCAACTAGAGCAGGTTGTCCAGGACCATGTCCAGATGGCTTTTGAATAACTCCAAGGGTATCTCCACAACCTCCCTGGGCAACCTGTGTCAGTTCTCAGTGAAATAGTTTCCTGATGTTCAGACAGAACCTGCTGTGTTTCAGTTTGTGCCCACTGCCTCTGGTACTGTCACTGGGCATCACTGAGAACAGCCTGGCTCCATCCTCTTTGCACCCTTCCTTCAGGTATTCATATACATTGATGAGTCACCCTGAGCCTTCTCTTCTCCAAGCTGGACAGTCTCAGCTCTCTTAGCCTTTCCTGATATGAGAGATGCTCCAGCCCCTAAGTCATCTTAGTTCTCTTTGCTGGACTCTCACCAGTATGTCCATTTCTTGTACTAGGGAGCCCAGAACTGGACACAGTACTCCAAGTGCGGCCTTACCAGTGCTGAGTAGAAGGAAAGCATCATGTCCCTCAGCCTGCTGGCAACACTCCTGCTGATGCAGCCCGGGATACCATTAGCCCTCTTGGCTGTAAGGGCACATTGCTGGCTCACAGTCAGATTGTTGTCTACCAGGACCCCTAGGTCCTTTTCTGCCAAGCTGCTCTCCAGCTGGTTGGCCCCCAGCGTGTACTGGTGGATGGGGTTGTTCCTCCCCAGGTGCAGGACTTTGCACTTCCCTTTGTTGATATTAATGAGGTTTCTGTCAGCCCATTTCTCCAGCCTGTCAAGGTAAAAACTCACTAAAGTTATTGCACTGAAAAGGAGAGCTGGAAGAAAGGTCAGTTCACTCTAAAAACAGTGAGCAGGGACAAATTTATTTACAAGCATCTCAAGTTTCACCCAGCAGTTCAGACTTTTCTGTGTTTTAAGAGTTATTTTGTTCCAGGGTTTTTATTACTCTAGTAAAACATACCTTAAGGGAATGAAAGCCAAGTATCATTTGATGTGCTCACTTCAAGAAGACAAGGGAGACAAAGCTAATTCTGCTTCAAGGGTCTGGTTGATTTGGGTCCCGTAGAGCAGAAAGTTCCCCTAAAAAGCAATGTATTGACACTCAGATTTCTTTAAACTGGGAGGAATTTAGGTTAAGCCTGTCTTGATACTAGCTGTGGTATCATTTCAAGTAGGTTGAACGCAGCACATTTGGAGCTTTTTTGGATCAAAGTTCCCTTTAAGTTAAAACCAAAGTGGAAGCTGTGCAGGTCATGAAATCCTGGAGCCACGCTGTGACTGTACAACACTATTATCCAAGCCAAATGGCACTTTTTGCTCTGATTTACTTTCTAAATTGATCAAAAGTTAAAGCATTGATTTGAGTGGAGGTAACTGAGGCTGTGTGGATATGAAGTCCTAGTACAGTAAAGACAAATGGTAAAATGCATTCTAGAATATTACTTTACTGTTCAATTCTCTAAAAGGAGCTGTGAATGGAGTAAAACTGCTGGACTGCCAGTGTAATTCATAACTGGTAAACAGTCTTCAACAGTCAATGGGGAATGAATCCTGATAACAACTTAGCTGCCTCGAACGTAGAAGCACATTCTCTGTTTTATCTAAATGGGCATCAATATTTCATCAATATTCCAGCCTCTCTCAATGATATTTTTATGTATTCCAAGTTCTTAGCACTATTTTAAACTTTTTATTAATTTTTAAACAAAATAAATTAAAAAATGTGTCATGGAAAGTAGATTTTCTACACAGCAACCTGAGTTTTGGCCTTTTTTCTTTGTTTTCTTGTTAATGTTTTGTTTTCCTACCTAGTATGAGCCTGCTATGCTAAAGCTTATGTATCTCTTCTTAAACAACTTCCCCAGAGCTTTGTTTTGATGTCAGATGACGAGATAAATTATTACTTCACTAGTTTTAAGAAGGACTGTGTTGCCTAATTTGAAAGTAAAATTATATTGAACAATAATAAAATCAAATCCTTTTGGTAACCTGAGATTTTCTCAAAGGTTTGTTTTCAGAGAATGCTTGAAAAAAGTTGCAATAACTGATCTGTTTGAGTCTATGTAAGACAAAATTATTTTTCTTTATAGGATCTTCTGTTTAAAGGCACCTGTTAAGTGAGATGGAAGGCATTTTTACGTGTTTGTGTGTCTTTGTTGCTTTGAATCATATTGCTTGCATGTATCACAGCAATGAATGACAGATAAAATAGTTTCCTTTGTGGGTATGTAAACAATGGTATTTGTCTACTTAATATTATCAAGCAGTCTTCACTTTGGTTTTATCTTATTTTTTTCCTTAACAAATTAGATTTTCACCATAAATGCTACCTCAGCTTCTGAATAAACTCAATGTATTTCTTGTAGCTTACCTAATAGTTCTAATTATAACAGCCCTTTACATTCAAAAACTTTTTCTTTTTTGTGTCTACAATTATGGAAGAAGATAACCCTATATTAGATGAAGATTATAACAATGAAATACTTTGCTACAGTAGCAAATAACTTCTTTCTTATAATTTTAGAATACCTAGGTAGAAGACTCTCTTCTCTGGCTATCAATATGGTGTTTAGTAAGTTTAAGAATTAGGGAAGAAGACCAGGGACAGGTAGAAAGAATTCATGAGAGTGGAGGTTGAGCTTGGTTATTTTTGCCTGATGATCTAATGGCAGCTTGGGACAAACAATGGAATGTCTGGTACACATTTAGATAAGTAATTCCAATAGGTGAAAAGGTAATTCCAGGTGATGCAATGCCTATATCTTTAACATGTCAAAAGACCACTTGTGTCAGTCATTATTCTGAGCGGGCTCTCATAATCAGTCCTGCTGAAATTCTTCCATCTTCTTTAAATTACTAAATATTCATTGCACTGGAAAGAAACATGTGAAAATAATTCTGAAAAAGTGTGGGGTAGCTTATTTGCTTCAACCTGTTTATGAAAAATAAATTAAGATAATGAGTTGAGTTCAATTTGCAGATCTTTTAGGCTAGTTTAAATTTTTCTTTTTCAGCTAGTATACTGCTCCCCACCTAATTTTTTCCAAAATCTATTACATTTTTATATAATAAAGGTGCTAGTGTTGATATACTGTACTTCCTCTATAGACACAAAAACTGGAGACAAACAAGAACAATGTGACATGAAAAATAACTGTGCCATGTAATAAGTGAAAAAAGTGATTAATTAGTAGGTCCTGGCAAGTAAACGTAAATGGAGGATCCCATCAAACAGCTATATTTTTGATGGAAAACTAACTTTTAACCTGTAGTGCCTAACGTTCTTTGTTCTTAACTTGGAAGAAAATGTAAAGTCACTCATGGTGTTTGTTTACAAACTGAAAGGAGGTAAAAAAAGCCTCAATGGCTACAGTAGTTATAATGGCTTCACCTGTTCTGCTGTGCTAGATAGCTTCTTCATGTGACCCCTGTAACGGCACTACGTGCTAAAGTACCTATTTACATCCCTACTGCAAGCCCTTAAGATGATCCCAGTCACTGCATAATGCAAAGGAGAGCTTTCAAGAGTAACAGATACCCCACGATGCCATTGCTGTGATCTCAACACAGCCTTTCCAGAACTTGTCCCTCCACTAGCTCCCCTGCATGCTTCAAGCTCTCCCTGTCATGCCTCTGTGAATACCTGATTTGTGCTATTGATTACCAGTGCCTGCTGGCAGACCTAGATGGGTAGGACCAGGCAGCACCAGGCAGTGGGTCCACAGGACATCTAACGTATGGACCAAATAAGAACCATTTCTGTTAGCTTTTCTCTACTGTGTGTTGTATTGGCTTTGGTCAATGCTGCTGGCTGTCAAAAGTTGGATTGCAGGTCCAGCTGGCTTCTGGTTGCTGGCACCAGGAGCCAAGGTTGAGCAGGCACCATGTGCATCTGTTTTCTGTAGCTGCCAAGGAACAAGATGATGCCATGGGAAAGAGCAAACATACTGTGATGACCTTGTTATGCATGCTGACATGGGTGGTTGCTAGACAGATTTGAGTTGCCTGGGAAACCCCCATTTCAGCTCTCAACCTACAATGTCAGGGCAAGAGCCCAAATAAAGACTAGCATTTATAGAAGCTAAGATAAGCATTTGTAGAAGCTAAGCACTGGAAGGTGTGAAGTTGCTCTATTCATAGTGATCATTATGGGCACTTATAGCTGTGGTTCTAATTGTGACTGCACATGTAGTGCTTTTCCTGTGCAGTCTCATGTGGTGTGCCATGCAGTGTTGGGCTCTTACGAGTAAGTCTTTTACTACATCCTACCTCTGAAAAGATAAACCGTATGTGAAGTCATGAGGACATAGAGGAATGATATGGAAAGATGGTTGTGTGGGATCTGCTGCATTGCACTGGAGGATTACGCCTCCATGAACTCAAGCGGCTCTAGGAAGTAACTTCTGAGCATGGGGTGATCCAGAAAGTATGCAGTGGAGATTGCTGTAATGACTACCCAGATCAACTTCCTCCAAAATGTTTCAAAGGCCAAGACTGGGAATGGTAAAGAAATTTATCCATGAATGCTGTGGGGGTATTGTCAGCAGGTACAGTGTATGTAGCCATGTGAACTTAACACATGTTAGGGAGTGCTTGGACTGTGTCGAAATTGAGGAAGATGGTGAGGATGACAAGGATGAATGTCTATGGGTAAAGATCAGGGGGAAGGTCGGCAGGGCAGACACTACAGTGGGAGTCTGTTATAGACCACCCAACCAGGATGAGCAGGCGGACGAGGCGTTTTACAAGCGGCTGTCAGAAGCTGCCCAGTCACCGGCCCTTGTGCTCGTGGGCGACTTCAACTTGCCAGATGTCTGCTGGAAATACAACATGGCAGAGAGGAAGCAATCTAGGAGGTTCCTAGAATGTGTGGAGGACAACTTCCTCATGCAAGTGGTAAATGAGCCCACTAGAGGAGGGGCCCTGCTTAACCTGTTGTTTGTGAACAGAAAAGGACTAGTGGGAGATGTGAGGGTCGGTGGCTGTCTTGGGAATAGTGACCATGAAATGTTAGAGTTTTCAATAGTGGGGGAAGTAAGGAGGGGCAAGAGCAGAACTTCTGCCTTAGATTTCCGCAGGGCAGACTTTAGCCTGTTTAAGAGGTTGGTGGACTGACTCCGTCCCTTGGGAGTCAGTCCTGAAGGGCAAAAGAGTCCAGGAAGGCTGGACATGCTTCAAAAGGGAATTGCTAAATATTCAGGAGAAGGCTGTCCCGGTGTGTGGGAAGACAAGCCGTCGGGGAAAAAGACCGGCCTGGTTAAACAGAGAACTTAGGCAAGAACTTAAGGAAAAAAAGAGAGCCTATTTGCTCTGGAAGAAGGGTCGGGTAACTTGGGAGGTCTATAGGGACGTTGACAGGTCATGTAGGGAAAAGATTAGAAGGGCCAAAACTCAATTAGAGCTTGATTTGGCGGCTACAGTCAAAGATAACAAAAAAAGCTTTTACAAATACATCAACAGCAAAAGGAGGGTCAAGGAGAGCCTCCACCACTTGCTGAACAAGGAGGATAGTGGTGTAGTGTCAGGGGATGAGGAAAAGGCAGAGGTGCTCAATGCCTTCTTTGCCTCGGTCTTTAATGTCAAGACCGGTAGTCTTCAGGAGACTCGGCCCCCAGAGCCTGAAGTTAGGGATGGGGGGCTGTATGAACCTCCTGTAATCCAGGAGGAGACGGTTAGTGACCTGCTGTGCCAGTTGGACACCCATAAGGCTATGGGCCCGGATGGGATTCACCCCAGAGTAATGAAGAAACTGGCAAATGAACTTGCCAAACCACTCTCTATTATCTACCGGCAGTCCTGGTTAACTGGAGAAGTTCCAGCTGACTGGAAATTAGCAAACGTAATGCCCATCTACAAGAATGGTCAGAAAGACGATCCAGGGAACTATAGGCCTGTCAGCCTGACCTCGGTGCCAGGCAAGGTGATGGAACAGATCATCCTGAGTGCCATTACATGGCACATGCAGGCCAATTGGGGTATCGGGGCCAGCCAACATGGATTCATGAAAGGCAGGTCCTGCTCGACTAACCTGGTCTCCTTCTATGACAAAGTGACCCGCTTAGTATCACAGAATCACAGAATCACAGAATCAACCAGGTTGGAAGAGACCTCAGGGATCATCGAGTCCAACCGTTGCCCTGACACCACCCTGTCAACTAGACCATGGCACTAAGAGCCATGTCCAGTCTTTTCTTAAACACATCCAGAGATGGTGACTCCACCACCTCCCTGGGCAGCCCGTTCCAATGTCTAATAACCCTTTCTGAAAAGAAATTCTTCGTAATGTCCAACCTGAACCTCCCCTGGTGAAGCTTGAGGCTGTGTCCTCTTGTCCTATCGCTAGTTGCCCGGGAGAAGAGGCCAACTCCCACTCCACTACAGCCTCCCTTCAGGTAGGTGTAGACTGCAATAAGGTCACCTCTGAGCCTCCTTTTTTCCAGGCTAAACAACCCCAGCTCCCTCAGCCGTTCCTCGTAGGTCAGACCCTCCAGACCCTTCACCAGCTTGGTCGCCCTCCTCTGGACTCGCTCCAACACCTCAACATCTTTCTTGAAGTGCGGGGCCCAGAACTGAACACAGTATTCAAGATGCGGCCTCACCAGTGCTGAGTACAGAGGGATGATCACTTCCCTAGACCGTCTGGCTACACTATTCCTAATAGAGGCCAGGATGCCATTGGCCTTCTTGGCCACCTGGGCACACTGCTGGCTCATGTTTAGCCGGCTGTCGATCAGCACCCCCAGGTCTCTTTCCGCCAGGCCCCTTTCTAACCACTCTTCCCCCAGCCTGTAGAGCTGCATGGGGTTGTTGTGGCCGAAGTGTAAGACCCGGCACTTGTTCTTGTTGAACCTCATGCCCTTGGTCTCGGCCCATCTATCTAACCTGTCCAGATCCCTCTGTAGGGCCTTCCTACCCTCCAGCAAATCAACACTCCCACCCAGCTTGGTGTCATCTGCAAATTTACTGAGGGTGCACTCAATCCCTATGTCTAGATCATCTATAAAGATATTGAACAGCACCGGCCCCGGAACTGAGCCCTGGGGAACACCACTAGTGACCGACCGCCAGTTGGACTTTGCCCCCTTCACCACCACTCTCTGGGCTCGGCCATCCAGCCAGTTTTTAACCCATTGAAGAGTCCACCCATCCAAGCCCCGGGCAGCCAGCTTGTCCAGGAGGATGCTGTGGGAGACAGTGTCAAATGCCTTCCTGAAGTCTAGATAGACTACATCCACAGCCCTGCCCTCATCTACTAAGCAGGTCACTTGGTCATAGAAGGAGACCAGGTAGGTCAAGCAGGACCTGCCTTTCATGAATCCATGTTGGCTGGCCTCGATGCCCCGATTGTCCTGCATGTGCCGTGTAATGGCACTCAGGATGATCTGTTCCATCTCCTTGCCTGGCACCGAGGTCAGGCTGACAGGCCTATAGTTCCCTGGATCATCCTTCCAGTCCTTCTTGTAGATGGGCGTTACATTTTCTAATTTCCAGTCAGCTGGAACTTCTCCAGTTAACCAGGACTGCCGGTAGATAATAGAGAGTGGTTTGGCAAGTTCATTTGCCAGTTCCTTCATTACTCTGGGGTGAATCCCATCCGGGCCCATAGCCTTGTGGGTGTCCAACTGGCACAGCAGTAGTAGATGTGGGCAGGGCTGTGGATGTAGTCTATCTAGACTTCAGGAAGGCGTTCGACACTGTCTCCCACAGCATCCTCCTAGACAAACTAGCTGCCCGGGGCTTGGATGGGTGGACTTTTCAATGGGTTAAAAACTGGCTGGATGGCCGAGCTCAGAGAGTGGTGGTGAATGGAGCAAAGTCCAACTGGCGGCCTGTCACTACCGGCTGAGGGAGCTGGGGTTGTTCAGCCTGGAGAAGAGGAGGCTCAGAGGTGACCTTATTGCAGTCTACAACTACCTGAAGGGAGGTTGTAGTGGAGTGGGAGTCGACCTCTTCTCCTGGGCAACTAGCTATAGGAGAAGAGGACACAGCCTCAAGCTTCACCAGGGGAGGTTCAGGTTGGACATTAGGAAGCATTTCTTTTCAGAAAGGGTCATTAGACATTGGAATGGGCTGCCCAGGGAGGTGGTGGAGTCACCATCTCTGGAAGTGTTTAAGAAAAGACTGGACATGTCACTTAGTGCCATGGTCTAGTTGACATCGTGGTGTCAGGGCAATGCTTGGACTCAATGATCCCAGAGGTCTCTTCCAACCTGGTTGATTCTGTGATTCTGTGATTCTGTGAACTCTATCTTTTAATATGCTGTGGTGGGTTGACCCTGGCCAGTATCTTAAGCACTCACCAGCTGGTTGCTCACTGACCCCCACCCCCAGCCCCTGCAACGGGATAGGGCAGAGAAGAGCAAAAGCAAGAAAAACTTGTGGGTCATGATAAAGACAATTAATTAAGTGAAGAGAAGAGGGGGAGGGAGCAATGCAAAGGCAGTCACTCACCACCTCCTGCAAGCAGACCGATGCACAGCCAGCATGTCTACCTTTGAAAAACTAGCCCCTGCCTGTTATTGATGGGCATGACATTATATGGCATGCAATATCCCTTCGGTCAGTTTGGAACAGCTCTGCTGGCTGTGTCCCCTTCCAACCTCTTGCCCATCCTCAGCCTACTCACTGCGATAGATAGAGTGAAAAACAGAGGAAGCCTTGATGCTATGCAAGCACTGCTCAGCAACAGCTAAAGCACTGGTGTGTTACCAACACTGTTTTAGTAACAAATCTGAAGCACAGCACCATGCCAGCTGGTATGAAGAAAATTAACTCCAGCCGAGACAGATCCAGTAGATACGCTGAAATGAAAGATCTGGACAATGGACAATGCTCGTAAAGGTGAACGTCTTACAGGCAACAGCCTGAAAAAGCTAATGCAGCCTTGTGTGAATATGGAAAAACCTATTGTTACATATCTGGGACATGGGGCAGATTTTAATAGACTAGTATGTCCTGTTCTGATGTTCACAATTCAAGAAAGATATTGAAACATTGGAGAGAGTTCAGAGAACAGTCTTGGTGATGATGAAAGAAAGATGCTTTGCTTATGAGGCTCCAGAAATCACTTTGTACTAATCAAGACATTAAAAGTTAAGAGAACTAGAAATGTCCTGAGGCCTCTTCCAGCCCTAACTCTGCGATTCAGAGTTAAAGAAGCTAATGTTGTGACTTTGACTTTAAAAAATGCAGAACAAGCACAAGATTTTTCTAACAGCAACTGCTGTTATCCTTTGGGACAAGTCAATGAAGCTGTGGTTTGAAAATTTTAAACTCAGGATTTTCTGTTTGTTTTCTAAAACAGTCCTCTAGTTCTACTACAGCTACTGCTAGCTGTGGTGGGTAGGTGATGAATGCAGGGAATTCCTATGGGAAATATTGTACAGGAGGACAGAATATAGAATTACAGTGGATCTTGCTGGTCTTACAGTCTGTCATCCATAAAATAAACTAACAGCTCCTGTGTTTTCCAGTTTCATATTGTTTTACTCAACTTGTATTGTTTTTATATTTCCATGTATGGAAGTATTTTCTTTTTTTCTTTCTTAACGTAGTTAAGTTCACACATTTTAATGTGATTATTTACACAGTTTTGCATGCAATTATTTCTGCTTTTATTTGCTGTATTAGGATCAACTGTTGTGGTTAAGACATGAACTGCAGGCTTGCATTTTCTCTCAAGTAACACAGATTTTGAATTTTCTAGTTTCTGAGAATAGCTATAATTTTGTTAATTGGAAGATATATTCATGTGTTTGTATAAACATAAAATCTTAGTGAATGGAAAATCTCGATATTTAAGAAACACAAGCAGTTCTGGATTTAGCACTGATGTAAATGGATTTCTTTTGTCCAGTGGAGTTATTGTGGTTCATACCAGTTGAAGAAAAGGCACAAATACTCTTTCTATCGGTAATAATAGCCATTAAAGTCACATCTTGCTCTAGTAGCTTGCTAAAAGAAATCACAAGAGATAAAAAAGCAAAGACGTTAAAAACTGTTGTGAGAAGTTTGGAATTATACTTCAGTGATTCTCACTGTGGGATAGTTCTGCTAAGCCTTTCATGTTAAATCAGACTTATTAAAAATGTGAAGGGATTTTTCCTAACCAGGGCTTATTTTTATCCACTGTTATATTCAGACATTTCTCTTTACATTATCTTAAAAATCATCTTTCAAAATCCTTCTTCAAGGTTACTTCTGGCCCACTGTTTTAATGAATCAGTTTTATAGCGACAGATTACTTATTTAGCTGACTGAGTTAAGGACATAGCTATTTTTACTACCTTTGACTGAAGCATGAATCTTGAAGTGCTTGAAAAAGTCTTCCACTGATATGCATCTTTGGCAACATACTTCACTGCAAGGCAAACAGACTTTGCTTCCGGTGCCTATATCACCTTACCAGAAAATGTTAAGTCATATTTAAATTTTACACTGTATCTTTAAAGAAACTGAGTGATATAGCCCATATAGTCAGAGTACCTAGATGAGGTTCTCAGTTCCAGGCCCCAGCTTCACAAACAGCTGTGAAACCACGAACTCCTCATGTTCACAAAAGAGGAAGGAAGGGGTGCAGGCTTAGGAGATGTTCTAAATGCCAGAACTGCTGTCTTGTCGTTCATCTAATGGGTATGGCCTCTATGAAGCTATTGAGACAAGGTAGAGGCTATACATTTTCTAGAATAAATATACTACACATGTACTTGCATGCATGAATATTTGTCATGATCTATGCATGAACTGCATCAAAAATATATGAAATTATAGGATTAAAAGAACATACTAAAGGATATGAGTGTATTCCCAGAGAGTCTGACAATGAGATACAATTCCTCATTTTATAGGGTTTTTTTTTTAACAGAATCAGAAAAAAAAAAATAGTTCTTTAAGGCAGTTCCTCTCTGTTACATAGTGTGGTAGACCACTAGCACCCCAAGTCAGGTAAGATACTGGAGCAACCCGGTATGAAGCTGGATGTTAAGATCCAGAATTTTTTTTATATTTTATTTTCATGTTCTCAGTGTTAACACTTTGCTTTATCAGAATACATGTGTTTTTTTCTTTAAAATTGGCCCATATTAAGGGTGGGTGCCAGAGAGCCTGATGAAAGCAGTCATGCTTTTTCTTCTGAAGTAATGAATCCAAATAGAATAGTCTGTACAGACAGAGCTTTCAGATGCCTGAAACGTGGGGTATATTTAGGAATTTCAGGATATGAATGTGATTTCTTTCAAAATTTGAGAGTTATTTTGAAAGCTGCTATGGTTGAGAGGATAGATGTTTGGAGAAGTGTCTTGAAGTTAATATAATTAAACATGTATTTATTTACAAGAGTGGGCAGGAATGAGAGTGCATTTGACAGTCTCATTTGGCATGTAGCTGTGCTAAGGAAAGCAGTCAATGGCCTAACTTAGACTGAAATAAATTTTCCAAAGAACTAAGGACAAGACTCAGCACCTTCCACTCTAAGTACAGGATTTGTTTCATTGACTTGCTTTCCCTAACTTACATATATGTGCATTAAGAAAAACAACAACAACAAAATGTTGAACAAAACATTCACCACAAACACCTGGGGAGTGAGAGATCGCTTGATAAATGAGAGACACGTTGCCCATACCCTACCAAGAGGCACTTGGGTCCAGCACTGCTGAGTGCTGTGTAAGAAGCTGAATGGAACAGAAGAGCCTATTAGCAAGTCAGGCTTATTCATGACAGATTTCATATTGGGGGGCGGGGGGCAGGGAAGGAGAATAATGTGATGTAGGTATGACATACATCTTCTCAGGCAGACAGTACTGTGTGTGAATAGAAAACCTTGCAGATTCTATCATGTAGCAAATTTTTGTATGTATTTTAGTCAACGAAATGTATACAGTATGGATGATTTTCATATAATGTACAGAGGAAGGTGAAGAAGGAAAAATTAAAGACAGTTTTCTTTTTTAAGAGCTTCATATTGCAGCTATATGTTCACACATTTTGGTGAAGTATTAATGGAAAACACAGTTAATGATGTGTACAGGCCTGATGCTGAATTATATCTCAGGCAAAAGGATATGTGATTTATCATATTTGGTTTTCTGTCTGCTTAATTTTTCTGTGATTAATGTGTGATGCAAATGCAATACTTTCTGTAATACTATAGCAAAAAATTACACTGTTGTTTTTTCCTCAAACTGGCAATGCAAAATCCTTTAAAAAAAAAAAAAGAGGGACTTTTAAATACAAATGCATGAACATTTTTTAGTGGTATCAGTTTAGATCTCTTATGACAACTTCTCCTTGGGATAATTTATGGTATTATGGCTTACAGTACACCTCAGGGGTTCAACAAAAGTTAATTGTTCCTCAGAGATGTACAATTTCCACCTTTTGCCCCTCAATCTACAGCTTGCAAAGCAGTAACTGAGAAAATGTGGAGAAACAAATCTGAGCATATTAAGTTATTTCTTCTTGGAACAGTTCTTGCTTGAACACACAGAAATAGAGGCAGCTGGCTAGTGTGGGTTTCTTACACATCCCTCTGGCTACTTGCAGAGACAGGATCTTAGACTAGACTGATTCAGGTCTGATCCAGTATAGTAATTTCTGTGTTGCTTACTCTTAGCCTTTGTTATTCTGGGTCAGTTGATCAACACATTAGGAACTGTAACCAAGAGTCTATCCATGTTTTGACCAACTGGTAAGGAAAAGCTCAGCAGCAGGCTGTGCTGTGCCTGCTTATTCAGTGTGAAATAAAGGCACACAAGAGCCTTTGAGGGGTCGTTTCTTTTTGGTTTCTTGTTTTACCAGAGTGTGTTGTGCTAGTGGGAACTCAGGGTGAAACATTCTAGACAATGTTACAGCCGTTACTGAATGATCAGGTGTATTAACATGTCACAGGGCTGTGTAGTCCAGGTATTTGGAGATATTGTGACTATCTGATATTGAAGATGCTTTTGGGGCAGTTAGATTTTCATATCTATCCTTCATCTTTATACTACTGTAAAATACCTTGATATTGCTTATATGCCTTTATTGCAAATGGGTTTGTGTTCTGTGCTCTTCTGACCAACTCCATGCTACTCACTTTTTTGCCTTGTGGAATTACCTATAAATTATTATTAGGAGGAAGTGTAAAACATTTCCATTTTCTCTTGTTCTTCTCTAATTAATATGATCGTGGCATCTATGGCATACTATAAAGGAACAGTCTTACCTCATGGGGAACCTCAGTGTTTGTCTTAGTTCCAATGTGGCAACTTGATGTAGTACTGGCAACAAAATCCAACAATATCTAGCGTGATGTAGCTGCAGGTCCTCCCTCCTTCTCACTTACTGCTCCGTGTTAGCAATATTTTTAGGAATGACTACTGTAAATGACTCAAGGGTAATCCCTGCCCTTTCTGTGTTTTATTAGTTATACTTGTGACAAACCTAAAAGTGCTTTTCCTGTCTTTTACAGCAAAGAATAATTAAGAAAAACATCCTGTGGAAGCGCTCTGCAGTTTCCACACAAAATCCTGCATCTGGTTGTTAATATGCAATTCCTGATACCGTGAACTTTCATAGAGGTTAGAGATGAGAAAGATCTTTTAGGTCACCTAGTGCTTCCCTCAGTGGTACATACAGTAGATTCACATAAGGCACAGTCATGTCCCCTCTGCACTGAAAGGGAGCATTCTTTTCACATGGCATGAGTGCTTCACTGATACTGGAAAGAAGAGAAAAGACCTTTTTCCTGTAAAGAGTGTGCGAGATGAAGTTGTAGCATGTTGGCACAAAAGGCTCTTTGTTAATTGCTATTGTGCTAATGGTGCTTTGAATATGAATGTTTTGTAAGCAAGAAACTGGCAATGATTCAGATGAGCAGTGCCACAAAGAAAACTTAAGCAGGACTGGAAGTGAAATAAAGTCTTTGGCATTTTGCAGTCTGTTTTTGAATGGGTTGCACAGATTCAAGTAGTCAAGACCATGCATATAATAAACACAGTACTGAAGCTGTAGCATCCACTACAAATTTAAAAAAAAAAAAAATCTTTCATACCGCAGTAAAACTGCCAAAGAATTTGCTGGCAAATTTGTATGTGTGTGTGTTATACATGCCTCTGACACAAGTCAAACGGGGATGAGGCATACATTTTCAGCAGGCTGAAGCGCCTGCTAGTCCACCTATTAGTAGAAATCACTAGTCTCCGTATTATCAGACTATTATGTGTGTTTTCAAGAAATGGTTCTTCCTTATCGTGAATATTCTACAGTTGGTGAACTTAGAAATCTTCATAACATACAGTTAAAAATAGCTACCTTTTCACATGGCTAGGCAAAATTTAGGAATTTGCAGGTTATTCTAGGATACAGAATACGCTGATAACGGCATAAGGTATCTGAATAATCTTCTGTTTACTAAAAAAAATATACATAATACTGTTCTTGAGCAAAGAGGAATTAAAAAACTCTGTGACCATTTTCCTCCCTACTACCAGAAAGCCAATGCACTTACTAGCCCTCTCCTTGGATTTAATCTACATGCTGCAAATTTTACAGATAGGGTTACCTGATCTATCTTTAAACAAACTTGCTCAGGCATGGAAAGCTGTCTATAAAAGCAGCAGGTAATGTATATTGATGAGAAATGTGCTAACAGAAGTGCACCTCAAGCTGTAAAAAGCAGAGTTAGTGAAGAGTGTCTAGTGTGTTGTAAATTCACTATTTAACTTTCCAGCAACTAGGCCATATAGTAGGCTCTGAACTTTTGAACACAGATGGAATTATGAAAGTGTTTTTTCAGTCCAACGTTAGAAAGAGTGCACCTTATTCTACAATTTAATAAAAATTATTTCTATTAATCCCATATGACTACAGTGGTTAGACAGGATATCCTGCTGACCAGAGATAAAATATTGCAGAGAAGTGGTCACAGCAACTTTTATTCGTAATACAGTAGATGCATAGATACATGCATGCATACATACTTCTATAATCATGCATACAGGGCTAATGTAAAGGGCCATTTCTAGAGCTGCTATGTGAAAGTATAGAAAATTTGTGAAGTTTCCTTGGGAATACCTCTTGAAGATTGTTTTATTTTGGTATGTTTAAAATGCTGAGACTGTATGAACACTTAAGTAGTTCAGTATTGTACTTAAGAGAGGCATAGAGAACTAGCAGTTGTGGTTTCTTAATCTGCAAGGGGCTATTTCCAAGCTGGGGACTCAGTCAAGCAGCACTTTGTTGAGAGGAACCCTCAAGAAACCCATGGCAAGTTTTGCCTGAGTTGGGACCACAAACTTGTACTGTTTGTATTGTAACACAATATAAATATTTCCAATAAGGCTTCCCAATTGCTTCTATAAAGGTTTGTTGAGAAAGCTCTTTTGCAGACAGTTACTGTTAAAAGAAAACTATGAAGTTCCTGCAGGTGGAGTATTCTACCTTGCTTTCATCAGCACCTTTAAAAGCTAAGATTACAAGCTAAATTTGTGGGGTTGTAAACTCTTGTTTGTGTCCAGTGTTGATGTGCAGTTTGTTTTATTTTGCTTAAGATGCTTTTCAATGTAAAAAAAAAAAGCAACAGCAAGAGATTTAAATTTTAGATGATTAACCTTTAGTAACACTGAGTGTTTTGTCAGGCACATGGCTTTATTATAGCTGACAGCAGACCACTCAATCGTTTAGAGTTTAGTAGGGAAAGAGGGGTATCATCTTCCTAAGAGTGTTGAATAGGAGTCCCATAGAAATAATACTAAATTATATAGAACTGAGGAGTTTTGCCTTTGATATTGAATTGTATCAGCTGCCTTAATAGTTTGTAGAAATGTGAGTATTGTCTGATAATCAGTACTGGATGTCTTTCTAAAAGACATGTTGTATCTTAACCAGAAATTGTGGAGATTATTACAGAAATTGCTGGATTAAATTTTATGGAAGATCAGATCTAATCTGAAGATCAGATTAGATTAGTGTAACTGGTTGTTTCAGTCCCTGAAATCTATTACTCCATCATGTTTCCTGTACAGGAGTGCAATACAAAAAAGTATTTTTAACTTTCAGTGACCTGACCTGGTCAACTGCTTTGTGTCTGGTGGTCTAATTTTTAACAAAGTGAACAGTCGCTGCAGAACCACAAGTGCTTACAGCACCTTATTTTCAGAGTTCATAGTTTAAAAAAGTAAGTAAGTCTGTGCTATTACTGTGTCCTTTGTCCCAACCAGCCTCCACTGTGCTGCTTTTGCCAGGGGACAAGACTCCTGCTTGCAGACAGGTTGGCCATAGCATATGAGCACATGCATTGCCTGCTCTAGGAAAGAGGCAGCACTTCCCCCTTTTTCACCCTATGACCAATCCCTCTAGTCTGATTTCACAGAAATAATTTTTAAAATTTAAAATTATATTTTCTGATGGTGAAGGAGACAGAAGGACTACTGGCCTTTAAATATCCTTTTGTGGCTGTTCATAGATTTGCTGTGTGTGTTCCAATAAATAAAATATTGCCTGTTAGGTGAAGAAAGACTATTCCTTCAAATCAGTGACTATTTCTATTATGGAGCTCCTTCTGAACTGTAGTGTATTTACTACATAAAACATCTGAAGAATTTTTATGAAGTAGAATCTGATGAATCTTTGAAAAATCAATTCATCTGTGCATTGCATACACATGGTAAAAACATCCTCACATTAGCTGAGTTTTGGAGTGAATTACATTACATTATTTGTCTTTATATAATATCTGTCTCCTGATATTATGTGCAATATTCTAAAAATAAATTAAAAATAAAAACCTTAAATATAAGGCAGTCATCTGTCATTTTTTAATTTTTACTTAATACTGAGGTATAAACAGAGAAAACTTTGCTAAGTTTTCAGACTAGTAATTGCCCAAATTAAATACAAAAAGGAGGGTAAGTGTTTCATATCATATAAGTTTTGGTTAAGGAACATCAATTTTTTATGTATATATGAAAAGCTACATTAAAAAATTCACATGGCTTCATCTGTCAGTCAGAAACCATGTTTTGCATAGTCCTGATGTCAGACGGCCGTTGACACGATGTGTGATTGACTGTGCGGTTGAGATATAACACATCTACCTGTAACAGGGTCTCTCATAAACAGCGTACCAGTTCAGTGCCTGTTATATAAACATCTTTGCTGTATTTAAACACATTTGTTCCTCTGTTGGTCAAACACTGGCTAATGAAAGCAGAAGTCATGAGAAAAGGCCAGTTTCAAAGCTATCTAAAGGTCAACATTACACTTCCCTATGGCAAGCTTCCTGACGCACTGACGAAGTAATATTTATGAACACAAGTTTCAAAAGGATCACAAGTGGTTATATTAATTGTATTCTCACTATGAAAGGTGACACCATATAGTTGTCTTCCTTTGTTTTCACCCGTTTCACTCATTTTATTACAATTTTTCTTAATTTTCACTCATGTAGCATTGATTTGTGTTAAAATCTCCAGCATAACCATAGCCTATTTTTACTGTTTGATCAAAAAAAAGTCACAGACTTACCCCAAAGAGCATACAGTTTACTCTAACACCACATCTAGTCATGTGGAAGAGGGGGAAGTCACAGGGATCTGGGATAAATGCAGTCTCGTTGCTGAGTTTTCTTTTCTAATACTTTTAATTTTGATCATAGCAGCAGCTGTTTGTCTCCTGTGCTAGTCACTGAGCTCATTTCATCTCGATTTGCTTGCATGTTCCATTCTTACATATGTGACAAAAGGAGGGCAAAGTTTCCCATCGCTGTGGTTGTTGACAAAGGAAGCCCATTGTACTTGAGAACAGATGAATTATTATCTCTTTCAGTGCACAATAATAAAATGTCACCACCGTGTCACAGCAGTGGTGTACATGCTGACACTGGACTTGGAAAGTACTAAAAGTATTGAGGCCAGAGTAGAACCACTCAGAAAAATGCTTGTCGTTTGAATGCACATGGAGAACATTAACTAAAATTCCCAGAAACAGCTTTATAAAGATTAAAGACTAACAGATTTCAGTTCTCGTGCACACAGAATCTCACATTCTGATTCTCACTGCTTTGTCCATGCAAAAGCAGTTGTCAAATGACGAGTGTTGCTTTTTTTTCTTTTTCTTTTTTTTTTTTTTTTTTTTCCTTACTAAGCAAGTGCAGAGTTCATTAAATATTCCTAATAAGCCTGGGTACATGAGTGTTCCACAGCTAGAGTCCCAGTAAGGACCTTGATCCTTGGCCATCATTTTAGCATGTGTTTCATGAGTACAGAATCAGATATTGTGTAGTCAAAGATGAAGCTTCAGGTAGGGTGAAGTGTCCAGGAATCCTTTGTCACCCATATCCATGGGTATCTACACTCTGATGCTCAGTCTGTTTTCAGACACTTCTTCTAAGGGTGATTTATAACCTTCCTGCCACCCTTCCTTCACTTCCTTTCTACTACCAGCCTCATAATATTTTATTCCCAGCTTCTTTCCATGACACTAACCACTCTCTACCACGTAACCTAGAGCATATTTTATTTCTACCGTGGCTTCCTCCTTTAAAGTCCTGCTTTGCTGTCTTCTCAGTGGTTACCTTGATACGTACACGTACTACATAGCTAGGAGTTCTTAGGGTCCTTCTCCACCTTCCACAGCTGCCCAGCCTTCCCTGCATAACATAGGGATGGTCATGAATATCTGCCCAGTTCTTTCACGTTCTTTTAACCACAGTAAATCTGGTCTTCCACTGCAGTACTCTGCTCATATCAGGAGGACTGAAATTGGTGTACTTAAGAGAAAAAAAAAACCAAACAGTTCTGGTCTTTAGCCTTCACTTACCCACAATGACCTACTGACTCCACTGAACAAGTTGATCAAGTTTTTGACCTTACCCATCTGCTTCGGTAGCTACTACATATAGCTGGGCTTTGTCCTCTTTTCCCTTCCTTTCTTGCCTTATTTTTTGTTTTCTTTTTTCTATTATCTGTTTTCTTGTTACTTTCCACTATATCTCTCCCTCGTATCTATCCTTTACCATTGTCTTCAGACTCTCTTCTTTGGGTCTGAAATTGCTGTCCCTTTCCAGTTAAATTTGCTGTTCTCAGTGTGCTGGCAGCAGAGTGGAATGTGATGAAAACCTGATCTCTGAAGGGGTTTTTGCTGGCATATCACAGATCAGATTTTTAGTAATTTTTACTTTGCTTCCAGCACACTAATTGAATACAGCAGAGCAGAACAGTAGGGGATGGAAATAGAAGACACTGAGTCCTGTCAAAGGCTTTCTCTAGGGGTAGGTGTTCAATTAGCATCTCTTATTAGACGGCAAACGCTAACTACCCACCGACAATGAAGCACTAGATCATTCACAGATTGAAAACCAGTGAATCTGTGCATCTGTGGATATTCAGGCAAGTGCTGAAATCCTGGGCAAAGCTGTGGGTCAGGTTGCCTATTTAAAGCATTGGCATTTTAATATATAGTTAGAAACCACCAACACAGAAGAAGCTAGGAGCACATGTGTTGTACCTAAATAAAATTCAACGTGTACATTTTATCTGTATTTATTATTTATTATGATGGTCAGGGTGCTTGTTGTGACCCTGTGAGATTTGGTAAATGATACTGGATTGTTTTTTCTGTTTCTGTTAGACGACTTTATAAGCAGTTGAAAAATATGTGTTATATTTGCTGGATTACTTTTCAATGTAAGCAGTTGCAGCAATTGCCAGTGAAAGGCTAAGGGGTTGAGAACAAATGCAGAGATATATTACAATCTCAAATGAGAACAATTATAAATAGAAAAAACCTGGCCCTTAAAAATTAAAATGGAAACACACATAAGTTGACTGTGAAGGTGATTTGTAGGACACTTTCCGTTTTAGCATAGTACTTCTGTTGTACAAATATTTGAATATCTGGATATAGAGAAATCTAAGATACCTATGACTAGATCCCTGAGTCACATAGTATTAAGGTTTTCAGAGAACTGAAAAGAGAGAGGCCAGGTAAATACATGCTTGTTTCTACACTACAAAAAGTTTAGATATCTTGTGTTCCTGTGCATTTACTCTCATATGCTTATTTTCATTGTTTATTTATTGATTGATTGTTTGGGGCATCATAATGAGGAAATTCTGCTATTTGGAGACACAAACAGGCAAGAAGATAAGAGTTGTTGAATTTCATGAGAGTGCTCCTAGAATATGGATTCTGTTTCAGCTTTTGTTTGCTTGATTGTTTTTTGTTTGCTTGTTTGTTTTTTTTTATCCTCTGTCTTGTGTTCTAGGGATTTATTATGTATTAATAACCATTTCTGATTTGTAGAATGCCTTTGGACTTTCTCCCTCTTAAGCTGTCAGTATATATTTATTTTACAGAGTCTTATGAAGATTCAGCAAAACATTAGGTACCTTCTTAAAACAGATGCCTGGATGCCTTTCTAAATGCAGTAGTTTTAAAGTTAAGCCTATGCCACTGTGCTTTACTGAGTAAGTTCCTATATTCACACAGCTTAATCCAGCAATCTCTTATGCCACAGCTGAATTCCTAGGGACCATTGATGTAACTGGCAGGGGTGCCCCTTAGGCAGTCCTAGTTTGGGATGATATGGATGACTGCATAATTTGGAGATCATCTCCTGTATATTATCCTGCTCCTCCGAAATATGTGTTGTGTATGGTACAATCTGCACTGTTTATGGTAAACCAAGATTTTCATTCTTTTTCAGGGAACAGGTCAATATTGAAGCTCTCTTCTCAATCCTGGGGTTGCAGTAAGATTTCTCCCTTACTGGAACTATGATTGGGGTGAGCTGCAGGAAAAGCTTCTGCCCTGTCATTCAGTCTTTTACTCTTCATCTGGTTACCTGATCTGAATTTGTAGCCTATGTGTAGCCCACAGGAGATCACTTTTTTCCACATATTTCTCAAAATCAGCTCAAGTATTCCTCCCAAACTTGACAGCAAGAGCTAAATGATAAAATGGGTGTCTAGACGTTGCTATATTGCTGTTCTTAGAACTAAATTGTCTTTGGTCTAGATGCCCTATAAATAATCGAGATGAGCTAACTCTTGGTGGATTAGCACTGCTTCCAATTTTTTAAGTGGAGCAGAATGACTGCTGTAGAAGGTATCCAAGGTTTGTGATGTTTCCTTGTTGTATAGTAAAATATATTAACATTTGGGGCTTATACACTATTACAGTCAAATTGCTGCTCTAAAGACAGTGCATGATTGCAATGTCTTATTACGGTACTGTGATTCAGTTTGTGTTTCTGCTGGCCTCTTTCCTGCTGCTGCAATTTAACTGATATATGTTTTCAAAAGCCTATTACTTTGCATGTTCGTTGTTGTTGTTGTTTAATTTCTTATATATATGTATTAAAGCACGCTCTCTTTCTGAAGGAAAATGGGACAGAGAAAGGTCTCCAGGCGAGCGACCACTAAGCTTTCAGAGTTTTTGTTTCCAGCTCTGCAAAACTTTTTTTGTGTGATCTTGGTCGTTGATTAACCTCTGTGCAAAGTGGGGACAATGAAGAGCATTTACCAGTCATAGGTAAAACTAGCTAAACATAATAATTTCTGCAAAGTGTTTTGGGATCTTTGATAGGTAGATAGTGTATAGGTACTGAAGCAGGCAGAGGAGATAAATGTTTGGAGCAAGAGGCTACAGCTGAAAAAAATGGGAGAAGGAAAAAGGAAACATATGAGGTAAAGAGAACAGAGAGGGTGGGAGAGGAGTGGAATGATGTAACCAATTGGGTTCAGTTGGAGGTGATTAATAATAAAAGATGTAGGTCCTGTTCAGAGTTAATAGGGCAAGAGAGGAACACTAGGATAAACGTGTTTGTCTAGATACATCTAAACTGATGGATCCAAAGGCATTTCTGAGCTTTGGGAATCAGCTATGCTCATCAGCTTTCTTCAAATTTCAAGGAAAACAACAGTGAAATTATGTATGAAGATCAAAAAGGAAATATTTTCTCCAATGCATACTTTACATCTTGCATTAAGTGCTACAAGTTATCATTGAAAAAAAATAGTGTGAAGAAGAACATTTTATAAGAAGTATAGGTGAGCTAAGCTCTCATTTAAGAAGCATGTTTTAAAATGGTATATTCTGCTTGGGCTTGGGAGAAATTTTCACTACTCCCCACTGCAAAGAATCTTACAGATGGCTGTAAGTTTTTGCATTTACTGCTGCTGAACAAGATTTATTTCACTTTTTTGCTATCACAAGAAGTTCATCATTTTCAGTTATGAGATTGACTAGAGATGCAGCAATTGATAACTGCCTGAATGTAGAGTGAATATATGAAAAGAAAGTATAGAAAATAAAGCTGATTTTCTATAGGAAAGTATATATATAATGTTAAACCAGGTGAGCAGCTTAGTGACGAAATGTATCTAGTTGCAGTATTTAGCAGAAAATAATCTGTGGTGTTCTGAAACATTACTCAGTCGAACAGTCTTAAATTGGACTATACTGATCATGAATAGACACTTTTTTTAATTTATTTTTACTAATAACTGGAAATCCATTGCAAATTGCTCTGTCTTACAAAACAGTTAAGAACACTTTGGTGGGTAGGCTTGGCGTCATGTTGATATAACCTCTGCCTGCCTGCAACACCTCAGAGCTGTTTCTATGAAAAACCCTTGGACAGACTCCGTTTGTTCTTCAGTTCAAATGGTATTACCTGGGAAAGCAATTCCACCGTGTGCTGAGCATCGTCAGTTCCTATTAACTTCAGTTTAAGTGAAGGGGCACAGCCCTTCTTAGGAGATGCAAAGTAGTGTCAGCTCAGATTCTTAAGACGAAATTCAGTTCTCTGCAGAAGGTCTGCACAAAGCCTATGTATCATTTAAGTGCCACTTAATTCTTTATAATGGAGCTTGGAATGGATTTGAAAAATGTGATAGGCTTTTTGCCGTCTTGTCTGCAGAGGGCTGAATTTCACCCTCAGTGAATATACACAGTAGAAAGACAACTACACTGCCTCAGGAAATACGTTGTACTCCTTTGCTTTGACTAGTGTAACTCAGTTTCAATTACTGATAGGAATTCTTGATATTACGCTGATAAAATCGCTGTATACTTTGCTCCCTGTATTATGCATTTAGCTTCACTGTGATACTCTGCTACAATGGGCAAACTGAAAAGTGAAAATGCAAAAATAGATGTAATCTCACAGACACAAACGTGGCCTCCCTTTTGCAACTGTGACTGCATGTGTTTAACAGAACAATGTGTCTGTATGGGCTTCAATTTATACCCGAGTGTGAGGGTGCCCGCCTGGCCTGCTTTTGGCAAACGGCCCAGGAAACAAGGCCTGTTGGGTGGGGAATGTGAGAGCGTGTGGGTTGGTGAGTGGCACCCGTGCGGCCCGGAGGGGCTGGGGAGAGCAAGTGCGTGTGTGTGTTGGAAGCATTTGGCATTAGTTCTGAGGGGGTGTTTAGGAATTTCCAAGTGTTTATGAACATTTCGTGTCTAGTACTATGGCTTACTTTTTTGTATCACTGGTATTGATCCTACACTGCTGCTAGTTATGTGTCATTAATAAATTAATAAGCCTTTTTGATACCGATTTGCTTTAAACTATGTGAGCTGAGTAGTTTTTCCCTGCAAAAAGAAGTTGTTCTCATTTTCAAGGCCTAAATGCATGAGCTAGTCTATGCACTTAACACAGAAATGTTTTAGACTTTATGTTCTGTAAAACATTCTTTGTGTGTTCTAAATTTGTGTGGATATAGCCAATACCCAGAGCAAGGACTCCATATATTTGTAATATTACTGATAGCTGTATTCTGAGGTAGCAACCAAGCAAACAGTAAGAGTATTTCACAGAGGAGAGAAATGTTTTTTTTAAAGATTAGTTCCAGTTATGTTCCCAGGAAAACCTCCCACCTGAGATAGCAGAGGCAATCTAGTACATAGTTTTGAGTTTAACTGACTATTCAGTCTTTCAGTGGTCCTTCATATTGTTGAAACGTCAATAGCAATAGCCATTTTGATATGTGAATTGCAAAATATATGCATGCAAATGAGTGAAGTTTGGTGTTAACATTTTACTGAGCTTTTTCTGTAAAGCCTGCAGCTGGATGCGTGCCTTCACTCAGGAAAGATAAAGCTATTATCTGTTACACAGGAGATGTTAGCCTTTAAGTCTGATATGATCCAGTTCTCAGGAGACCAGTACCTATGGACCCTAGGAAAATCCAGGTTTTTGTGTTATAAACACTTAGTGGATATGCTTCAAAATATTGTAGTTATGAAAATTGTTTGGGAGTCATTCCTCCAGCAATATATATATTGCCTAATGAACAGTGCAAAATCCTATATAGGCATTTGGGAGCAAAAGTGTTTTTTATAATGAAAATCTTAATATGAATTTCAGATTGAGCTTCCACTGAAAGGAATCAGTGTTCATTATATTGCTAGAGCTTACCAGCAATTGTATTGGGACTGAGGACACAAGTTGTTTCATGTCAAAATATTGAAAAGGATTTTATTAAAATACTTTCAATTATACTTCTGTTTCTTGCCATGATCCAGTGGCATTGAAAACTGTATCCTTAAGTAGTTCCAAACAGAGGAAGTCAGGGGCGTAGGGAAGCTGAATCACACGTTCAGGTGAGCATAAAGAGCTGCAACTGCCACTGGGTATAAATGCCCGCTTTTAAGCTCCTTGGACCCAAAATTAATTTGGAGCATCATAAGCTTCGTGTAGACTTATCTTGCTAAGTGTTTCTCCTGTAGTTCTCTTTTTGTTGGGCTCATGACTGTTGAAGGTATATTGTGTGTATTGGTGTCACACATCAGCATAGAGGAAGACGTGATCTGTGTCCCTGTATGTGGAACCTGTTCTGTCCTGGAATCCTAGGACAGTTACGTACAAAATGAGGTGGTGAAGCTTTCTTACAGTCTAGCCCAGGATTGCTAAGATGATCTCTGAACGAACTGAGGACCATCTTCTGTGGACTGCCAGCCTTACAGTCTGAGCAAAAGATAGATTATTTGGGGGGCCTTACCTTGTTTAGCATGAGTGTATGACATCATGCAAGTGAATGCATCTCTGTGTATGTGTTTTATAAAAGTATCCAAAACTAATACTCCACCCTACAATTTTGTCTACAGGGGGACGGTGAAAGAATAGCAAAATATTAGATATTAGTCATATTGCTTAATATTCTGTGAGAAGGAACCCAGATACTACAGAAGTGAACTCAAAAGGAGCAGTAGTATAATCCAGAAAGAAGTTTACAGAAATTAAAGCCCCTTTTCTCCCTGCCTTGAAGAAAAATTTTTCCCTAGAGTGCCTCTGCATCTACTTTAGTGCAGTCAGAGCTCTGTTCTTCCAAGACGACTTGCTGTGTGTGACCTTGAGGAAATTTTTCAGAACCAGTTTACCAGACACGCAAGCATTAAGAGGAGCCACAAAACACACAACACACCATCTTTCAGACAGTTAGGGACCTTCCTGACTAGATTTCCTCTCCCTTGTAGTAATAGGTTAATAGAGTCTTTGTTCCACTCTTTTCCGTCAGCTTATTGTCTCCTTCCCCATGATTTCCCAACCATTACTTCATTCAACACCCGTCCTTCTTACATTCCTAGTTCCTGCCCCTAACTATGCCCTTAGCATTGCAAGTATCACAGAGTTTCACAATTGCTGTCATTATTTTGACCCCTCTATGTACTTATTATAGTCTCTCTCTCTCCGCTGTGTGTCTCATGTCTATTTACACTGTAAGCACTTCAGGAGGAGTGTCTTCTCAGGTTTATACAGAGTCTAACGCAATGAATCCCGGTTGTGGGTCGCCTTTAAGCTACCGTAATGCTTAGTCAGGATAGTAAGTCTTCAGTTGTTAGCCTCCCCAACAATATTTCCTTGACTATAAGAAGCATGGAATTAGAAAATTAGCTAACTTTTATGTTCTTTCCATTTACAACAGGGCTGTCTTTTGTTTTATTGTTGGTTTTTAAGTTCTATTTTTACTATGAAATCTGTTGGCACAGCAGGTGTTGTAAATAATTTTGTAAATTGCCTGGGGCTGTCTGCATCATAACCTATGGCTGTATTATCAGGTGATGAAAATAGACAACTCAAATGAGAAAGTGTTTAGAGATAAGTGAAATGTGAATTCTCCTGCCAATTGTTTTTGGTTGTTTTTTTTTTTCTTTTCTGTTCCATAGCACGAATTATCAAAACAAAACAGTGGTGTGAAATGCTTCCATGTTTAGAAGGAGAAGGCTGTGATTTGCTAATCAATAAATCAGGCTGGACCTGTACACAACCAGGAGGACGGATAAAGACAACCACGGTAGGTCACTTCTCTGTTCTATATTTCTTCAATTTCTCATTCACTTTAGTTTATTGAAAAACAAAGAGTGAGATTTCTAATTGTTTTATGGCACAGATATGTAAAGTCTGTTGCCTTACAGTTAAGCTATGTGCCCCAGTGTGTTTACTGAAATACACAGCAATAAAGAGGAAAAATGTGTAATTCCCACAGTTAGTAAGAGAAGAAATTATATCAAGGTTTTCTTAAAAGGCACCAGTGGTTTAACTAACAATTTTATTCAGCCTGAAGACAGGATCTTATTGCTTCACTGTACAAGAATTTTCTTATGCTGAGGAAGTGTAGGGTATAAAACTGAACACATGGTCTAGCAGGGTGAAGAGAAAGCTTTCATTGGGAACTGGGGAGAAAATATTTTTGCTATTCACACTGTACTGGAAAAGCAAGTTGCACAGATAGATCTTTAGTTTTCAGTGAGGCAATCAGTGAGACCCATAGTAAAAGATCCCTTCTTTCAGCTTCCTTTTGGTCCTGATTTGTTGATAAAACCCTCAACTCTCTGATTTGGTATCTTGAGGCATGTGCTTGTAGTGAATCTGAGAGTATATATGACCGTAATAGTTTCTAGGGCCTGTAATATATCAAACAGATTTCTAGAAAATGTTCTCGAATGCCAATAATTCTTTGTCTTCAAAAATAGAAAAAATCTGAAGAGATATAATAGAGCAATACTCTGATAGCTTGCTAGATCTCTTGAAATTATTTTTCCCCCCCTGTAATCTTTTTTTAGATTTACATGGAACTTGAGTGTAATTGAAATAAGTGTAATTTCAAGAATATATAGTCTTAAAAGTACTTATCAGTGAGGACTAAATTAAGGCCCATCATCCCTTGCACAATTTCTCTGTCAGAGCAGGGAACAGACACCAGTAAAAAAACTTTTATTGTTTTAGAATTACTATATTTTGGAAAATTAACGTTATTCACGTTTTAAAAAAAAGAATGACGATTTTATAGTACTTTATGAGATACCTACAAAACAAACTTTATGAACTGTGACCACTGTTTTGATGCTCTTGTGTTTACCACACTTAATATTCATTATGGACAGGGCTATAAAATCTAACACAGTCTCGGAGGTCTTACTTAAATATTGTTTGCCTTTAGATCTTTTGCATTTAAGTTATGTAAGAGTGAGATAAAAAACAAAGGGAGGAAATAATTTTTTGAAACATTAATGCCAACTTCCAAGGGCAAGGAGATCTAATATGGTAACTTTGTCATAATTGAAATATTACCTTAAATCTTGTTAATTCAGGAGTATTTTTGGTACCTGAGGTAAACAGAAAACCCATGTACTGTGACACATTGCCAGCTGTCATTATAGTTCTTTATTTGATGTTTTATGCTAATGGCATGACTGAGTAATGCAAAGTAAGCAGAGGATCTGTCTTTCAGTATCTGTCTTTAATGAAGTGATTCAGATATCCTTTCAGATTAAACACCAGAAGCCTGATTCTGAACTCTTACTTACCTGTATAGCTCTTTAATACTATTGACATGAATGGAATGACTCATGATTTTGATTAATGTAAATGAAATCATAATCCTGCCCCATCAGTAAAATTAAGGCCAAGGTGAGCGTAATATTAGAAAACAGACTCTCCCTCACACAGAGACATCATTGTCATTGGTGAGGAGAGATTCTGCCAGAGAGCCAACTGTAGAACAGCTCTGAGCATAAGCCCTAACATCTAACACCAAGCAGTCTTCAACAGTTGTTATCACACATGCAGACACACAACAAACACACAGTACTTTTCAGTCAAGCCAGACTAGCAACTGAGAATACTTAAAGAAGCTCTGAATCTAGAAGGGGAAAGGGGCAGGGGGCAGGGGGAGAAAAAAGGAAAGAAAAAAAAGAAGAAGAAAAAAAAGAAAAGAAAAAAGATAAAAGGAAAAAAAAAGAAAAGAAAAAGGAAAAAAGGTAAAAAAAAAGGAAAAAAAAGAAAAAAGAGCCTAAGAAATCCCAATCTATAATACAGTATTACTAAAATATTAAGAATGAAAAAAATACGTTCATTTGTTCTTTAGCGACTTGGTTGACAGGTTAGGGAAGCTTTGGACAACAGTAATAGGTTTGGGAACTATGTCTTAGCATGACTCTATGAAGTGCACGACTGTGGTTAAAAGAAAAGAAATTTTCTAACAGAAACACCAAGAGACATTATTTACTGCAGCAATACTCTTAGGTTAACAGCTGCTGATGCAGTCAAGTAATTTCTATTTCTGCTCCTAATCAAGACACCTGAGTTGTCAGGCCAGTCATAGCATCTGAGTGTAATGGGAAGGATTTCTGGCTGGGAAGGGACAGAAAAATGGCCACCAGGTGGTATGGGGAAATAAATGTCCAAACATTGAATTAATTATTAAACACTAAATGTCTGTTGTGAAGTAGAAATAATTCTTGACCATATCTCCAGCAACAGACAGATTAGGTCCTTTATTTGTTAACTATCAATTTTGTTAACACACATTTGTTAATCTAATATTTGCAGGCCTTTCCTGCTAATATTAGTTTGTATCTTGAAGATACTTGGCAGTAGTTCTTGCATTATCGTCGTGGTGATAGATCATATAGCAGAGATATTACTGTTCGGTAAATGCTGAGAGAATAATTTGCTACCCATACTAAAGCCAGAGCAGTGTTGAACTCTGATGGACTGAGACCAGCTGTTGTGACAATATCAGCTTTCTCATTGATTCCAGGAGGTTGTGTAGAAGTGTAACTTTTTAAGTACTGGGTTTAGAAGTAGCATGTGGAAAGGTAGAACTAGTGGAGATCTTATGTAGGACATGAGTTCCTTTTTATGTGAGAATATAGTTTGGGACTCACAGTTAAATATGTTTCTACCAAAAAAAGGAAGAAATAGGATTCGTTTTCTGTAGATGATTTTAACATTTAGTGTTTTTTCTATGAAAATACCAAGCAAACAGCAAATGAAAACACCCAATGCTCCAAAGCGAAAGTGTGATTTCTGTAAATTGTTTCGAAAGCACTGCTGCTACTTTATGCTTTGTGTCAAAATTGTTTTGACTTTTTATGAAGAGCCAGATTTTTTCACTGCCTGGCACTTTTTATGATCACCTGTGGAAATAATGCAACCAAATCAGAATTCTCTCCTCACACGGGTAGCAGTATTTTATATCCATTTTTTGCTCACTTTGCGCAGCTATAAATGACTACACAAGGTGCAAGGCAAAGAAGAATCAGACTCAAAGTATACTCTAAATGGATCTGGATGTCACTTCTGCCCTGTCATCCTTTCTACAAGGTGTGAATGAACCAAAGATTTTTCATCTACTAAGAGGCTTTTGGAATTGAGGACTGACTGGGCTAACTGCCAATCTATGTATTAAGCAGCTGACTGTCAATACAAGGAAACAGTGTGGCAACTTGTAAAAGCAGATAGCAAGAGAATAGTACACAATTGTTAGCACTCTCAACATACTAAGTACTTTCATACTAGAAATGTACAGTCACTTTAAAATCACCTGCCTTAAAAATTTCTTCACCCTTTGCTGTTCTCTTTACTCTTCCAATTCTTTAAAAAAAAATGAAGCTATATGATTTTTTAAAATAGTATGTAATTTCAATAGTGCCAGAAGATATGCCTTTTATTAAGATATTACTGAAGGACCTGTCCATTTTATATTTCAAGTATAAAACTTGCCTGCGTGTAGATGAGAAGATATACAATGTATTGGATTTACAGAGGAGATTAATTTTAGCACCAAAGTGTATATATGTTGTCAATGATCCATCACTACCTAATTGTTACTTAATTAATTCCTTCTTCTACATGATGTGATTTCAATGTGTGGAGCTTAACAGAACATTCATGCACCAGTTCCTTGGTAGCTAACCTTTCAAAACCTTTGCGATTTTACTGCTAAATTAGCTGAAGTGGGAAATTAGGGAGCATGAAGGAGCTAAGTGAGACCTCACAGTGGATAAAAGGTGTAATTACTCTGACATGGAGCTCAGTGCTTAGCTAGTAAAATTTACTAAGGATCTAGCTTCACCAAGGGATGTGACTTTCTTAATAGAGTTTACTTACACACAGAGGAACTTAGAATTCCTCGCCGTTAATATAAATGACATGCTGTCTGGGTTGGAAAGGCAATTTGTTCCTTACCCTGAAAAATGCAATCGCTGTTTGTATTGGCTGCAATTTAAATCAAGATTTTTCTGCAGAGCTTTATCATACACATATGTATGATAAAGGTAACACAGATAAAATGTACTAGTTTGCTTTTCATTACTGACTTACAAGCAATGTGTTCTCATTCATACCATTACATTCAAAGTAAAAAGAAGTATCTATATGTTACATATTTGTAACATACTTGAGAATTTACTTTTTTTTAGACTGAAGACCAGCTGGAAATGTCCTGAGGCCATGGTCTAGTGGTCTGAGCTTGGGACTGGGAGCCAGAATCTCCTGAGCTCTAATCCCGGCTCTGACACTGACTCCCTCTGTGGCCTTGGGTAAGTCACTGAACCTCTCTGCCTCAGTTTCCCCAGCAGTAAAAATAAGGTTAACAATCCTTAACTACCTACCTTAGCACACTTGGGAGCCCTAAGTTAATATTTTAAGAGGTTTAGAAATTCAGAGTAACTTAAAAATAAAAATACTGTTCTTTATAAATGTCCTTACTGGTGATATTCATGTTGTTGTTAGATATTCACATAACTCTGGCATTCCTGTACTTAGCCTCACCTACATTCCAGCTCTGAGTGTTTCTAAGTGTGCATTTCACATCTCCACAGGTCAGCTGATGTATTTGGTTAAGCTGGTTTTGGAAGTTTTTTGACATCCCACCATTTCTAGTTCCATGTCATTATAGGATACAACACCCATCAAAATGAACTTTCAGGCAGCACCAAATTAGAGCAGTGGAATGATGCAGGCATGCATGCAATGCCAAATTAAGTTTCCCTCTTCCCCTTTGTCAAAAGTGGTCAACTTATGAAACAGATATGCATTAAATCTACTTGTCAGCAGTTCATCTACTGAGTTCTCTCCCTGTTCTAACCGTAACAGGAACACTACATACAGACCCAGATTATGGAGGACATTTTTAAAGAGGCTGATGTATCCCCGCATTCCAGTCCAAAGAACAGCTTTTAGAAACAAGCAGGAAGTTATGATCCTGAATTTTCCATCATTCATAGCCAAGACAGCTGGGGAATCAGAATCTTTGGCTATATTTAAGCTATGATACCAGGAGTACATCCTTGCTTCAAAGTCCCTATACATGCACAATTGTGGGTCCCAATGTCTTCTCTGTCTTCTCGTTTTCTATGTGGCCCTCTTCATGATGGCATGCCTGCCACTGCCTTGTGAGAGATCTTAGCAGCAGCAGAAAGGGCTCTCACAAATGCACTTACATGGTGAAATAAATCATTAACTCAGCCTGATTCTCTTGCAGATCATCCTCAGCCACTCTCACTCCGAATTTCTTGTTGGATTTCTAGAAATCTGGTTTAAGAAAATCACTATCCTTATTGTCACTAAGAACCATCTGTATTCTTAACTCCTGCTGTCAGCCAGCTAGAGCTTCATGAGCTCTGAGACCATTGCTTCGTCAGGTATTAGGCATCACAAAGTCCTCTAACAAAAGTAACTCAGGTCTCAGTAGAGTTGTCCTGAAATTGCTATTTGAACGAAGTTTTCTGAGACCACTGCCACATAATTAGAAGCTAGCCTGAAATACCTTTTCTATGTTAAAAAATTTATATGTTCTAACTTTTGTATTTATATACCAAGTTGAGAAAGGGTAGAACTTGAACACCTTCTGCAGAATATCTTCTGCAGATACTGTTAAGATCAACAAGTCATGATATTTAGGTGTGTGACTGTACATATGAACTACCAGAACTAATTTACTTATAATTAACATATTCTAATGTAACTGCGTATCTACAGGATCAGTCCTAGTCATGGTCCAGTGCTTTAACTAAGCCTTCTAATATTTTTGCATTAGTTTGATATTCTTTTCAGTGGTACTTGCATTAATTATGAGAGGAAATACCAATTCTTGACATGTCATAACCATGTGCTTCAGTGTACACTGTATAGATTTGTACCCTGAGACCTAGACTCAACCTGTTATTTCCATGGCTTTCAAGAGATTTTTATGCTCTGAGCAGAGTTTCCGTTGCTCTAATTGTTTACAAGAAGTATCATAACTTACAACTGAGTCATCATTGCAGTGCTGGAACTAGATTCCTTTCTGTTAATTTCCAAGCAAGTTAGCACGTGAGTTGTATGTCTTAAGTCTCAGAGAGGTTAAAAATCATGTTTCTAATTGTGTTAGAAAAGAATAGTAGCTCAAGAGAAGCTTACAAGTAGAGTGATGGGACGGTCTTCGTGGCCCCATGTCTTAAGTCTTTCATGCACTGAGGAAGCTAAATAGAAATAAAATCCTCATGAAGCTGAAGAACCTAAATAGAGTGGGGCCATGCTATTGCTTTGTAATATGCTAGTTCTCTTGAATATTATTACTGCTTCAACTAGTACAGTCTTTTCAAAGCTGTGCACTCCTTTGTCATAACAATATACTGAAACTCTCCCATTCTATTCTCCATCATCCTTCCAAAATACACTTCTTTGTGGCAAATAACTGATCTTCAAGTCCTAAATCAAAAATGCTAGCAAAGGTTTTGCGATTTTTTGTAGACTTCATGTTGAAAGGAGCTGGCAGAAACTTGAAGAACCACCTTAAAGACATTAGGTGCCTTCCTCTGTCCTGAATACTGAATACTCGTTCTACTGATGTTCAGTGATTCACATGGCCTGAAAAGGGACCACAGTTTACTCCAAGAATAACTTGGAGTAAAATGTCTATGTTGAAATCATAATTTGTTAGCATCTCAGATAATTCCATGGAAGAAAATAGGGAAACACAAGTTTTGTTCTTCTCTTTCAGAACTTATATTTTCAGATTTTAATGGGGAATTATAATAGCCTCATGTTTTATTGTGCTTTATAAAGTTACAGAAAAGATGCATACCTATTTCTGCATGGGCTATTCTGAAGAAATTGTGATTCCTGTACAAATAAATAAACTCAATTTTCATATAGATAACATTTCTAGAGATATCTTTTCTTTCAGGATTCCTTTTTTGTTCACTCCTATTCATATTGGGAGGTTGCTTCTAGTATTCAGTCCCATCCTACTATGCTAACTTAGGGACGGGACAGATTTAGATTCAGTGAGGTAAAACTGGTTTGCTGATTAATGCTTAGGAAGTATACTTCTTCTCCATGATATGGGTTAATCTATATTTAAAAACAGTTAGTTCCGTGTAAGATGAGCTACATTCTCATCCATTTGAGGTCTGAACTGTCACTTTGAGTAGGTAAACAAAAGCAGACTATACCCAAGGCAATAATAATAATTTTCCAATCATCTATTTCATGGTTTTGTGGAATAAATTTTGTTTTAAATAAAAAAAAAGCCCCAAAACTGCATGGGTTATTTTTATTTTTTTCTATACTTCAAAACCAGAATTATGAAGTGTAAATAAAACCACATCTCTAACTGGGGGAGTTCATTGACTACTATGTCATAGTGTGAGTGCAACCAATAAATTGTGGACATCTAAAAATGTTCATGTGTATACAAAATTTTAACAGACACATTTTAAGGAATACCTAAATTATTAAGTTGGTCCTGATAAAAAAAAATACTTTAATTTGAAATTCTTTCCAAATTCCATAATTTTCCAGTACGTCACTAAAAATCATTTCTATATGAGGGTAAGATTCTCATCAGTCTCCTCAAAAACAAAAAAAAAGAACCTGAGTTTTAAAAATGGAAGGCCCAGAGCATAAGTAATTGAGATCTATAATGGATGATTCAGGTCTTTGTGTGGGAAAATTGCAGGCTTATCAAAGAGTGGATGTGAAGAGGCTGATATTAGATTTTGTTATTATTGTTTAGCACGTTAGTCACCAGTTACATTTAGGTAGGCATTTCCAAATACTGAAATAGCGTTGTAACTGGTCTAAGAAATTAACGTGTTAAGAATTAGTGCATTAATAAACTGAGATTGACAAAAAGGGAAGAATAAGAGTTAAACCACATTCATATTAGTAATAGTAATATTGGGTCTTTTTGTGTTTTGACAATTCTTAGCATATCAGATAAACATTCTAAATGGGATTTAGTTTCCTCAACTTATCATTTTAGTGTATTCAGATACTTAAGGGTATTGAAGGCATCTTGCATGGGGTGAGCATAAATGACATAGAACCTATAGACCAGTGCCATTGTGGGGTGGCAGCTGGAAGCCATGCAGGAGATGCTTGTTCACAAGCTGCCTGTGTTAAGCAACTAAATCTCATTCCTCATCTGCTAAACCAGACAATTTGATACAGTGCTGCCTCCTCCTACTGTGTATGCTTCATGATAGATTGACATTGTCTGAAGGTTCTGATTTCTTGCATGAATATAAAAAAATCAATTTTCATTTAATAAGTGATTGCAAAGAGAGACTGTCTGAGGAAACAACCCTGAAGATTAAATGTGCAGTTTCTTGATCCACTGTTAAGTAGCACAAAACACTGTTTCTAAGAAGTGATTCGACAGATGCTCTATGCCATGTAGTTGAACTGAAGGGAACTACAGGATACCTTGTACATGTGAAAGAATAAATAGATTTGATAATGCAAACAAGCAAAAAAGCTGGAAAAGAAACACGGAACTTGAGTATATCATTTAAATCATGGTTTTTGTGGGCATGTAATGGAAAACTATGAAGGCTGGAAACTCGTATGTCACATCAACATCAAGAAAATGATGCTAAAATAATTATCATTTTGCACAGTGAGAATGTTTGTGGTACAAGTGTTAGAAGATGAAGCTGTTGCACATGTATATCCATTTTGGAACATTTCTTTTTTAAGAATACCCTCAAAGTTTTCGGTTAAATCATGCAAAGCAAGCTAGAATTCTTGAACTGAACAAAACAAGCAGTGAATAAAGGAAATTAAATAGGTGTTATCATACAGGGATTTTTATAATACAATTGACACATTATTTTTTAAAATCATACTTGAAAATTAATGCAGCAAGGCTTGTCACATTGAAAACTGCCATTTCAACAAGGTGCTGATGGAGGACCTGTGAACAGCGCATAATAGCAGTTAACAGGAGTGTATTGATCTAGGTCAAGGTGGCCCAGGAAGTGACAGATTTGTGAAAGGTCTAATGTTACTTTATTAAGAATGGCTTCAAAAGCATAAAAAGATGTTAAGCTCTTAAGTGTTATTGAAAATCTGTGGAAGGCAGGCACATAACAGAGATTTCTGTTTTCCAGTATTCCCCTGCTATGTTTTCATTAAGCATCTGGAATAGAGCTCCAATACTTAGTAGCATTATGTCTTCACACAAGTTTCTTTACCTTGGGGGCAGACCTAAAGAATAAAGCCTGTTTTTTTGATCTTGTTAACTCATGTCTGTGAGACTTTGTTCTCACCTACTCCTCCTGTTCACTTGAATATGAGCATGCTAGGGTATGCAGGAAGATAATTCAGTTTACAGAGTCATGGTAAAGTGGAAGCCCAAAGCTTGGTCTATTCCTGTGTTTCATTAGGGGTTAGCAGTCTCATAACATGGCTGAGACTGGAGGTTGGAAGTGAACAAAACCGGATGATCCTTGATCTGAATAAAACCAGGCAAGGATGGAACAGTAAAATCAAACAGCAAAATATGGAAAAAATAGGACCTTTTCTTTCAACTGACAGTGCAGCTTCATAGTAGCCTAAACCAGTCTAAATCCAGACTGCCCTAGTCCTATTCTCCCACCTCGCTTCGTCTCTATATGCCTGATCCCTGCTTTGGGCAGGCACTAAGTGCTTGTGGAAATGTCTGGGATGCCAAACCAGCATCACTTTTTACCAGGTTAGTTTTCTGCCGCATCAGCTTCTGATTACAATACTGCAGATTAACCCCAAATAATGCAGACACAGAGCTGTTTAAATTATTCAAGGCCAAAACCTACAGGGTATGTCTGCCTTTATTACGTAGTTCCAATGCCTGTTGGGCCGTCAACAACTGCTGCTGGATACCTAGTTAGTTTTTTCAGCTAACACTGCTATTCTTCCCCATTTGCACTTACCAAAGAATTCTAAAATTTGCCTCTGAGGTGCAGACAAAACATATGAAAAACAGCCCTCATATGAAATATACTGTTGTACCCTATGTGAAGGGGATAAGGTATTTGAAAGCCCATGTCCTAAACTGTGGAGGATGCTGTACTTTTCTGGAGTGAGGATTTGAAAGGTAGCCTCTCTACTATCTAATACACTTCCCCGTTTACATTAAAGCATTTATAAGGACACACATCGGAATGCTAAATTAGTATGCTGTCCCTCTGTGAATAATGTGTTGACAGATTGATTTCTGGAGAAATATTTTTTCCTACTGATGGATCTTAGACATCTCTAGGTACAGTAAAGAAATCCAGATTTCACCTAAGACTGAAAGATATTCCCTTAAGGAAATAATTTTGATGGTTGGAAAGGAAGCAGGATGTTGCTGTGGGGAAACTTTTGGAGGAACATTCCTGAGACTTAGCTGGACATGTGATAATACAGCCAAAACCAGCTTGCCAGGAGCCAGTTCTGACCAGTGCATTACAAAAATAAAAGGGGGGCAGGCAGGGAAAGCATGGTATCAGTGAAAATTAAGTATTTAATCTCTTTGAGTAGCTAAAAAGAAGCTGACTGAGATCTGCAGGGCTTAAGTGTATTGTAAATTTTGGAGGCCAAATGCAAATAATTAAGGCCAATTAAGACCCTAAGTCTTGTGATAGGGGCCAAACTTAGGACAGTAATGCACTTACTTAGGGATGGAAGCATGTAGGCCCAGTGTGGTGTTTCCTTTAGTACCTGAGATACATATCAACCCAGCAGAGATCAAGAAAACAAGATAAGGACATACACAGAGTATCCACAGAGCATATAGAGTGGATTACCACACTACTCCACAAAGCACACTATCTGCCAGACTGGGGCATATCCCAGGTGAGGCCCCTTTGTAGTCCTTTTGGAAACTCTTGTGCAGCAGAAAGCAATTAAAGACTGATGGGTCCAGATGATGAAAATGGCATATTTTGGGTGCTGAAACACTCATTTCAGATAGTGTTACAGCTTATTGGCTTTGCTTCTCAAAGCAAGGTATTTCTGAATACCTCTGACTTCTCCTCAGGTGTTTATGAATCTTCGTGTCCTGTTCTGTCTGCTCCCAAAGTATTTTACTTCAATTTGCCTTGGGTGTAAACTTAGCAACTAAAGTCTGACTAAGACTTAAATGGGATTTAAAAGAAGGATACCCATAAAGATTGAAAGATAATGTAAAAATCCCTGAAGGAGATAAAAAGTAACTGATGATAGCTCCTGTGAAAATGTAGGTAAAATACATCCTAATCTCACAGGAAAATCAAAGAACAACCAAATACATGTAGAATTGTCTGTGTAGAGTTACATAAAGCACAAAAATTTGTTGAACTAACCAAAATGGTGGCTAATAGGGGAGACAGAGATGAAGCCAGTAACAATTATGACTAATTCAACATTGTAAAATTGTAGAGGAAGAGGAAGCATATAAGGTGGTCTGCAGAGATGAAAGTATGGATAGAAAAAAGTTTAGGAAAAAAAAAATAGCAGTTCAGTCTATTAGGCTGTTTCTCAGAGCTGGAAACTCTGACAGTTTTTCAGTTCAAAGCTAGCTGAAGGTGCGTTTAGTGGTCTAGGTGATGTCTTAAGGAATGGTATAGGGACAAATGTAGTTGAGAGGTGCACAGGGCTGCTTTGGCTGAAGAGGGAACATCCTCTATATGTTTGACACACAGCTCTAGCATGGAAAGGATCAGGTACAAGCCAATTATATGAGTTTTTCACTTTGTCTGTGAGACTTGACACAGCTGGGGCTTTTACTAGGAAATCAATTATATGATGAGATTTCTTTCTGAGAAACGTGAATTTTGAATTGAATTCATAACTAGGCACAGCCTAAAGTGTCTGAGCCAAGGACATGAGCAAATATGCCCACTTTTCTATCCAGCCAGAGAAGTAGGTGCCTATCTAGATCTTCACATTGAATTTTCTGTCCCCAGTGGCTATGTAGACAGGTTAGGTTTCTCAAGAAGGCAATTAAATATCTTCAGGCTGATTTTTATCCAATGTCAATATAAAAATGCATATATGTTTCATGGAGAGAGGTCTGTATCTTCTGTTCTTTTCCCTGATCAATGTCAACTACTGGGCTTGGACAGACTATCGTGTCTGTTCTGCATGAAACTTCAAGATTTGCTTCACAGTGGTTTAGCTTTTGGAAGAGGAGTTAAAAATAGTCTGATTCAGGATATTTGCCTGATGATCATGACATTTTCCTGGAATGCAGGAACTGAGGATTCAATCCCCTGTGTGATAAATAGGCCTAGATGCATCCTAGATGAATGGTCTAACTACTAGACTGATATGCAGAAGATGGATGGTCCTGTTGTCATCATCCTTGGCTGAGGTACAGTCATGTTGTTCCTGACTCCTCCTGGTGGTTTAGCCAGACTTCATATTCTTGTCTGCCTAATTCTGGAGGATAGCAGAGCAGCTTAGTTGAGAAGGACAGATGTCCATCTCCTCAGGATACACACTTCTCAGTATGTGTTACCAATGAAAATTTTTAATTTCATTAAAATGTAAATTTTATACTAAATTCAGAGATATCTAGCAAATATACATTCTAAAAGATGTGCAAATTAAGATTGGATTTGGTAGGTTTAGATGTTTATGACCGAACCTAAGGTTTTAAGCAGCTTGCCTTATCCTTTCATGTTACATGTCAAGTGATCGTTGCAGAGTTTTTTACTCAGACTTTTGAAATTTTTCCATAGTAAGTTGCTATTTGTGGAAGAAGAAGAACTTGGAGCCATTAGGGAATTTGAATCCAGGCTGTGGTATATCTCGGTTACTGCAGGCAGTCCAGAGGATCAGGTTTACCCATATAGCACTGGAGTAAGGGTGTTCAGTGGAGGCTGGGGGAGTGATGCAAAATGCATTTCAGGGAGGTAGACTCCAAACATTTACATTTGATGTCTAGCTTTATTTTTATAGTCACATTTTATGTCTTTATTATTAAGTCAAATCAACCTGGTGCTCTCATTCCAGGAAACAATTTGACCTGGAGGAGGATAGCTTTGCTTTCACCTCTCTTTCATTTGTTGTTTGGGAAGGGAGATTAAGTGTGTACTTGCACTTTTTGGGTATGAGGGTCATCCCATTTTTCAGTAGGCTGTGTTACATTAAACATAATTCCTTTCATCTCTGTTTTTCTGCCTTCTCTTTCTTCTCATTCTTGATATAACTAACTCTACTGAAATCAATGCTATTACATCAAGAATATATGTGTGTGTTTATATAATAGTAGGTCCTCTAATTACAATATGAATGCTTTGTCAAATGGCTGTGTTTCAGCACTGATCTCTTCATCCTTCTTAAAAACTGATAAAAAATATAAGACCACTGGCAGATGTTTAAAATTGTATTAGTAAGTCAAGCCAAGAGTACTTTGGTAACATACTATGCAGCTGTTCTGCTCAAGGGAGTGTGAAAATGTCTCTACCTGCATTACTGAAATAGTCACGCTGTTCTGATGGCTTGTCATCCCAGTATTATAAGATCAATAAATACATTTAGTGATGCAAAAATCCACTCCCATTCCATCCCCTAGAAGTAATATTTTATTTTTCGTTTAGGAAAATCAAAAGAAACCTGGGTCAAAACATCCTCTTACCATATGTTTTGTGCCAAGCTTTTATTGGGTTTTGATTCAACATATAAAATAAAACTCTAACTCTAATAAAAGAATATATATGCTGTCTCTTTAATGGTGAACTTGAAAGAAATAAAGGGAACTGACAAAATCACATTCTCTGCAATATAGACAATTTAATGAAAGCGAGAAATGCAGTATTTTATAATGCATCTATATTTTAAATGTGTCAAACTAATGAACTTTAAAATGAAACAAAAAATTTTGGAGCATCTCCCAAAGTGTTGCAGAAGTTGCTGACAAGGAAGTCTATATTTGAGTGTTATTCCTATTGGAAGATACAGTATTTGTCAGCTATTAACAAAATTACTGAAGTACAGGGAATTTGCATAGATATTACACAATTTTTGAAAGGAAAACAAGAAATAGACATGCACAAAACATCCTTATAAATGTCTGTATTCATACAAAGAATTCTGCCATGAAACCAAGCATTGCATAAAAATTTGTCACTATAGCTTAGAAGAGTATTGTAGCTAGGTTATAAAAAGTAAAATATCTGCACAGCAGGGTTTATATGACTTTTCAAGGAAATCTTCATTACAGTGTTATAAAGCTTAATCACATAATCTGAAAGAAAAAACAAAACAAAACAAAACCATACGTATTTGCAGTTACCAGATGTAAGAATTTTTTTTTTTCATCTATGTTACATTACAAATTCAAGTGTGCAGTGTTTTAGTTGTAAGGTTGTCCTATGAACTGTAGGACTAATGAAGCAGTAGTCTTTATTCCCTGCAATATTGACTAGTTTTCCTTCATGTCACCCAATACTCAGTACCCTGCCAACCTTTCAGACGTTCAGGGACTTAGTGCTTTTGAGATCTGTATTAAATTTACTTGAAAGTGGTCTGCAGACTCAAAAGTTAATAGTTTGAGAAGGGAATATTAAACCTCATGATCAGAAACCAGGTTATGAGTGTTAAGTAATAAAGTTAGTGTGTTATTGTTGATGTTTTCAGACTGATTTTTATTGATCAATTTTGTACATATCACATGTTTTTAAAGTCCAAAGTTGTCAAAAATTTGCTGACAAAATGATGGGCTGGAAAGAAATAATGGAGCTCCCAAGTGTGTTATAAATAATTCCTACTTCTTTTTTTTTCTCTTTTTTCCCCCTCTTTTTTTTTCTCTTTTTTTTTTGTTTGTTTGTCTCGTTTTTGTTGTTTTTAATGAGGCCTTGGTCCAGGCACAGCCCTACTCACAAATCATGTACAGGTTGTGAAATTTTTGCTAGCATCAACAAGAGTGAAGACATCCTGTACTGTATTGACCACAGCATCAGCTATGAATTCTTGGTACAAGTTCTACGTTGTCAGCATGCTGCATTAATAAAATTGCATTGAATTCTCTGTACATTAGTTCAAGAATAGCTCCATAATTCCATATTCAGAGAGAAGAATGTTCCCAAATACACCTTCTCATAAGATGAGATTTCCTTTTCAACAATAGTTTTGTGCCTACTTACAAATGCAGAGGTAGAAAATTATTATGTCAGGAATATAGACCTTTGTCTGTAACCACATACCTCTGTGCATGAGGGCATCTTCCATAGACCTGAGAGGCTGAGGAGTTAGCCAGCCTCTGCTTCTCCACAGCTGGGTCTGGCCTATGCTGTGGCCCAGCCTTAGGACACTTGACCCTTATGCGTGGCCAGTGCTTCCAGGGTAGGCAGCAAGTGAAGCAGAAGTGATCATGGGCTTTGCATGACTTTTCCTCCCAGTGTGGGAGCAGTTTCCAAGCATGTCATAAGTGAATGAGATAATAATGTAGCAATTACTGAGAATTTTCTTTCCTTTTCCATGAGAGCAGGACTGAAACCCCATTCTCTTACCTTATTTGCTGATGGTGAGGGTGTTTCCTGTGTCTTACTAGACATGGAAGAGCAGAATTTATTGAGCTTGGTTCAGTAATATTCTGTTAACCAGCACTAAGTATGTCTATTTCATCATATTACAGTGTTTTCTACTAACTGTACTGTATAATGTAAGAAAAATTTAGAGTTTTCACTGCTAGTATATAATGGCAGCAGTAACTGATTTGCAGCAAGGGATTTGGTGATCTTTTATATTCTCTTCATTCTATTACTTCTTTATGTTCTGTTTATAATTTCCAGGTGTTGCTTTTTTGTTGTTTTTTTTTCCTTCATAGTATGGGTAAGAAAGGTCTGTTGTTGATGAATAATCAAACACTTCAGAAGATCTTTAACCTTTTCAGTAAACGAACAACATCCATAAAAATAAAACTGAGTTTTGTAAAAGCCCATAAGATAGAGATAATATTACTCACAAGTTATTTCCAAGTGGGTTATTCTTAAGTGGCTTAATATCAGTGCAGAAAGAAACTAATAGGTTGTATTTCTTAATTCTCTGATACTACCTTTGTGTACTCTGAATTCTGGAACAATCTCCTTTAAAAATGGTATTCCACTAGGAGCCAATAAAGAGAAAAAGATGAAAGAATAAACGATAACTGCAGCAGAGACTATTTACCCCCTAAAATAGGGCTTATGTCTGTGTTTATAGTGTTTATAGTATAAGTTTCAGTAAAATATTTTTGTCCAACTGTACCTCTTAGCTCCAGGAATCTTCCCACAACTCTTATGATATAATTGCCACCATGAAATGATATACTTTCCTGCACTTCATGCTTAGAGGAGACTCTGTGGTGCAGGTGACAGGAGTAGGAACTGAACTAAGGTTTTGGGAAGGAGTAAAAAGTATTAGAACATTAAAACAAAAAGTATTAGTACAACTACATACATGCCAATGCCCTCCTAAAAGTTTTATGGAAAAACATTTGTGAAAGTTTCCTGGAAAATCTTAGAGTGCCTTACTGCTGCCTTAAAGCAATGTAAACCCTTCAGTATCATCTGCCAACTTTCAGATAGGTTTCAGGTGAGATGGTTATTGGCCCACAGACAGACATCTAGTGTTGTTTCAGTTAAGGTCTTGCTGTAGATCCCCCTTGCTGCTTTATCATAAACAGCATCTTAAACTTTAGTAATCTCGCTAACACTCTTGAGTCCTCTGAAGATAGCACAGCCCTGATAAGGGTTAGTCAGAGAGTTTTCATCTACAGTGTGTGGCTAGTCACTTGAGTCATTTGGGATGCACATACAGGGCAGTGACCCAGTGACCCCAGTCTAAGGAGCTGCTGCTCTTCCAGTGCTCTGCCTCCCCTAGAGCCTGAGCAAGCTGACTTACTTGACTTGGTCACAGGAGCAGTTTGATCTTTCTAGGGGGAATGATTTCTCTTTTACAGTCCTGTGGAAACAACCTCTCTCAAATTAGGATTAACATGAAGAATGCAGAAAGCACAAGAAACACATAACCAATATGAAAAGTCCAGCTGCCATGGTTCCTTTCATAAAAAAAGGTATTTTTGCTACTTTTTTTGCTCTGGTGAAGCTATCTTTCTCTTGCCTAGTGGTGGAGAGCAGCCTGCTGTTAGCAATCGAGATTGTACTGCTGTTAACATTTTTAGATGTAAAATTTTCAAAGTAACACATGATAAAGATAAAGAACCCATCATTGTCATCATCTTAGTAAAAGTCCTCGTTAAAATAGGAGGGAAGGATTTATCTTATATATCATTGGTAATACACTGTAATAAAGGCAAATAAGCAAGAGTTTGAAGAGCCTAGGACTAGGTCTCACAGTAATTTATATGAGGAATGATACATTCACATTAAAATTAGTTTTTGTATACATTTCATTTTTATCCTTGGAAAAGTAGGTTATGTGTCTGAAACATGATTTTAAAACTTCTCTTCTAACAAGAAAGCCCTGAGTTACAAAGGATAAGTGGTCAAAAAGAACTTATTTTTGGCCAGTATTAAGCTGGTTTATAGACTGATCTGAGGTTTAGATATTTACTTTGAGTAAAACAGTTCGACTGAAGCAAAAATCTGGAAGCTGCATATTAGGCTGGGCTTTAATTTTTACGCTCTGAATGAGCTAAAATGAATGATACTTCTTGCATCACTCCAGTCTTCAAAAAGGGCAAGAAGGAGGACCCGGGTAACTATAGACCGGTCAGCCTCACCTCCATCCCTGGAAAGGTAATGGAACAACTTGTCCTTGGTGCTGTCTCTAGGCACATCAAGGATAGGGGGATCATTAGGGGCACTCAGCATGGCTTCACCAAGGGGAAGTCATGCTTAACCAACTTGATAGCCTTTTATGAGGACGTAACCCAGTGGATAGATGGTGGTAAAGCAGTGGATGTGGTCTATCTCGATTTCAGTAAAGCATTTGACACGGTCTCCCACAGCATCCTCGCAGCTAAACTGAGGAAGTGTGGTCTGGATGATCGGGTAGTGAGGTGGATTGTGAACTGGCTGAAGGAAAGAAGCCAGAGAGTGGTGGTCAATGAGACAGAGTCCAGCTGGAGGCCTGTGTCTAGTGGAGTCCCTCAAGGGTCGGTACTGGGACCAGCACTATTCAATATATTCATTAATGACTTGGATGAGGGAATAGGGTGCACTGTCAGCAAGTTCGCTGATGACACAAAACTGGGAGGAGTGGCTGACACACCAGAAGGCTGTGCTGCCATTCAGAGAGACCTAGACAGGCTGGAGAGTTGGGCAGGGAGAAATTTAATTAAATGTAACAAGGGCAAGTGTAGAGTCCTGCATCTGGGCAAGAACAAGCCCATGTATGAGTACAAGTTGGGGACAGACCTGTTGGAGAGCAGCGTAGGGGAAAGGGACCTCGAGGTCCTAGTGGACAGCAGGATGACCATGAGCCAGCAGTGTGCCCTTGTGGCCAAGAAGGCCAATGGCATCCTGGGGTGTATTAGAAGGGGTGTGGTCAGCAGGTCGAGAGAGGTTCTCCTCCCCCTCTCCTCTGCCCTGGTGAGGCCGCATCTGGAATATTGTGTCCAGTTCTGGGCCCCTCAGTTCAAGAAGGACAGGGAACTGCTAGAGAGAGTCCAGCGCAGAGCCACGAAGATGATTAAGGGAGTGGAACATCTCCCTTGTGAGGAGAGGCTGAGGGAGCTGGGTCTCTTTAGCTTAGAGAAGAGGAGACTGAGGGGTGACCTCATTAATGTTTATAAATATGGAAAGGGCAAGTGCCATGAGGATGGAGCCAGGCTCTTCTCAGTGACATCCCTTGACAGGACAAGGGGCAATGGGTGCAAGCTGGAACACAGGAGGTTCCACATAAATATGAGGAAAAACTTCTTTACAGTGAGGGTAACTGAACACTGGAACAGGCTGCCCAGAGAGGTTGTGGAGTCTCCTTCTCTGGAGACATTCAAAACCCGCCTGGACGCGTTCCTGTGTGATATGATCTAGGGAATCCTGCTCCAGCAGGGGTATTGGACTAGATGATCTTTCGAGGTCCCTTCCAATCCCTAACATTCTGTGATTCTGTGATTCTGTGATCTTTGTGCAAGCACACTGTGAATATAATTGTAATATAATTGCATTTTACACCAACAGTTGGCAACCTTCAGAATAAATGTAAATTTTTGTCAGATTTTTAATATTCTCTTGTTAAGATTCAAAAAAACACTTTCCCAGTTAAAAAATAACCGAACAATATCAATCTAAGTAAACCAAGATTTAATATGGGTCTCAAATAATCAACAGTGATGATTTCAGAACCTTCTGCATGTCAGTGTGCATAAGTGTATGTTTTTCCTCAGCTTTAATATATTATTCCTTGTTTAAATTTCCACTGTTCAGTTTCGGTGATGGAAATCAAGAAATGTGAAAAACGCCAAGGGAGGTGATGCCGTAGTCTAGGTTATTTATCCTGGAGCCTCACACAACAATGAATTACTGTCTGATGGAGGTAGTTTCTTGTTCTAGGTCCTGGAGTGACAGATTGCTTGAACTGCTCAGCATCATATTTCCATCTTCTCCTTTTTAATGTTCTATGCCGACGTGCTGTGATGACACTCACTGACTTCTCGTTAAATGCAAAGCAGAAGAGATACACTGTTTTGCTTATTGTACCAAATGAAGAAAAAAAAGGCTGCTTTCATCTTCATGATGTGAAATATGTTGGGGGATTTTATATCACTGCAGATGTTAGCAGATTTACGCCATGTAAATTGGGTATGTTAATGATATTCCAAAATGTTCTAATCAGTGTTTATTCTGTCATATTTTATTTATATTTGTTTTTCAAAATGTATGTGTGTGGTACAGGAAACTTGAAAATCATAATAAAGCAGCCAGACTGAAATATAGGTTTCAAGTTAACTACAGATATATGTGTTTTAATTAAAATAGTTGGTAAACATGTATTATGAATACTCAGAGGAGTCCTTCTCATTTATTTAGCAAAGCAGTGCTTTAAAATATTTCTTCTGCAATTATAACAGAAGTCCTTTTCAGCATAAACTGGACAGTGTGCTTGCTGATGATTCAGGAAAAATGTGTTGACAAGCTTTAAAAATACCTGGGAATTAATATTTACAACTTTTTATTCAAACTTATAAGCTGAGCTCTTGGAAACTTCAATTTGTTTCAGGCTGTGAACATAAAGTTTTATAGATGTCTAGTAAGGAATACAGATAATAGCCATTAGCTTGCTACCTAGGAGTTAAACACTGCATTTTCCATTGCTTTCCAGATTGTGACTGACCATAAAAATGTTTGCATGTTTTCTGGAGCGCTAGGTGAAATTTAGGTTAGGCACAACAGATCATAGACAAGCTTAGGCAGAAGAAAGACAGGAACCTCCCCAAAACACATTCTTCCCTGTGTATCAGTATCAATGCACATATATTGATATTTAATATAACAACAGAGGGAAAGTTGATGTCAAACTGAGAAATGGGTAGAGTATAGTGATTTCAGGACTAGGTAAAGCTGGATAGTAGATAAGGTAAAAATACTGTCCTGATGTAAGGTATCTGAATATTACTTCAGGCATAATTTAATTTAGCCTACTATTAATGTGATCATAGTGATTCCTAGACACAGAAATAATTCAGTCTGTATGCTGAGTATTACTGCGCAGCTATACCTTGAATCTCTTCCGTAGGCATTGTATCGCAGTAAGCCCAAGTGACACAGAATTCATATACTGAACTTGCTAGTAAGTTGTTTATGTCATCCTGAAATTGGTTTTTGAAAAACAAGCAATCACTAAAGACTGCAGTGTTGTTCAGCATTTGTGTACTTAGCTCTCACATGGAAGTACAAGGTATATTTTTGGTGATATTTGAAAGTCAAAAAGACAGAATCTCTCGCTTTTTATTTAATAGGCAAGTATGCTACACATTAGAGAACGACTTGAATTATATTCTGGTTTGTGTGAAAGAAATTATTTTCAGTTTGCATCCTTACATATGCTGTTCTGTTGGGGTTTTTTGTTGTGGATTTTTTTTTCTTTCTTTTTAATCTTTATCAAGTGCTTGTTTTAATTATTTGCTTAAATAGTGTCTACATAACTGTCATTGATTAGATCTTTTTTTTAATGTACAAATTAATTTACTGGATGTTAACCTGCTGAACTTGTTCAAGTCTCTGAGTGATAACAGGATTTATGGTGCAGACCCTAGAGACGTGTTTTATAGAGTCTGTATGTTAAACCATGATCCCACTGAAATCTATGGAAGTCTTCCTGTTTGCTTCAATGAAGTCAGAACTTCACCTCATTTTGAAGAGCATCACAATCCACATGGTGTCATGTGGCATTTGTCTCTATGAGGAAACAGAAGGTGTGATATTAAAATTAAATATATCAACAAGGGTATTTGAGAAGCAAACTACAGGGGAGATGGATTTGCTGAAACCTAAATGCAGTCCCAGAGAACAGACTAAAGCAGGAACTGGCAAAACTGAGCAAGCTATTTAAAAGCCTGACTGTATATGGTAAAACTCATGGTTTTTCTTATGCAAGTTTGATGGAAAAGTTATAGCTATCTTTGGATCTCTCTTGAGCTAACACTACAGTCACTTGCTCAGCAGGTAACCCCTGCAGACAGTGACTGATAATATTTCAAAAGTAGTATTTGTGCAGGGGTAAACTGTTCTGAAACAATTTCTCAAGTGAATGAGAAACAGACAATTTTCTCTGAAGATCAGTCCCATTTGTTTCCACTGTTTTGTTTCAAACAAAAGTAATTTTCTGATTGACAAATGAATAATACTATATTATTTTTAATTTTTTGGCTATCTTCTTTATTTTTTGCCTGTCTGGACTTCTTTTGTTACATCAGAAGACAACTTTGGACTTTTTTAATTGAGGATTTTCATTATAATCGTCATTCTTCGTAACAGTAGTGAAGGGTAAATGCAAGTAAAAACCTCTAATAAGGCCCTTTGTTTTTTATCTGTATACCAAACAGATTCCCATCCTCTATTATTTACTGCTGTACCACTGCTCCACAGCTGTCTTCTGTATAACAGGAAATGAAAAATCACACTTCATATTGTGGAAAAGTGACTTTAAGAACACTTGAGAGAGAACATGAAAATATTAAAAGATCCAGGCTAATCGCATAAGAAGCGCGTGATCTCAGTGCTTTCCCTAGAATTCCAGACAGTTTTGTTTGATCATGTCACTTTTTAAGATGTATATGAGTACTTGATTACATAGGAAAGAATAGTAATGTTTAGAGATTTCATTTATGGTTTCTGATCTTTGCAAATTGAGGTTGGCTTTCCTTACCTTAACATGTAACTGTTCTCAGGTACTGACCCAAGCCAGTAACAGCCTGGAGCTTTGGTAGGACCTAGAATTATGTGCAGTATTCTTTGATTCTTTGATTATTCTTCTGCTTGATAATAAGTGAACTTTATAGGGGTGTTGATAACTATGTTTTCTAGCAAACAGACAAATATCAAGTTCCAATTCTCTTGTTTTCATTTCCAGTTGCCCCTATAGTGTTTGGTATGTTCTTAGTATGTTTTACTATTCTATTGGCCAACTCAGTCCTCCACTGCAAGCAGAAATCACATAAGCAATGAACTTAAGTCTGCAAAATTTAAACTGCATTCTTGTACATGAGAACAAAAACCTGGTGTTTGTACCTCAAACTGTAAGTTTGAAAACCCCAAAACTTGCAATGTGACTGAATTTACACACTAACAATAGAGAGAATTCATTTTCTACTACACTTTGGATGCCTTCCTTTCCAAGTTTCACTGCAGATTTTGAGCTTGACTAAGATATCACAATTGCAACAACAGTGTAAGTGTTTAGAGCACAGCGTTTTATTACTGCAGAGGACAGAATTTGGGGAATTGATAATTTTTCTTCTCTCTCCCTTGTGGTTCAGCTTTTGACAGGTCAGCTTGCTGCATACAGAGACTGAACTCTCATCGTGTGGAAATGGAAGGTGCTTGTTAGGCCCCCAGTGGGACTTACTTCAGTCTGCAGTGATTTCTCTTTCTTCATACAATATTCTTAATAGGCTCCATCTTTTGGTCTCTCAGTCTTTAACCAGCAAAAAAAAAGGAACCTGTTAAATATATCCAGCATTCCGTGTTTTAATTATGGTGCTTTAGAGCATGATCACAGACACCTGGAGTTTAAGAGCATATGAGTTCTTGCCAAAGGATAGAAGATTTTGTTGTTCAAATTATCTGTAGTCCACATCCTACTACATATATACAAAAATAAAGCCTGATTAGACAGGATTTTAACTCAAAATATTGCCTTCCCAAGTGATGAATTTACAATGGATGCTATTTTTTAAAGAACTGTGGACTCATGCATAAAGAAATAGACTTGAACAAAAAAATGAATCATCATTTGGGAGGTTTTGCAAAAATGTGTTTAAATCACAGATCTGTTCATGAAATAGAGGTTTATAATGCTGATCTTTTTCACTTAGGGTGTTGGTGAATTACCCTTGTATTTTCTCTGAATCATTCACTGAATAAATTTACTCTCTAATATTAGAAGCACTAGTTATCAGTTAAGTTGTCTGTAGATTATTAGTTTGGAAAAGAGCATCATGTTATTAAACAATGCTCTAAAAAGCAAGTTTTAGCAAAACTTACAAATTTTATTTTAAAATGTCAAGTGGTGAGACTCAAAAGTAATACTAGATAAATGCTTCTAACAGTCTTCAGTTAGCAGATTTCACTACACTTCTAGGGCAAACTTGTCTATCATCAGCTGCCAGTCGTGGGATCTTATTTTACCTTTGTTTACTGGATGGGGAAAATGCATGATAAAAACTGTATAGATATTTACAGGCGGTGACTGAGTCACTGCTTCTCCTCCATTAATCTTTTCTTTTGATAAGATTGGACTCTGAATTGCTCAGAAGTTCTGTTTTCATTCCTTTAATTATTTTCTCAAATGTCTTCTGAAACCCCTCCATTTTATCAGAGATCTCCTAGTGACAGTTTTAGCAGAACTGAACAGACTGTTCCAAAATTGCTTGTATCTTGGACAGCAGTTCTCTACTGACTCAGTAGCGAAGGTCCTCCTTTTATATGGACATTAGATAAAACTCTTACAGGAAAGGTACGTTCAGCCCAGTTGCAGTCCCACAGCACTTTGTAATTTATTTTAGCCCAGAATCTAGTATAAGATCCTGTAAGAATACCATTAATTCTTTATTCATGTAGATATAATCTTATTTTTGGCCATACTAATATTCTTTTTTATTTTGTTTTTTTCCTATTCACACTTTACCAAGCAATCACAATTGTTCTGTAGCAGGGATCAGACCTGCTCATTTACCTGCTCACATTATTTGTGTTACTGCATATTTCACTGGAGATGATGTGAGGTGTTCATTGTGTTGCAAGTTCGTTACGTATAGGTTAAAAATCATAGGGCCAAGAAGTGACTTATTTGCAAGAGAAAAAAGTTAAGGTTTCTAGAAGCACAACTGGTGAAGGTGCTCCATTTATAGTTGCAATTTGATAGACAGCCAACTAACTAGTTTTATTACTTTTTTTTTTAACCTTTATTACTTTTTAAAATCCAGATGTCTTTCAAGTAAGCACAATTCCCAAACTGAAGGTTATCAGCATTTTGGTTGAATCAGGAATTCTTTTGCATGCACAGAGAAAATGTAAATGCTATGAAATAAAAGTTCGTGTGTAACGCATCTTTCTTTATGATCTTCTGGTTTAACATTGGGCTGGGTAGAAACGCAGTTAAGTGGAGCTTTCTATTTATACTACATTAAAAATCTCATGTCTTCTACTATTTCGAAGCTAGTGGGAGAACTTTCTTCCTTTGTAAAATTAAAAAACATAGCATGACTTTTAGTAACTAAGAATGTGAGAGATTGGATGCTGGCTGCTAGTAATTTCTCCATGAGGTTTTCAGACATCATTGATTCGTATAAAAGCTTGGCAATGCTTCATGTAACAAGTAAGAAGATTCTAGTTCTACAAGTGGATTCTTTACTAATATTCTAGGTTTAGATTTTCTTATTTTCAATTTAAAGAACAGATTCGTAGACCTCTACAATAAAACTGGTAAGACAATTAAGATTTAGTTTTGCTGTTGAAGTATCTCATGCCTTCAGCATAATTGTACAACATAACACATACTGCTTTTCTTTTGTGAAAAGGAATAGAAAAACTCTGAGTGTTAGTGCGTAAGAGATATTTTCTACATGCTTAAAATGTTGCAGTGAAAGTTGGGAAAAAACTATGCAAAATCCTTGAGGACTGCTTATGGAATCCTGACAGTCCTACGCCTGTCCATCCTGATTTTATTAGGAAAGTCTATTGCTTTAGATAGCTACCCATGACTATGAGAAAGGCAATAGAAGACATAAGTTAGTCTAACAAATCAAAAGTTAGACTGTGTGAAATATTCAGCTTGCAGTTAAGATACAAGGAATTGAAAGACCTCATGAATGGGGCTCAACATTTCATGGGGATCAGTCTCACTTTCGCAAAGAGGCATGAACAGGAGGAAATATTTATCTCACCCTACTAAAAGCGTTTACCGTCAAAGTATGACATTTGCAAGGTCTGCCTGTCTATGTAGGCTCTGAGATTTATGCCAACGAAGGACAGAGTCACAAACATTGTTACTGTTATTTCTATCCACTTATGTGCATAGAACTTCTGTATTGGATTTCTACACTCATGAAACTGAAATGAATCCCTCTGATCCTTGACCCAAAATATCCAGAATAAGAACCACTCCTGTCATTGTTTAAGTACAAAGTGCATTGGTTTCCTCCTCTTGCAGAGTGAGTAACATTTAGAATGTTACTATGAATTTGTGAATGTGTGGTGCTGAACAGTAACATGGACATTCAAAAGCATGTAGAAAGTTTCATATTCTTCAAAGATACAGACATCTCAGACCATGACACACAGCATTACAAATCCTACTAAGCCAAATGTGAGGTCTTGTCTTGTTTGCGTTCATGCTACTGCCCATGAGAACTGGCCTGAATGAGGGCTAAGTAAAAATGAAGTAAATTCCTAGGAATCTGGTCCTTGTTTCCTCTGTTAAAATCAAATGAATGAGCCTGGATTCTCTTTCTTATGATTTGTGTCATTTTTAAGGTACCTGAGCTGTACTCCCCAGAGTTGTGCTGCTAGTGGGATTTCTCTGTGCCAGCTTGGTGACTCCACAGTATCTTAAATTCCTAGAACAGAAATTATATTAAAAAGGGGACAGAATGAGCTCTGTTCGGGCTAATGTGGAGACACTTTTCTTGAATTCTCAAAAATTTCCTGTTTTAGCTTAGTTATTTCTCCTTAGCTGGCCTCAAGTGCATTTCAAATACAAACCTATTACTGACAAAGTAAAACAAATATCATTATTGTGATTTAGTAACAGATCATTTAAGAAGTAATACATTAGTGTCCTCACACCAGAGAGGCTGCTGTAGCAATAGAAGAAAAAACATAAAAAACCCCTGGATTATACAAATAGGTCTATCTCCAGTGACCTGACATTCTGTTATGGCACCAAGTTAGTTTTCTCACTTTTGGCAAACAGAATAAAGGATAATGATTTTACCTTTCATTTCCAAGTTGTTGTTGTGGCTTTTTAAAAATTTTTTGTATTCCATGAATTAACAAAGATTATAAGAATTTGTTAATTGCGTTCTTTATTTAGATAAAAATATAAGTTTTGAGAATCGTGAGTATTAAGAAAACCAGGGGTTTTAACTTTTAGGATGAAAAAAACCACCTGAATGTGATCAAGCTGACATTCATCCGTGCTCCAATCTGGGATAACACAGGGATACAAAACATTGACACTACATTCCCAAAGGCTATTTACAGTCATTGTACAACATTAGTATCAATTTTCCATAAAACAGTATTTCTTACAATCATTTTAAATTCATAAATGGTAAATAATTGAAATAAATGAAGATATACATAGTTTTTCATTCACCAGCAGTCTTTTTAAATACAAGCCTTTTTATTTTATACTAGACAAGGCAATGCACATGAAGTGCTTAGCTCAGTAAATAAAGAGGGATGATCTTCTACAGGAAAGTAAATCTTGCTTGAAGGTATAATCAGTACTGTACTGTTAGTGCAAATCCAGCTTATGTACAACAATATAGGAATCAAGTCAGCTTACTGGTGCCTTTCACATTCAAGACAATTTTCAGCACCAAAAGGCACTGCACTTAATAATTTTAACCTCCTAATCATTTGAGTCTACCTTGGAAATGACAGATATGTTCCTGTTTTAACAAAATGCGCAAGCTGTCAGACAGTAAGTGTACTTAACATGCTGCACTGTATGAAGTACCATTAGGACACATCTGTATAGTAGAACACACACATTCTTTGCAGTACTGGGAATTTATTTTGATTTCACCTGAGGCAGCAGGATTTTCATCCCCTTTGAGCAATGAGTAGTCAGGAATTGTTAATTGTGTTCATTTTAAAGCTGAAGAGTGGTATTAAGTACTTCATGTCTAACACCGGGAGTGCTTTCACACAGGAGAAACAAAAGATGTGATTCTAATCTCATTTCTAGAAAGTGAATTCAGTTGTCACCACTGAAATTAACAAAACTGACAAAATTTTAAAAATTTTGAAAGGATCTTTGAAAGTTAATGGAGTTTATTGTTTAAAGTTTGATTCCTGATAAAATAGTTCTTTCGATCTTACGTACTTACACTGGTTGTGTTATAATACGTATATATAGACTACACAAAGAGCCTCAAGGTGTATGCTTCTTATTGTAAACTGGAGTCACCATTAGAAGATCAAGATTTGCCAACACTTTCAAATACAGCAGCATACCATAATTACTTTTCTATTCTAGACTGTGATGGGTTGACACTGCCTGGACACCAGATGCCCACCAAAGCTGCTCTATCACTCCCCTCCTCAGCTGGACAGGGGAGAGAAAATAGAACAAAAGGCTCATGCATCGAGATAAGGACAGGGAGAGATCACTCACCAATTATTGTCACGGGCAAAACAGACTTGACTTGGGGAAATTAGTTTAATTTATTACCAGTCAAATCATAGAAGGGCAATGAGGAATAAAAATAAATCTTAAAACACCTTCCCCCCACCCTTCCCTTCTTCCTGGGCTCAACTTTACTCCCGATTTTCTCTGCCTTAGCCCTCCGCCAGCAGTGCAGGGGGATGGGGAATGGGGGTTGCAGTCAGTTCATCACGCATTGCTTCTACTTCTCCTTCCTCTTCAGGGGGAGGACTCCTCACACTCTTCCCCTGCTCCAGCGTGGGGTCCCTCCCACATGAGACAGTCCTCCACAAACTTCTTCAACGTGAGTCCTTCCCACAGGCTGCAGTTCTTCATGAACTGCTCCAGCGTGGGTCCCTTCCACAGGGTGCAGTCCTTCAGGAACAGATTGCTCCAGCGTGGGTCCCCCACGGGGTCACAAGTCCTGCTAGCAAACCTGCTCCAATGTGGGCTCCTCTCTCCTCAGGGCACAGGTCCCGCCAGGAGCCTGCTCCAGCATGGCCTTTGCGTGGGGTCACAGCCTCCTTCAGCCATCCACCTGCTCTGGTGTGGGGTTCTCCATGGGCTGCAGGTGGATATCTGCTCCACCGTTAACCTCCATGGGCTGCAGGGGGACAGCCTGCCTCACCATGGTCTTCACCACGGGCTGCAGGGGAATCTCTGCTCCGGCGCCTGGAACACCTCCTCCCTCTCCTTCTTCACTGACCTTGGTGTCTGCAGAGTTGCTTCTCTCACATGTTCTCACTCCTCTCTCTGGCTGCAACTGCTGTTGCACAGCAACTTTTTCCCCATTCTTAAATACGTTATCCAAGAGGCCTTATCACCGTCACTGATGTGCTTCAGCCTTGGCCAGCAGCGGGTCCCTCTTGGAGCTGGCTGGCATTGGCTCTGTCAGACATGGAGGAAGCTTCTAGCAGCTTCTCACAGAAGCCACCCCTGTAGCCCCCCCGATACCAAAACCTTTCCACACAAACCCAATACATAGGCGCAGAATTGAATTGTAACTGTTGGAAAATTCAGATTTTTTAATGGTGCTTGCTTTAAGTTACAGCCTTTCAATTATATGCCCTAGCAAAAAGCTGCTGATATCCTGTTCTAGAAACCCAGGTATAAAAGAGCATTTTGAAGTGCCACATGAAATAAGATAGTGGTGAATAATAAGCTAGAAAATATGCTTAAGGAATGACTTTACTATCGTTACCGTGTACAAATTATACAGGAAGAGCTGAGGGCTGGCATCTGTTTTTTAGCTCACTTCTGTGCACTGCAAGCTTAGTATTGTTGTTTGCCTACAGCTATTTTTGCGGTTATTAAGAATCAGTCAGTCATACATCTCCTAAACAAAAGAAAGTTATTTTGTAGCTGCATTTACTTAGATGGCTCTTCAAATGTCCAAATTATGGCTTTCATATGCAAGGTGAAAAAAAATTGTACTTCCTACACTTCTCCTAATAGGATGTATGTCATTAGGAGATGTATTAATTTTTTTAATCTAACTACATACCATTAATAACTCTTTATAACTTCACGGTTGGACTCATGAGAAAGAGAAGATTTGGTGTTAGATAATCAACTGTATTTCTTATTTAAAAATGCCTGGAATTATTTCTAGGTTTGCTTTATCAGTATTCATCCAGCAATATCTTATCTCAGATACAGACTGATGTAAATTGTTTCCAAGAAATCTAACCTGGCTCCACTGAATTTTTGCTTTTGCATTTGTTCTTCTTCCTGAATAGAGCAGACTCGAGAGGTTAGAAAGTGCAATACATTTTCAGTATTTTTCATTTAGAAAATCATTTTTGAGAACATTATTTTGTGAGTGTTCGGTCATAGAATTTCAGGATTTTTGTTTTCTGGTAAGATCACTAAGCCATGCAGTTATCCATATGCAACGCAAGGCTACATAGTGACTTTGATCTTCATTCAACTCTGTAAACTGCAAGCTGAACAAACCTCATATGTAAGATGTTTCTTATTTTTTGAAATTATACTGTCTCAGTACTGATTCTTAAAAAAAAAATCTGTTTACATTGAACCCAAACCAGGCCTAAACACTTTATTGTGAGAAAGGCAAGAGAAGTAGATGAGCATTTTAAATTCTCAGTGCTGTTGACTTACAGTATAACTCCAGTTCCATGCATTCCTAGACTTCAACATCAGAATTTCTCTGTTTGGTTCCTAGGTTACTAGAGTCATGGAGAAGGCTCCTCAAGCGCTGATATATGACGAAAGACTGATACTATGATTTGGAAAGCTCCTTGAGCTGCCGTTCAACGTGACAGTTTCTTTCTAAACATTCTGGGTTTTGTTTTCAAATGTGAATCATGAAGAAGTGCAATTCTGAAATCAGCATGGTTAAATTACCTAATTAAATATGATAAGAGGTTTTAGTTTTCAGTTGGTTGACTAGACTCCTGTAGAGTGACAAAGGCACAGTTTAATTGCACATTAGGTGAGTTGTGAGTGAAAAAGACAGACATGGAACAGGACTCATTGAAGTGTAGATATCAAGACTCGCATTTAGATTGTGCAGAGAGAAGCAGACCCTAGCAGGGAGTGATTTCTCTCATCCTTAAAGTATCTATTGTATATGGGTAAATTAATAGTTTTCTACAAGTTTTTGGCTGTAAAGAAAGCCTGAGTGTGACTATCTGAGGATAGAAATATAGTATAGGTAAAGTGAAGTTTAACTTTAGTTAAAATATAATAGAATATATCATGTACAAGGCACCCATATTCCTTCCAAAACATCTTAGATGAAAAAAGGAGTTTATATGCAGTGCAGCACAGGTATATTTAGTCTACAATGCACAGAGTCTGCATAGGCAAACAGCACACGGATAAATATGACATCCTTGAATGACATGGCTTGATGGAGAACATGTCCCCAGAATTGACAGCCTTAGTAAAGAATGACATGACTGGTGTGTAGTTTCTGCACTTTTTTTACTTCTTAGTAAGAAATCTAATAAAAATAAATCTGAAAAGAGGGTTTTTTTAATTAGATCAATGTCCAGGTCTTAGAAAGTTTAACTGCATTTCACTGTCTTTAATAATTATAATGCTGATGAGCACAAGGATGAAATAACTGATCCCACTTTGTGAAGAATCAGAGAGAAAATATCAATAACTTCAAAGAAAAACAAAACCTCCTGCAGTTTCTCACAACATATTTTCAAATAAATTGAAACATTTTCTTGATTTTTTGATTGAAATAGGACATGATTCTTTAGCCCTCACTAATAATAAACTATGCCAATGGCAAAGCTGATTTTCTGGTAGAGTAACAAAGAGGAATTTGGTGAAGCCTTAACAGTAGTAGTGCCAAGAGAAAAATGCTATTAATTCACTTAGACTTTCATATGTATTATTATATTGTCATTTCTTATGGACTTAAATAAACCAAATCACAGTCTGATTTAAACTGAAGGTGCTGAGGGAACAGAACAATGATGCAGAAGGTGGCTGTTGGATGCAGAAAATAAGGACTGAAAACACAGAGCAATTTTTTTTCCCACTTTTACAGAAGTGTGAATTTTCCACTGGAGTTATCCCTTTAAATGATTACTTGTTAACAGGCAGTCTGATGGAAACCTATGTTAGAATTAGGCAGATATAGGTAAACTATGTGCGTGGTTATGGCAGATACCATTCAGAAGGTTAGAAATAAGACTTAATCAAACCTTCCTGCTCACGTTCTTACAATCTTTTCGTATTTCACTGGCAGCTTTGGTTTAGAGAAGGACAGCTCACAGCAAAGAAATGGTTCTGAGATAGGCCGCTGAGGAAAAGCTCTGTTAACTGGGGGGAAAGACAGCCCTTACAGAAAGCTGTTGGTTTCCAGATACAAGTCAAAGATGTTTTGTTATTGATGCTTCAATATCTAGCCCAAACAAAGAGAAAGGGATATTGGAAAAAGAGTTGCTATTTCGAAGTAACAGCAGCATCTACTGCCCATGGCATTGCAACTGCTGTGGGCGCGGGTGCTAGATGGACAGCCTGAGGATGCAACTGGCCATCGTGCTGCAGTATGCTTACTAATCAGCAATAAAAGTGTAAACCCTAATCTGACTCTAGATTGGTCCTACCAATCCGTTTTGGTCCAAGTAAAATGATGTACTGTCCTATGCGCTCTCATCAAAGGAGAGTAGCAATAGTAGATGTCAACAGTCTTTCCCTGTGGCACCCCATTTTATTCCTATGATTTAAAAAATAAAAAGGAAACAAGTAATGTAAAAATGCACTTAACTGATCAGTGCTGTTCAGGTGGAAAAAATTACAGGCAAGTGCTTGCATGGATTGCTTGATGACTGGCTTGTAAGGAAAATAGTGTACAGCTCATACCTATAAAGGAAAATGTTAATGGTAATTTTTAAAAAGAGTTGCAGTGTCTTGAAATCAAGGAGGAAGTTGAGGGGCTTTTGGAAACATCTGTACAACCCAGGTCTTGTGTGCCTAAACTCTTTTTAAGTTGGAATGTAAACCAGAGATTTTTGTGTTTGGTTTTGGGTTTTTTTTTGTTTTGTTTTGGGAGTTTTGGGGGATTTCTTTTTGTTTTGTTTTGTTTTGTTTTTTTTAAATATGAGAATGCAGGATATGGTTTAGCAGGAATATTGTTGAATACCCAGTAAGATCCTCAAACACTGTCCTTTTCTTCTAGTTAGGGTTTGGTAGGTTTGTTTTTTTTTCCTTAGAGATTTTTAAGTGTAAAGTCCTTTTTCAAGTAGCTTCAAAAAAAGATTTAAGGCCTCATACAAATTCTGTAATATGCTGTGACATTTATTACATTGTCTACTTTGTCCTTCAGTAATATTCTACCACAGACAGTAAAAATACAAAAAGAAATGCACAGCTCTTCTGCATCACTGCGATAATTAAGCCCAGCAAAGTGGCTCCTAAGAATGCCTTACTTATGCCAGGGGCCAGTTCGGTTCCCAGCAGCCTTAAAATTAAGAAGAGAAGGTGTCAAAAAGGTGGAGGAAAGCATGCGTGACTTACAATGACTGGTCTATCTCAACAGTCTGCTTTTGGCATTATATAGTGTATATTGCACAAGCTGACCTCTTTTCAAAGGGAGTCACAGCTCTGGAGAGGACATGCCAGAGGGGGAACTCTTGTCATTTTTTGAAAGGGTTATTGAAGGCCACTGGCTGAGTAGATGGAAAAATGAATGAGAATTTCAGAACCTGGCCTAATGGAACGATCTGTGTAACAATTGCTCCTATGACAAGAGCTCCAGAAGGACTCTAATGTAATAGGTTTCCATCGTAAAATCCTACCTTGAAACATTACTTCTTTTCATGAGTAGTGCGTTTTTCATGAGTAGTGAGTTCGTTTCTCACTTTAGAGATAAGTATTTACAGGACCTATTGGGTGCAAAATAGTTTCTTCTTTTCTTTTGCATAAGAATTTCCCCTTAGCCCAGTTGTTCCTTTAACTAACATAGCTGTATCTTTATTCTTCAATTTTTGTAAAAGACCCCAGGATTTGTACATTTTTTTACCAGATTCTATTCTTTAATTAGAAGTGAGTTTCATGTTATGATTTTAATGTAAATCTGTCATTGGACTTTAAACTGCCAATGGCAACACAAACATTATTCAATGACTTGTGCATATGATAAAAACAACTCTTTTTTCTGCATTTACTTCAGAAAAAATCTAAATTTACTGACTTCAGTTCTGTTCTGTCTTGGTGAAAGCTGCCATTACATGAACTTTTAAAACAGCTGAAAGGATCATGATAAAAATAGTTTGTACAAAGCAAACTTTACAATCAGTCAAGCCTGTTGTGTGTGAAAAAATCAAGGCAGATTAAAGGTAATGAGTTTGACTGGATGTATGAATAGTGAATACTTACCACAGAGGATTTATAAAATATTCCAAAAATACCTTTAAAATATTATGACCAAGAGTAAAACTTTTTGAGACAGTGGATAAGCTAACTAAAGACTAAAATAAGACAGCAAATAAAAGACTATGCCTTAGATTGGTGGAAGGGTGCCACTTGGAGGAGCATTTGCATTTCGGACACCAGGGAGCAAAGAAGAGCTGAGCACCATCACAACGATATTTAGTAGAGATTTGGTATCCACATTCTCTTGAGATGAGAAAGCGTAAGGCATTAAGAGTGAATTTTTGTGACACAAGCGAATATATTCAGCATGAAGAAAACGTGAAATACTCTTCAGTCTGTGACTGGCCATACCCGTGGAGAGAGATGTGTCCCCTTCTCTCAGGCATTATTTGTTGGAATAGAGGGATGAATTGCACTTTGAAGCAGTTTCACTCTTCCAATTGATTGTGGGGATGACTTAAAGGACTGAATTAATTGACTTCTTGGTGGCTATAATGAGCTGAAGTATTAATCTTGCAAAGTTCAACAAAAGAAAATGCAGAGTTTTGCAGCCAAGGAAAAATAGCCCCATACACCATTACAGGCTGGGGGCTTACTGGCTGCAAAACAGCTTTGCAGAGTAAGGCCTGGGAGTCTTGATGGACAACGGCAAGTTGTGCGTGAACCAGCAGAGCTCCCTTGCAGCGAAGACCAACAGCTTCTTGGGCTGCATTAAACAGGGCATCACCAGCAGGTAGGAAGGAGGTGCCCCTCTCTGCTAAGCACTGGTAGGACACATCAGGAGTGCTGTGTCCAGTGCTGGTCTCCCCACTATGGGAGAGACATGGACTTACTAGGTGTCACTAGGTAAAGTCCAGGAAAGGACCACAAAGATTGCTAAGGACTTGGAGCATCTGTCATATGAGGAGAGGCTGAGAGAGCTTGGGATTATTTAGCCTGGAGATGAGAAAGCTCAGGTTGATCTTACCCATGTCTGTAAGTACTCGCTGGGAGGGTTATGAAGAAGAGGGAGTCAACCTCTCCTCAGTGGTGCTCAGTGAAAGCAGAAGAGACAACAGACACAAATGGAAATACAGAAAATTTCACGTATGCATACGAAAAAAAATTTTTACTTTGAGAGTGCTCAAACACAGTGGTGTGGTGGAGTTTCCATCCTTTGAGATATTCACAACCCCACTGAACACAGCCCTGGGTAACCTGCTCTAGCTGACCTTGTTCTGAGCAGAGGTGTTGGATTAAAGTATTTCCAGATGTCCACACCAACCTCAACACCTGCATCCACACTACCTCAACACTTCAACCTCTGCGATCCTGAGATTCTGTGATTCTGTGATGAAGTCTATGTAAAAGGGAGGAGGATGAGCACAGGAGTACATTTTTTAATTGGCATTGGACATTTGTGTTTGTGCTGATTTCTCTAACCACAGACATCAAAAATGTAGATGTACAAGTCTGAGATATCAACCCTAGCCTCTACCTGTAATTTACACAAAGAAATGAGCATTTAGCAATGCTCATCTGAAAATAAGATAGATTGCTCTCTGGAGGTGGGTTTTTTTTTTCCTCTGGTGACTGCAGTGCAAGCTCAGTGTTTGGTTTGTTACAAGGTATTTAAAAGTCAGATATCAAGAAAACTATTCTCAGTTAAGAAAAACATTCAGAGCTGCACTGTATTTTCTTAAATATCATATACCTACTGTAATACTTTTTTCATGCTAACAAATACATAAGATATGCCCTATTCCAGTATATATAGAGTATCAAAAAAGAACAAACGACTTGAAACAACTGAAAGACATTGGTATTTCAATGGTTAAAAAACACAGACTGTTGATCTGAGAATTGTTCCATGAAGTTTATGTAAAGCCATAATGCACATCCTCCTAATTTAGTCATACATTAAAGGCTAGAGTCATTGTGAGCATGCCCTAAAAAACGAAGGTGTATTCATTTTGCAGATGCAAACATCTGTATTTGTGTGCAAATCCAGGGTTTGAATATATGAACGTGATAACTGCACGCGCTGCGTTACACCAGAGGGAACAAGAGACAAAGAAGAGCCGTGCAACATTGGAATTCCCTCAAGGAATACTCTGATTCATCCGTCACATACTGAAGCCTTTTCAGAGGGTGCCAGACCTCTGGAGAGGGGATGCTGGAGGAGGAGTTTAGCCACAGTTTGAAACGGTTCAGAGCTTGTTTATCGCTGGTCAGCTCAATTCTGCTAACCTCGGCTGCCCTCCCCAGTATTCCTGTGGCTTTCACCTGCAAGAATAGCTTTTCTGTCATCCACACACCCATGTGTGGCCAGACACAGCCTGGAAAGTATTTAATGTTTTCTTTATGCTGAACATACCTGATTAAATGAATCATCAGTATAATTCCACTGAATTCAATACCACTTCTGTTTAGCCCAGTCTACCCTGTAGTCGTCAATGGAGATGTAACATCTAAAACCAACTAAACAATAGCCACTGTTTTTGTAGGATTCAGATATCATCCCCATTTTATGCTGTGTTGCTACACAGCAAACAGAGGGAACTAATTTTAACTAACCACATCCAGCACCAGTGTTGTGCTGACATCAAGGTCGATATGCAAACAGAGTAAACAGGAAAGTGGAGTTAATGTTGAGCATCATTAGAAATGAAAGCACATAGAAAAAAAAAACATAACATGTTTTCCAAATGGAAAATAACATGTATTTTAAAGCATTAAGCAGGTGATTGTAAGCGAGAGAGAAACCCTTTGAAAATGTAATTGAGAGAGTCATTCAAAAGTTGTGTTGCTTTCTACTGAGAATAAATCAGGTAACTTAAAAAGACATGCAAGCATTACATAATTTTTGTTTTAGTTTGTTCCTACTTTCAACTACAATGAAGTCAGTGTTCTTATTTTAGTACAACCAGTCTAACACAGCAAACTTAGGCCAACAGCGGGGTCTCTGTTTCTCAGCTATATTTTTAGTTTCATTTTAGGTTTCTGTAGAACAGTTTCTTTAAATCATCACCATAGCTCTTCAGGTTAACCACAAGGGTTAATGCAAGTCTGTGTGTATATATACACATAGAGGTCAGCCTATGTGTATAAAGCTGATGTATATGTCGTATGTATCATGCAATTGTTTTTTTTTTGTATGTGCCAAGAGCAGAGATTGGTGGGGAAAAGAAAAGGATGGATGTGGGATGGTGGAAGGTATTTCCTTCAAAACTTCACACATCATCAATTGCTGTGACTTACCTGACCTGCCTATACGAAAGTCACTCTAGCTACATTATGTTTATGATTGCAAAAGGGAAAGAATAAGTTAAGAGTAAAGGAAACAGCATCATTTTACCACATATTTTTAATGTAGACTCTCAGCCAAAATCCTTAACTTCTTTTAAGACAGATAGTAAAAGATGTGTTAATACAAATTTTGTTCCATTTAAAAATGTGCATTATAAGCAATATAAGAAACATCATTCCCCCGCCCCCACTGCTCCTTCTTGGGTAAGAACTATTTTTGAGCTGTTCTCATTCAGAGAACGAGTGGCTACTTTTGGCTTTGTTCCCAGAGTACTGCGTACTTGGTGGTGTGTGAGGCATTACCTCTTGGGGAAAAAGGAGGAGGGGGACTGAATCACAGCATTTAATTCTTAATGATTGTTCTGCATGGTCAAGAGGACACAGAGCAGGCAATGCTCTTTATTCATTACTTACTGTTACAGCTATTGGCAGCCAGCCCTTTTAATTTAGTTATCAATACTCAATGCCTCTAATCTTCTACTTTAAAGCCAGTCCAAAACAAGTACTAGCCAATGAGCATCTGCTAAACAGAAATATTGGTGGATAGATATAATTTAAGACAGTGCTGCTAAGGGCTTACCAGTGTGAGTTCTGAGTAAGAGTTATTTGGTATTCTCTTGACAAATCTTGTTTCTTTATCAGGATAGTTGCTTTTCTGACAAAATATCTGACAACTAATAGTGTGTGGAAAAATTCATAGGTGTTGCTAAGAGATGAGCTTTTCAGATTATCCCATCCATTTCCCTGTTGATATAGGACACTCTCCTAAAGTACATTTTCTATTACTAAATCAAGATTGGATTTCGGTTTCCCATGGAGTGGGATTTCTACATTTCAGAGGTTACTGAATAACTAGAAAAATGTCACTAACTGGGAAGTTTATCTTTACATTTCTTGTCTTTTGTTTTCACACTCTGGCTTCTAATTACATCCCAGAGTACTGTATACTATAATTCCCTTCTTTTCTTGGGAGTTCTGCTATTGCAAGCTGATACTGTTCCTCCTTTTCATTACTTGTCCATGGTAGTTAGAGCACTAAGTTCTTTGGAATATTTAAGTGATTTAAGAAGTACAGATCTAAGCATTTATTCCTAATCTCTTTTGTTCTCTGAAGAACTCCTTCCATTTTGCCAATCTATTTCTAAGAATGCAGCTCCTTTATTTGAACACAGTATTCCAAGTAAAGTGTCTTCATAAGACAAAACGATAATCTTCTTTCCAATTATTTATCTGCTAGATTGTAAAATTTACTGCTGTGGAAGTTCACTTGGTTAACAATGAATCCAAGGCTTGGCTCATTTGTAGAACATGTGCACTGTGGAAGAGACTTTAACCAAAAACTTAATACGTACACAGAGAAGAAAGAAGATGCATATCATTGAATTCATATTGCTGATTTCATATTGGTCCTCTGCAAGGGCATGTAGGGGACAGTTCAGATGATCTGCTGTAGATGTCCACTTTGGAGTGGGTTAAATAACTCTCTGGTTCTATTGAACAAATGAGCTAAAGCTTCACTTCAGTTGTCCATGCATAGATGTCTGATGCTATTAGAGATGCCTCAGGTATACCTGCCTAGCCTCCAGCCTCTTCTTCAGAAGAGTGTCCCTGAAGTCCTCTGGCATATCTGCAAGTCCTATGAGGTTGTCTCAGATACCCTAAGAAGGCATTTTAAATGGAAAAGCAATAGACATCTGTGTTTAGACAGCTGACTGAAACTCTAGTATTTTACTGTATGACTGGACTGGGGTCTTGGATATCTAATTCACATGTAGATACCTAAGTTGGTGTGTCAATCTGTGAGTCAAATCTCATTCACCTCAATGTCTACAACTGAATGAGAGGAATCTAATCACCAGATGAGGTGGTATTTTGCTATCTGAACTAAAATACCCAGTATGAGTAGAACAAGGGACATTAGGAGGAGAAGGATTTACCACCTGGCTTGTTTTTTGTTGTCTTTCTTTTCCTTGATCACAATTTGCAATTAAATAGTCATTCACTACATTGTGTTTGTTACAGGTACTATGTTTTGTTCTCTTTGTTGCTTATTTTGTAAAAAAGCTACTCTACAGGTGAGGTCAAACATGACAGCTGTGGCAATTTAATAGTATAATATGTCATAAACTGGCATATAATTGCTCTCACATTGTCTCCGCTTTGTTCTTTTCAAAATATTGTCTTCACATTGAATAGGTTTCTCTAATAGATTAAAGCCATGCTTTTTGCAGCAATTCCAATAACATTGTTGCAAAATAATTTTCTCTGACTTCCACCAGGATATTTATTTATTTGTCCATTTCTTTTCTGATAACCTTCTTTTTCCCATAGTGAGTTCAGTACTGTCAGTTTGGAGCCCTAAAGAACTTAATAGCAGCTTCACTCAACATTTGCTGTAATCAGAAAAGCAGTATCAACCACACCAAAGGGAAATTTAGGGATTCTCATTAAAATTCATGTGTTTTTTAAAAGCTCTAAAACATATCTTCACATTCCTCCTGGACCTCTCTGACTGCAAACTGAAGAAGAAAACACAACTCTTGTTTACTACTAGATCACGTTTGAAAAGTTATCTCCAAATCACAAAGATTAGAAAAAAATGCAGTGAATGTGTGGCACTACAGAACTTCATTGTTCTCACTTGAGAACATTTTCTAATTTCCATGGTTCAGTTGAATTTTCAAGGTATCTTGTCTGCTTTTTTTTGCCTTTGATCTACCTGGAGAATCCAGGCTATTAACAGTGACTCCAGCATCTTTGGGAGTCCTTTACCCATGAATTGAATCTTATGCCCTGTTTCACACACTTCTGTACTCCCACAGTGTAGCTGTTCTGTCCCAGCTGATTAACTGATGATGAAGGACTCAGTTCAAGGAAACACTTGTTTAAAAATCTTGTGTAAAATGTCGTTTAAACACATGCTCACAGATGTAGTCTTCAATTCACTTAAAATATGTCTTTGTATTTAACATGTTTAAACAGACTTCCTGCATAAGGGTGCATCAGACAGCTAGCTGCTTTGTGGGGTAAAGAAAATACTGGTGATTGTAGGTAGAGATGGAGATTACGAAATTAATTCTGCTGAAGTTTGTGTGGTTTTCCACTTCAATCATTCTTTTCCCAGTATTAACACCTTTTTTTGCTACATTCCTGTTTTAAATGTCACAAGTATCAAATATGACCTTCAGCAGAACTTCTTTGACAGACTGTCATTAGCTGTTAGTCCCTCTTAGGAGGGAGGCAGCTAACTAGGCCTGTGAGTGTCACCACACTATTCTTTGTCAAAAAAGAGTCTTTGTACAATATGCTTCTCATATAGTTGTTCGTTGGAGTTTTTTCCATTCACTATTTATCTAAGTTGGAATAATCATGGATGGCTTCTCTAAGAGCCATACAGACAGCATCAGTTTTAAACTGAGTGTCTGCACTGATTTTTCCCTTTAAAGAATTTTCCAAATATTGCCCATTACCCCTTTTAGAGAAATAAAATGCACAATCAGGCTAAAACTTTCTCATACATTCAGCTCTTTTGTCATTCCTGCTTCTATACATCTGTGAATCTTCTGCAGCAGAAAAGAAAAAAAGTTGAGAGAGGCTATTTTTTATAGATGATACAAAAATATTTTCTTAGGAAAATTTAAATGGTTTAGATTTTTTAAAAGTATCCATTAAAGAAAAAAGGATGTCAGTCACTATAAAGTATAATGGAGTTGTGACCTGTCATCTTCAGTCTCTGTCGCCTTGGTTGCTCTGATTGAAAGAACTTGTTGTGCATAATGCTGCAAACCAAAGATGCCTTGGGAATCTCAGGGCTGCCATAGACAGAGCTTGTAAATAACAGCTTCAGAGGCTGACATTTATTACAAGCAGAAACCAGTGGGCATTCTGCAGCTAGGCCAGCAGTTCAGTGTGGCTTGACCACCCTCCCGTTAGGGGTCGACTTACTCCGATTTACAGAAAGGAGGATCCATTGACCCACAGTCCCAGGAACTCCGGTAAATATGTCATGATCAAACCATCATAATTTCTCCTCCTCAAATGACTGCTTTCCTGTCTGTGGCAGACTCTGTCATCACAGTGTCCTGTTCAAAACCGTCAGCTTTAAACAGCTGCCAATAAACAGCTCCTTTTTTAATGCACTTCAAACAACAGTGTGTAGAAAGGTAAGTCTTTTTAAGATAAGTACTCTCTAAAGTCTGAGAAATATTTTAAGTTAGATAGCCCTTTCTTTAACAGCAGCAAGAATCAGTATGGTTTGAAGCAGTTAGTATTTAATATGCTTGTTCACTGTGCTAATTTTCCCCAAGTCAATTTTTAAAGCTAAAATAATCTCCCTTCGGCTTTATATAGCCAGCATTATAACTAGCCATTTTTAAATTCAGCTCCCTTGTTGTCTATGCCTATGTGAAGTAGGAGATATTACGCAAAAAACATGGGCTTAAATTAGCTTGATACTAATACGTATTTAAGAGCTTAACAAGCTAGCAAGAAAAATAATGGTCTTGATAAACGCTAGAATGGCTCATTTGCAAGCCTTTTTGTTTAGTTGCATTTTCCTACTTGCACTTTCAAAGGAATGATGAAATGCACAGAGTAAAGAAATAAAGCCTATTATAATATCCCAGTAGAAGGGAAATGTTTATTTTAGTTCCACTAACAAGTTTAGAAACTCTTGAATTATTAGATTTGCTGTGAATTAATACATGCAATGCCTATTAAAAAAAAGTGAGAGATTCTGTTAAGCATGTTAAGATCTGTGCTGCGTAAATATATCTATACTTATATAAGGAACATTTCTCCAAACATCCTAACTGTATAGCTGATTATGAAATATGGTCTCCTATTGTGTGTATGTAATTTTGTCTGAACTTCTGTTATAGTCAGTAATTAAATAGCATAGTGATGGGTTTATTGCAAGTATGAGAAAGTGCTAAGCAAAACAGAAATTATAATGAAATTTGAGATGTCAGTGACAATTAGCTGTGTTATGAATATTCATTTCATATTCATTCTGGATAGTGCCATTTTTCACTATCTTTAATGACTGAATAGTGTTTCAAGAAATAGAGATATAAATAATAGTCATGTGATAATTAACATGGTCTTTCCTGAGTGTTGTAGCACTTGTCAAGTGCCACGTGGGCTAGAGCAATGACTGGAAAGTTAATTTCAAACATGGCCAGCTCAATGTGTTTAGCAGGACCATTTGACATCCTCGCAGAATTGCTAATTTACAGAAAGATAAAAATCTGCTTGTAAGTGTTTTTACTCATGCTGCAGTCTCATTACAGAGGCTGAGTGCTACGCTGGAATTACACGAGGGTAAATCAGGACTCTACATGAGGGGTGAAAAGAAATGGAGTAATACTGAAGCAACACCCCCAAAGAACAGTCACCTCCAATTAATTTTCGGAAATGTGATTCACTGTCCAGCTTTCAGACTGCTACATGTACATTGACAGAAAACTAAGTATGTGCTTAAATGTTTTTTTCAGTTAGGCATCCATGATAGTGAAAGGGGTAGCACTCTCTGTGCAAAAGGTAGTCTTTGGCTTGTGGTCTTAATCTATTTTGAATACTTCTTAACATTAATAGTGTTCTGCTAGTATCCTCTACAAAGGTTGTGGTACAACCTCCCAATGTTGTGCTAAAAAGTACTAGTGTGCACTTATACTGATGAAATGCGTTATCTTTCATTCAGTACCAATAGGTGAAGCCACATAGTCCATGGAACAATAATGGGATCTTCCCTGAGTCTGACCGAATGTTTTGAAAAAAAAGTCATGGTTTCAAAAAGAAAAAGACGTAGCTGAAATCACAAATCCCTCAGAGAAAAGCGTCACACAGAAATTTTCCTTTTAGATTACAAAGGAATGCAAAAGAGCATAACATTTTTTTAAATTAATTCTAGACGTCCTCCTTTGTGTAAGCCTAGTATGAAAATAAGTAAGACAAATGTATTACTGCCACTCCTTCTACATCTCACAGATACCTGTCTTTCTTTTATTCAGTACCCTGCTTCATCTTGCATGTGAGGGAACTGGAAAGAAAACTGCTTTGAAATTACTTTATTACAGCATGGCTAGTAAAAAGCTGATAAAGCATATATGTTCGTTGATTATGTCCATAGTCTCTGTTATTTAAAACTGAGGCTTATATTTCATAGTTTATTCCAGAATATGGGTTTTCATTGTCTGAGAGAGAAAAAGAAAAAAAAAAAAAGATAAAAGCAATAGGTAGAACATTCTTGCTTTGCAGTGTGGAAAACTAAAGCAGCAAAGTATAACACAAATGAAACTGTGCCTTGTTGTGGGGGGAGACCATAGGTAGAGCCCCACCGATACTGCTCTGAGCATCCCAGGAGGCTCCAGGGTAATTGCCCTGGAGCATTCAAGAACCTTGGCTCTCAGTCAGTGAAGTGGATGCCTCAAAGAAACTTACCTGTCATGAAAGAGGTTTGTGTCACCACCCTTTTAAGACTGAATACGCAAACTCTTGCCAGTGTGTATCCTGGGAAAACAGTGTGCAGCAGAGTTGTTTAATTTCCTAGCTAGAGCTTCTGACCAAAAGCTACTCATAAAGAATGAGATCCCTCAGAATGTGATCAGGTTCCTTCACCAATGAACCAACAAAGCTGATTTGCTTTTAAACTTGGCTTTTCTAAGTAGTGAGGACATTATACAAAATGTCAGTTGTAGAACATAGACTTGGATTGCATGATCGTAAGGTAATAGAGTTTTAATTAAATGGAAAAGTAAATAGAGGCCTGTAATGAAGGGTATCAGTTTCAAATAGGCAAGCTAAGGTAGACAAAAGTAATTAGTTACTCATATAGGCGACAGAGCTCAGATTAGCATTTCACGTGAATGTGAAAGAGGCCTGGAAGTCCTTTGTCTTGCTGTTCAAAAATGTTCTTGAACATATATCCTCAGCAGAGCTAGAAGACGTTGCAGAAAAGCTCAAAACTGGGTAAATAACCAATACAAATGAGACATTAGAAGTAAAGAGGGAATCTGCAAAGGATGTAAAATCTTACATCGTGTAGAATAAATTAGAATTTCCAGAGTCAAACTGAAATGAAACTTTTATGGGGCTACATTCTTATTAGAAACACTGGTGGCTAATCAATCCAGCAGCATATTGGGAGACAGTAAGAAAAGAACACAAAAATGCCTAACCCCTATCTTCAATTATAACCTCAGTCATAATGCAGGACTATTTCCTATTTGGTTATTTGGTTTAAACTACTTAGCTAATCTTATTTATATTTATCTATTTCTAACTGTAATAGTAACTCTTATTTCCCAATTTGCTACTTTTCTTTTCCCAAGGATAAAACAAATATTATTTTAATCTAGCTTATCTGACCCAAAGCATTAGCAAGAACACTTGTCTTTTATTTGTTTTCTCCTTTAACCCAAAGTTAATAGTATTATCATAACAGTTTCCTCCAGCTCCTCAGGACTATACTCTGTTCATATGCTTTTTTTGTTATTAACGCCATCACTTCTGCATCAGGCCTTCCAACAAATATGAGTTGCTGTGATAAGGTAAATGTTATTTAACCTTGGAAGCACCAGGAAAACCATATCCTGGAGTTAAAAAGAAGCACTAATGTCATTGCACAAGACACAAATGAAACTTCATCTAGAATGCTGTGGTTAGTTGTACTCACCATTCAAGGTTATTTCAAACTGGAACATGAAAAGAAAAGGGTTACCATAACAATCAGAAGAAAGCCTTTTTGCAAAATAAGCTTTGTGGCTCAGTCTAGGGAACTGAAGCCTGTAAGGGCATATGATTGCACATTAGACATAGGCAAGAAAGTAAACACCAAAGAGAACGAACTGTTTTAAGGACAATACTGGTACAAGAGCAACTGGATTATAATAGTAGCCATGGACAACTGTGATCTTAAAATTAAAAGGTTTCTGATTGTCAATGGAAGTAGGCTTTGGAATAGCCTCTTAATAGGAGAAGTAAGCTAAGACAGTATAAGCAATTTTAATGTATAGTGTGATTGGTGCAATCAGTGTATGAAAGGGATGAAACTGAATATATTCAGGGGCCTGATGTACCGTTACAGTCCTGTATTGCTTTGCTCTTTTTAAAGGGTACAGTTTGTGTTCCTTGAGCATTGGCCTTTCTCATAGCCTATACAGTATAAAAACAGGTTTGGTTTTTTTAATTTGCTAATCCAATTGAAAAAAACAAAACAGAGAGTCAACTGAAACAGAATATTTAATTTTATTGTCAGTGTATCCTTTTTTTTTGAGAGGATGGGGAAATGTTTTACTTGGGTTTTTGTTTCTGTTTTGGTTTTGAAGTGCAGGGTAAAGCTAGTCAAGAGATTCAGAGTATGTTTGCTAGCATTTTTGGTCTCTTCTGGATTGTATTTCTGAGTGAAGTTCATAAAAAGTGTCAACTAACTAACTCCACTGCTGACCCAATCAGAAGACCATGGTCTTAGGTCCTTTTTTGGCACTCAGTGCTTCTATAAATATTAAATACACCGATTGTGACATTCAGAGCTCTAGTAAATCAGGACTGAGATTGTCTCTTGTGTCTGCCCCTTGCCTGGATGCTCAAGGAAGCAGGAAGAGCTCCTTGTACCCTTTTGTCTGATTCACTGCAAGCCCATGCAAAGCCAGGTACAATCTAGCCCAGATTTATCATCTGTCCTTCAAGTACCAGGGGGCAAGATGAGGAAAGAATAACAGATGTAGTCATGTGTATAGTATCAAGTGGGAAATAACTCTGAGAAATGTTTTGGATTTAACTTTAAAACATTAAGAGAATCACTTGGATGACTGTCAGGCAGAAGGTCATTCAGTCCTTGGAGAAAGAAGGAAGAATGTCCTATGCTGTGTCTGGAGATAGCTGAGATAGATAGATAGATACAGATGGTACTTAAAGCAAGCTCTCTGACCCAGAGCTCAAAGTCTATACTGAAACTGACTCCCAGACCTAAATACTTTCTGTTCGGTCTAATAGAGCTGTGTAACTTGCAAGATGGTAGGTATTTATACATTAGAATCCAGGAGAGCTCTGTATGAAAAACTACTGCAGACAATGCATGCCATGTATCTTTCTTCCTATGCATAACTAATAAATCCACTTCTATAAAAGCTGAAAATTATTCTTACATGCCAAAATGTATCTTGATATTATGTGGATACATATGTGAAATGAAGGGCTTAGCTTTCCAAGCCTGCGAGGGCCTGTTAAGGACTAAGTGAAATTACAGTTCTTGCATTCCAAGAAGTATAAAGCCTTTTTCCAATTTCACCTGATGTCCTATGAGTTGGGAATAAGGTCTGGTGGTGGTTCAGCTGTGAGTGACTGGTATCCCTAGCATACTACCAGCTGTCAGAAGGGCATAATGAGAAGCAATTGGTAAAACAGTAAGGGCTGATACAGGGAAACAGCACCATGAAAGTCTCTGCCCATGGAGGAAGCTCAGGTGTACTGTCTGCGGGAGCAGTGAATCGAGTGCCTTACAAGAAATGTCAGCCTGAAACGTTACAGTACAAAATGCTGCAGAGCCAAAGCTCAGGAGGTTGCCGTGGAGCAGTGTAAGAACAGCAACAAAGCTGTGTGGTCAAAATCTTAGTGCTGTATATGTGGACCTCTACACTTAACAGCAGACACTGTCAAGCCAGCAAGGCAGAAATTATAAATGGTCATTGCAGTAATCAAATTTCCACATGACTAGGCACAACCACAGCATTGTCCACTATTCTGTACCAATATTCCTAGACGAATCATGACCTGAGCTTTCAAAAAAAAAGGCTATGGTCTTTTCTTAGTACTCTGTTTACATCATCTCCTACTTTTTCTCTGTGTTTTTGAGATTACTGTTCTTTTTATCTTTGCTTGTTTTGCTAATAGCACCTCACAGTTTGTATTACAGAAAGCTAGTGCTATTAAAATTTGCATTATTTTACATATTCAGTTTCAGTTTATTTCTTCCACAATGTTGTTTTCACATAGTGTCTTTACATGTTCTGTGTGCAGCTGTGAGGATTTTGCTATTACTTTAAGTGTATACAACCTTTTCAGAGAAGTCCAGTCAGAATGGTTAATGTTTTGATATTGCAATGTGCAAAAGCTCCAAAACATCACAGCCTGATCCAAAGAAAAATCACCAGAAAACTTCTGTATTAACATTTGCCGAGAATCATTGCAAGTCGTGGACTAAAAGAAGTAATAAATGGAGTATGTGCTAGACAGCTTGCGTTTTCCAATTAGAAAAATATTCTGACCAAGTCAGAAAGAGCAACACAAGAATGAAGGGCGTAAGCAAGCCAAGAAGAGTTAGAAGGTATAGGTTCATTGTGGAGGATAAAGATTGTTAAGATACTTTGTATCGGTAATGAAGCTTTGATAAAAACTGTGTTGCCCAAAGATTTTTCTCTTGCATTGTGTCATAAGATCAAGAAAAAGTAAAGATCCCATGGAAAACACATTGCCGGTTTAATTGTTGGAGGAAAGGAGAAACGTGATGCTGAATAAGCTCAAAGTCATAATATGGTAGAGATACATCGATTACACAAATAAAATACTGTTTAAAATTTTGTTTTGAACAGGGTATCTCACATGTAAGGGAGAGAAGAAACTGTCCAGCAGACTGTGAGTGCCAGGCATTTATGCAACAGACATTTTGACAACTCTTCCTTTATGCATACCTCATGAGCACTGAAATAGTGGTGAGAGATAATAAAATTTCAAAAATTAAGCCTGCAGTGAAAAAGTAAGAAGGAGATCTCACCAGGGACCAGCACAGCTGGAGGAAATCTGTAAAAGACACTGTGGCAACTGTCCTTTCTCAGTATAACAGCACTTTACTCAAAGGGCCAATGCAAATGGTAGGGTCTCCATTTTCTAACCCAGACCTGGAGCATAAAAATGAAAGGTCTTTCCTTCTCCTTTGCACCCATGATCCAGGGTGGGGTGAGAGAGACAGAGATGGAAATGTTGATTCATCTTTCCTACCCACTTGCTCCAATGATAGCTAAAGGAACAACATAGATGTTCACAGCTTCATTAGAGAGAGAGACTTAAAACAGCACTAAGGCACTGCAGACATGCTTTCTTACTGTGGCTATAAGACACCTGTGGTGTCTTATAGAGATGGTGCAAGTACAGATGTTACGGACCCAAACATAATCAGCCACACATGTCTGTACCATGCATTACTTGCTGGACTGAGTATTCAAGTGCTGAAGCTCATTTCAAGCTTCAGATGCCCTGTAGCATCAGTTGAGGAGCCGTATTTGCAGCAGTCCCTGCAGGATGTTACCTGCTTGCCCACTTACAGGCAGCCATGCTGTTCTTACAGGCTGGTGGAAGCTGTGCCATCACAATGCTGGGCCAGAAGCAGGTTATTTGCAGTGGCCTTGTGAACTTCTGCCATGAGCACATCCTCTGCAATGGCTGCAGTGAAGCAAGTCAGAGAAAAAGAGGACGAGGTGCATATATGAGGTGTGTATCCAATTCTGGGTCCTTTTTCCATGACAAGGCATCTGCCTTGACATTCTGCTTCCTAGATGCCAAATAAAAGTGAAGGGGAAGCACTAAAAGGAGGCCCAGCAGGCAAAGTGGGCAGAGAGGTACTTCATCCCTTGATACTACTCCAGGTTGTGGTGGTTGATTATCACCCTTTTGAGTCCTTTGGTCACAGGTGTGCTGCCACTCCTCAAAGGCAGGTTTGATTGCCAAGAGCTCATTATCTCAGGCATAATTCCTCTCAGTGGGGTGAGATACCCAGAGAAAAAGGTACAGGTTAGAGCATCTGTTTCTGCAGTAAAAGGCTGGGGTTAGTATAAAAACTACAGTGAATACCCATTTTACTTTCTCAAGGGCGGCTTGTGTTTCAGACTTCTATGAAAATCAAGCCCTGTTTTGAATGAGTGCCATTATGGCAGCCACAATACCAGAAATCCCCTTCATGAACTATCCTCAGAGGCTGGTAAATCCTGAAAACCATTGCCCCCATGCTACAATGGGGCTGCCAGCTTCTGATGTCATCAACCCCCTTGGAGTCTCTTCACAAGTCAATGTTGCCCACAGTTACTCCAGGAAACCCACCCTTTGTTGGTGGAAGGAGCATTTCTTCAGTTTGGCAGAGAGTCAGTACTTGTGCAAGTGATTGAAAACGTGCTGGATGCCGTCAATGCATACCTCTCGAGAGGTGCAGAATACTAGGCTGTCATCCAAGTATGCCACAGCATAGCTATGAAGCAAATCCCTCAGGGTGGCATTTTCAGAATACTGGAATGTTGCTCGAGCATTGCAGAGACTGAACAGCATCACAGGATGCTCATAGTGGCACCTTGTAGATCCAGCATAGTGAATTATGGAGCCCACTGCAGATGTTCAGAGCACTCCACGATAAGTGGCAGGGGGTGCTCGTTCTTCACTCTGATATCTTTCCATCTCCTGTAATCCATGCAGGGCAGAGACTCCTGTGCTTCTTTACGAGAAAAAACATGGAAGCCCTCGCAGGGGAGTTGGAGGGGTAGATGAACCCATACACCAGATTGTTCTTGAGGTACTCCTCGAGGGCTGCTGATTCAGAATCTGACCAGGCATAGGTGCTCCCAGAGAACCTCTCCTCCAGAGGGTGCCCGGGTGGGAATCATAGCATCAGAACACTGAAAGGTCTTTTTGTATTAGATATGGGAAATGTGGAAGGCAGCACTTCTGTAATTCCTAACATGATTATAGCACGCACTGTGTGTGTGCACATAGCTTAACAAAATGTCTCCCTCAATCTAGAAGGATGCTGGGGTATTGAAAATGCTTGACACGGGGGTAAAGACAATACTTTGATAACATTTAAAATGCTAAATCTGGATATACACATTAAATCCCATACACGTCTTTCTAAAATTGCCATAAACAAACCTGAGGGCCCCTGTTGGGATGTAGCATGCTCTATATGGTAGATATACGTAACCCACAGAAATCAGTATATCACCTCAGCCTGAAAATGCCATCAGAAGGTAATCCAGGAAAAAACAGGAGTGAAATGATGCAGAAATGAATGATACCAGAGGTCTGCTCATAAAACAATATTAAACTTTCTTGGTCAGTATGCCTTGTATACCTTACAGAAAATCCTTATTTATGATGTGTGATATAGACTGCAAGTAGCCATGTGTACAAATATCATCTTGAAAAGTACCATTGAGTTGGAACACCAAATACACCCATTGTAATTGCTAACACCCACAGCACTCATTACAACCTATCATGACCATGTTGTATGTGCCTTTCAGTCTTCTTGACAGCTTGTTTGTTTGAGGGGTGATTTGGAAAGAGAGCGTCTTCTGAAACGGACAAGGACAAATTGTTCCACTGATGGCCAGGAGAGAAAATGGAAATGCAGAAATATGGTGACAAATACGATGTTTGGCTTTGCTTCAGTCACTTCAGGATTACAGTATGTAGCATGCTCTGAACTGCCAGCTTCTGAAAGAATGGAGATTTCAGCATTGTCACAGTATTTGAAAACAAGACATCTGACAGTGAACAAAAAAAAACCTCAAGATTTTTTAGTCTTGGAGATTAAACAAGATTTGATTACTTAAACTGGCACTGTCAACACAAATGCCCTTCAGGTATTTTCTTTGGTATCTCTATGTATTGCATTAGTCTAAGGTATGTGCCATTCCAGGAGTTTATCCTATCTTGCACCATGGAGTGGTTTCTAAATTTATACAGCCTGAAGCAGCTATTGAATTGAAAACAATGTCTTTGTCAAAGAACAATGCTTTGTGTCATAGAGGGAAGATACAGTTGATCTTGAATGCAGGAAAACTGGCTACATAGTAATTAAACTCAGTAAGTCAACTTTTAAAGCAAAACTTCTAGTTTGAAGTTTCTTTTGAAAATAGTTTGCATTTTTTGAAGAAGGTGCAAGTAAAATATTTCAATAAACAGGCAAAAATTACTACCTTTAGGTGATATGACAGGACATCCTTCTATACATATACTACCACCCAAATGGTAACATGTATGAATAATAACCTGATGACATGGATTGAAAAGCATCCCTTCCAGTATCTTATGTTTGATATTGCTAAGTTCTTCTTGCTAAGCAAATCAAAAGAAGAATTGAAATAGTCATTCACGTTCCTAGTTAACAATATTAATTCCTTGAGTAGTAATGAACTTCATTGAAGGCTCTGTGATACATTCTTAACTGTATTGCTTTGTCATGACAAGAGTTCTTTCCAACAGAAATGCCTCTTTTGAACTGAAAAGTAACGTGATGAATTTTTGAATTAAGGAAATGTACATTTTCCTGCTTGATCAGCCATGTTCCCTTGCTTTTTGCTGCCTGTATTCGTCTGGTGTGTTTACCCAGATATCTTGGTCCTGTAAACAGAACAAGTTCTCTGGAGTGGAGTATGCTGTTCATGAACATCAAAACTGTAGCAGCCATCAAACAACTTGGAAATTAGGCTTCTCGAGAGCAAAGAAACTAAGGGTTTTTCTTAGCTCAAACTATAGTGAGAGAACTGAAAAGCCAACAGGAAAACATCATGAACTCATTAATCATAATCTGAGGGAACTTCAGAGGCATCTGTGAGAGTGTTTTATCTATTGATCCACAAAGTGGAAAGAGGTGATTCACTAGTCCTTTCATCCCAGGTGCTGTGGACAGTGCAGTACAGGTTGAGCCATCACAACAGTAGCTGGCAAGCTTGACCTCTGATTAGACAATAAATTCAAAGTTCTTTAGCCAGGAGCTGGATATGCTTAGTCTGTCTTTGAAGAAAGATTGTCCAACTTGAGTTGTAAACATTTTATCCTGTTTTATTGACTGTAAATCAAAATGTTCTCAGTGCTGGCAAAGAAAATGAAGTGTTGTTAGCTTGTTAAATGAAAAGGACTGAAGGCCAATACTTCTCTTCATCATTAAACTTTATTTGGAATATGTTTCATGGATGCTGTATGATTCTTGTGAATTGTCTTTGAAATTCCAAATTACCTTCTTGAACCTTGATATCAGCTGTTGCTTTTCCTATTAATATAGAAAATCAATGTAGATTAATATAGAAATAATCTAAAATGATCAACAGCCATTATGTCAGCTTTTGTACACATATGACATGAGATGCTACTTGTCCCCTCATTCCAAATGTGTGGGAAGCAATATGTCTGATAAAGAGAAGGGGAAAGGCGATAAGTAAAAGTTAAGAAGACAACATCTGGTATGTAGCATTTGTAAAGTCAAGTTAATTGTAGTTAATGAATGATTGTATTGTGAAATACATGGTAGTCTGCAAATAGCTGGCTGGTTCCTGGGAAGATGGGAAACCCAGTCTTCATGAAAATGCCATTGTTTGAAATTGTGTGATAATTGTTTCAAATACAGTAACCTTCTGCTAAAGCTTATGGTTCTTAGAAAGGCCAATTCCAATATGAGAATCCTGCAGATCTGATGAAATGGTCTAATTTGAGTCCTGTATGTACAAAGTCTCTGTAGAAAGCAATTGTTATTTTGCTTGTGTAAAAGCTGCAAGACAAACAACTTTTGATCACTAAGTTTTTCTAGCATATTACATCTCCCAGTCATTACCCTTGTATTTGTCTTTCTCAGGTCGTACTGTAAGATTTCGTCTAATTCAGTAGAGCTATACGTTGCCTCTGAAAAGCAGGTTCTTCTAGACCTGGATGGAAATTCATGTCCGTCTCTTGCAACTAGCAATTGTGTGCATAAATCAGTTGAGCTCACTGATCTTATAGAAAGTCTTTTTTCCCTTTTTTTAATGAGTTCATTTTCTATCAGACCAGTGAGCTGTTCCACTTCCTTCTTTGATTGCAACATAATTAGGATTGAAACAAATGAATAAGCAACTGTGTATGGTGCAAGAAAGTAGGGGAAGAGTGAACTATATAGCTGTGCTAGTGTAGAGTATAATGAAACCACACCTTTACTTCTGTATATGGAAAGTCTAGTAATCAAAGTGAAAGAGTTAGCAGATTGGCACTGACTTTATTGAAATCAGTTATCCTGTTTCATCCTTTTGTTTTATTGTACATGTACCCTCTTTTGTCTAAAAATGGTGAAGTGTAAGTCCCTTCAAATTACGATTACAAGGAAAAATACAGCCAAAGATATTTACCATGCCCTTAATCTGATTGGATTTCCTTTCAATACAGTGAACCAAATTGTATTACGAAAACATAAAGAAAATGTTTTGGATATAGGATCCCATACAAATCCTACTATTTGTGTATTGCTGTCAATGTTTACCCTGTATAGCAAAGGTCAATGTTATTTTCCATCCTGTTACCAGTTTGTCTCATAACTGTGTTTTAGGTTTCACCCTATCCATATCACTGTTCACAAGTAACCCTGAGTTTGTACTCTACATCAGATACAAAGTTTGCTGGCCTTGTTCCATGCCAAAACAATACATGATTTCCATTCACAGAAACCCTTTATGGTGAATCAGCCTCATGGTGACTTTGATTATCTGACAATGGAGTGTTTCAACCTGGATTCACCAGCCAGCTGTTCACCAGAAAGGAAAGTAATAATAATAATAATAAAAGTACGTCAGATTGGTTTTTTTAAGGGTTGATGGTTAGGAACCACATAGATGTGACAGTTGTCACTCTAGAAACTAAAACCATCACATCTTATTAGATTATTAAAGGAATGGATATTACCTTATCTGTCACTGATTTCAGATGTTTTAATCCCGTATTTCCACTCAGGTTTGATAAGTTGTTTAAGACTGGGGATAGGGAAGGTGCTTTCATCTTCATGGTCATAGTTTAACCTAGATTTCTAGTTTTGTTAATGTTCATTTCCACTGTGGGGACCAGTACAAAAAATGTTCATGCTTTGCTTCCAATTTCTTGGAGAGTGATAACTATCTCAGAACAGAATTGTCATGATTTGCACAAATCAGTAGATATTGGACGGATTTAGTAGAGGAGCTCAAGAGCAAGCAGAGACTGCGCTTTCACAGTTCAGGTCTCTGCAAGAGACATGACAGTGAAGAGGAACTTGTACTAACAGTATTCATACAGTGCCTATTTGTGAGTTAATAGCAATCCTGTTTTAAATTATATCTGTGCACATAAAATCATTAATCTGTACTTTCCCAATGGGAATTTAGACTATACTCTCTAGCATTATAAATCAAGCAGCTTTGAAATAAATTAAATACATTTTTAATGGTTTAAAATACTGTATTATGGACAGTATCAATTAGATGCAAAGGACAAGTTGACTAGCTCAATTTTCTTTCCTTTAAAACTTTTCTCAGGATAGCATTACAAGCTACGTGTAGTATGGCTTTCCATTTTTATGAATCCCCTTGCAGTGTCATCTATTTTGATTTAAACAAAGCTTAGGAATGCATTAATTGTTGCTGAAGATATATTCATTCCTTTATTTTAAATTTTCCAGTGATTTTGTTGTATATTTTTCTAAGCAATGAAAAGATTTTCTTGATTTGTTTTGCAACACATGACACTAGGGAAAAATAATGGCTTAATCATCTTAGAAAAAAATAAGAATAGTAGCAACACTTATAAATATATTAAAGGAGGAAAATGTTTGGGAAAGATCTATTAAAATATATTTCCCTTGAGGAAATATAATATCAGCTCACATGATTAATTTACAGCATCTCAAGAATTCACTGAAACCCATCTTAAACTTCTTTATGTGATCAATCCCATTTTATTGCTGTGAGATTTATGCAATAAAGCAAATTAATGGTTGATTTATCTCACTGTTCCACTTGTGTGACAAGCCATAAGACAGAAAAGGATGAAGAGAGATGAAATCAACTGATGTACATAAAAGAACTGACTGTATACTAATGTTGTTTAGATTTGTGAAGATAGTTATTTTAGACTTTTTTTAATCATTTTGAATGTTTGCTTAATATACCAGGCATATCAAATAAATGATTCAATTAAAAGAATTATTTTTGTATTCATCCTTGAATATCATGTGTATATACGTAGTCCCAATGTTATAGAAAGCTCAAAAATTCTACCTTTTGAATGGAAACTGAAGTTGTCTGCTTAGGTCAAGAGTACATAGTGCAAAGCACATGTGCTGTAAGCTTGCTAAGTGTTGTCCAAAGTGCCTGAACAATGTCCTGGTGATACCATCACTAGGAATGATAGTCTTATCTACTTTCTCTAGGTATATTACTCACAATAATTTTTTTTATTCTGCCAGAAAAAATAAGAATGAGTGGGGATGATGCTTGTCTAAGACAGAAACCAAAAATTAGTCCAGATAACATGAAACTGGGAAAAGACACTGTATAAGGAAAACATTTGGAAAGCTTATTTTATAAAATGAACATATTTTGTCAAAGAAACTGGGGTTAAAATGGAGTCTGTGATAGACTTCCTGAATTTTCAACTTTAGTGATGAAAGGCACTGCAGTCCTTGTTTGTGGTTGCTAAAAAACTTTTTATACAGACATTTCCTTAGGTCACTGTCAGGATTTTTAGTGATGTATACTGCATATACTTCTCTCTCAGTAGAAGGTATTGTAGGCCTGGAGCCTGCAATATACAGCACATAAGAAGACTTTTGTACAGAACCTTCCCCACCCACACATACAGCCAAAGTCAGGATCAACAAACCTTCAGACACCGGTAGTAAGCACAGAATTCAACTCCCCGCTGATACAAGAATAATTGGACAACCATGTCTTCCCTGGATGCTGTCTTGGCATCTCATTTACTTCTGCCTGTACCTGAAGGTGTGGCTGATTTCTTTTTTATTAGGTGTAAGTAAGTTGGGCCCTAACTATTCTGATGACCAGCATGGATCCTTCCCCTCCAGCACCATTGTGTGCACAGCCAGATACTGCTGTGGGGCAAAGGGCTGCAGAAATGGCAGGTCAGGAGCTGAGTGGAGGACTCATCGCTCTGCTGAGTACCAGATTTGAGAGGAACTCTGCATTCCCTGAGCTTATTTGTAAAAGTGAATATTAAAACTTCTTAATATTCTAATTGTGCAGTTATCATTTTTCTTTTTTTAGTACACATTTAAAGATCCCATATGCTAAGGGACTCATGCTTTAACTTGAGGTGTGTAGCAAGATTTTACCTCCAAACAAAATCTTTTTTAAAACTTTTATGAAACACAGGACAGTCTGCCATTCCACCTCCCATTTTGTCCCTCATTTGTTACACTTAAATTTCAGTCAGCAGGTGGTAATTGTGACATGTGTTTGAGGAAGATGGAAAGGGATTCCCTTGAAAGGCAGTCTACATGTGCTTATAGATACTTGGTTTATACTGGCTATCTCCCTGTCCTCAGAAGATCTGGTCAAACACATTGCTTGCAAGTGAAAGTCACAGAGGAGAAAATAAACAATCATCTTCTTCAAAGTAGTATGCAAACTTTACCATTAGGCAGCTAGGTCAGTATGGCAGATTTTTTTAAATACATATATCATAATTCACAGCACTGTGCTTTGTTTCTGATATTACCATGACCACATGTCCCACTGACAACATAGACCTGCATATGGAATGCTTTTACTTTCAGTTTTTATTAAATAAGATATGTGAGCAAAATGAAATTTCACCCAACTCAGTTGGGGGTGTTTTGGGTATTTTATACAATGTGAATGTTAAAAACAGTCTTGCCATGAGGAAGTGCTGTTCAAAAACACAGAAATTTTTGATACATCTACTGCCCTTGATAGCTACTCACTCACAGCAGAAATGCTTTAAATTTCACCTTCCTTCTTTCCAAGAGGAAAATAAATGAATGCATGTGACTCTGAAACTAGGAGGAAGGGGTTTGAAAGCAGAATAGGTTTTAGGTTTGGGCTTTTTTCCTTTTTAAGAATTTTTTAAGCTTCTCTTAGTGGTTAGTCAGTCATGCACCTTTTATACCTTTAATTTTTCATAAGGAGTTACACGATTTCCATTTACTTCCCTGAGATCAAAAAAAGGCTATGAAGTTGCTATGTGCTGATGCAGTGGCTGGAGTGAAGGTGCTTTTCAGGATCATAGATTGCCCCTCAGTCACCTCCTGTCTGTCCTGTTGAGTGGGAATCTTTCATTCACTTCATGAGCATTAAACTGGTGGGCAGTACTGGGCCCCAAATTAGCTTTAGTAATAAACTGAAGGTTTGACTGTGTCATAATATGAGATAGGCCTCGGTGACAGGGAAAGCTGTGTGAAGCTGGAAGGTGCTATAAGAGGCACTGCCTTATTGCCTCTTCAGAATGCCGGTGAATAACTTTTTTCTCAGTTTATAGGTGATAGCTGTGAACTATGTTTAAGGTAAGGTATGGCTGTTAGCTGATGTTTTAGGTATTAGAATAGACCATATGCCTTATTTTTGGTAGGAATTGAACTGTGAGATCTATGGTCTTTGTTCATACAGTTGATCAGTCATAAATCAAGAGCTTTTTATTATAGATATTAAACAGCAGAAATTTAATCAACAAGTAAATAGTTACATTTATTTGGCAAAAGGACCAAGGAGCATTTATTTTAATTATTTGTCATTTTGTAAGCCTTAAGGACTCAGTTTATCTTTCTTGTCTTGAGACTGAAAGACTTCTCTCCCCTAGCTCACAAACTTGCCAGACAGAAGTGTTCTGCCACACTTTTCACTTTAGGACACTATATGTTATATTTTCCATGAGCAGAATATCCTTTACAGAGATGTCTGGGAAATAAGCCAGTTATAATGGTCTCAGGAGAATTTGCAGGATTGCAGAAAAACAAAAAAGTATACTTGTATTTGTGTACATAAATGTCTCAAATTAGCACAGCAAATGGCAATTGACAGCTTTTGATGAATCTTGGCTCTAATTTCAAATCAAACTATGTATGAGGCTTTAAATCAAAATGTATTTATCTGTTGACATTAATACAAATCTGAATCTGGAGCTTCTGAATTATGTCTACTTATAATCCATATACTTTTTTTCCAAATTTTAATGCTCTTTGTATCGTTTTGGCCTCTCGGACAACTGTATATCTCATAAGTGAGCAGGGTAGCGTCATTCCTAGGAATGACAGGATCATTTTCAAGTCACCCTGTTTATTAATTTTGATGGCGAAGTGCTAGATTGCAGTTTATATGTGCTTGACCATGGATGCCTGGTCCATCTTTGAGAAAGATGACCTCTGGCAAACAGTGATTTTTTTTTTTTCTCCATCTGGAGTCAGCCCAAAGCATTCCAGATGTCAGAGCTCCGACTTACCACAGTGCTAGATTTTGAAAGAAAATTCCCAGGAACAGAGTTTATTGGTAGAATATGCAGATACTCTACTATTTATAGAAGAACACTAGTGTAATCAAATATCAACATAAGTACACCTTTAAATGGAAGATTATGGTGAAAAGTTCTTCTATTATCTGTTGATATAGGAGTTCTGCATTTTGAAAGTCTGTACGACGAACAAGTACCACAGGTTAATTAAGCATACTTTATCAGAGTAAGTTGTAAGACTTGACAGTGCATATATTGTAAAAAAGTGAATCCTCCTCACCCTACCTTTTATTCAGATAGTGTGCTGGTGTAATCTTTAAAAGGGAAAGGAGGAGATTCAGGAATATTTTCAAACTCTCCTTACCCAAATGTTAAATCAACAAAGAATCAGAGCAATAACTAATTGTATTTGTTAAAACTTGGAATTTTCACTTGTTTTTGACATTGAAGTATTTAAATATTTTTAATTTTGGAATCCAAAAGGAACTTTTTAATTATATCACATTATTTCTCATTTTCATTACTCTTACGACATTGTTTTATGGCATATCAGTAGCAATTATAATGTGTTTCACTCCTGCTGATGTGTTATAATAGGATATATTGATCAAATACATTTTGAGGTATGCATTTTATTTTGTGATTATCTTATTTTTAAATTATTAGGGCATAATGCTACTTAACACTGATTAAAACATCTAGATCAAAGTGTCCCCCTGTCTGTGCTGTAATGAAAATAAGCTAAGCATCAAATGTACTAGTTAGAAAAGCAGCTGTTTTCCTATTAATATCTTAGCTTGAAATAATTTTTTCTAGGAAGATGAAAACATCATCTTATCTTTAGAAGTTGCACAGCATACTGTTTATTAAAAAACAAACACACAAAACAGCGGCGGCAGCAGCGACAGCGACTTGAGGTTAGTGCGGGGGCGAGGGCGACATTGGGCTTAACCGGGCAGTTTTCGTACTCTGGGCCCCCCCCGAGCCCCCCGCGAGCATCAGCCCCGAGCTGCTTCCCCCCCCACCCCGGACCCGGAGGTTCCTGGCAACGAATCAGGAGAGGAGGGGGCGTAGTCGGAGGCACCGCGGGCGATTTAAGCGATTTAAATGCACCACCCCCTGTGGTCGGGTGATAAAAAGTCTCCTGGAGGGCAGGGACTAGTCCCTGGCCAGAGGGGAGAGGGAGACTCAGCTGTGACTGGGTGTGTCCCAGGGCGGGAGAGGCCGCAGCAGTTTGCAGCTCGTTGGGGAGGGCTCTGACTCCCTCCCAGTGCACAAGGCGAGGAAGGTGCCAAGGAGCTGTGAACCAGGGGTGTCACCAACAGGTATTTCCCAGCTCAGTGAAAGAACAATGGTATCTACCCGGCAGAAGAAGACCAAAATGGATGTGGGAACCCAGACAGAGCTCCCACGGAAGGAGGCAATTGTGCAGGTCGCAGGCTGCAGGGAATGCTACAGCATCTCTGTGGTGTCAGGGGGCTGTGTGCGCTCTGAGCAAGTAGATGATCTGCTCGGCCGAGCGGCACAGCTGCAAAGCCAGGTTGAAAGGCTTCAAGCTGAAGTAGAAAGGCTTAGGAGCATTCGGGAGGCTGAAATGGAGATAGACTGGTGGAGCCAGGCTCTGCCTTCCCTGCAGCAAAAAATGGGAGCACCTGCCGGAGAGCTCCCAGGATCGAGGGACCCCTGTACTCTGCCCCTCTCAGGTGGAAAACAATAACCTAGAGGAGAGGAGTGAGTGGAGGCAAGTCTATGGCCGTGGCAAAAGGCGAGTGCCTACCTTGCCTCCACAGGTGCCTCTGAGCAATAGATATGAAGCCCTAGTGGAATACAGCCGGTCCAATGGGGATGTGGTGGAGAGGCAACCTATATCAGAGGTCCCACCACAGTCAGAAAAACCTGACAGGCGTATAGCTACCTCCTCCACAAGGAAGAAGAGAAGAGTTTTAGTGGTTGGAGACTCCTTCCTAAAGGGATCTGAGGGCCCAATATGCAGAGCTGACCCCCATCACAGGGAGGTCTGCAGCCTGCCTGGAGCCCGAATCAGGGATATCACCAGGCAACTCCCCAACCTGGTGAAGGCCACAGACTACTACCCCCTGCTGATCTTCCAGACAGGTGGGGAAGAAGCTGCATCCCGTAGTCTGAGGGGGATGAAGAAAGACTACAAGGCCCTAGGACGGTTGGTGAAAGAGTCTGGGGCACAAGTTGTTTTCTCCTCCCTCCTTCCATTTTCAGGTGATGACGTGGGATGGAACAGTAGGATTCTCTCTATTAATGCCTGGCTACGAGACTGGTGCTACAGGCAGGGCTTTGGGTTCTTTAATAATGGCTGGTTTTATAAGACACCAGGCGTGACGGTAATACATGGGAAAGGTTTATGTCGTAGGGGCAAAAGGGTTCTGGGACAGGAATTAGCAGGGCTCATTCGGAGAGCTTTAAACTAGATTCAAAGGGGGATGGGGTAGAGCTGGGCTTGCACCACTGGGGCAACGCTCTAGTGTTGAGGTAGACCAGGAGGCCTCCCATCCCCCTGGGGTGAAATCGGTGTGCTCAGCTCGCTCCCTGAAATGCCTGTACACCAATGCACGCAGCATGGGGAATAAACAGGAGGAGTTGGAAATCCGTGTTCGGTCAGGGGGCTATGATCTAGTGGCAATTACAGAGACTTGGTGGGACACCTCGCATGACTGGAATGTGGTCATGGATGGCTATGTCTTGTTCAGGAAAGACAGGCCGCTAAGGAGAGGTGGTGGAGTTGCTCTTTATGTGAGTGAGCAGCTAGAATGTATTGAGTTCTGTCCAGGGGCGGATCAGGAGCGAGTTGAGAGTTTGTGGGTGTGAATTAAGGGGCAGGCTGGCAGGGGTGATACTGTTGTGGGTGTCTATTACAGGCCACCGGATCAGGATGAGGAGGGTGCTGAGGCCTTCTACAGGCAGCTGAGAGCAGTCTCTCAATTACAGGGCCTGGTTGTCATGGGGGATTTCAACTACCCTGATATTTGCTGGGAGGCCTACTCAGCCAGCCATCCTCAGTCCAGGAGGTTCCTCCAGTGCATTGATGATAACTTTCTGATGCAAATGGTGGATGAGCCAACTAGGAGAGAAGCGCTGCTGGATCTTATCCTCACTAACAAGGAGGGTCTGGTTGAAGCGGTGAAGGTTGAGGGCAGCCTTGGTTGTAGTGACCATGAGATGGTAGAGTTCAGGATCTCATGTGGCAGGAACAGAATAGCTAGCAGAATCACAACCCTGGACTTCAGGAGGGCCAACTTTGGCCTTTTCAAGCAATTGCTAGGGGAAATTCCATGGGACAGGGTACTAGAAGGTAAGGGGGCCCAAGATAGTTGGTTAGCATTCAAGGACTGCTTCTTCCGAGCTCAAGATCAGAGCATACCAACAAGTAGGAAGTCAAGGAAGGGTACCAGGAGACCTGCATGGTTAAACAGGGAACTGCTGGGCAAACTCAAGTGGAAGAAGAGGGTGTACAGATCATGGAAGGAGGGGCTGGCCACTTGGGAGGAGTATAAGTCTGTTGTCAGAGGATGTAGGGAGGCAGCTAGGAAAGCTAAGGCCTCCTTGGAATTAAACCTTGCAAGAGAGGTCAAGGACAACAGAAAGGGCTTCTTCAAATACATTGCAGGTAAAGCCAACACTAGAGGCAATGTAGGCCCACTGATGAATGAGGTGGGGGCCCTGGAGACAGAGGATAAAAAGAAGGCGGAGTTACTGAATGCCTTCTTTGCCTCTGTCTATACTGTTGGAGGCTGTCCTGAGGAGCCCCGGACCCCTGCGGCCCCAGAAGAAGTCAGGATAGAGGAGGAATCTGTCTTGGTAGATGAGGGCTGGGTCAGGGACCAATTAAGCAATCTGGACATCCATAAATCCATGGGCCCTGATGGGATGCACCCGCGGGTGCTGAGGGAGCTGGCGGAAGTCATTGCTAGGCCACTCTCCATCATCTTTGCTAAGTCGTGGGCAACGGGAGAGGTGCCTGAGGACTGGAGGAAAGCGAATGTCACTCCAGTCTTGAAAAAGGGCAAGAAGGAGGACCCGGGTAACTATAGACCGGTCAGCCTTACCTCCATCCCCGGAAAGGTGATGGAACAACTTGTTCTTGATGCTGTCTCTAGGCACATAGGGGGATCATTAGGGGCACTCAGCATGGATTCACCAAGGGGAAGTCATGCTCAACCAACTTGATAGCCTTTTATGAGGACATAACCCGGTGGATAGATGATGGTAAAGCTGTGCATGTGGTCTATCTTGATTTCAGTAAAGCGTTTGACACTGTCTCCCACAGCATCCTCGCAGCTAAACTGAGGAAGTGTGGTGTGGATGATCGGGTAGTGAGGTGGATTGTGAACTGGCTGAAGGAAAGAAGCCAGAGAGTGGTGGTCAATGGGACAGAGTCCAGTTGGAGGCCTGTGTCTAGCGGAGTCCCTCAAGGGTCGGTACTGGGACCAGTTCTATTCAATATATTCATTAATGACTTGGATGAGGGAATAGAGTGCACTGTCAGCAAGTTCGCTGATGACACAAAACTGGGAGGAGTGGCTGACACACCGGAAGGCTGCGCAGCCATTCAGAGAGACCTGGACAGGCTGGAGAGTTGGGCAGGGAGAAATTTAATGAAATATAACAAGGGCAAGTGTAGAGTCCTGCATCTGGGCAAGAACAACCCCATGTACCAGTACAAGCTGGGGACAGACCTGTTGGAGACCAGCGTAGGGGAAAGGAACCTCGAGGTCCTAGTGGACAGCAGGATGACCATGAGCCAGCAGTGTGCCCTTGTGGCCAAGAAGGCCAATGGCATCCTGGGCTGTATTAGAAGGGGTGTGGTCAGCAGGTCGAGAGAGGTTCTCCTCCCCCTCTCCTCTGCCCTGGTGAGGCCGCATCTGGAATATTGTGTCCAGTTCTGGGCCCCTCAGTTCAAGAAGGACGGGGAACTGCTAGAGAGAGTCCAGCGCAGAGCCACGAAGATGATTAAGGGAGTGGAACATCTCCCTTATGAGGAGAGGCTGAGGGAGCTGGGTCTCTTTAGCTTAGAGAAGAGGAGACTGAGGGGTGACCTCATTAATGTTTATAAATATGTAAAGGGCAAGTGTCATGAGGATGGAGCCGGGCTCTTCTCAGTGACATCCCTTGACAGGACAAGGGGCAATGGGTGCAAGCTGGAACACGGGAGGTTCCACATAAATATGAGGAAAAACTTCTTTACGGTGAGGGTGACCGAACACTGGAACAGGCTGCCCAGAGAGGTTGTGGAGTCTCCTTCTCTGGAGACATTCAAAACCCGCCTGGACGCGTTCCTGTGTGATATGATCTAGGTAATCCTGCTCCGGCAGGGGGATTGGACTAGATGATCTTTCGAGGTCCCTTCCAATCCCTAACATTCTGTGATTTTGTGATTCTGAAACAGAAATTGCCAGTCTCGTCCATTGACAAAACACATCCCCTACTGACTTTGCACTCATACAGAAAAGTTTGAGTTGAAACAAAATTGACTTTTCTGCTTCTTTGGGTCAGATGACTGCAAGTATATTAGATTAGATTCCCCTCCCTGGCAGTGTTCAAGGCCATGTTGGATGGGGCATTGAGAAACCTGGTCTAGTGGAAGGTGTCCCTGCCTGTGGTGGGGGGTTGGAACTAGTTGAAAAAAACACCAAGGAACATATTTTTTAAAATATAAAAAAATTAGTGACATCCAGATTCATTCCTCTATATAAGGCATTTACCAGTTACATGACATCAAAAACTAGTTGCTCTTAGCCTTCTCCATCATCAAGGACATAGGTCCTTCCACAAGGTAAGGGTTCATTTCATTTACATGATAAAAGCAGTTGTATTTTTCCTCAAAGACTATTAGGCTATACATTTTTAGAGCATTTGATATGACTTATGTATTCTGACTGGAGGCACCTAAATAAGATAATCGAGATACATGTACATTGTTGCCGTATGTGCTGAAGAAAACGGTAATGCCACCTCAAAATATCTGTTTTTCCATAAAAAGTGCCCTTGAGTAACAAAATCCTAAGTTAGGCTTTTAGATGCCCCAAGATCAATGAATAATTGTTAGAGCCCAGGTTTTTACTTTTCAGATAGAAGTATTACATAGTTTCACTGCAGCACAAACAGATACCACTGTGACACTGAAAATAAGACAACCCAGTCAGTTCTAACTAACAAGTGATGCTAATTATTTAAGTAATAAATGTCAGAATTAGTAGTATATACTCATAATAGCATATCTTATTATACAATACTGCTCCTGGGATGCAAAATGAAAATGTAATTGATTAACTTTAAAATGAAAGTTTAACTTTTTGAAATACCTTTTTTTTCTTAAGCAAAATTATTCAAAATAGTTTTTATATGTTCTTGCACCTATTGAGTCTAGCAGTGATAAAACACTTCATGAACAGAGTTAATCATTGTGTGTAGAGGAGAGTTGCATCTAAGCCTTACAAACAGATGTGACTGCTGGAGCAAATTTTATGCTTCTACCTTGCAAGGCTGTCTTTCAGTAGCACTTTCCTGCCTATGTTGTCATTCCCACAGTGGTCCCTGTGAATCTTACAGAATCTGTGGAACACACCCACATTGTCTCCTACACAGAGCAGATTTCCTCTCCTACTTAAAAAAAAAATATTAAAAATGTGCTTCTTTTTTTCCATTTCTGTTTAATTAGCAAAAAAGGGCCAATGTCAGAGAAACACAAATTATTCCTTCTTAATTAACCCTGATACACTGACATCTCCAAGAAACTCATAGCCTAAGCCAAGGCCTATTCTGAGGAGAATATACAGGTCTCCTATCTGTCAGCAGAAACTCAAACCATATGATGTCATTTGTGCATTAGTCCTGTTCTATATGGCATGTAATTCCTGACCTCAAAGGAAAGATTGATCATGACTTCTTCCATCTGATATTTATGAAATGTTGCCTAGCATGTCTGGCAGAGTCAGTAATACATTTTCCTCTTTTTTTGTTTTGTCTCTTGTTTCTATAGCATCTGAGTTTTGTGTGATTTCTCATAAAACATTCTCAAGTTTCACCCACGTAGGCCATCTGGACTATAGTTAATATTTTAGGACCTATCCCCTTAACTTTGATGTACTTTCTTATAACTGCTAAAACATCGTGATGTCTCTTCCTTCTGTCTTGAGAACCTCCCCCTCACAAGCCCAGACATATCAGAGGAACCAAGGGCTTGATGCTGCCAGCAGCTGAAGTCTTTCAAATCTCTTGTATATTTTTTCAAATCTGAGAAAATCTATTATGAGAAAAAGAAATCTGTGAATTCTCAGCAGCTAAGATCTTACCATAATGAAAAGAGTAAAGTCCTAAAGTATAAAATATTATATTAAAAAATACATTTCATGTTAGTGATTCCTGGAGCTGGTTTGTTGCATTAGATTATGAACTCAGAAATGGTACTGTGACGAACAGCACAAGTACTGTGTGATCCACCACACTGGATTCACTAATGACGTTGTCAATACTGTATCATGATCCCTGTCTTCACCTGAAGCTTATTTGTGTCTCAGGTCCATTGAATTTCATCTGAGTAACTGTTTTATGAACCAGCAAGTTCCATTCTACACCTACAATTTGAACAAATGAGGAATGGAAAACTGCATTTTACTCTAATTTAATCCATAAGTATCTCTTAAATAGCTCGGTCATTTTTGAAGTATTGTCAGGGTCTGATGTTACTATTTGTCATTCTCATAATGCGAAAACAAGCTTGAAAGACAACAAAGGTCAAATAAATGTTTCTAAGAAACAAATTTACAGCTCTCATAACACTTGTAATGACTTGTGCTTAGTGTAATAAGATGCTTATCTGTGATCCCATCCTCCTGAACTTCTAGGATTTTGTGATCACTGCAATGACATTTCTCTCTTAAGGATGGACCCACACAAATGTTTCATGGTTTGTCTCATAGCCTTAGCTAACTGAACCATTCTTGTTTGCTGCTTAGGCACAGGGACTGATCACAAGATTGGTATCTTATTCCTCTTCCCTGTCATCTGAGTGACTCAACCCAGAGGAAATGCTCAGTCACAAGAAAATGGTTTGGGCAGTGATGCATGTGGAGTTACACTAGGGTCTAGTGGGTCTCCCATGACCAAATGAGGCCCACTGAGTCACAAGCAGGAGCTGCTTGTGACTCTTCAGCTTGGGAAAAGAGAATAAGGGCAGTATTCAGTTCTCTGAAGTCATGTGTCCAGGGCAGCCCAGATGCTCCAAGAGTCTATGATGTGTTCAGGAGCACAAATGTGTGACAGAAGGTCTTTTGAAGCAGCATCTGGAGATCAGGGGAGATGCCCAAGGATGTCCTGCAGGCACTAAGCATCTATGTTTAGGCAGAATTGAACTCCAGATTTTGTTGACCCTGACTGAGATCACACTTAATCATCACACATAGATACCTACATTTAGGACTCATAATCTCTGAATTTGACTCAAGGAGACTGCAATAATCAGGAATTGAAGGGCTCTCATGGAAGAAACACTGGGCTAGGAATCCCTAAAATCTGGTTGAGAAAGGTTACTATAAGGTAGGGGATTCACCCCACTTCAGTGAGAGGCACATGATACTAGACAAGGTGATAAGATTCTCTGAGACTGATATATTTGTGTGTCGAGAGAAGATCAAATTCACTTCCTCTCCTGCTCTCCAAAAGTTGCATTGCAGCTGCTTTTATGTAATTCTGCCTTTTGTGTGTGTAAAATGTATTGTAAATTATAGAAAATTCCTTGACATTTGCCACAGTTTATTTTTCCTCTTTTGTTGTTTGTTTTCAGTCTACTGCAGAAATCTGATCACCACAGCACTGCTTGCCAAAATATCACAGAAACGGGGTAGGGAGAGTAACAGTGATCTTGCCAAAGAATTTAAATCCAATATGCTGCACAGCTTATGGAGCACTCTGCCTCCAGTAGACAGTGACACGCTGGTTGGTTTTTGAACTACTGCATTGTATGCATCCCTAGTTTGTGTTACATTTAAATATATTTGCACTCTTAATCAGAATACTACACAATATAATGCATTTAGGTGTCTGCATTGCCACTAAAGGATTAAGAAAGTTTTAATTGGCTAGTTTGGGATAATGATCCTTAAATTCCCTGTCTCATCCTTCTTCCCAGCTTTGCCATAGTCATGCAAATCTTAAAACTGGAGGATGAGCATAGATGTAAAAAAGGATATTTTAGTTGGAATTATAAGAATATATCACAAAAAAAACCATAAAGTATTTCCTGAAAGGAAGTACAAGAGGCCTTACAAGTCTGCAAAGATGTATGGATATGTTGTCATTAAACAGAGGATCAACATATATTGCTGTATGCAAAATCCTCTACTCCTGTCAATTTTCCCCTTACCCTGTTGAGAAATATCCTCCCTCTCCTCAAATCTTGAAGAAAATACTTTGTTAAGTCATTAAATTTTCCACTATCCTTTCAGAATGTTAACGGTTGAATGAAGGATTGAAGGATCTCTAAAACACCTTGTTTTTAATATGATACAAGACAGGAATGTTGACTTTTTCAGGAATATACATTTCACTTTCCTGAAGAACCTCACTGTTTCTATGGTGAGGAGTTTCACGGAGATATTTTTCACATTTTATAATGTGTCTTTGAGGCCAGGAACTAAATCTCATAAACCTGTTAACAAGGATGATATCTGTTAGGCTGGGAATTTTTGTTTTTGCATTGAAAGTTAGTAGAATCGAGGTTTAAAAACCTGACCTAATTTGTGCTGATACATGCTTGTGTTGTCTTGCATGTACATATTAAGGGACTGTCTAAGAACAATTCTGTTTTAGAAAATTTTACCTTTAGAAAATATAGTGGACATAAGGGATAAGAGCAGTGGTGGGCTTTCTTCTACTTACATGTCCACATACATTTAAGCTTTGTTGAAGACCACACTTGCTTTTCTGTGTTTGCAGTGGATGCCTGTATGTTATTTCTACAGAAGAATGCTATGATGTTCATAGAATCACAGAATCATAGAATGGTTTTGGTTGGAAGGGACCTTAAAGATCATCTAGTTCCAACCCCCCCTGCCACAGGCAGGGACACCTTTCCACTAGACCACATTGCTCAAAGCCTCATCCAACCTGGCCTTAAATACTGCCAGGGAGGGGGCATCCACAGCTTCTCTGGGCAACCTGTTCCAGTGTCTCACCACCCTCACAGTCAAGAATTTCTTCCTAAGATCTAATCTAAATCTACCCTCTTTCAGTTTAAAACTGTTACCCCTCATCCTGTCACTACATGCCCTTGTAAAAAGCCCCTCTCCAGCTTTCCTGTAGGCCCCTTCGGATACTGGAAGGCTGCTCTAAGGTCTCCCCACAGCCTTCTCTTCTCCAGGCTGAGCAACCCCAACTCTCTCAGCCTGTCTTCATAGGAGAGGTGCTCCAGCCCTCTGATCATCTTTATGGCCCTCCTCTGGACTTGTTCCACAACAGCTCCATGTCCCTCTTCTGTTGGAGGCCCCAGAGCTGGACATGGTACTCCAGGTGAGGTCTCACGAGAGTGTAGAGAGGCAGAATCACCTCCCTTGACCTGCTGGCCACACTGCTTTTGATGCAGCCCAGGATGCAGTTGGCCTTCTGGGATGCAAGCGCACATTGCCAGTTCATGTTGAGCTTCTCATCAATCATCACCCCCAAGTCCTTCTCCTCAGCGCTGCTCTCAATCCATTCTCCACCCAGCCTGTATTTGTGCTTGGGATTGCCCCGACCCACGTGCAGCACCTTGCCCTTGGCCTTGTTGAACTTCATGCGGTTCGCACAGGCCCAGCTCTGAAGCCTGTCAAGGTCCCTCTGGATGGCATCCCTTCCCTCCAGCATGTCGACCGCACCACACAGCTTGGTGTTGTTGGCAAACTTGCTGAGGGCACACTCAATCCCACTGTCCATGTCGCCGACAAAGATATTAAACAGGAACGGTCCCAATATCGACCCCTGAGGAACGCCACTCGTCACTGGTGTCCACTTGGACATCAAGCCGTTGACTGCAACTCTTCAAATGTGACCATCCAGCTAATTCCTTTTCCACTGAGTGGTCCATCCATCAAGTCCATGTCTCTCCAATTTAGAGACAAGGATGTCATGCAGGACAGTGTCAAATGCTTTGAACAAGTCCAGTTAAATTACGTCAATCACTCTTCCCTTATCCACCAACGCTGTAACCCCATCGTAGAAGGCCACCAAATTTGTCAGGCATGATTTGCCCTTGGTGAAGCCATGTTGGCTGTCACCAATCATCTCCTTGATTTCTGTGTGCCTCAGTATAGTTTCCAGGAGGATCTGCTTCATGATCTTGCCAGGCACAGAGGTGAGACTGACTGGACAGTAATTCCCTGTGTCTTCCTTTTTTCCCTTCTTGAAGATGGGGGTTGTGTTTCCCCTTTTCCAGTCAGCGGGAACTTCACCAGACTGCCACGACTTCTCAGAAATGATGGATAGCGGCTTAGCAATTTCATCCGCCAGTTTCCTCAGGACCCGTGGATGTACCTCATCAGGTCCCATGGACTTGTGCACCTTCAGGTTCCTTAGATGGTCTTGAACCTGATCTTCTCCTACAGTGGGTAGTTCTTCATCCTTCCAGTCCCTGCCTCCGCCTTTTGTGACTTGGGTGGTGTAGCTAGAGCACTTGCCAGTGAAGACTGAGGCAAAAAAGTCATTGAGTACCTCAGCCTCCTCCATATTCTGGGTAACCAGGTCTCCTCTTTCCCTTTGGAGAGTGCCCACATTTTCCCTAGTCTTCCTTTTTTCACTGACATACCTATAGAAGCATTTCTTGTTGTCCTTGACATCCCTGGCCAGATTTAATTCTCTCAGGCTTTAGCTTTCCTAACCTCATCCCTGGCTAATTGCACAATTTCCCTATATTCCTCCCAGGCTACCTGTCCTTGCTTCCACCTCTGTAGGCTTCCTTTTTGTGCCTGAGTTTATCCAGGAGCTCCTTGTTCATCCATCCAGGCCTCTTGACATTTTTGCCTGACTTCCTCTTTGTCGGGATACATTGCTCCTGAGCCTGGAGGAGGTGGTCCTTGAATACTAACCAGGTTTCTTCGGCCCCTCTTCCCTCCAGGGTTTTATCCCAAGGGACTCTCCCAAGCAGGTCCCTGAAGAGGCCAAAGTCTGCTCTTCTGAAGTCTAGAGTTGTGAGCTGGCTGAGCACCCTCCTTGCTGCCCTATGGATCTTGAACTCCATCATTTCATGGACGCTGCAGCCAAGGCTGCCCTTGAGCTTCACGTCCACCACCAGCCCCTCCTTGTGAGAACAAGGTCCAGCATGACACCTCTCCTCGTCAGCTCCTCTATCACTTGGAGAATGTTCTTGCTTTTGTTTTCAAACAGGGCTATGAGAGAATAAAAGCCTTCCTGCATTCTTCTTACCTGACCTACATATATATATATATATATTCCTCCTCTACTCTCACTCCCCACAGTTGTACACTTACTACTTTCTCCTCAAGTCATAGACAAAGGCTGAGCAGGGTAATTTTAAATACTGAGATTTATTTCCCATACACAACATATTTATAAAGTTTGCTTGTTAAAAGTCATCTACTGTGCTACATTGCTTTCTGGAATGATGCAAAACGTGACTGTTTTCTTAAGCAATAAATTCTCAGATGGAATACATACAGCAGACATAGTATCTCACTGGTGAACACTGACTGTTCAGTTCCTTCACTAGCAGTTGAAGTTCCTATTTAAAGCTCATGCTTTCTAAGTCAGAATTATCTCTTTTAATGGATCAAATATCATAAATATTCTATCCAAAAGCATGTTGTCTTTTCGATGTACTATTCATTTAAGTTTTACTATTTTCAGTCTTAGGAAATCACTGTTCCAATTTTTATTGTGAACGTGAGACTAACCTTGCTCCGGACAAGCTGCCTGTCAATCAGTTGTCACTCACAGATGCCCCTGAACAATCTTCTCCTCTAATTAGAGAAGTAAAAGTAGCAGTTTACATTTGTCTGTGGACTCCAGCACTGGCAGATGTGGGTTGTTGGTTTTTTTCCCCTTTTTTTCCCATTAAATAGACTAGTAAACTTTAACTATAGGCAAGACTGGTTTTTAAACTTTATTATTGAAACTCACATCATCTTCTTCATGAGATATTCCTCTGTTGTGGCAATACAAGCATTATTTTATGGAAGATCATTATATTTAACATAGTTTTATTAGCACACAGAAATATTTAAGGCATTTTCTTCACAAGAAGGTTTAATGTAATTAATGTTATGTCTTTGTCTTTTTTATAGATTTGTTAATCTATAAACAGTATGCTTTCAGTATAGGTATATAGATACGAATATTCAGAATTCAGTATACGTTAAGTTACTGCATTTAAATAACCATAGATTCTTAGATGCACTGATGATTTAATCTGAACCTGTCTCCTACCTTAGAGAAAAGTCTCAGGAATGGTAAATCTAGGTTATTTTTTCAGTACCTTGAGGAAAGCCCCTGGCTATTCTTACACACTTTCAATTGTGCTAATATTGCAGTTGCTTTTGTTTGAAGAGTAAAAGGGAGGCAGAGAAGTAGTCATTTTTCAAGTTTACAATTCCATGCCAATTACAAATCTTCCTTAGTTTTACCTGCTACTAAGATTCATATAGGTGCATGCCTCTAACCATTTTAAAAGAGCAAAAAGAAATCAGATACAATAGTGTTACTTGCTCAAGGCCTTTAGCTAAAGTTATTTTAAGTGTGTTTGTTTTTCACCCAGTGCATGAGATACAAAATGCACTGTTTTACATTGTTACGCCTTACAAGGTCTCTCTATCTACCTTGCTTCAAGGAGCTGGCTTTAGACTTTCATGGGAGGCAGAATGAGACCTGCCTGGCTCTTTTGTTATCCACAATTGCTCCAAATGCTACTCCAGCCAAAAATCCCCCACGATCACCCTTGTGCTCAAGGGCTTTGAATGTTCAGCACACAGATATTCTTGCTGCTGTCTCTTCTGCCATCTCCATTGCTTTTCCTTAGCATATGTTCAGATGCTGCAAAGCAAGCTTGCATTATTATATATGCCTAAGCCTGAGCTCTTAAACATGGGTCACTCACATGACCCACAGTCAAATGAATTTCAGCTGGGTTACAACAATTGGTTCTAACATTTCATTCATTGTAAGGATTACCTAATAACAAGAACAGTCCCACTGCCTTCACTAGTATTGCTTATGAAGAAACGGGCAATTCAGTAGAAGGAAGGAGTGTATGATCTGACCCAGAACATTCCAAGATCTGTAAGTTCAAAAAAGGTAATATGAGACAAACAGGATTTTAACAGAAAGGGAAATTAATAATCAAAATTATAGTCCTGGCAGATGGTCGGGGAAGTTGAGAAGATAAGGCTAAGAGTGTTATTTAAGAGGAAATGGAACTTTTTAGTTTTAGTTCTGGACAGATTATTGATATTAAAATAATTGTTATTGGGAAAAAAATCTCATTTGCAAAGAGTCTCAGAGAAAGAATAAATATTTCTTTCTGTGTCTGACTTGAATAGTAGAAGTGAAAAAAAAAAACAGACAGTGGGTGTTAAAGAAAAGGCATGTTCTCCTAGAAGGTGGCTAATAATTGGATTCTGCTATCTGTAACTCATGAATGCTACTTTGTTGGAGTGCAAAACAGGAAAGCATACCTGTATATACACTACCTAGTACGCTAGGCTGCTTTTTATAGACATTCACCACATGCACAAACACTAGATTTGACCAATCTTCTTATTCCTAGTTCTGCAGGTATTACAGTTTGAACTTGGAAGATGTCCTTCCTGTGGCTAGCTCAGTGAGATAGAATACTACTAAGTATAGCAGCTTCCGTGCTTCTTTTTCTTATTCCTAATAGGCACAGACACTTTAAAGTTAGATTAACTTGTCTTTTTCTGAAGACTAAGCAGTTCAATTTGCATGTATGAACAGCATGAAGAAAGGAAGAGTAAGGGAGGTAAACAGAACAAATTTTCAGGAGGGAGTATGTGAGTTCTCATAAATGCAACAGGTCATTGCTACTGCTTGGATCATCACCAGAAATTTACATTTTTATTCCCATAAAGCATGAGGTATCTTGCAAGGCAGTGTAAGGTTTTCCTTGGGCATTTTAATGCTTTTATATCTTTCTTTCTGCATAATACATGCTTAGTTATTCAGGGACCTAGAACAAACAGCTGTAGAAGCAGAGGGGAAAGGCATGCTGTTTATCCAACTTGCAGTCAATTAGTAGAAGGTTTGGAGCTGTTTCCATTATGAGTAGATTTGTGAGACAGAGACAGGCCCAACGTACATCCGTTTCCGTGAATTATCTTTGTGCGCAATGTTGTGTGGTTTGTTTTTTTTCTTTTAATAGAAAAGAAGAAAAAAAGCCAAACCAAAACCAAAAGCCATTTACACTGATCGGTGCTATACAGAATCCTAAGAGTCACAGCGGCGTTTTTAAGATTGTAACTGAAAGTGTAAAATACACAGTTTAGACAAGTAGTTCAGCTGTTAGGCAACACCAAAACCTCCTTAGTATGACCAACTACTTCATAGGCATCCAGAAAATTTTCAGAAATCACTGCTGGAATCATGATAGATAGTTCAGAGTTGCCATCACAGAGTGCCAACAGAACTTCAACAGGCAGTCAAGTAAAAGCATTTGGCTACTGTAGCAAAAATAATGACTGTGGTTCACTCTGACTTTCATTTTTATTCTAAAAACACAGAGTGGAAACCAGATGAAACTACTAAAGCTTTACCAGACTTGACATGGAATTGTTGGTTTTTATGTGGATTCCATTTAAAATAAAAGATAAGGCCAGACATGCTTGAAACTCAGTCCTGACTCTGAAAATATTTGCCAGTTACAGTAAGCCTGGCTTAATTTTCTGGTTTGTGATAAGAAATTCATCCATTTTGTCACTAAATCCAATCCTATGTACTACATTGAAAGACAGATAGAGGTTTCTGGGTGGGTTTCAACTGAGGAAGTGTGGTCTGGACGATCAGGTAGTGAGGTGGATTGTGAACTGGCTGAAGGAAAGAAGCCAGAGAGTGGTGGTCAATGCGACAGAGTCCAGTTGGAGGCTTGTATCTAGTAGAGTCCCTCAAGGGTCAGTACTGGGACCAGTACTATTCAATATATTCATTACTGACTTGGATGAGGGAATAGGGTGCACTGTCAGCAAGTTTGCTGATGACACAAAACTGGGAGGAGTGGTTGACACACCAGAAGGCTGTGCTGCCATTCAGAGAGACCTGGACAGGCTGGAGAGTTGGGCAGGGAGAAATTTAATGAAATATAACAAGGGCAAGTGTAGAGTCCTGCATCTGGGCAAGAACAACCCCATGTATGAGTACAAGTTGGGGACAGACCTGTTGGAGAGCAGCGCAGGGGAAAGGGACCTGGGGGTCCTAGTGGACAGCAGGATGACCATGAGCCAGCAATGTGCCCTTGTGGCCAAGAAGGCCAATGGCATCCTGGGCTGTATTAGAAGGGGTGCGGTTAGCAGGTCGAGAGAGGTTCTCCTCCCCCTCTACTCTGTCCTGGTGAGGCCGCATCTGGAATATTGTGTCCAGTTCTGGGCCCCTCAGTTCAAGAAGGACAGGGAACTGCTAGAGAGAGTCCAGCGCAGAGCCACGAAGATGATTAAGGGAGTGGAACATCTCCCTTATGAGGAGAGGCTGAGGGAGCTGGGTCTCTTTAGCTTAGAGAAGAGGAGACTGAGGGGTGACCTCATTAATGTTTATAAATATGGAAAGGGCAAGTGTCATGAGGATGGAGCCGGGCTCTTCTCAGTGACATCCCTTGACAGGACAAGGGGCAATGGGTGCAAGCTGGAACACGGGAGGTTCCACATAAATATGAGGAAAAACTTCTTTACAGTGAGGGTAACTGAACACTGGAACAGGCTGCCCAGAGAGGTTGTGGAGTCTCCTTCTCTGGAGACATTCAAAACCCACCTGGACGTGTTCCTGTGTGATATGATCTAGGTAATCCTGCTCCGGCAGGGGGATTGGACTAGATGATCTTTCAAGGTCCCTTCCAATCCCTAACATTCTGTGATTCTGTGATTCTTTCGGTGGAAAGCCTGTGTAAGTCAACAAAGCACCTCATATTCCCATCTTCTCAAGGTGACTTGCATAACTTGTTTCCTTTGTCTTTGGCCATAGGAATGAACCAATGAATTATTTTATTTTATGTGCCATTAGGACACAGTTGGAGATAGATTACCCCTTATTCTACTCCCTCCAGAGTAAGACAAATTAAGTGGACTGTATTATAATTGCTCTAATAAGCCAAACAGTCTCAGGACATATTCAAGCCATCCAAGAACTATAATAACATACATGTATATGGTCATATGAAATGTATTGTTTCTTATGCTTTGGATTATCTATTAATATGCAGTCAGGAAAATTATTTTTCCTCTTGAGCAGAATTCTGTGGAGCACACAGGAGCTTGGTCTTCCATCATGTAAACAGTCAGATAATGTACAGTAGTATTTTAATTTCTGGTACTAGATTCCCACGCAATGTCTCAAAGTTGAACAAGCTCAAGAGTTCTCCAAACTTACAGCCAGAACATCTGACTCCTTCAGACGGAAGCAGAACATGCTGCCTGAAGCACTGGGGAGAAATTCTGACTTCACTGAATTCAGTGACAAACAGACTTGTGCAATGGTACTTGGAACTGACATGAGTACTGTGTACAGATGGACAGCAAAAAAATCTTGTACTACGTGATTGGTACTCAGGCTCTCTTTAATTTTATGCTGCTGCAAATTTCCTAAGTGAAGGGAAAAAAGGAACAAAACAATGCCAACACACCTTTCCCAAGCTTTAAAGCAGTTTTGTGTATGTAGTTACTGAATTTACAGTTTTCATTGCAATTTATTGACCTAATTAATATTCTAGAAATTGCTGCCAAACAGTCATCAAGAGCACCATTTTCCTTTAAACTTGCCTACCAAGGATGTGATTACTTTTCATGGTTGGAACTATTAGTATAAGTAGTAAACAAGTCCTTTTATGATCATTTTGGGAATCCCTCTTTTCTCTTGCTTGATCTGTCTGGTTTTCTGGGGAGTAATTAATTTACATGTAATGAGAAATGAAAGGGGGTGGGTGGGTAGGTGTACATTCTCTTCCTTTTCTCTGGACTCTTCATGCTCTCTCCTCTCCTCTCCATTTTATCTGTTATTCCTATTACCTATCTTACTTCTTTTCCATGCCTTCATTACTAAATGATGTTTAAAGTTCCCTGGCTAACCTATGCCTTTCCGCCCCCCCTCATTCAATTTTCTTCTGTCATTGTCCAAAGTTGTAAATTCACCTCCTGTTCTCTAATCTGTTCCTCTTCCTGTCATCACTTTATTTCAAGCCTGCTCTCTGCCCTGCTGCAGCATTTTAAAAATGTGTAATTGTCTCCCCTCTTCTCTCCTTCTTTTAAAGTGTTGATACCATATTCATGCAGCAGCGATGTGCAAAGTGGAGACAGGGATAGCAAGTCAGGAAGGAAGCTTTTATATCCATAAAATGACAAAGCAGCAGGTATCTGCAAACGAATGTGGTTGTATCTATCTGAATTCTCTCTCCATCCTGGGAAAAATAGGGTAGAGAAGCACACTATGAAAACACTGAACACACAGTCCATACGCCGTTTATGCTATTCCTTTTAGCTTTGGGCCATTCCAGTGTAATTCAGGAAAAATGGAGCTAAGTCAGCCTAGTTCTTAACACAATAGTAGTTTACTTTCAGGCGTAATAAACCATAAGTCTTTTGCTTTGTGTCTTGCTGCCTAAAAAGTATTACTACCTTAAAAGTTGTGTTCTTTTCTAATGGGAGGAAAAATAGGGGGCATAGAGGAAACCCCAAGAAAGAGTATAAAGGGGAAACAGAACCATTACTAGAAGCAAAACTAAAGTAATTTCTCTTGCTGAATGTGTATTTAAAAAGGGGAATATACCACAATAATCAACCAGGTTTTTTGCCTTCAGCCTGTCTGAGGCCATGTGGTTTGGAGATCTGATCACTAGTCCGAAAAGGAAAGGCCTTTTGCAAGATTTCTGGGGTGTTTTTTCCTGAAAAAGGTGAGAGGACAAAAGCAGAAATCTCTGACATACACTTTATGCCTTATAAGGAAAGTATTCATCTATCTATCTGTCTGTCTGTCTGTCTATCTATCTATCTATCTTTCTACATACATATATAGAGAGACCCATATGTTTCAAGCTGTCACTAAATTGATTTGGAGGCAGGTATTTCTTTCATTTACTGCTCTGAGGGTTAGGTAGGTTAAAAACTCTAAATTTAATATACGGCTTGAACAAAGTGAATTGGATTTTCTTATTTGTTTTGCTCTTTCTCATTCACTGTTCAATATTTCTGGACTTATGCATGGTATTTCCATCAGTAATAACAGTTCTGACTATTTGGAGACAGAACAATGCCAAAGCAGAAGATGGTGTTTGAACTTTCAAATGGCGTTTTGTAACAATCATGCTTGCTTAATACACCTCAAAACATTTTGTCTTGTACAGTATCTGTGTAATTTTGAAACCATTTCTAAACTGATATTTTGGGTGAGCATGAGTAGCTGGTTCCTTGTTGTATAAATCAGTCATTACTTTCTCATTTGTGTTTGTGCTGTCTTCCAGTACTCTCGTTTTCTTTAATAGAGTGAACTTTGGTTCTGTTTCCTCTTTTAAACCACTGCTTTCATTCTGTTTTCTTTTAAACAGGTTCATCGTGCAGTCCTTTGCCCATTTTCATTCTTTTGGGTTTTTTTCTCTGCTGCGTAACTAAAACAATTTTCTGATTAAATTGACTATTAATAAATATTATTTACCTTAAATTGCACTTGTAATAGCATCGCTAGAGGGCAGTATTGATTAAATTAGGTGCACTCTAGTGCTTATTGGAAACTTAAAGGCAGAAAAGCCTCCACTATAAACATCCTTGCATTTTTAATAAATGGTCATGGCTTTCATGTCTATTTTTCATCATATTCTATACATCAAAAGTAATAGTCATCTTAATTGCCATGTGTATTAGATATTGTTATGTGTAACTTTAATGCAGGTAAAAGAACATTCTGTGATATTTTTATGAAAAAGAATGTGCATGGAGCTTGCTAGAAAGATGGCATTACAGTTATTGTAAATTATCATTTATATTCATGACTTTATTAGAAATAATGATTAAAGTGTTAATTTTTATAATAAATAAAAATATAGGTGTGTTCATATGTTGTTTCTCAGGGAAAATGTTTGCTGTGAAAAATAAGTATCTTCTAATTCATTAACTGTCTCCTTGAAGAATCTCAGTACAGTATATTTTAAAATAATCAACAGCAAAGATAATCAGGATTGTAAATTAAGACACTGACTCATTGTTCTTATTGATTTACAGGTCTCCTGACAAATGCAGCAACACAGGATCCTCGTAGGAGTGGTTTAGGCTCTGTGTGAGCTACTTAAACTTAGTTAAGTTTCACTGCTGTGGATCATCGTCCGTTATATGTCATCAACTCAACTGTCTGTTTCTCTGTATCTCATGAATGACAGCATAATTCCTCTACATTATGAGCTAAAGTTTGTTCTACCATACTAAGGATCACTGGACTAAGGAATATAGAAAAAGAGATATGCTTGGGCATTAGCAATACAAAAAAGTTCACGGTTAACGTTTCATCTGCGTTACACACCACTGCTGGACTTGCTGTTACCTACATGTTTTAATCCGAAGTCTGCTACAACGAAGCGTATCATCCCAACCAGCCTTAGAGAAGACTGTTTTGCCTATGGGAGGACACTGAGGTGCAAAAGAGAAACTCTTCTTGTGCCCTAAACTGTCTGAATTGCTTTTATTTTCTTATACTTTCAGTATATACAATAGACCAAAGAGCAAACTCTATTTTAAAGTGGACACAATCTTACTGTTAACAGAGTTATGTCATTAAATTGTAGGAGGTCTCCACAAAGACATGATTCCAGCTTTCACAAAGCTGAGATGTTGTTGTCCAGCAGAAGTCTTTATGGAAAGCTGCAGTAAAAACTAACTCAGAGACCCGCTCTTGAAATACCACGTTCGAGAGAACATAATGGAGCACTGAGAGGAGATGACCTATGTTTGAAAAACTTGGACAAAAAGAACGCAAGCTGTCTACACGGCACCTTTATTCCTCTGTATTTAGATTGACTTTCTCGTACTAAAATCATTTTCAGTTTTAACCAGTTAAACATGCCTCTTCTACAGTTCCATTTTTGATAGTTAAAAGTTGGATAATACAGTATTTGCAAAGAGCATGTTTGGTCGTCTGTGGCCTATGTCTCATCTGATACACCATTTAGCACCAGAAAGCAAATTAAAGAGAAAACAAAAGTAACACTTGTTTGAAAGAGATCATTAAATGTATTTTGAAAAGCCTAAAGTTATATATTTAACAGTTTTTATATGTTGTATATTTGTAGAAAATCCTATTTAACAATTAACGTGATAACTCTGACAGTCATGACAAGTGGTTCAGAGTTAAGTTGTGTTTTATTACTTCAGTTGTATCTGAAGTGACTGGTGTCGTTTGCTTTCTTCCATTGGGACATTCTGGATGTAAAGCATGACCAGAGAGGACTGTGTAGAAAAAGCAAAGAATAATGTTGTTTATATTACATAAATGCATTCAACCATTGCACTGTTGGAAGGCATTTTTTATTTTTGTTTTACTTTTATTTTTTGTCTTTATGTACCGATAAAAATAGAGTGTAAAATATTTTACTCATTCCTCTTCATAGCAAGGTTTGGTTTTCTTTCTTTCTTTCTCTCTGTCTTTCTCTTTCTCTCCCCCTACTTTTATGTAGGGGTCAGTTTGAAGCCTGTTCCTTGATCCCATTTTCAGTGTTTTATCTCATTGTTAGAAAGCCCACTTTTGGCATTATTGGTTAGTGAAAATTTAGGAAAGACAACATAGATGAGGGGGAAATTATGATAAAACGGAGAAGCAAAATCTTGTTCCCTTTTACCGTACCTTTTGGTGTGTAAGTTTGGTACTTATTGGTATGATGCAATCAAAAAGGGAGCTTAATTTCTTCCTGGCAAATGTATTGTGGTTTCAAGTATACTACCTAATACTCCAATTAACTTTTAGTATTATGCTAGTTCTATTCTACTAAAGAAAAATATATAGAGATTGTTCAAGTGACCATAGATGAAAGGTACAAAAATGGAAAGCTGATTAAAGAATTTTTTTTAAAGCCTGCTCTAATACTGAGGCTTATTTAATACAGAGGTTGCAGGAAACATGAACTATAGATCATTTTGTCTTCAAGTAAAATAAATATATACAAAATTGTTATTTAATCTTAGGATTTTGACTGGTGTCAAAGTAGCAATTAAAGCCCAGCCACTTGAAAAGTGTTATGGACTGATTGCACTATAAACAACCAATGTCAGGTTTAACATGCCATGCAATAAATGATGGTAAATACATTTACTGTACATGTAGACCTCAAGAGCCAGATCCCTCACTCTACCAACTCTCTGTTTTGATTTATTTTAAAGGGAGTGTAGTAGCCTTATTTAGTAAACACAGAACAATTAAAGATGTTACATCATTTTTGTTGCTTTACAGTATTCAGTTTTGTGTTGGTTCAGCTAAATTATGAAAAATAAAGAAAATCCTTTTATAAGTGAGAATTTTGTTCCCTGAGCATGACGTCACCAAAGGAATTCCACCAGGTGATAAATAAGGTGGGGGCACAGAGAGGAAGACTTAGTGATGGAATGGGAAAGTGAGGACATGGGTTGTGTTTTGAGATGGAATTTTTACCCTTCCCTTGTCAGGTCTTGTGTACCTTCATTCTGGTACCCAGAATGAAGTTATAGATCAGATTAAGGTCATTTATGTTCTGGAAACCAGATTCCACTAGAGGACCCAAAAATGGGCATCTGAAGTATTTACTTCTAAAAACATACCGTCCAATCAGTTCTGAATCTGCAAGCTTATGTCTTTGTTTTCTGAGTACTTCAAATGCACAACAAAAGGTAGATGTAAATCATTTATAAGGTCTACTCTGGACAAGAAATATCAAAGACAAAAGATTCTGACTATTCATCAGAGACAAATTCTAGTTGCTGAGTATCCTGTGTACAACAGACACCTCAAGGCACTTAAAATATGTTTTGTACTTTTCCCTCCTCCCCCAAAATGTACAGTTTCAAACAAACAAAACATACTGGCTGCCTTTGTCACTGTGAATTACTACTCTAAGAGCAGTGGTGAAATGTTTCTCTCAGGAATAATATGTTTTCAGAATATTGTGAACTTCTAATTTTACAAAAGTAAGTTACATAAAAACCCTGTTTGTTTCTGAAATAATTTTATGTGCCTCTTCCAAAGCAAAATTTGAAACACAGAGGGGAATGTCTTATTTGTATGCTATTAAATATCCTTCATTTCTCAGCTTGCAAACAAGTAACTTTTTCAAAACACACTTGAAAGGGAACAGAATAATACAGAAAAACACATAATAGACTCATAAAAACAACTTCTAGAAATGCTGTAAACCTTTAAACATTTTTTTGAAAAAAGCTTCTCTCTAGCTTTCTGTTAGCCCAGGCAAGGGCAGAGGTAACTACTGCTTTAAACATCTGGGATATCAATTGGAGCAAATATTAACACACTATAGCGATCAATATGACACATCATTCACCAATTTCATAATTATGCTTTTAGCTTTTTTTTTTGCCAATTCATTTCTTCTGTGATTTTATGCATGTGGTATCCCCAATCATTCACTTATTTATTGAAATTGTACTCACATGTGGTTGCATAAATCTTTAACCCAGGCACTTACTATCTAATACAGCCTATTCATCACAATCATGAGTACTAATTAGAGTTTCCAGAAGAAAATAAAGAATTCAACACTGTGTCTGAAGAGCCTATATGGCTGTGAGGAACAGCTGAACTAGAAGGTGATAAATTGATTGGTTAACAGGAAAATCACAGCACTGACTGCCTGGGCCACTGAACTAGTGGAAAGAAAAAAGCACAAGCCAGCACTGGTCATAGACACAATAATAAAAAAAAAAAAAAAAAAAAAAAAAGGATAAAAATTAAAAAGAAAGAAAGAATTGAAATATTTGTTCAAGAGGAAAAAAACAGAACCAGCTTTCATCACATAAACCTACATATATGCAGTATCTTTCCCAATAAAAAAATACAGAAGAAGGCATTTGCTTTTAAACTTCTTTGTATGATTTATGTTAAGTATAATATGTACATGAGTAACAACCAAAGACCAGAAATGGGTTGACTAGAGGAGTTGCGTACATCTACACAGTCAGTCAGTCTTCTCATTAAAGGGACAAAGTGAGAAATGACAGGAAAATGGAAGCCTTTGGCACATAACCTTCCAAGATTTAAAACTGTTTTGGGGGAAAGATTGGATCAGTAAGATGTAGAATAGCATTTTCTATGAGGTTTGGAATGGACCTAGTGAAGACTGGGTTAGAACCACCATGAAACAGTGTAAAATAGCCCCAGTTTCTGATTCCCAAGGCAACCTTTAGCAGAACAGGCTTAGTGAGAGGGGAATTCTTCTAGTGGCGAGAATCCTTGACAGGTAAAAGACTCTCTAACTACCATACTTCTTCCCAGGGAGCACAGGCAGCAGGTTACTATCGCTAAGGCTTGTAAGAGCCACTCTCCATCAGTATAAATTATAGTAGCCTGCAGACAGCTTGTTTTTCAAGCAACTTCAAGATGGGCTAAGAGTAAAAGTGATTTCCAGGTACTTTTATTCCTCCTGCTCCAAACATGCAGAAAACACTTCCCAGACAGCCTAATAATGGCAGTAATTTTGTGGCTGGAATTCGGTAATGATTCTCTGAGGAGAATGATTAATGCAAATGGAAATTATTTGCCACCTTTGTGGTGAAAATCATGAAGGCCTGAAGGAGGTGGTGCATAAACTTCATGCAAAGAAAAGAAGTAACGTCACAGAATCGATGCGACATTGAAGCAATGAATCTCAGACTGGGCTTAGGAAAATAAGGATGAATAGAAAACATCTGATCTCAAGCTAAGGCTTGAATAAAGAAAGGAAGCCAAGAAGGAAACTGGAAAGAAAACAAGACCAGAGAAAATTAAAGATTTTTCATTTCAGAGTATTTAGTATCCAATAAGTGCTTTTTAGTATTTAATAAGTGGTAGAGTAGCCAAAAGGAGTAAAATTTGAAACAGGGAAATAAGAAAGCAAATATTATTTTAACTGCAGAGATGAGAATTTTACTGATAATATGGTTGGCTTCTTTTGAGATATAAATCCCATTAAAATTTGAGACCCGTGGGTAATATGTAAAAGGTAATTCTGTCACCGATTAAAAATAAACTAAAAATAGGAAAAAAGTGGAAGTAAATGACAATAAGACAGAATAGACAGTGACTAATAATGAGCCATTCTGTGGGAGGATTGACACAAGTTCCTGTAGTGCTTTTGACTATGAATGAAATATGAACACTGAGATTGCATGGTTATTAGTATAAGTAAATTACAGAGCTTAGTGAAGATATGGGAGGCATATGAAGATCTGCAGAGACAAAATGGGCCACAAAATATTGCAAAAAATGGAAAACTGAAAATTGTGAGTTTCAGTTTATCGTTTCTCATTCCAGCAAAGCCATTATAGCCTCAGTTATGTACAACTTTAGGACATACGTGAAAAAAGGGAAAGATTTCTTTTATTCTGCTCTCTTTTATTCTGATATTAATGTTGGTTTCCAGCTGCTCAGTGCCTAGGTCGAGTCACTGGTTTCATATGATAAACTTATGTTAGCTCTGCCTTTTCAGAGCCCAAGCGAGCCATTGGAGGACCCCTAGGATATACATCTAAAGGCACAAGGTGCTAGTGGCACTGATGCCCTCCACAGCTGGTATGGGCAGACCATGACCACAATTTTCTAGGTTTGAAGTTGCTGGTATTAGGCTAGTGAAACTGATGTTAAACCACTCTACTGTGCTGCACTGATCCAAAATGACCTCTGCTAATGAACAAGTTGATTAGCATGTAATCAAAAAGCAACTTTTCTAAAAGTATTATATAACATGCAAAGAACAGCTGAAGTGAAAAACATAAAGGTCATTAATGTAAAAAAAATAAAATGGGAAAAAAAATTAATAAAAGGAAAAAAAGAGAAGTTCTGTAAAGAACTTTTGGAACAACCATGAAAAAGTTTAGTAGTAGGAACTTATAAGTGTCTATGTTAGGAGTACAGAGTTTGATATAATCAGAGGAACAATGTAAGCATGTGCAGAGAGCAATTTGCATTAGCTACGGAGACTGAGCACTACCTCAAAAAGTGGTTTAAATCACCATGAGCAAGTGTCTGTCTTCACTGCATAGGAAGTAGCCTATGTGTATTGCTATACACTCAAGGAGAGAGATAGAGGGCTTAGTATGGGTTCTTACACAGGCGTAACAATACATGTCAGCCACCTGAGGCAGAGACTATAATGACAGGAAATGTTGACATCAACTGTTACCCAAAATTATTTACTGTGTTGTGAAGGTGCTAACACAAGGTTGGCAGTAGCAACCTGAGCCAGTTGTTAATGTACATTGCACAAAATAGGAGCTCACAGAGCCCCAGTGGCAGTAAAGAAGGCCTTCCCCTCACAGCGACTAATGCAAATGCAAGGGTAATATATTTACTGCTGAATGTAGGATAATATATTTACTCCTGTGTATGCAGAACACATCCACATGGACAGATGAAAACAAATGTTGGCTACTTCTGTCCACAGTCCCCAGTCACTTCTACGCAAATGTATTTAAGCAGCCTCCAGAGCAGAAATGCAACATAGACTACAACTTTACTACATATTAGCCTGATTGATATGCTGTTAGCAAACAATTAAAAAGTATAGTGAGGCTTGAAGAAAATCATGTTTAATTTGGCACAAGTTACAATTCTTCCTCAGTGAAGCCATGCAGCACTTGATTTTCACCACAGACAGATTTGTTTCTTTCCAGGATTTTGAAGAGAGCAACATGACAGTGATAATGTAAATTCCAACCTATGCAAAGTAAATCAAATGAGGGTGAGCTCTGGAAGGACAGGAGTTCTAGCTTAGTACATAACAATGACCTCACTTTGCACAGGAAACCAACAGCCACAAAAATGAGAAAAATAACAAATAATTGTAATGCCACCCAAGCTCCTTGTTAACTCTTTCTTACTCAAACTATTACAATCATAGGAGAATCTGCAATATAATATACTCAATAGCATGTAGAATTCCATGCAATCGTGTGTTTGTTTTCATTTTGATAATTTTTAAAAGCTGATAGGACATGTCAGGCTCCCATTCTCCAAAAAAACAAGACAGGGTCCATTTATTCCACTAGGAAAGACGAATGCAGAGAATATGGGCTGCACGTTACTGTGTTCCAGGTACTTCTCACTGCATGGAGTCTCCAGAGACAGTAGAACAAATGTGGGAAGAGTAAAAAAGGTTTGCCTCAGAACAATTGAACTTTGTGACAGGAAAAAAAATAAAAAAAATCTATTTAAGGGCCTGAAGCCAGAAGCTTTCAGATGGATTAATCAACTAACCATCCAACAAGTCAAGAGCAACCTGAAAGGACAGAGGATATGTACAGCATTTAAGGGCATTATTCTCACTTTAGAAATTATGTTTTTTCTTATTCAGCTGATTTGTAGACAGAAAACAGTAACCCAAGGTGACTGTAGTAGTGTCCAGTATCTTGTCAGGTAGTGGAAAAGTGAGAAAAGGAACACATATGAAGATTGCTGGAATTCTGAAAGGAAGGACTTTTCAATAATTATTTTAAAAAATAATATTACAAAAATGTAGCAATAGTATTGCCTCAGTTCAATTTAACAGGTATAATACAGAGTTGTTCGTGACGGTAATGTCTCCATAACTTCCTCAGGAAAAGCTTCTATAGAGACATCTAATCACAGGAGCAGAATCAGGTTACCTCATGAATTCTGCTGTCTGGAGGCAAGGCTGGGATCTTTGGAGATACCAGATGCAAATGGGAAATACCTGTTGCCAATATTAACAAGGCAATCAGATCTTTTGGAAATTCATGGGTACAAAATGATGCCAAGTCTTATTTGTTATTTAGTCCTCAGTTAAATTAGTATCATACATCGGCTGAATATGAGCCAGCAGTGTGCCCAGGTGGCCAAGAAGGCCAACAGCATCCTGGCTTGTATCAGAAATAGTGTGGCCAGCAGGACTAGTGGATCTAGTGTGGCTAGCAGGACTAGCAGGAAGTGATCGTCTCCCTGTACTTGGCACTGGTGAGACCGCACCTTGAAGACTGTGTTCAGTTTTGGGCCCTGCACTACAAGAAAGACATTGAGGTGCTGGAGCAAGGCCAAAGAAGGGCAACGAAGCTGGTGAAGGGTCAAGAGAAAAATTCCTATGAGAAGTGGCTGAGGGAACTGGGGTTGTTTAGTCTGGAGAAAAGAAGGCTGAGGGGAGCTGTCTACAACTACCTGAAAGGAGGTTGTAGCAAGGCGGGTGTTGGGCTCTTCTCCCAAGTAACAAATGATAGGACGAGAGGAAATGGCCTCAGGTTGTGCCAGGGGAGGTTTAGATTGGATATCAGGAAAAATTTCTTCACTGAAAGGGTTGTCAAGCATTGGAACAGGCTGCCCAGGGAAGTGGTTGAGTCACCATCCCTGGAGGGATTTAAAAGATGAGTAGATGTGGTGCTTAGGGACATGATTTAGTGGTGGACTTGGTAGTATTAGGTTGGACTGGATGATCTTAAAGGTCCTTTCCAACTAAAGCTATTCTACGATTCTATAGTTCAAGGCCTTGAAGTCCAAAGAATAGCTCTCAGAATCTGAAATATCACATGATTGATTTCTTCAGGCTGTAAAGATGTTCCCGTGTTTATAGGAATTATGACTAACTGCAGCCAAACCTTTAAGCTTCTGGCACAGCAGAACCAGAAGATGGGATTCCTGTTTCCTGTTCTTCTCCTAATGCAACAGCCAGCAGCATCTGCTATTTTGGACATACTGACTAGTGACGCTTGAGTGTGACTGAGTGTTATCTTTCAACTGTTATGATGTGAAATTTCCTTTGGATTATATTGTCCCATAAACATCTGGCTTGGGAACAAGTTGCTGTACAATGGAAAGTCATTCCTCATGCACAGTTTTAGTTCCTTTATGTATGCCCAGAATTGCAGTGAGCCATGCAGAGATCCAGATGAGTTAAATTGCTTCTCAGTGTGATCAGTTATAAGAGTTTTGGCAAAAAAGCAAATTTTTCATTGAGCTAAGTCACTAGTAGAGAAACTCTTAGTAACAGGTTCTACCAGAGATGCAATTGCGGTAGCCAAGGATAGTCTGGGTTCCTCTCTTTTTAGATCATTGCAAACACCAATGTATTCTCTTTTGGAAGGTCATTGCTAGTAAATTGACTACTTCTTGGTAGTTCTCTTCGAAAATATTCACTTTACTGTCCAAACCAGGACAAGACCTTATCACTGTTTAAGCGATGACAGCAATTTAATTTCAAGTCACGTTTAGCATACTGGTTGTATATTAAAAGGAAGAAAGGAAGGCTGGTTGCTTGCTTTGTCCTGGCTGCTACACTCTGTTTCAAATGTTATCATGGAGGAAAAGAGCAAGTCTGGGAATAAAACGTGCAATGAAGAGTCACAGGTGAAGACAAAGAGTGCTGATCTTTAGGGACACAGGAAGTTCCTGGGGAAAGCAAATGGCTACACCTTGTTTATGCTGTAAAGGAGACTTCTAGGAACTTAAATGGGTTGCTGTAGAGCTTCTTCGAACCCAGGAACACATGGAAACTTTCTAAAGTAAGAGATAAATAGAGCAAGTCAGAGAGGAAAAGCTGTTCTGAGATCTCTGTTATTTTAATTGTACCCAGCAGGTTGGAGTCTCCTCTACTTCAGAAATGCCTTGTTCTTCACAGTTTAACGAAATCTAATACTACAAGCTGAAAGCCCTGCTAGACCTTACTTTGCTTACTTGAAGAAATGTGTGTAAGTGGCTCCATGGCAAGGCCAGTTTGTGCTATTCTGATGGTGACTGTAGTCTCCTAAGGCAGTTTGAGGCACTCAGCAAGCTTCCTCTCCTTTCTTTCTCCCACTTGGGAGCCACAGCAACAAGTCAGGCAGTAGGTCAGGAATGACTGCAGCCTGTAGTTCTGTGCAAACACACCCACTGCAATGACTATGAGCAGTTCTAAAGGAATTATTTTAAGGAAGTTCAGCCTGATTTGGCTGCTAGTGTGGTTTTGGGGGAGTGCAGTGCAAACTAAAAGCCTAGTTCATGATATTACCTCTAGCTGTGCGCTTCCATGCCAGATGGCCAGCAGGCCCCAGGTTTACTACTCTGAGGGGATTTTGGATAGGCTGCATAATCTGAAATTGCGGTGTTTTGTCTGCCTTTCTGAGAAGAACAGGGATGAAGGATTTCTTCAATGTTTGTCTCTTGTTTAAAAAAGAAAATTATGCTTTTCCAGAAGTCTTGTGTCATTCTTTCATTGCCTGTCTTCTGGAGAAGGAATATGAAGTCTAGATATATGCACAATAAAGCTGGTTGGCTTTCTACTTGTAAAGATACCCTGGGTTTGGAAACAAGGTAATTAGTTTGTAAGACAATTATTTGCTTCCAACAGTATTTTTTTGGTGCTCTGAGAACCTCAAGAACCAACTTGAACTGGAGGTAAAAATGGAAAGAAAATGTTACGTCTCATTCCATTTCTTAAGAGTATGCCTAAGATTATCTTCAGAGGTGAGAGCTTTCCCAATTTTAAACATTTACTCAGTGAAATAGTTCAGAAGTCTGTGTATAATGATGCCATCTGGTAAGACCTGTCATAATGATATTTAGCTTTGTCTGTTATTTTCCCAAACACGATATAAAAGCCACAGCCCGGCTTCACCAGCTGATCAGTCCCTAAAAAATATTGCCATCTACAAGAAGGAATGTATTGCAGAGCCTTCTAATATTAATAATGGGAGAGGCATGTGTCTGAGTACCACCCTGCTTTCATTTTACCTTCAAAAACTTCCTTACAAGAGGGTGCACCAGTTCTAAGGGCATTAGGAATGTATTAGTTCCTTAGACAGTGAGTCTGCTCCAGGGAATATATGCTGCACAGTAATCTATTGCTCAGCTATAGCATGTATCAGGTTCCAAGGCAATACTCTATTGCTATATTTATTTCACTGAAAGGTTTCCCTTATTTGAGTGCATTGACCAATATTTCAGTCCTACCATGAGCTAAAACAGCATGCTTACGACTGTACTGAAGTAATTAATTCAAACTGTAAACAATAAAATTAAAGTAAACCTATACTTAGTTATTAAGAAGTCCAGCAGAGAACTCTTACAGTGACAGATTACATTAGCCTATAAGCCTTTATAACTTACATGGTAATAAAATGGGGTTACATTTTTGAATTAAATTGATAACATGACCAAATCGATTTCATTAGTGTATCTGTCATATTTGCTGTTAATGATGGCTAACAGTGGAATAAAATCTGACAACAATCCCTGAAAAACTGTGCAGATCAAAATTATACTATACTGGCATTCATGAATTTTAATACCCTTTTTTATCATGGTTTTTTTGAACTCCCTTTTTAAATTTGAAGCTCACAAGAAGAGAATTAAACTTTCTACACCTGTCTCAGCTCCTATTATTTCTATTGTTATAAGTTAATAGGCTCAAGAATGGAAGACATTTTCACTAACTAAAACAAAAAAAGGCCTTGCTTGAGAGTCTCTAGTGAGTGCTTATCAGGGAACGGATGAATCTCTCCTGCTAAAGAGTTGACATCAGAGTCATTTCTCTTGAATGACTAGAGAACTTTAGGACACCCAAATTGCTCTTTAGAAGACTGTTTGTGGAAGATGCTATCCGTATTCATAGTCTTTGGTCCTCTGGTGTGTAACTCCCTTTAATGCTAATGGTAGTTCTGCAAAAACCTACAGGAGAATATACCTACTGCCATGAATCATCATAGCTCTGTAATCCCATTAGTAGGGCTTAAATGTATGCGAGTTAAAAGTGTGCAGGTAATGAAATGCTCACGTCAGAGCAGCAATTGAGAACATCAAAATACCCTTACGTAATAAGATAACTTGACCTCTCTGCTACTTGAAAATGTGACAAGATATGTGTCATATGAACTGAAAGACCATTACTCTTCCCTGTTTCCAGAGTCTTCTACAGTTCCTGATTAGGACCTCTTTCTTGGGTTAAAATTATGTGAAAGCGGATAATTAATAAGGAGAAGATGCAGTGTTATCGGGGCGTGGGTAAAGTATAAGTTTATCTTAAATATTTTATTAATTAAATAACTTTATCTTAAATATATTACATATCTATCTATACATATATATATACATAGTGAATAGCATTGTGTCTGGTTTGTACTTACTGTCTTTCTTGTTCTCATAGATGATGCCTTTTTTACGATCAGGAGCTACGATAGCAATACGGGTAAAAAATTCAGAGACGTAGACCATACAGCTTAGGTGGTAGAGGGAGAAATATTTAGCCTACCATATATGGGGGCTGCTCTGGCCTTGTGGGGAATGTTGGTCTTTGCAAGAGAAACTTTTGTCTTCTCATCTTCTATGCTACTATTAACAAAGTTAGTGAGATCTTAGTGAGATTCTTCTCATATTGTACGTACACTCATAGGCTGCAGACTCTTCACAGAGAGAATATCTTTCTGTCTACATCTTGACAATGTCTACCAAAATATTGCTGCTCTTGGTATTCAAAGTAATATTATTTGCATTTTATGTGTGTGATGGGTTGACCTTGACCTGCCGCTGGATGCCTATGCAGCCTCTCTTTCACTCCTGCTCCTCAACAGGACAGGGGGTAAAATAAGATGGATACAGGGAAATAACTTACTGATTAATGTCGTGGGCAAAACAGACTGAACTTGGAGACAATTAGTTCAATTTATCAGCAATTAAAATATGTTTGGATAGTAAAAAGACAAAATTAGAAAAACACCTTCCCTCTCCTCTTTTTCCCAAGGTTCAACTTCACTCCTTCATTCCCAACTCCTCTGCCTCCCCCCTCATCCTCAAGAGGCACAGGGGAGATGGGGAAAGGAGAGGGTTGCAGTCAGTCCATAACAGGTCCTCTCTGCCACTCCTTCCTCCTCACACCTTTCCTCATTCCAGCAGGGGTCCTCCCAATGGGTTGCAGTTCTTGAGGAGAAACCCACTCCTGTGCAGGTCTTCTACAGGCCACAGTTCCTTCAGACCATATCCACCTGCTCCAGCATGTCATCCTGCACAGACTTCAGTGTGGATATCTGATCCGGCATGGTCTCTCCATGGGCTGCAGGGAAATACCTGCTCCACCATGGTCACCTCCATAAGCTGCAGCTCTGGCACCTGCAGCACCTCCTCTCCCTCCTTCTTCATTGACCTTGATGTCTGCAGGGCTTTTTCCTCACATTTTTTTTTTCCTCACTCATCACTCCCATGGAGGGTTTCGCCCTTTCTTAAATCTGTTTTCCCCAAGGCACCACCATCTTGACTGAGGGGCTCAGCTGTGCCCTGCAGTGGGTTGGTTGGAGCCAGCTGGAAATGGCCAGAACTGGCACAGGGCAGCCCCAAGCTCTCCTCACAGAGGGCACCCTGCAGCCCTGTCTTCCTTTTGCCCACACCCAGGGCTAAACAATAAGCATTTGTTCTATCACCCAATGTCCCTTCCCCAACCAAGAAAGGGAATTGGGAAAAGGATGGAGACTCACAGGCTAAAATTTAAACAGATTTAATAAAATAAGGAAACCAATATCAATGCTAATACAAAACACACAAAATTATACTTAGCCTACAGAGTGGTGACAAGTCACTCCAGGGATAGCAATTATTAAGAAGAAGGAGAAAGAATGAGGGGGAAAAAGAGGGCAGAGCAAAAAGAGCCACCCCTTCCCCAGCAAGCTTTTGCTTTTATAGTGAACCTGACGTTAACATTACAGGATACACCTGTGGGCCAGCCTGGGTCAGCTGCCCTGGATTTAACTGCTAATGGCCTTGATCACCATACTACAGCTGGCCACAAACTGAAACAAAATGTAACAGAAACTTGATTCTAGAAATTTTAGCCCCACGAAACCAGGACAAGCCCCCACTGCCAGCACCTGGGCATGAACACCCAATGCAGTATGTCTTGCTGTAAGTGTTGTTTCATTGGTATCTGGCACTACTGTGAGAGTGTGAAGTAAGAAAAAGCAGGGGAATGCACCAGGAGGAAACAAAAGGACAATGGAGTGGAGAAATTAGCATTTCTTTACTGTATAATTGGAACAATCTAATGCTCCTTGTGGTGTGCTCTGCACAGACAGCAGCAACAGCAGCACATCCAGCAGTGCGTATCCAGTAGGGAAATTATCTCATTTGGGTATTCCCAGACAATCTGAATGTTCCTTCCCAGTGGTTACACTGGACAATTTCATCCAAAAAGCTGTACAAAACCACATGCTCTCCTGCCTGCTGTGAGTGTGTTTGGGTGTTTTCTTTTTTCCTTTTAATTGCTTTTTTTTTCCCCTCCCAGTTTTCTTCATTAACTCCAGTACAGGGGATTTAGCCTATAATCCAGTACATTTTAGTTGCAACTGTATTCAAAAGAAAGCTCCACTGATCCTCAGTGCCACTTAAGTAACAACTTTAAAAAAGAATTAATTTCCAAACTGCAGACATCAGTGCAAAAAATTATGGTACAGCTTCTTAACAGAAGTGCTGAGGCCTGAAGGAAATCAAGAAATAAGTACATTAGTGAAGCCAATAGAGTCTAGTTTTACTTCCTTGACAATCTCATTTCGGACTGACCAAATTTACCTTCTCCCAAGTCTGTTTCATCTCCCGTCTCTGAAGATAATTGTATTTTCACTGGATTAAATACCAAACCAAAATTGGAATTTAGAGTTGTATTGCAGTAAATAAGGAAAAGTAAGAGCCTTTGAAAAGATATTTGCTCCCTTGTGTTGCCACTTGTCTGCAGCAAGCTCCGTTCGGTTGCTGGCTGGCCTGAGGCTATCCGCACCCCAGGGCCATTGAGCACTGACACCAATGTGAGGATGCAACAAATGGCATTTATTTAACTGCGCAACAGCCTTATATAGTCGTCTTGTCCCATACGAACTCGCACGATACTTGCACATCCTGCTCCTTTCGCCACGCCTACCTTCCGTTACAGCCCGAGATTTTCCGGTCGCTGTACCCTAATCTACCTACATTTCCCCCTCCCCATGCTTCAAGTCATGCCAAGTAAAGCGTATCGCTGATTCTGGAGCCTTGCATCAAAGCGTAAGCGTAGCTGGCGGATACAACATCCCGAGCCCAGGTTCTCCAGTAAGATTCCCCTGCAACTCCTGAGATGCAAAGCAAAAGCAAGCTAATCATAAGCGCATTGTTTAAAGCTTTTGTTTCACTCAGCAACGGCCGCCGTTCCTCATCTTTCTTGGCGCCCCGCCGCTTTACCAGACTCTCTGTACTGTCATGACTCCTCACGTCTGAAGGTCGAGGCTGGTGCTGTTTCGGCTTCCCCCACAGGTACTCCTGCAAAACATAAAGCTCGGACAGCGTACATATTACTTCGGGTTAGGATTTTGTTTTACATCAGGGCGCAAACAGCGTGTAGGGACCCACTGTATAACATCATCCCGTTTGATGGCGGCATACCCCCTCCCGTGATGTAGCAGCTCCCAACCTGTTTCCCACTCCGCTGTCCCAGGGAACAGAACCTTGACTGGGGGGCCCACTTCTGGCACCCGTGGACCCCAATGTCGCTCAATTGGGGCACGCTCTTGGTCTCCCCGGGCAAAATGATTTAAAGAATAAAGAGCGCGATGTAAAGTGTGAGATTGGTAGTTGACAGGAATTACATCTGGGAATCCTTCCCCCTCCCCAAGAATCTTAATTCTGTGTTTTTGTTTCTAACTCAAACCTGGTTCCCTGTGTCTCGCAGAGCCCAGTCAGAGAATCCCAGCCTTGGTTACCCATAAATCCTGCTCTCTGTTGTTGAGCCACAAAGGTTGTATTGACCATTCGTTGCACAGTTTTCTGCAAACATGCAAACAAACAGGGTAACACAAGTAGGATAATGCCTATTATAAACATTCCCATAAGCAGACTCTATCTACAAAACATGTAGTTTACTTCAGAACATACTGTTATTCTCTATTATTCTAGCTGAAAGGAAAATTACTGACAGGAAAGCTGATTCTGTTTAAAGGTAACACAGATCAGGCCTTTTAGAGCCTACTCTGAGGCCTACTCTTGCTAAACCGTTGCTAAACCATCCGGTATCAATTTCCCCCTTTGGAAGTAGTTAGATTTATTATCTCACTACTTCCATATACTATTCTCAATGATTGCCTCAACACAACCCACGCAGATCCCTATGATAATTATAATCACAACTATATAAACTATTTCCTCTAATAATGTGGCTAACCATCCTTTTAGAAACAATCCACTGTACTCCTGTGCCTGTAGAGACAGAAACATAACCTCGACCCTTTAGTAATAGTTCCCCTGGTCCTAACCACTCGTTAGTACCTGGTTCCCTATACCACACTTTGCCTTTGTTTTGCACATAGCTTGCTCCCTGTCGAACTGCCTCCCAATGTATTACAATTGGGGGTCGCTCCTTATCTCCTGCTAAAGTTAAATGGTTAAGTACATAAACAGCTTTTGCAAGTCTCTCAGAAGGTTCAGTTTCCTCTCCCCCTTTTTGTTTTTGCAGAAGCTGTTTCAATGTACTATGAACACGTTCCACAATCGCCTGACCCATAGGCAAATGAGGAATCCCGGTGACATGTGTAATACCCCATAGCTGACAAAACTGACGAAAAATTTATGAACAGTATGCTGGTCCATTATCAGTCTTAAGTTGTTGTGGAACCCCAAGACTTGTAAAGCAAGCAAGTAAATGTCATTTGACATGACGACCTGTTTCCCCAGTTTGTGCTGTTGCCCATATTATATGTGAAAACGTATCAACAGATACATGAACATATTTGAGCCTTCCAAATTCTGCAATGTGAGTAACGTCCATTTGCCACAGTTGCAACGCACTCAGTCCTCGAGGATTTACCCCTATTCCAATTCCCATGCCAATTTTCTGACAACTAGGACAAACACTAACTAATTCACGTGCTTGTGCCATGGTGAGGTGAAATTGTTTCGCTAACATTTTCGCTGATTGATGAAAGAATTGATGGGATAGGTGTATTTGTTCAAATAAATTTGGTGATATTTGCGTATAGGACACAAGTGTGTCTGCTTTATTATTTCCAATGCTCAAATCTTGATCAAATTGATGACTACGAATGTGGGTGACAAAATAAGGTATCTCTCTGAGGTTTATTGCTTGATGCAACTGTAGCAAAATAGTGTAAAGTCGCATATTTCTTATTGGTCCATTTTACAAAAACCTGATATATCGCAAAAAATTCAAGTGTCTGCAATGAGTCCTCAGTAAATTCCTGAGAATTTACAATGTTTCCATTGTCCATCCTTTTGTCAGGTAATAACTGCTGAATGTGATCGCTTTCCTGCATCAGTAAAAACAGTTAGTCCAGTCACAGGTATCTCTGATCTGATAGGTTTTTCTTCCCAATCCTGTTTGCAAATAAACTGTAGCTTTTTATCTCTTGGCAAATGTGTTAACAATTGTCCAGTAAAGTCCTGTAAGGCCATTTGAAAAAGAGTTGACTGATTTGTTAACCACTGTAGATATTCCTTTCTGATAGGTAAATAGATAGCATCTGAGTCTAGTCCGGTAATGTCTGTAATCCTTCTATGCACTTTGACAAGCAATTGTGCTGTTGCTTCCACTCTGGTACAAATTGTTGTTTTAGGATGAAAAACCAAAGAGTCCACTCGAGCATTGACTTCTGCAATAAACCCAGGCAAATTAGTATGATTCCTTACATGTAAAACATAAAACAATGCAGTTCGGATTTGAATTTCTTGCCACAGAGCTCGCAGCAATTCAAAAACACACTGATTACATATATGCTCTATAACAGATCTATCCAATTGCTTTATAATGCCAGCTATATATGCTGAATCAGTAATCAAATTAAAGGGAATGGGAAAATTCTGAAATATTTTTAATACAGCTCGTAATTCTACCACCTGAGGTGAACCCTTTTGTTGTACTACCATAGATTCCCACTTGCCATCAGAATACCAGACAAGGCCCGCCTTGCCTCTGTTCCCAGATCCATCCGTAAAAATGGTAGTTCCATCCACAGGAGTGTCTGCGCACCACACTCCTGTGGCAATTGGAAGTTCCACACTCAATTTTATAACAGGATGGGAGGGCAAGTGGTAAACAACCTGTCCCGAGAAATTCTCCATAGCTGTTTGCAAAGCAAAGCTATTAGCCATACACCACTCAAAATATTGAGCTGCAAAATAGGAACGGTTAGTGATGCAGGGATCTCTGGCCACAAGCTCCCGACATCGCATCCGTCCTTTGATGAATAATCTGTGCCAATAGCTCTGTAACGAATCTGATCATTCTGAATTCCATTGACCAATTATTGCATACGGAATTTGCCTATCAAACAAAGTGATAATTTGTTTTTCCTGATTCAAATCAATACGATGTACAAATTTGGAATGTAGCCTGCTTTCTATTTCTGTAATCAGTTGCTGTATCTCTGAAGTAGTGTGTCGTGGTGCTGTTAAAGTTGTGTCCCCTGCTAATAATTGGAATAGAGACTGCAATTGTGACGACGTAAGCCCCAAGTACGGCCGCAGCCATAACTTGAGCCTTATGTTCCACAGTACCCACTTTTGCACATGCCTTTATCATAGCATTCAAATCTGTTTTTCCAGGTAAAGCTTCAATGATCTTTTGACAATCAGCATTAGCATTATCCCTGTTTGCCACAGGTCCAAGGCTTGGCAGCCGTGCAGGTTAACCCTGCGTGGAAACACCAGTCCTGCGCTCCCTGCGGTTTGGGCTGCGAGTTAACTGCATAGGCCTGGAACTGGTTGGGAAGATTCATTTGTGTCAGCATACAGTTCCCCCTCCTGCATTCTGCAGCTGGTTGTTATCAGCTGACCTTGAGCATTATACTGAGACCTGCACAGCTTCACAAAATGCCCCAGCTTCCCACAGCAATGACACATCAAAACAGTTATCTCTCCCACTCAGCTTCAACTTCTTAAGGCAGTTTTTCTTAAAGTGACCTTCCTGTTCGCATGTATAACAACGATGAACTACCTTAACTGCCGCCGCAAAAGTTTTTGCTAAATGCTCCATCTGAAATGTGGTGGTTCCTACTTTCTCACAAGCATCCATTAGCTCAGTTAAGGTGGGGTTACGATTTGCCATCCCCACAGCAACCCCTCTGCAGTCCTCACCTGTGTTGTCCCTCGCCAACTATAGTGGCAATGCTTCTCCCACAACCCTCCAATCCAACAGTTGCCAAATATTTCTTCCCTCAGGACCCGCACCCACAATCACCGGATATGCCCGTGGAATCACAACTCCTTCTAATAACGCATCTCGAATGACCCCTTTCCATTTTACTCCTCCCCCCCCTTCCCCCGTATACGCGGGCGGACGCTGATTCTCTCCCTCACCTCCCACATTACCAGATGGACGCAAACCTCCCCCCCCGCCCTGATCTAAAGGTGGAGTAGGGAGTTGTAAAGGAGGTTGAGGTGGCCCTAATACTTGTCTCGAACACAGAGGGGGGTTTTTGGGGGAGACATAGTCACGTGTCCCGAGGCGTCGGCTGAACGATGCTGCTGCAATTCCGTCTTTAATTCTTCCAGTCGTCTACCAAGCTCTGTCATGTCAAGTTCGTGTCCATTTCGTGATGGTAACAGTCCTTTAAGTCCTTGTGACTCTGGTACTGCTGACTCTGTAAATGGCTAATCCGGTAAAGGTGGGTACAAAGCATGTTTACCCTCCTTCTTGTCCTCCTGCTCAGCCTCATCCGTAGAGAGATCAATGAGAGGGAGGGGGTTTCGGAGGGGGTTTCTGCCAAGTCTCTTGTTCAGCGTCTGAATCAATTAGTTCAAATCGAGTTCGTGTTTTAGGGCGCACTACCGGTTCTGATGGATCTGTATCTATTTTTCTCACTCCCCGCTCCTCAGCTTTTTTCGGAGCCGTCCGTACCCACGGTGATAAAGGAGCTGCCACCGGTACAGCCACCGGGGCCGTGGGAGGTGTTGGTCCCGCAAACAGTGAGGGGGTAGTAGGCGCCTGTGGTCCTAAAGCCATAAAAGCTGTATGTGTGACTTCTCTCTCTGCTTTTATTCCTTTTAACGCTTCACTAACCAGCCTCCATATAGCAGACAATTTAAAGGCTTCCTTATCACCACTTGACACCGCATTCCAGAGAGAGTCACCAATCTTCTCCCATAAAGGCACTTCAAAGACATCATTAAAGGTTGTAAAATGTCCTTTATCTTTTGCCCAAAACAGTAACTGCTTTAACGCAGCTTCGTCATATTTAATTCCTCTCTCAGAGAGTATATGTTGGAGGAGTTTCGCCACTGCCACTTCTGTCTTGGTCAGGGTAGACCCCATGTAAACACGTCCGAGCTGCATCCCATGTCGCCCAGTCCTCCTGCGCAGTCCGTAGCAGCCACAAGATAACTCCCCATGTTTTTAATTCTTTGGCAGAACCCGCTGCCGTAGCTCGCTCAGCGAGCTGCATCGAGCACCGCTCCCAGGTATTCGGCTGTAAACAATCAGCCGGTCCTGCCACCGCCCCCCCCTTTAACGAGACGGTCCACACACTGGGCTACGTCTTTCGATTTCACAGAAATCTTAAATTCCCCACCCAGTAACGAAATCACCTTTATCAAGGTTTCCATGGTTCGCGAACCCACTCCGACCGCCTGCGGTCCGCCAGCCCAGCAATCACGTCGGGGTCACCACTTGTTGCCACTTGTCTGCAGCAAGCTCCGTTTGGTTGCTGGCTGGCCTGAGGCTATCCGCACCCCAGGGCCATTGAGCACTGACACCAATGTGAGGATGCAACAAATGGCGTTTATTTAACTGCGCAACAGCCTTATATAGTCGTCTTGTCCCGTACGAACTCGCACGATAATGACACATCCTGCTCCTTTCGCCACGCCTACCTTCCGTTACAGCCCAAGATTTTCCGGTCGCCGTACCCTAATCTACCTACACCCTTGTACAGCCAAGTCCAGGTATCGGAGACATATTTAGAAGTTCTTTGACTATAGATTGCAGTCAATGGAGAACCATATTGCACTTACTGACACAGAGCTGCAATCCATGAATTTTCATTTGCCTGTGTTTCCTGAAGACCAGTCACCTTAGTTAGACTATTCCATTCAGACCATCTTATTGAGTTTATTTTAAGGTTTAATACTGCTGCCCATTGCTGTATCCGTTCCATATGAAGTCAATAGCAATAGATAGTCCATAGCAAACATCACTGGAAGATGAATGACCTACTTTCTTCTCCACCTCCTCCACCACTCCCAATCCTTTCATAAAACTTTAAGTTTGGTCTTTCTTTGGGAGGAAGGAACAGATAAATAGATGGCACATTGTGTGAATAGATGTGAATGCAATGAGCAATATTTTGTTAGGAAAGATCTGGATTTGCTAAATCTCAAGAAACTTGCTTTTTTAACTAGATGGCCTTGAGCAGGAATCTCTGTCACACATATGTGTGGCATACTGGGCTTTCTGATCCATCTCAGCATGTTGGAGTGTAATCCACTTTTTAAAAAAATAAACAGCCAGTTTTGATGTTTTAGTAGGAAATACTGGAAAATATGGCGGCAGCATATTCATGCAATGCTCTTCAAAGGGAAAGCAAATATCAGTGTATCTTAAAAAACGCCTGAATTATTCACTAACAGGTATGTCGTTTCACAGAATAACAGGTTGGCAGGGACCTCTAGAGATTGCCTAGTCCAACATCTCTGCACAACACAAGGTTAACTACAGCAGGTTTCTGAGGACCTTGATCAGTCATATTTTGAGTGTTTCCAGGGATGGAGACTCCACAACCTCTCTCAGCAATTTATTCCAGTGTTTGATCACCCCCACAGTAAAAAAAAAAAAAAAAATATTCTTGTGTTAAAATGGAATTTCCTGTATTTTAATTTGTCTCTTGTCCTACTGGGCACCACTGAGAAGAGTATACTTCATCACTACTCTACATCACTATCTAACAGAATGGAAAATTCCAAATCAGTAACTTTAATTACATGTAATGTTAAGTTTCATTTGGGTGGAAATTTTTATGTATTTGTTTTAAACAACATTGAAGTGGTCTTTTGAGATTAACAGAACAAAGACATGTCACACTGACTAATCCAGTGATGGGAGATATGACAGAAAGGTGCAGACAAAGGAACAAGTTGACTTAACTTAGGTTTCTGTTTTTCACAGAGCAGACCCTTGATCCAACTCACTTTTGTTTATGTAGTGTTTCAGAGCCTGCTCACAGCACCATCATTCACTCTCTTGTGTGATGGAATTTTGTGTTAGCTTTTGATTGCAATGGTCTCAACAGCCACCTTGAGGAAAAAGACTTACCTGGTAATATAGTCAGATCTCCACTAGTGAAGGGATTTCTCTTCTCTGAAAGATGTTAATCTGCAGTATAAAGAGGAAGAAGTTCAATGATCCGTAGAAAGGAAAAACAAAGATAATATTACTACTTTCAAACATAAGTTGTCTCTGTGTGGAACTCTTGTGTGTCTCTACACCAAACTCCTGAAACCAGGCTATCTTGATAACTGATAGCTAGGATCACCTGTGTACCAGGAATTAGCATTGCACCCTATGTAGTATAATTACATTCTTACACCACAGATGCCTTGCTAATAAGCCTCTCCAGAATTCAAAGTGTGCAGGGGAATTATGCAGACTACTCAGCTGTTTGCTTGGGGCTGCTGCTGTTCTGGCAAAGCATAGCTGCCTGGGATCAGTAATATGTCAATGCGGTTTATGGTAGCAGGGAGCTGGTTCTGAAATCAGAGAGCTACCCCTGTATGACAATGTATCTAAGCTGATAAGCTCTGCTGGACTCACATCGGCTCCGTGAGGGATAATTTTGTGATGTACCATTGTATGTGTAAAATGGAGAGATATATTTTCTTGTTTGCTTGGAACTGGCTTGGTAGATGCTGATGTAGCTACAGTGACAGCCATGGCATAACAAAAGGACAAAAATCAAGACCTATTGCTGCCCCTGTTAGTTTGCATTGTCTGCATACTTGGAACATAGCCTTTAACAATGAATCCTTATGAGTTTCTTTGCTTCCCTTTCTTAAACAAGAGATTAGTATATTTCCCCATAATGCATTTAAAAGTGCATTCTACTTTTTAAAAAAAATGTAATTTTTAAAAAGCTTTGCAACACGACTATGGGTATATATTTCTAATGCAAATAAATCCCAAGCACTCAATTTTACTAATATTTCAAAATATACGTAGACATTGTGTAGGCCACCATTTAATGCATACAGCCACAAGATACAATAGCATTGTTTACAATCTAAATCTAGTTAAAGAGTATTCAGGAATGAGAAAGGGATCAATATCTAATATGTTTTTTCCATCTGCTTTCCTCATCACTGCTAACATGTCAGAGAAAATGCCAATACTTTGATCTCATACATGTGCTCTGTTGCTTTTCCACTGATGCAGACAAGGTCAGTTGTGATACAGGATGCTCTAAATTCTCTGAAAGTTCCTCAATTAATGGGTGGTTATCAGACAGCATGATCAAGAAGTGACAGAAATGGATCTCAAATACCAGCTCTGGGATATCTTCAGACAAGGTACATCTTTGATTTTAAGCATGGAAACTTCATGTGATTACCTGCAAAAGTGTTTGACGGTTCACAGGTTAAGTACTTGTTGGATGTTTTTCTGTTGAAGGTTTATAAACGCTGTCAGTTTTATAATAAATTTCCATGAATGTAGTTTCACAATAAATCTGAGGAAAGTCTAGTGGAAATCTTCCTATGATGCAGCAGGCAATTTATTGAGAACACAGGAATGTAATCTTTATTGTTCCAAAAACTTGGCAGTTGACAGTCCTGACAGTGGTAATCAACCTTTCCCTCATGCTAATGGTTGCTTTTGTTAGACTGAGCTCTCTCCCCAGTTGTACAGAGGCTTGTATTATTATTTCATGCTAAACTGTTATTAAGGATGACTTGTGGTCATACAGATGTAAGAAATATTGTCTACATTAAAGTTATTGTTCTCCATTTGCATTTCCTCATGTTATTGTTCCAGTTTGCATGGGATCCTACCTCTCGACTCTGTCAATGGTTATTTACCCTCAGTGTTTGCCTCTTCATTTTTTTCAAAACAATGTAGCATTTATAGAATTAGGTACAATGTTTACTAAGAATTAAGAATGTCCCTATATCCCCAGAAGGCAACATGTTTGCAAATAAGTTTAAACAGCATATCGAAAACAACCCGATATTGTAGAAGATGGCTGACTGCACCTAAACCTTCTAAGACATCAGATGGATATAGTTCTGACACAGATACAAATGAGATTTCTTTCAGTGATTTCAAAAGGGCTGTGATTTCATTCTTCTGTTTAGACTTCCCTCGACTTGTTAAATACGGAATTAAATGCTTGTAATAGTAAAGGAGTCAGGTCCACAGTGAGCACAGGAGTAGCACTAACAATGGTGCTTCAGACTTTCTGTGGTAAACAATCCATGAAAGGCAAAAGAACACAAATAAGGTGAAGATCAATGAAAGGATATAAAAATATGGGAGTATATGGAAAATTAATCAATCTGTTTTCACAGTAAGGATACCATTTGCCCATGAGGTTGTAATGAGTGTGAAATAATAAAATGCACCATTTGAATTTATTTTCTTGTAACCTTGGACTTCAACAGAAATCTTACAGTAACTTACATGGAAACTTATGTTATCATCCATAAGGTTTTTTTACAACAATTTCAGGTGACTGTGTGTTTTCTTTTTAATATCTTTTACTCTTATGCTGAACTCAAACCCATCATCTTAGAGAACAGAAGTATATACTCACATTATGTTTTTTCCCCAAAAATGTTTACAACATACTGTCTAAATGAATACTTTACTTCCTTGGCAGAATTTTTATAATCAAAAAATAAATATTTAGAATTTTTACTCCTATTAGACCTCAACTGTTGTAAATAAATAAATGTCACCCAAATAATACTAGTATGAAATAGACTATGTTTCATTGAACCTCTTATGGATGTAGCCTAAAGTATTATAACTTAATTAACCTTTAGAACTTAAATGCGTGGAAGGAAAATAATACATTCACACTGTTAATATAACGTGAGTGTTGATGTATATGAGGTCAGTGATAAAAAACCTGAAAGAACTAAGTGGAAATAGGAGCCATGTGACATGGCATAGTCATATAAAAGAAATTTCAAGCTAGTGGGCAGAGAAAGGTGTAGTGTGAAATAAATAATGGGTAAAGTTAATCTACTAAATTAGTTAGGCATTTGAGTAGGATTTTTCTTGCCTCAGCTTTAATTGACTCAAGCACCGGTGAGATTTTTTTCAGGGCTTTCCTTATAGTCAGAGGAGATTTTGTAAATACAGTTAATAGTGTCCTGAGAAAAATTTACCTTATCCTAAGGGAGATACAAACATTTGGCCCAGTGAATTGCCTACAAATTACTAACTTGATCTCTGTTGAGTGTAATGAGTGCTTAAACAACTAGCTATGTAGCTGCTTACATTCTACACTACTGAAATTAGGCCAAAATTTGCCCCTACTATAACCTGCTCATAACCCTTTTACAGTCAATAGATCAACTGCAGAAGATAAGTTATGTATTCTGGTGTAGGATATGTGTCAGTGGCCAGAGAACTGAATGTCTTTGTAGAGACAGTAGTGGAAGCTTAAGTGTGTAACTTAAGCCAGATATCTAACTTACATTACTTGTACTTCTGCATTTCAACATTGTTAGGTGAATAGAAGTAGGACAATTCTCTTCTGCCTTAGTTTATGGTGTCTCAATTACCATAAGTATGCTCTTCGCTTTATAGGGTAAATCATTATGATTTTATGTTTGATTTTCCTGACTAGCCACCTTTACATTGTTAAATGTATGATATAGATTCTATAAAATATAGAAAGTAATCTAGGACTCTTAATTTCTATAGTGTGGGTTTTTTTTAAAAGCCTTGTAAGATGAAGTGTACTTTTATGCTCATGAAATTCATGAGGCACTGAATAGATCAGCTACAATACGAATTTTATCCATCAGGCAGTTCAATTAGAGGAGACATGTATGAGTTCAATAGAGGAGACTCTGTATGGAGTTTCTCTAATTCCTTCCACCGATCTCAGAGGGGCTGAAGGTGGCTAATTTGTTTAGTTACAAAACTAGGATATAAGATTGTTCTTTCCTTTTGTTAGTGTAAATGTTCTAGTAAAAGATGTTTTCCATAAAGTTTATAAAGATGAAGGATGGGTTTCTATATCAGCAGTAAGCATGCATGTGCATGCACACACACACACACACAAACACACACAAGCCCCAAACCCAGCTCTTTGAAAATCTCTTTGTTCTGCTCTTGTAAATTACTTGCATAAGAATGGTGGCAGGACCATAGTTCAGTCCACTGAGTACGAGGATATCACAGGACCACCAAACACAGAAGTATGAAGTATCTTTTTTGCCTTCATCATGTTAACTTTTCAGTGTCATAAAAGCAACATAGGTGGAGAGACAGACCCTGCAAAACATTTATCTGCATTTGAGAACTTTAGAAGTTTTGCTGACTTCAACAGGAATACTAATGCTTTCAAAATTGAGCAATTGCTAAGGCCTCAGCTGGATAATAATTCCACAACTGGTCATGAAAAATATGAAGATACAGTCAGAGAGAAATTACCTCTTCCTCTTTCCACTCCCTCTTTCCCGTCAGATGTTTAACTGTAATGTGGGTAGCTGGTGGCCAATACAAATGACATTTTTCTATTGTGTCATAGAGTCAGATGAAGTAAACTTGAAATATATTGGACACATCACTGGACTTCACAATAAAGTGTTCCATAACTTCCTATTCCCTCTAAGAACAATGGAAAAAAATCCCATGGACAGCTAAGGGTGTTAGCCTTTCACTCTCATGCTTAGTGGCTTAAATGGGAGTTCTTTGCGCAGATGTGTTGTAGGATCAAATCCACAATCTGTGATTCAAACAGAAACATATAACACAATCATCCCTCTCCAATGTATATCAGAGTCTTTTGAATCAAATAATTCATGTGCTTCTCTGTGGACTGAAATAAATAAATATGAGGTCTAAGAGTTCATTAAGGTGTTGTGATTTGAAAATAATTTATTTTGTGAAAGAGACAAATAATGTTAATTATAACATTGTTAAAAGCTGAAATGCTTAAATCTAAATCATTTAAAAGTTATGTGATAGATATTAAACACCTCTAAGGTGGAAAAAATGCTGTAGGCAAGTGTTCTTAATAAGTCTAATTTGGTTAATTATTGCCTGAAGCATTTCTGAACTAATTATTTACCTCCAAAGGGGGCTCCATGTTTTCAGCATTGAAGAGCCAGATATTGATTTTCTTTAATTGACAGGGCATAGCACTAGACAGACCACACAAAGCTGAAGGTTAAGCCATTTATAGAAAGTGATAGCCAGGTCCTCCAGTGTCACACACTGCATCAGTGTGAAAGGCAGACCCAGGCCCTGAAACTGCACTTTCAGGGAAAAGGATTATTTGTCTCTGTCATCTGCCCTTTATGGTTCATTTAACATCTTAAATAGCCTGTGTAAATTAAGTGTGTTTAATAGCTGCACAACTCAGTAGTCAAAGATAGTGTTCTGTTCAACAAGAGAACTGGAGTTTCTAGCCTTTTAGTTAAAAAGATGTACATTGCTCAACAAATAATAAACAATGAATTATGTTGTTAACCACTTTTCCTGTAGATGGCTTAAAAATTAATTTAAAATGCTTTTTCATTTTCTGCACACTTTTTCCCCCCACCTCTTTTAAAAGTGAGTGAATATACATATTGCACGAAGGTTATTCATGGAAATTTTGACATCGGTTCTCAGTAGGGTCTGGGAATTCACCAAAGATGCTTAGAGAATTTTTGACTGCCTGGATGGATGTAACTGTTTTGGACGTAATTTGGGATGTTTGAAATATTGCAATTGCGAGAATACTTCAAAACATCATCAACTTTATATCTCATCAAACCACATGTGATGCATGGACAATCATTTGACAATTAGCTAGAGCTATTCCAGCCTACTGTAATATAAAAGTAATATAAATAATAATAAATGCAGTATGGCCACTTAATTCACTCTATTAGTGCCAGTCCTGCTCATTTGAACTTATAAACAAAAAGAAAAGGCTTTTTCTCTTTCTGAATTCAGTGCAGTTTCTTGCTTTTTTCTTCAGTCCTTCCATTTCCTTTATGTGATTTTTCTCTTCCATGGTGATTAACTTGTGCTTAATCTTTTCTTTTTCATGCTCTTTAACTTTTGCTCATTTCCTAACTACCAATTTCCATGTCCTACTACTTTCTTGCCACTTTGCCCCTCTCTTATTTAAGCTCAAGTACACCTACAGGAACAAAACTGAAATACCCAAGCTGGGAGCAAGGGCACTACAGGTTTTCCCTGTAGTTAACAGTGCGAGACATGCCCACAGAGATGACTTGGTTCTTAGGTGGGATAAATTGCCCTCTGAAGGTTGCTGTTTCTAATTTGTTTTTCTGTAGAGGGAACCTAGAGTGACTGATGCTCCTAACCTAGCAGGCTATCTCAAGTTAAGTGGAATGAATCCAGACCTCGTTCATCTCACACTTGTTTTTTTTTAAGCCCAACGACATTCTAACTTTTGCTTGTTATATACTTTCTTTGTTCCTTTTTATCTTTTCTTTTCCTTTTTTTTTTTTTTTTTTTTTTCTCTGCATTGCCGGCCTTCACCTGTGTTTATTCAGAATTAGTTCAAACTGCAGAAACCCTTAACTGCCCACATGCCCAAACTGGGCATCATCATCACTGAATTGAAGTACCTTTGGTTCCTATGTAGAAAACAGAGAAAGACAGATGCTTAAAGGGAACAATTCAGATCACAGGTAAATTGAATTCTCCCTTGTAATGTCTGCATCTCTTCACTGGTTGCATATATAAATACTGGAACGCTTGTGAATATGATTAAGCAGTTTATTTTTATGTGTTTAATTCCCACCCAAGCTGTAATGGCATTCATTCTCTTGGGCTGTATTATAATGGAAAATTTGGTGAAGAAAATTTATCTAATCCCCATAATCTAAATTTTTAGCAGTTCCACTCTTAAAGGGAAACAAGTACCATGTATTAAATATAGAGCTGAGATACTGTGTTGAGGAATAATACAGTAATTTCTACAAATAAAAAAATCAAAACAAATATTCTGCAATGCATTTCCTTGCTAAAGACATGACATTTGAAATAACAGATGGACATGACAAGCTTTGTAGAATATCTTGCTTAAAAAATGACTAATCCATTATTATTATTATTATTAATTATTATTATTATTATTTTATTTCTGCCTTATAAAGTTGTTTAATTACTTGCATTTTTTTCCCATTATGTCAGAATGAAATCTATTAAGGAGATTCCTATCTCAAAGTATTAGCTTTAGTGACCATGTATACACCCTCCCACTCAACCCCAACATTTCCTTTTCTTGTTAGTGTTGATAATAATTGAACCACTGCTTTACTTTATCCAGACAGGAGTTTTTTATGGAGAAGATACACAGCAAACAGAAAAACACCCCTGCCTAAAAGCAATCATTCATTCTTTCCCATTCCTTTAAATTGGGAAGTAGAGCCAACTTTTATGTTCATAGCAATACAACAAAATAACTGTGAAAACGTATTGGCTCTGTCACAATTGTCAGTTATCCATTCTTTAGCATAGAAAACAATACTAGGAAGAAAAATGTATATTTGTCTGTTCTTTTTGGTATATAAAATGGGTTTTTGTGAAAAATGTGCTATGTATAAAGCAGGCTGAACTGCAAACCAGACCCCCAGGCCTATTTTGAAGACCTTTGATTCTTATTTCACATTTGCATCTGGCATTCATCTTGTTCTAAAGTGCATATATTTGTGTAAACAGAAGCGTAAATACCACTGTATGGTGAAATTACAGCATCCTAGAAAATTTTGAGTCTCTCTAGTGGCAAACAGTAGTGTGTTTGAAATTTGCTTCACTACTTCTCGAAGACTAAATTAGAAACAATAAAATGGCTGTTAAGAATCTCTTACACATTTATTGGCTGACAGAGAATGTGCATTGTTCTTGGGTAACCATTGGTACCATGACAAAATAGTCCTCTGAGGCTTTGATTTGCTCTATAAATAGTATGAATTTCCTTTAAAGCTGTGGAATTCGATGAAAGTTCAGTGCTTTTTTAAGCTATTCAAGCCTGTTGATTTTCATTCTCTTTCAGTGAGGTACCCACTGTATTCACTTACTATACCAGGATTAAGAACTTGACACGCTCTATTACAAAGTAGCAATATAATCGCAGAAATAAAGGTGTTTCCTATCACTCTGAACTAATGAAAACATTTTAAATAACCTTATGAATTTCAGTAAGGAGTTGACACATCAAGATCTCATGATGATTGACTTTTCCTCTAAATACTTCCTTCTGAAGACTACTCATTGTACTATTTGCTGATGTATCAGTTGACAAAAATGTTACAGAACATTATCAGTATATGTAAACTAGAGTATGTAGATACTGAACAAGGGTTCCCAAATCTGCTACGTACATATTGTTGAGAGAATTGGCTTACTTTTTTCATATATTGTAAAATAATGGGTAAAACTTTCTTTCTTGAGCTTTGATAGTTTATTTTGGGAAATGATGTTAAGAAACACAAATAGTAGCCACAGATACTTTCTTAGAGAAAGATTTTGTCCTAGTTTGTGAATTGAAGTGTACAATGATGTTTCATATTGCAGCACAAATATTCATATGAATATACATAAAATAATCCAAACTGACCAGGTAAACCTCGCTGTTTTCTTGGATATTTCATTTTCTGTAACTGAGTACTGCACAGTGTGCAAAGTGTGTGGGTTTGGCTCTCTATCTGTTGTCATGTTGACTTGTTGCGTGGGCAATCAAAGCAGCTTTTAATTTTGAATCAAGAGTAATAAAGTGTATGTGAACAACGAAGAGATCAAGCAATAGCAGCAGTCATTCTGGAAAAAATAAGCAAAAATAAATTGAAGTGAAACAATCATGAGTTGCTCACAAACAGTTTGGGAGCAGGAAAAGAAGCAAAACCCAAATGAGTTATCAGTCACAAATATTAAAAATGTGTCTGAATGCAAATCCCTCCTTGCACTCCCAGAGATACTGTTGTTTTTCCCTGATATTTTATGAGGCACATCCACAAATTATCTCAAAATTTTTGCTGTCTATATCTCTGTATTGATTACTGTTCTCAGAGACGTCCTGAATTTTATGGACATGTTTAATTATTTTTCCACCAGTCTTTTCTTCAACTATGTGATTTAGCAGGGCACAATTTTTTTTAAATCTAAAATCATATAGATGGTCCGTGGAGAATATAAGTCTGGTTTTGGTATGATATGCCATCTTTCAAAATTACCTCTCTACTAATATACATTAATTCGAAAGAGCTACAATTGTTCAAAAGAAAATATTCTGAATTATTATGTGGGCTGAAAATTTTGGAAATTAGTAGTTTAAAAAGTCACTATTAAACTGCAGATCAACACTACATGGCATAGATATTCAAACTGACAATTCAAAAATGAATGCTAAATTTTTCCCACTCTTTCTTGTCTACTCTTCTATTTATTAGCTTATTTAATTTCTATTTAATAGCACAGTAATGTTTTGTGGCAGTAAACAGACTACATCTTAAAATGTTACTTTAAAAATCAGTTAAAAATAAAATTCTAGCTTCTTCATAAAATAATGATTTCTTCTTTCAACGCTAGGTGGAGTTAGATTAACTTCTGAAGTCAGTTTCCAGGAGTCTTAAACATTTTCTGGTCTTCAAGGTTTTTTTTTTTCCGTAGACAGTATAACTAGAGTATGACTAAATGAAGAATCAGAGATTTTTTTTTTTTCTTTCAGTGTACGCTTAGGTGATGTAAAATCTTTCTAACCTTCATTCATGTTTAGGAGATCTGTGCTGAGCCGCATGTAAATAAATTAGGAAGAGGTGAATATAATTCATCCAGTGATGAAGCTTTCTCTTTAAAACATTTTCTTGAAAATCTGTATGTATGATGGTGCCTTTCAAACATGTCTAATTCTACTGTGATATGGTTCCAAAATATTAACTTTTATAAATACTCAGCTTGAATTTGTAACTGTAAACAGGGAAATATAGTAACATCTTATCGTTTTTTTTAATAAGAATTTGTAAAAAAGATCTGAAGAACTCTGAAGGCTCCTTTTCACTGATGTGAGAAATGGCATGCAAATAATTTGTCTCCTTTTTTTTCTGAACTGATTTCATTTCTCCTTTGAGACATTATTCCTGGGATGTACAGAAAGGATTTATTTGGGAAAGTGGGAATTAGATTCTCATGTTTGTGATTTTTTTTCTGTTATTGGCTGTGGTGTGTTGACCTTGACCAGCTGCCAGATGCCCACTCAGCTGCTCTTTCACTCCTCTCCTCAAACCTTGTGGGTCAAGATAGAGACAGGTAGGCCACTTACCAATCTCTGTCATGTGCAAAAACAGACTTGACTTGGGAAAGATTAATTTAATTTGTTGCCTATTAAAATAGATTTGGAGAGTGTGAAACAAAGACAAAATTAAAGTAACACCTTCCTGTTTCCCAGCCTCAACTTCACTCCTTCATTCCCGACTCCTCTACCTTCTCTGCTTCCCCATCAAGCAGCACAACGTGTGGGGGGGGGCGGGGTTGTGGTCAGTTCCTCTCTGCTGCTCCCAATACGTTGAGGTATACCTGTAGATTGGTAGCCTGATTATGAGCAAAACCAAGTTTGGTCCAAGAGGAACTTACTCACACATTCCCATCTTTATTTAGGTAGTCAAATCCACAGGCGAGATTGGAATATGGCATTTCATTAGGGAAATTCATACGATGTTCAAATAGGTCTATCAGTTCTACGTTGCTATCCGCACTTAAGTAATTAAATATCACACGATAATACAGGTGATTTCATGTATACGTGATATTTACTCCACTATAATCTCCTTAAGGTATTTCTATGACAGATTTGTAGGTTAGAGTTGTTTCCATGGATTTCATTCCACCCTTTGAGAGCAGCCCCGAAAAAAAAGGCGGCCATATCAGAATAGTGCAATGTTAAGGCCACTCAGATTTTGCTCTAAGCTATCTCATGGGTTAGTATAGCTCCATGAAAAGGTGTCTGCTCAGGTCTTGAAGACTGTGTATCCACATTAAGTTGCTACTTAGGATAATTAAAGGATGAATGCATCCTCAGCTATTCTCACAGATATGCAGATATGGAAAGGAAGACTTGCTGTAACAAAGGGTGTGATCCTACATTCTTCAAACTATTATTTGACAAGAGATGAATGTAGAGACCAAAAATGTTAGACTCTAGAAATAAAGTTAACTCAAATTGTTACTGAAAATATTTTTGGGAGTAAAAATGTTTCACTACTTGTTTTAAAACAGTTATTCAAAAAAAAACAAAAGGAAAAGAAGATCTGTCTTTGAATTTATATACCACCTCATCCATTGCAGAGAACATTTGTTAACAGACAGTCCCTTGCACTGTGTACTCAATAGCATGGTGTTTATATGTGTAATCAGCTGTATGAAGCAATGAGAAGTGAATTCCTAAACACAGAACTACTGCGGTATGTCTGGAACATGACATAAAACTACATAATGGGGTGTGCAAACATGCTTTCTTGCACACACATGGCTTGTTTCACGCAGATAAGGGAGTTAACACCATAGTTGGCCTTATCAACACATTTTCTGAGAGCTGATGGGCTCAAGTTAATGCTTGGCATAAGCTGGATCAGCTTCAGAGGTATTCTAATTTGCACTGCCAAGCAGTACCTTTCAAGTTGCTGATCTTAAAGCCAGGATTCTTGAAGTAAATCGTGAAGTGTCCTTTTCCAAGTGCCTTAAAAACCTGTGTCAGAGTTGTTAAAGGGAGTCACTGCCTTGACAAAATGCCAAAGATGCATGAAACATGAATACTACCTAGACACAATGCAACAATTATCCAAATCCATTAGAAGTATCTCAGTCTTTTCAGTAGTCCATGAAAAAAACCTTATTTTGGTATTAACGAAACTCTTGCTTTACAGTTATGAATTCATTATGATCTACACGTGTCATAGAATTCATAGATCTGAAGTGTATTGAAATGCTTTGTACTCCATGTATAGTTAGAAAGCTCATGCAGAAAACATAGCTATTATCTGTTTGAAATAGTATATATGTGCAAACTAAATGGATATATGCACACTTTCCCCATTCTTTCTTCGTTAAACGTACATAAATAAATGTGAGGTACTTTGCAACCTTGCTACATGTTATAGAGTGTGCTCTTTGTATTAATTTGTTGGCATTTTATATTCGAATTCTAATGAGTATAAACAACAGGAAGATTTATAAACAGTAGTCATGCAAATATATAAAATCTAGCAGCACTGGCTTAGATCTGTTTGAAATTAATAAGAATCACACATGGTCATAAAGAAAACAGTATTTTCTAACAATTGTACATGTTTCTCTTATTTAAATAGGTCTGCCACAAAGTGGAGGGTAATAGTATATTATACAATCTTTATATTGTAACCTCTCATGACAATAAAGTTTTCATATTTCACAAATTTTGTTCTATGGGGCTTTGTCTCATTCCCTTTTCTCCTTGCACTTCATCTTGTTCTTCTTTCACAACTTAAAGATTTCTTCGACGTTACCATTCTTAGTACAAACCACTGCTCTTTTATTGCTGATGCTTTGTCCTGCTTTGTCCTTCATATAACCTCTCTTTCATCTTTTTAAATGAAGTTTACAGAGCTGCTATAAGTTACTAGAAACATTATATTCCACCAGTCCCATAAATAATTTTAGTTTTAAATTATGATGTGTGTAAAATAAAGGCATTTGTTTGACTATCGGTTCAAACTTACTGGTGACTGTTGATCAAAGTGTCATTGCAAATTTTCTGTGCATACTGTCCATGAACAGTCTTGTAGGTGAGTGTGGTTGTCCCAGACCCAACAGAAGGGACAACTGCATTCAAGCCTGTTGCCGCTTGTCTGCAGCAAGCTCCGTTCGGTTGCTGGCTGGCCTGAGGCTATCCGCACCCCAGGGCCATTGAGCACTGACACCGATGTGAGGATGCAACAAATGGCGTTTATTTAACTGCGCAACAGCCTTATATAGTCGTCTTGTCCCGTACGAACTCGCACGATAATGACACATCCTGCTCCTTTCGCCACGCCCACCTTCCGTTACAGCTCGAGATTTTCCGGTCGCTGTACCCTAATCTACCTACACAAGCCCCTAATTTCTTTCTGTTTATGCTGATTACCAGCCTAGTGGGAGTTCTGTAGCGGTTCTTCTTCAGTCTTTCATGCAACTCCTATTTGTATGAACAGTTGATAATAGCCCATGCCACTGGACTGTGTGCTTAGTTGTTCTTTCTTTTCAGTCTGATAAATATGCACTTACAAAAAATAAAATATCTTCAGAAAGACGGGGTTTTTTCAAGGTGTTTAACTCATAACCTGTTGTTTATGGAACTCACTTGGGATGATGATGCACATGTTTGCTTTTAAGTAATCCTCTTGTTTCATGCCACTTGCTCTTTATACTTGAAGGATGTGGTGAGTTTTCAGGGCCCTACAATGACAGACCAAATCTATAATGCTGTCTAGAGTGGTCTCACCAAAATTACTGAGTTCTGATGGCCATTCACCATTAGCCACTTATGTCAACTATTCCCTTAGGCCCGAGGAACCAGATACCTCATCAGTCTCCATGACATAGTTCTCCAGTAATTGCTTCCAGTAACCATGTTTGCTGCTAGTCATTCCCAGTAACCATGTTCTGTTTGCATTGCAGCTGATCTGCTGGCAGTGGTTTTGTTCTGCCATTGCTTTAGGCTATACTTTCATAGAATCATAGACCCATATAATCGTTTTGGTTGGAAAGGACCTTTAAGATCATCAGGTCCAACCATTAACCTAACACTATGAAGTCCACCACTAAACCATATCCCTAAGCACCATATCTACACATCTTTTAAATAGTTCCAGGGATGGTGACTCAACCACTTCCCTGGGCAGCCTGTTCCAATGCTTGACAACCCTTTCAGTGAAGAAATTTTTCCTGATATCCAATCTAAAGCTCCCCTGGTGCAACCTGAGGCCGTTTCCTCTCATCCTATCACTTGTTACCTGGGAGAAGAGACTAATACCCACTTCGCTACAACCTCCTTTCAGGTAGTTGTAGACAACGATAAAGTCTCCCCTCAGCCTCCTTTTCTTCAGAGTAAACAACCCCAGTTCCCTCAGCTGCTCCTCGTAAGAATTGTTCTCTAGACCATTCACCAGCTTCGTTGCCCTTCTTTGGACTCACACCAGCACCTCAATGTCTTTCTTGTAGTGAGGGGCCCAAAACTGAACACAGTATTCAAGGTGCAGCCTCACCAGTGCAGAGTACAGAGGGACAATCACTTCCCTAGTGCGGAACTTTGGAAAAGATACATTGATAAGCAAGATACAACCATCAGCCTTGTAACAACATACAAGTTTCTTGAGCAATCTTTCCTATCTTGTCAAAACCACTCAGACTCTTTGACCAAAATTTATTTATTCAAAGCCTACTACATGCAGCAATTGTGAGAGAACTCATCATCTTATAAGTACTGTTTCCCTCTTTCGTTTCATGGCATAAACATAGGGTTTTTTATTTCCCTCAATCTTAGTTGTTTTCAACAGAAATGTACACAAAATATTACAAACACACATGTAAAGTTTTATCTGTTCATGTGCCCTTTCTAGTCAACCTTAGGTGCTACGTATTGTAATATGTTAACATGGTTTAAATTGTATTTATTTGTGTGAAGTACCATGATGAATACTGCAAAGGAACAAAACATATTATGCACCCCAAAATGGCTGAAACTGTTGCCAAGAAAACAGCAGATATTCACTCAACTGACAGCAAGAAAACTGATACTCAGCATTTAGACAACTTATTTCAGAGAATTTATGAACTTTTACTGGGGATTTTGGAGACAATGTGAACTGAAAGACAAGAGACTCATTCTATTTTTGGCTTTGTTGTGACTTGCTGTGTGGTCTCTAGGCATCACTTCACCTTTCTCTGTCTCCCTTTCTTGTTTCACCCTTTGTCTCCTGTCTTCAGAATTTAAGGTCTTTGAAAGAGTCTATATTACACATTTGTCGCATGCACAATGAAACCACTGCAATATAAATAATAATTATAATGAGGCCAATTTTAACTCTGCCCTCAGCAGACAAATGAAAGAAAATTCCTCATTTTCTGTAATTTCAGAAAAATTACTTGTTATTAATGTTCTGGTGAACACAACAGAAGAAACTGGAGATCGATCAGGCTCATGTCTTCATTCTATAAACTTTTTGGCTGGTTTTTGTGAAATCAACTCACAGCCAAGCTGGAGTCCAACCAACCAACAGAAAAGACAGGCTTTTAATCAAGCTTCTCTACAATGGAACACATCCATTTGATAAATGAACTAATTCAGCAAATGAATAAGTATAACCTACCACTGTGAATGACATTTATAACTATGAGAAAGCTTCAGCTCCACATTAATAATTCTAGAAACACAGAGAAAAGGATGGGAAAAAAACAAGTTCCATTCATGAAGCACGTTTATGTAAATGGAGTTTTACCATGGCTAGCAGTCCAGTATAATGTATGCTGTGTGTGTAGAAAGATGACAAGGGGGAAAGAGGTCTGAAATAAGGTTATTCCACTTCTGAGGTGTTTTTTTTTAATATCAGCCATTTCACAGACTGCAGAATGTAGCAATGACTCATGCTCTTTCTGAAAGTCATTTTATAAAAGCAAGTGGAGTGCCACAACACCTGTATCCTCATCTTTCCTTGAATATCCCAAATATGCGTTTAATCTCTCTAGCAAAAAAGCTTGCAAGACACAGAAAAGATGAGGAGAATGAGAAAAACAGTTCAGAGTCAGTTAAATGTAGCTTTATAACCTCAGCTGTACTTTTCCTGCTTTGTCTGATTAGACATTTCTAGGATTGATCTGACAACTTTGGGAACAATGGAAATCATCTCACTGGTTTCAGGGAAAGAGCAGTGGTCCCTGAGGCTGTGTGACTTTTTGTCAATGTGTTGCCTCTCCCATACAGAACCCTTGAAACTGTGGGTTTCTTTAAAATGTTACATATATCAAAGAAGAACCATCAGTCAGGTAACTGAAATCATATGAGGAGGTAACAGTTTGTTACTGGAACTGAAAAATGAAATTTATATCGTTGTGTAACAAATACTATATGCTGCTCATGGCTGTCTAGTCTTCAGCTGCTTATGCAATTCAGGGTGGTTTTCATCTCAGTGATATTTAATGAGGTGCTTCTTTTCCTATTTTAGTGAATTGTTGCGTTTTTTTTCTTTAAGACACAGTACACATATTAATAACTTGTGGGACAGTATCTGTTCCCAGGACCTGTTTTTTTTTTCATTATGAGGTTAAGAATCATCAGTGAGTTATCAACCAGGAACAGAAATACAGTTAGTTAGAGCCTCTGAACTGAACCTGTTGAAAAATTACCATCAAAATAGAAAATTGACCTAAAAAGACACCAAGAAAAAGAAAAAAAAAACCCAACACAAAATGTCCACGCTTTCTAGCTAGCTATGAAATCTTTTTCAAAGAATGGTTTTGTCCATTGTAGACTCACTCTAAGAATGTGTTTCTTCCAGTAAATGTGCAACAGGATACCAGAACCCTCTTACAGTGTATAAGCAGATATTGTGAAAAGTGGTCTAACCACGCTTATTTCTACAGCATATGATCAAATTGAGTGCTCCTGAGGGCAGGAATTGATTTGTCTGAGTTTGTGAGGGAACATTGACAAATCTAGTTTGAAAGGAAAAGACAGCTGGTTTTTGTGCCACATTCAAGCAGAAGGCTTACCATGACTGGATCTCATTATAATGCAAATGCAATATAGAACTACAGTACTATAGTTAAAAAAGGTAAGTCTCCCAAATTATAGTAGTTTTGACACACTAAATTACTGTTCCATAGACTGTTTTGGATTTCTGACATTATTTCCTTTAGCCTTATTTACCTTTCCATTTTCCATATGTCAGCCCTCCTTGTCATCTGCATCAGACCTGTATTTTGCTCTTCATTAATGCTCTGCATTAGACCTGTATTGTGCCATGCAGCACAATTTTAGGGGAAACACCAAGCACCATGAAGTAAGAACCCGGGAAAAGTAGGAAACCAGGGTTTAGAAACTACAAAAATTAATTACAGCAAGCAATAACAAAAGAAGGCAGAGTTTAGACCATTCTTCAGGAAAGAGTCTATGGTTGCACAGATAATACATTGTTAAGATTCACTTACTTCTATGATATGTCAAATCTTTCACCATTGAATTTACTGTAATGTATTATTATAGCAGCAACCTGTTGAAACAACTGCAACAATTGGAGTTTGTTGTATGGTTGAGAAATATAATTTTAAAGCAGGTTAAATTGACTGTAAAGGTGCTTTATGGGTTATTAACTACACCAAATGCATAAATATGAGAAATGAAAAACAGTCTTGTTTTAAAGTCACTTGTTATGTATGGAATAATAATGACTTTCTGTGGTTATCTTGCAGAACCTCCTGTAAAGTAGTAACATATTCATAAAGTACAGTTGTGTAATAAACAATTCTTAACTATGGTAGTTTGGAAAAGTAGTAAGGATCTCTGATACAGTTACAAGTTCTTCAGACAAACTGTAGGCTATTGCATCTATATATCTTGTAGTATATTTCAGACTATTTAGCAGGTGTATAGTATGAATGTGCTCTTATCCTATGATGTTAACCTACACATATGAGATGGCACACAGTTTGTCACCATCCATTCTGTGGTATATATATACTAGTAGAATTAAAGCTACCTGAAAGTTTACTTTTCATTCCTTATAAGTGCTTGATTGGAAAGTGGTTGTTGAGTCTAAATTAGTAAACACAAGTGACATTTGTATGAATCTGTATGATTATTGCTTACTCTTTAATTTTATTTTTTTTGTTAAGAAAGCCTTGTTCTCCACTGGCCATAGAAATGAAAAGGAATTATGAAGCTATTTTGGCACCAAGTCTTTCTCTATTCAAGAAGTTCTGTTTATTTCCTGGGACATCCTGATTTGTGGAAAGAAAATAGCCATATGACCTTGAAAAACAGGTTTTCTTTTTAGTGTTAGCTTGTTTCTTCGCTTTTGTACTATATGTCCAGTAGCCAGTGTATCACGTTATGCTAATCTCTGTTGTGGTACATTTACCTTTTTGCTAACTGCCCCATGCCATGAGACTGAGGGGTAGAAAGTAAACATCATTCTCTCTGCTCAGTGCCTCTGTGACCCCTTAACACCCATGTCAGAGGTTCCTGATGTAAAATTGCATTAAGTTAAAGTGGGTAGTAGTGTAGAGAAATCAGATTTGGAACCAATAAAAATGTTCTGTTGCAAGCCTAGAGCAATGCTCTTTTGGGAGAAAGAAAGGGAATGCAAAATGCTTGGAAATTTCAACACTGCTGTGATGCAGTCAATAGTATCACAGGGGAAAGGCATTTTCTTTACAAGAAACAAGCTACCAGTTGAGACTATTAGCCATTCTGTTAGCCCTACATAATAAAACTAAATCATGTAAGCTGTACAGATAACAGGTGGACAAACAGAGACAAATGATTTGTGATGCAACTGATAACTAGGTCAAAGCTGAATTATTGTGAGAAATGGACTGTACTTTAAGAGAGAAGGGGATAGCTTGCAAGATTAGTGAAAACTTGACTTCCCAAATGAAAACAGTGAGAGAAAGGAAATGCATCTTGTTATGAACACACAGTGATTCATAAAGCCAAAATACAGGGGTAAACGAGTGACAGAGAACAGATTTGTTGGTAATAAATGTGGAGGCAATCACAGCACAATACAATTGTCCAGAGCCAAGGACATAGAGTCATGGCAACAATTAAAGCCATCTCCTGCAGACATATACCATTTCCTGGACAAATTATAATGTACAAAACTATTTTTTTTTGCTTTGTATGCATACAGTTGGATGACAAAGCTGTGATGAAATCAGTAGTCTTCACAGATCTTGAAACAGACATAGCTGATTGCTTGATTAAGAACAAGTGACAGAATAATGAATAATGGAGGTGAGCACAGCATGACTACAGGGAAGATATGGAAAATATTATATTTTTCCAATGTTAATATTTAAAATTAGCTCACTTTGCATAGTAGAATCAGTTAGTAGTTCTATTGTTTTACAGTATATTCTACTTTTTAAATAATTTAAATCTCATATGTACTCTTTGTATTTGGTTTGTGAATTCACAACAGTCATTGCTGGATACTGGCTTTCATCACTGGTCAGAAATATTAACCTTTTCTAACTTTTTTCTGCTAATAAATAAAGTGTAATCTCTTTCTAACTTTCCTATGTATCACATTTTTGTTACATTGCTGATTTGTATAAGATGAACTTTTACCAGACTCCAAAGATAGATGTAAGTTTTCTTCAGGATAAGAACTGACTGTTCTGAAGCCTGCCAGTTTTATTCTATTCTTTTCTTTTTTTATTGAGCCAACTCTGCATTGTAAAGTGATTTTTACTCAGAGTATCCCAAAAACCTCACTCAAACCAATAATCATGTGTTGATAGGTGAAATTAGTTTCAGAATTCTAATGAAGCTCAGCAGCTGGGAGACAGACAGCTCATCTGAAGATTAAATGAGAAAAATTGCCACTTTTGCTGGTTCCTTTAGAAACTCATTTACATTCTGTCAGCTCCCATTAGGAATGGGAACTGTGAATATTGAGGGAAATATGCATGAATTCAGTGCTGAAATGGCCAATTGTGATCAGTTCCTTCTTGCTTACAAAACTGCCAGAAGATTTTATGTAGTTACGCCTTCTGGAAACAGTGGGTGATAATCTGCTTGCTTTCAACTGTCTCCTAACATTTTGAATTTAACATAAGCAACAGAACCAACACTCAGTATAAGGAGAACAGAGGATAACAACGTACTCCGAAGGCTTGGGATTAAAGTTCCTGGAGCCATCTACACACTGTTCTGTCCCTTTTCTTTTTCTTGACCTTTTTTGCATCCAGGCACCTGTAAAGCTTCAATATTTCTTCTTATGTGACAGTACCAACAGCAATAACAAGTATTTTACTTCGTTTGGTGCCACTCCTGTACCAGAAAGTTACCACACATTCTTCTTTCCCTGTCCTTGTTACAGCCTTGAATTTTTATGTAGTTGGGTCCCCATCCCATTGACTGCTGACAGAGTTCTGCTGACAGAGCCAATAGTAAACTAGGAGTCTATATTATGAAGGTGTTATCCCTTTCTCCACTGACTTTGGAAATACTTATATAGACCACAAGTAAATGTGACTGTGCCAATGAAAGAAATGCATTTAGGAATTTAACCAGGGATACAGAAGTGCATAAATCAATAAAGAAAGAGTAATGCTACTATTGAATGTGGGAAAGTGTAATGCTGTGGTGTTGCAGATTTTTGTGTTTTCAATTTAGTTTTCTTTAAATAAATGTGGTAGAAGATTAATAATGGCATAGAAAGATGGCATAAGATATTCAATAAATGTTTTCCTACTGCACCAGCAGGAGAGTTTGATGAGAAATTCATAGTTTCAATGAAACAGCCATAGTTTCTGTTTCAGCAATAATTAAGAAAGCTGCTAAATAGAAAATGTGTTTTTTTAGGTCTATAGGATTAAATAACTTATTCTTAACAATTATAAAAGAAAATAAGATCTCTAATGCTGTTGTTTTTTAATAAAGCTGAGTAGATCATCACAAATAGTCTAGGACTCTGAAGAACATACTAGCATCACTGGAATGGTACATGACATGTACAAGTCAGTTCTACAGAGAATGCTAAATGGCTTGAATCACACAGATAGAAACTTAACATTTGCATTACACTTGAAAAGCTTTGATTACCTTAAAGCAAATGATGCTACAAAAGCAGTCATGATAAACAGCTAAATTAAACATACATTTTGAGAGTGATGTGGTGCAACTCTATAGTGATACTAAGTGACAATACAGAGATGGCAAAGACAGAATGTTTAGAGATGTTAAAGGATACTTCATTCAACTGCAGATGTAGATTTTCAGCTGGTGCAATGCTTTCAATGTATCACCTAATAATCCTTACTTCCTTACTCCTTACTGCCACTCTTCTAAAGGATATAGAAAAATAAGACAGGATTTAGAAAAGTCTTAACACAAGTCTTGGAAACCCCATTTCAGAGCTTTGGGGTGAATAGCCAGCTAACCTTCATAAAGTAGTTTAAGAAATGACATAATCACAGACTTAGAAGTATTTAATGCACTAGAGAAATCTGGAAAATGAAAATCCCAACCCACTATAGACGTCTTATGGAATCAGATTACTTATCTTAAATGCATGAAACTAACAATAACTAAAAGCAGAAGGCGGATTAATTTAGGCTCAAGAAACAGGACACAGTATCAAGCACTGGAATAGCTGGTGGGTGCTAGTGGACTCCTCATCACTTGAAATCTTAAGTATGTTTGTAAAAAAGTATACGTTGCTTTCCACAACACCTATGTCAAAAAGTATTTAATGAAACTAGTAATATTTATGTGTATGTTTAACATCTCAAAAACTTGAAAATTACACTAATTTGTATTTCAGGAATTTTAGAGGATTTATAATTTATATAAAAAGGGCAAAAAGGAGGATCCTGGGAGCTACTGTCCAGTCAGCCTCACCTTTATGCTCAGTAAGATCACGGAACAGATCCTCGTGGAAGCTATGTCAAGGCATAGGGATGCCAGAGAGGTGATTAGAGACAGCCAGCATGGCTTCACAAAGTGAAGTGGATGAGGGAAGAACTATGAATGTCATCTACCGTGACTTCTGTAAGGCCTTTGACATGGTCCCATACAACATCCTTGCCTCTAAATGGGAGAGATATGTGTTTGATGGATAGACTATTCAATGGGGAAGGAATTGGCTGGATAGCCACATCCAAAGAGTAGCAGTCAACAGCTGTGTGCCCAAGTGGAGATTAGTAACAAGTGATGTCCCTCAAGGGTCTGTACTGGGACAGTACAGGGTCTGTACTGGGACTATTTAATATCTTTATTAATGACATAGACAGTGGGATTGAGTGCACTCTCAGCAAGTTTGCAGATGATACCAAGCTGAGTGGTGCAGTTGATTTGCTTGAGGGAAAGGCTGCCATCCAGAGGGTCCTTGTCAGGCTTGAGGAGTGAGCCCATGTGAACCTCATAAATTTCAACAAGGCCAAGGTCCTGTACCTGGGTTGGGGCAATCCCAAATATTCATACAGACTGGGGGATTAATGGATTGAGAGCAGCCCTGCCGAGAAGGACTCGGGGATACTGGTGGAAAACAAATTGGACATGAGCCTGCAATGTGTACTTGCAGCCCAGAAAGCCAACTGTATACTGGGCTGAATAAAAAGAAGTGTGGCTAGCAGGTGGAGGGAAGTGATTTTCCCCTTCTACTCCACTCTTGTGGGACCCCAGCTGGAGTACTGTGTCTACCTCTGAAGTCCTCAGCACAAGAGAGAGATGAACCTGTTAAAGTGGATCCAGAGGAGAGCCACAAAAATCATCAGAGGGCTGGAACACCTCCCCAATGAAGAAAGGCTGAGAGAGTTGGGGCTGTTCAGTCTGGAGAAGAGAAGGCTCTAGAAAGACCTTATTGCAGCCTTTCAATACTAAAAGAGGACTTCTGGGAAAAACACAGAGAGACTTTTCACCAGAGCCTGTAGTGACAGAAGAAGGGGCAATGGTTTTAAACTGAAAGAGGGTAGGCTTAGATTAGATGTAAGGAAGAAATTCTTTATGATGAGGGTGGTGAGACACTGGAACAGGTTGCCCAGAGAAGCTGTGGACGCCCCATCATCGGAAGTGTTCAAGGTCAGGGGCTTTGAGCAAACTGATATAGTGAAAGATGTCCCTGCCCATGGCAGGTAGGTTGGAACCAGATGATTTTTAAAGGTCTCTTCCAACCCAAACTGTTCTATGATTCTATGATTCTATGACATATCACTCCTTTCATGTTTTTCCCATTTGTATCTAAACAGAGAAAGAAAAGTCTTAGTATGTCTTAGTATTAAGACATAATTAAGTTCACCTCGGAATTGAGAACTGATATTGGTTTTAATTGCCCTTGAAGTTACATGCAAGTGTTGTTTTAGAAGGTTAACATTTGGTAGACCTTAATTTTTGAATGTTACCCTAAGTGATAGTGAATAATACCTGAAGATCATTTTCTTGTTTGCCTGGTTTTGTTTTTGATACATGTAATAGAGTGCTTGCTAGGAATTAAAAAAAAAAAAGGTTGAATTTATTGATTTTTTTCTGAGATTTGATTCATATAGAGGAGATTTACACAGATAAACATGATCTGTTTGCGTTGTTGGCATGTCTTATTTTTGCACTGGCACTCATAAGTTAAGAAACTTTCTTCATTAATTTACATATAGGTCAATGACCTATATAGCAGTTCTGTACTGTAAGCACTTTTGTACTCTATAAATTGCATTACATATTAAAAATATTATCTCCACATAGCAAACTATCTGTTAATGAATAGTTGAGTGAGTAAAATGCATGTTGAAAAATGTATAAAGAAAGGGAATTAAGCTCGGCATTATGTTTACATTACTTTGATATTTGCATTACAAAAGAGTATTGTACAGTTAGAAAAATGATATGAAGATAGATATGTTATTATTGTGAAACTCAACAGCCTTCATAACTAAGTTCTCTGTTCTGTTTATACCATGCTGAAAAATAATTTGTTTTGAAGCTGTAACATTTAGTATGTCAAGAATAAACATTTATAAATGTACTACTGATTTACAGGAGAAGCTAATAAGAATGTGAAGACATATTGTCCATTTGTACTTGATAACTGTTTTACAAGAGTGAAAAAAATGAGGCTGTCATACAACAGGCAAATGTATTATCCTCTTTCAAGTAAGGACCCAAGTCTTTTCTGATATAGTGGTATTTTGCATGAAATCATTGTTACTGCTGTTTAACATTTGTATTGAAGTATTGCCTGAAGAACAATTCATTGTACTATAGGGTATATAAAATAAAACTCCGCAGTCTATGATATAGTATTTATTTGGAAAGAATTGTGATAGAGGAGCAGGGAGGTGGAAGCTCAGTGAGGGCTCTGCAGTAGAGAAATAGATTGAACCAAAGCATCAGGTAATTGGCATGATACATAACAATTGGGTGTCATATTAACCCAAGGACAGTATTTTGTTGAAATTTAGGAATTCTATAAAAAAATAATCTGATGGAAACCTTGTAAGCTTTGTAAATCAGTCCTAAATATATGGCATACTTCTTTTCGGAATCTTGTTCAGGCTCTTCGTAATTTACCTGCACAATCCATCAGCAGTCTTGGCTTCCTAGGTGTGCAGTTCTGCAAGCATGGTGCCGAGAGCCATACTCTGGTGCTGAGCAAGCAAGATCTTGAACAGAGTTCAATATAGCTTTGAATATATTGCTTTGGGATTTGTGCTAATGTATCTGCATGGTGTTACAGTATGCCCTGTTGACGTTTTACTAACTCAGAGATAAGTTGGCTGAGGGACATAAGTTGGCTGGTGCAGCTGCCAACCACTTTGATTGTCAGTGGGCTGAGGAACCCACAGCTCCCCAGTACTTTAACACCAAGCAATTTTTTAAACTAATTGCCAGAATCTGCAGCCTTAAGACAGTTATCCATGTTGGCCAATCTTAAGCCATGTGGACTGAACCCAGAAGCATGGATTCTGGGATTTCTGGGAGACACAATTTTAAGGGACCTAGATCTTCCATCATTTGAGATAGGGCTCTGTTTGCTTTCCCTAAGAAGAAATGGTACTTTTTTTTTTTTGTTCCAATTCTGGATTAAACCTAAATTCCAAAATATAAAATGTCTCATGAAATGGAACTACCCCTTTCTGCACAGTTCTAATTAGGTATGAAGAACGGGAAGAATGATGAAGTGATAGGAAGATTAATGATGAATGCTTGCTACCTCAGGGCCTCTAGCAGCTACCTTTTTTCAAGCTGTGAGGTAGAGAATGGGAATTCTAGCAATGAAAAAAAGAGGCCATAACAAAAATGGCATTAGTTCCCCTAAAGCGGTGTTTCTCAGCCTTTACAAGTAGGTGTCTGCTTATTCAAAGTTAAATTTTTATGACCACCTCCCTCACATTTGCTGTAAAAGCAAGTACAAAAATATATCAGTGGGAAGTCAATAGAATTTACTTGAGTGACTCTGTTTGGAAAGGTCATCAGAGAATACTTTCTCCTGAGATTAGGGTGTTCGGGAGCAGGGGAGTGAGATTATCTTCATTTCAGATAGTAATTACATTTTCAGCACTTCAGAAGCACCTTGTTGCCTCTCATGACACCATGACTCTGGTAAGGTAAAATGAAGTACCTTTTCTGCACTTGTATCTATTAGATTGTATACTGTGATCCCCCCTTGTTTGGTAATGTGCTGAACCTATAAAACATTATTAGTCTGGTCAGTAAAGGAGCACCCTTCTTTTTCCCACTGTTATTTAGAACTTCTAGGAGGTTTGAAAGGTTTGCCCTTACAGGAGATGTACCCTATTGGGCTATAATTGCATGAATACTGTATCACTCTGTCTTTAATTGAATTTGGAACCAGTTTCCCTGGAGCAGATAGAAGACTTACCGGTCTGTAATGCCCAGATCATCTATGGCTTTTTTTAAATTTTATTTTTAACCTAAGATAACAACTTCCCAATCTTTAGGAACAGTGTGTGGTTTATTAAGGATATATTGCATGTCTTCATTGCTACCTCTGCTATTTCACACTTCAGTTCCTTCAGAATTCTTGCATCAGCACCATCTGGTCCCAGTGATTTACTGCTCTTGAGTTTTTTTGAGTTGCTCAATAACATCTTTCTTAGAGGCATCAGCCTTTGTTAAGTCCACATGTTAATTTCTTACAAAAGTTATCTTTGGGTCAGTAAATTTCCGCATTGCCCTTCCTAGTAAATATGGATGTAGAAAGGTACATTTAATTTTTGTCTTGCTTTGATTGTTCATTACTTAATAGTTCAGAGGACTGGCAGTTGTTACACAGTTTGCTGGTTTCTGAAAAAGCTTTGGGTTTCTTTCCACCGCTTAAAGATGTTTCAATGATCTTATGAAAACTTCTTCCTCCTTTATTGTCTTCCCTAATTATAATTTTATTTTTCCTTTTGTACACATTTCTTCTGAGTTTAATGGGATGTGTTTAGGACTACGTTTATGTTGTTGTGTAGCTATATTACATTCCTAAGCTCTCTAAAAAAAAGATTTGGTATGTTTTGGAGCTCAGGCCTGTATAACATGAAGAATTCTTATTATTAATTTCCCTTGCAGAATCAACCATGCTGTGTCAAGAGGGGTGTGTTTTTGCACCTATCTTTATTACCAAGTGTCTGGGCAAATTATCCTAAAAATTTCCACTTTAATTAAGTTTGTGCATATGTGCGTACAAGCAGCTTGGAGCAGGGAGGGGAGTCTAAGGCAAAGCCTCTGTATGAGCAATGCCGAATCTCTAAAGAACATCCTTGGTCTTTGTCTCTGATCTCTGTATCTCAGAGCGCAAGGGAACTTCAAAGTTTTAGGATAACAGGTCACCATTTTTTTCCATCAAATTTACTAGAAGGAAAACTATTCTGTTTAACAGGATGCGATCAACTTGAAAACCAACTGGAACCTGGTTGCTTCGGAGGTCACCTTGCTTCAAACTTTTCACTCCAAGCCCCTACTTTAATAAATATATTTCCTGAAGTGTTGCTGTCATTTATAGAAGAAAAAAAAAAAGAAATGTTTTCTTACACCTGCAAAGAAATGCTTCAGTGACCTTGTGCTCTACAGAGGTCTTCTGAATGCAGCAGAACTTCTTGTGTATATAAAGTCATTTACATAGGAATGCTAAATATGCATATGATGGCAAGACAAGAAGCACAAAGTAGACTGCCAAGTTGTAGCTGAAATATAAGCAGAACAATGGAATATAAAATTTGAATGTCTTCTATTTTTTATAAAAATGTCAAGATTTTAAAAAACTGACATTGAGAAAATAATATAAAATCATCAGGAAAGAAAGGTTGCATATTCATGCTTTTCATAACTTCAATATTTAAGTACTTAGAAATAAACATATAACATAAAGCTCTTGATTTTATTTCACTCAATTAAAGGTGAAGTTATATGCTTATATCAAAAATAGGAAGGCCAGCAGGACAACCGAAGTGATGGTCTCCCTATACTCAGCACTGGTGAGGCAGCACCTTGAATACTGTGTTCGGTTTTGGGCCCCTCACTACAAAAAAAGACATTGAGGTGCTGGAGAGAGTCCAAAGAAGGGCAATGAAGCTGGTGAAGGGTCTGGAGAACAATTCTTATGAGGAGCAGCTGAGGGGACTGGTGTTGTTTAGCCTGGAGAAAAGGAGGCTGAGTGGAGACCTTTTCACTGTCTACAACTACCTGAAAGGAGGTTGTAGCAAGGCAGGTGCTGGTCTCTTCTCCCAAGTAACAAATGTTAGGACGAGAGGAAATGACCTCAAGTTGCACCAGGGGAGGTTTAGATTGGATATGAGGAAAAATTTCTTCACAGAAAGGGTTATCAAGCATTGGAACAGGCTGCCCAGGGAAGTGGTAGAGTCACCGTCTGTCCTGGTTTGGACTAGGACAGTTTTTTATGTTAAGTTTCTCTTAAGTAACTTTATTTCCTGATGTGGACTACACAGCCTGCTTCCACGGGAACTAGGATCCTTGTTGAGTCTCTTTGTCCCACAGAGGAAGGGGCTGTAGAGTGCTGCATCTGTGGGGAGATGTGGACAGGGCAGATGACCCTAACTGACCAATGGGGTATTCCATCCCACCCACGTGATACTCAGTATCAAGCTGAGGGGCCACGAGGGTCATGCTCTCTTGCCTATGGCCGACATCCTGGGAGGACTCTGCCCACGCTCCTGCCATCGCTCCTGAACTTGGTTCCCGCCTGCTGCCGTGTGTGCCCTGGGACTGCCCAGTGCTTGCCCTGCAGCATCAGCGGTGACGTGGTTGTCATCAGGGGGAGTTCCATAGCGGTTTTGTATACAGTTCATTATTTATTATGCTCCTTCTTTATTGTTATTGTTTATTAAAACTCTTTTAACTTTCCAACCCATAAGTCTCTCTCCTTTTTCTCTTTTCCTTTACCCTCTGGGGAAGGAGAAGTTTAACAGAGAGTGTCTGCCATCCGTTTAATCCCTCCCCCAGCCTTAAACAGTGACACAGTCCCTGGAGGTATTTAAAAGATGGGTAGATGTTGTGCTTAGGGATGTGGTTTAGTGGTGGACTTGGTAGTGTTAGGTTTACAGTTAGACTCAATGATCTTAAAAGTCCTTTCCAAACAAAACAATTCTGTGATTCTATGAACCACATACAGAACCCTCTGTATTGGATTTGACTGGAGCTGAGTTTCACCATTGCAGCCAATATAGCACTGTCCTTCTAGCTATAGGTAGAATGGTGTTGATAACACAACAATATTTTGGCTATTGCTGAGCAGTGCTCACACAGCATCAAGAGTGTCTCTCCAACATCCTCACATCCCCTCCTAAAGGCCAATAGGCTGGGGGTGGGCAAGAGTTTGGGAGAGGACATAGCTGGGATAGCTGACGCAAAATAACCAAAGGGATATTTCGTACCATATGATATCATGGTCAGCAAACATAGTTGAGAAGGGGAGTGGGGGGCACTAATTATTAAGGTGCTTGGAGTTTTGGGGTTTTTTTCTGTTTTTTTTATTATTATTTTTGTTTAACTGCTTTTATCTTGACCTATGAGTTTTTCATTTTATTTTCTCTCCCTGTCCGGCTGAGGAGGGGGGAGTGAGAGAGCAGCTTGGTGGGCACCTGGCAGCCAGTCAGGGTCACTGGGTGGGAGCACTGGCACAACCCCGATTCCCAGCTATGCTGTAATTACAACTGTACAACTGTCATGGTTTGACCCAGCAGGCAGTTAAATACCACTCAGCCGCCTGCTCACTCTCCCCCGCCCCCCAGGAAATGAGTGAGTCATTTGGAAAGTTAAAGGTAAAGGGACTCACAAGTTGAGATAAAAACAATGTCATAATTAAAGTAATATATAATAATAATAATGGTGGTAATTAATAATAATAATAATAGAATATATAAACAAGTGATGCACAGTGCAACTGCTCATCAGCCACTGACCAATACCCAGCTTGTCCCTGGCTAGCAATCCTGGAGGAGAGAAACCCCCAAACCACAATCCCGGAAGAGAGAGAGAGATACTTCCCAGCCAGCTCTCATCGATACACTGAGCATAACGTTGCATGATAAGGAATATCCCACTGGCCAATTTGGATCCGTTGCCCTGGCTATGCTCCCTCCCAGCTTCTTGTGCACCTGCACACTAACAAAGCATGTGAAGTTGGAAAGTCCTTGATTTCTTATCAATAACTAAAAACATCAGTATATTATCAACATTCTTCTCATACCAAAATCCCATACTAGATCCAAAACACAACACTATTCTAGCTACTAAGAAGGAAATGAACTCTATGCCAGCCAAAACCAGGACAAGGATGAACTGTAATTTGATCCTTAAAATTTAAGTTCAACAGTTTCTGCTGCAATGCCAGAAAGTAGATAGTACCTTGTTATGGAAATTACTTTTTTCTGTCTTAAAATCAATCTTTCTGTACCTTTGAAAGGCACAGTTCTTCTTGTAGTTACACTGGGCTTGAAAGTTGAGAAAAATTTCCTTCTTTCCTCTTGAGACTGCAAGATACTTTCTTCCTGCATATTTTTCTCTAGGTGACTCTATAGCCAGCCAGATCATTAAGCATGCCATAGTTTAGAACTCTGAACTTTTATTTTGAGATCAGTGGAACAGGTTATCAGATGTGTGCATGCTTTGCTTTCACCACTTCCTGTAGCTCATGATCCTGGAAGGTCCTACTCTCCTCTCCTTGTTGTATGTGTTTGCATGTACATGGGAAGGCAGAGGGTTTCTTTACTCCACTGAAACATTGTGTATTACTAGGACCATATCTGTGCTGGGCTTTTCTTTCTGTCCATTTCTGTAACTTAATTTCTTTTTTTTTTTTTTTTCCCTAATTACAATTCAGTGTTTACACAATAAAACATATGCATAAGAGTGTTTGATGGCAGAGGGAGACTGTGAAAATCCCTTTATACTTCTAAAGTCTGAAATTGAAAGTTGAGAAATGCACTTTGTATAGCCTGACCAATAGGGTTTGGCAATCCTAGTAAGAAATTACAGGCTCTGCACAGACCTGAGAGCACAAATCTCGGGGCTGCCCTGAGCTAACCTTGGCCAGAGCTGAGCTGGCCTGGGCTGGTTTCAGCACCTGCCTCGGGCCAAGTGCCTGTTCCCTCCCCTGCCTGAGCTTGAGCTCTGCCAGTGCCTCCGCAGGGAGGGTCTGGCAAACACTGGGGGTCACTGCCCAACAAACAAGAGCCCGCATGGGGGGATGAGCCTGGGGAGGCTGTGGGATCACACTGACACTCAGCTGGGAGCAGCCAGAAGGCAGCAGCCGGGGCAAGGAAGAATGTAAAAATTGCTGAGCAGGACCCCCAAGGCTCAGTGGAGGGGACCCCCGCCCTGTCCCATGAACATCATATCCCACCCAGTAAAGGTCTTAGAATGTTAATGGCATATCATGCATCATCCGCTTACATCCAGTGCTATTTGAGAAAGACTGAAACTTTTCAAACTTAAGATCCAAAGGGAGAATGGAAAGGTGAATAAAAACCAGGAACGGTAGTAGATACTAGGTTGTTTACGTACAATTCTAATTGTATTATTAACAAAGTTTTTCTGTTCCAATATGATAATTTGGACTTTTAGACTGTTAAAATGTTAATTCTACTGCCAATAAATCCCTAGCTTCTTATATCTAGTGTGGTTTCTTTTGCCCATAACAAGATTTTGAACGTAACATTTCCAAGCCTTGTGGCTTGCTTTGATCCAGCAATTTCAAGCTGTGTCTGCTTTGAAACAAACTCTGCATAATCACCTCTCAACCCCTGACTGCTGAGCCTGCTCTCTGGTTCATCTCAGAAAGCTTCATCTTTCTCTGTGTGCCTCAAGTTCCATCATTACAGTCTTTTCATCTGCTTGCCCTACCCTGTCATTTTTCATACGTGAACAACTCCCCTCTCACCTCCACTTTCTGGAGCATTTGGGTGACTCAGAGTGAAGTAGCTGAAACACAACAAATGGGTGACTTTCTCCCTATAATCTAGCTGCAGCCTGCTAGAGGAACAAAGCCTGTTGGAATGAGTGACCATACAAGCAGCACTAGCAAAATGATGGGGTCCCAGGATCCTTTTGTAGTTCATTTCATACTCAGACTCACATAATTCCCTGAGAAAGCTTTTTCTGTTAACCAGTAATTTTTAACTGTAGAGTAGAAATTTTCATAATACCTGAGAAATGCATTGACTATCCTGATGCAGACAGACATGCTGTAAGGATGCAAATTGCTTTCCTTCAATTGTACTACTTTGTGAAAAGGTACTGTCAAGAGGAAGTTTGATGTTTCTATGGTGGCTTTTTTGACTGGGAAAACATGAGTTTTCTAAAAGCTGATCAACTATTGTGCCGATGTTTTACATTACTATAGCCCAAGCTCAAGCCAAGCATATAAGAAACAATGGAAAGTGCTAGTACACACTGTGACAGACGACCTTTTTTTTTGTATGGACACAAGTTATTTGGCCCATTAACATGTTTGTTTATTCAATATGATGCAAAGCAAACAGTGCAATTCAGATGGGTAATTATTATTGCTTCTTTGGAATTGCTATCTATGTGTAATTCACATTCTATGCAATATTAACACTGCATCAGAAGCCTGCTCCCATGCCCTATTCTCTATTAGAATAGTTCCTTTATTCTACACAGTGCTGGCAGTTAATTTAAAATTAGGCATCACCTTTGAATTCACTAACTTGATTTTGAAAAAAAAAAGACAGTATGATTTGATCCATTGTTACAAGCACAATGTTCAAAATAAGGCTTTTCTGAATAGGTTTTAGGGATTAAAATATTAAAAAACATACTGTAATTCTAAGCAGCTATATAACAGGCAGTACCTGGTTTTATTTTGTACGCAAGTATGAATAAATACATCTATGCGATTAGTTGGTAATTATACAGCTATTTGCACAGGTAGCCAGCTACATGTATTTTCTGTATTGCGTATTTCTGTATAATCATATATTGACAGCATTACAAATGCAGATATGGTATAAAACAGTATACATACACACATATAACTGAGATAAATATAAACCTTTGTATACTTCACATATATGTGTAACTTAATGTGACAGTCCGAAGTCCAATAACAATGTTCAAACATATACTGATAATACTATTCAAGCACGAGCTGTGCCTTGCTTGAATAGGTTCATGATGTAAACCAGGTGAGTTCTGGAAACACATATATATATATATACATATATACACACATATATATATTCCTGTGGCCTCAGATGAAGGGGTTCAGTATTTAATAGCACTATACAATGGACCATTAGAAGGAAGAGTTCTAACTTCTAGTTTTGTACTTTAAGCTGAATTCATGTTCATCAGTTTGTGAAGTGGTGGTCAAAGAGACTTTGATTTTTCTGAACCTATCTTTCAGTTCTAATCTTGACCTAGTGAAGAAGATGTGCGTATTCACAGAGCATACACATTGTGACTTATGTTCACTGGTTAGTTCAAAGAATGGTCTGTTCACTAGTGTGATAGACTCTACTATATTTGAATTGTTAAAATCTATTCTTTGTCCTCATGAAAGTCATAGCATTATCTGTAAGTAAAAAGAATTATAGAGAAGTCAGAATAGAAAGTTGCTAATCCCATCTATTTTTCACCCAGCCAAAGCTTGATTTTTCTCTTAAACTTTGATCTATGCATTTTAATTTCAAATGGTCAGGTGTTAGCATTTCACTTGTTCTGTTGGGATACCATTTCAAATGCTGTGCAGCCTAGGCATTAGAGAATCTTCTTCCTATTTGTCCTCAGTTATCTTTCTATGATTTTACAGATTGTTCCAGATATGCACAAAGAATTTTCAACTTTTCAGTATGGCTGTCGTGTCTTTCCTTGAGTATTTAGCCGAGTTAAATATATTTGGCTCTTAAATCTATTTCAAATGGATTTGCTGTTTTAATACTGAAATTCTCAGAACTACCTACAGTGTGCACTACCATCACGTATTTTTTTTGTAAAGATTTTGCTGTAAAGATTGGCTCTTGCTATAAGGTGATATAGAGCATCTAAAACAATTAGTACAGTTATTTAGGTAAAAAGAAAATTGTAGTCACATTAATGGTGACTGCTGAAAAAGGTTCCAATGATCTAATTCTTGCTTGTCATAGGAAACAAAATGTTTCACATTCCTAGAAGAATTAACATTTTCTTGAAACCATGTACTCTTGACTTATACCCATAGTAGCTACTGCAGCATTTTTTCAGCTCTACCGAACTTCAATACAAAAGATGATCTGAATTTGAATCAGATCCAGGCTTTCTACCCAAATATTGCAAATCCACCAGAATCAGCATCACTAATTTTTTAATAAAATAGGTATTTTATGAAACCTGACAACATTAGTAGAGATTTTTTACAATTGTAGATTAAGCCTTTCACGGGGAATCACTAATGACAGGTTCAATAGAACAAAGATTTTATCTAATATTAGTTTCTGGCAAGTCAATTTGCAAGGTTATTTTTGCAGATTAAATTAGCTGTATTGGGAGGTCACCCTCTTGCTTCTAAATCAAGACAGACAGACAGATGCATAATAGCATAATGCTGTAGATGTATTATTAACCAGTCTTTCACAATGAGGAAATTAGCTATTCACCGAGTAGGGATGAATAAAATAAAAAGGTGTTTTATAACATAATAAATATCTCTGGGAAGACATTGGTGAAAGGCCAGCTGAATATGTGTGTGCAACCTGTCTGCATCTTAGCATTCAATCTCTGGAAAATGTAAGTTCTTAGCTAAGAGTCAGAGAAGCAAGATACCATAATTTAAATGGGATTAGTACCTATGTATTCTGGGCCACGTGATGTAATTGTATTCTTAAAAATGTGGCTTCAGCCTTTTGGATACTGCCTTAACTAATTACAAACTATCAGTCCATTGGTAGTTGGTGACTTATAATGTCCAGTCAAAGTAAGTAATTTGGATTTGAAAATCATTCACCAAATTTAAACTGATTCCTAATGTTTTCTTTGTGTTTTAGAATTAAACTATTTTTTACTTCTAAGAAAGGTCATGGATACAAGTACACAGCATATTATAAGATGTGCACAGAGAATGAGACAAAATTCTGGGAAAAAAAGAAGAAAAAATCAAGCAATCCATCTTAAAGATAAGTCATATCATGAGGACTCCCACTTGTCTGTTTCCCAGAAACTTTTGTCATAGAGCAGAAAAAAATCCATGTTTGAATCTTTGCTTTCATTTGACATTTGTCCAAGGACTGCGTATCTTGCAGCAACATCACTCACTCACACTGAAACAACATAGTCTGTTATGAAGAAAAATGAAAAATCAAAAAGCCTAGAGCTTTTTAGGTCTAACTAAAGAACCTTTCAGCCCTACTGCAAAGGGCAGTGGAGCTGAAAAAGGCATGCAGAAAAACCAGCAGGGCTGCACCAAGATTCCTCCCCTCACAGCTGTCTCCTCTGGATAACTGATGGCACCTGTGAGCTCAGGATCAGACCACCTCTATGATTAGGGTTAGGGTTCAGAGAGTGGCAAAGCCTAGAGCTGCAGGTGCAGTGAGGCTGAAAGGTTCTTTCGTTAGTGCAAATCTGTATAGCTCCAATGGTTTCAGTAGAGAAGCTCTTTAAGTCCAAGAGCTAAGCCTCTGACTCAGGTTTTTTCTGTACAAAGTGCTATTCGGTCTTGCTGAGTGAAGTTGCTTTTCTAAGTGATAACTTCCAGTATCAGTGAACATTCAGTACAGGAAAATTAATTTAAAAGCAAATTCAAGTGTTTTTATAGACTTGGTATAAAAATGTTAAGGTTATTTTTACAGAGAGCTTTTGGGGAAGGGCTCATGCTAATTAACTATTCTTTTATCACTAAGTGACTAGATAAAGTTTGGGAGTTATCATTATTGTGATAGCATATTGGGCCTCTAGAAAGCTCTTGTACCATCTAGAAATAGATACTGTGGGTCAGATGGACCTATAATACAGCAAGCACCCTGCAAGGTGGTGGGGTACTTAAATCTCTGAAATCAGTGAAGGCTTGGTTGTCTGAACAACACTTGAGTGTCCTTACAGAATGACTGATATAGCACACAGATACAGATGCTGTACAATATACTAAGAAGGTATAGAATCATAGAATGGTTTGTGTTGCAAGGGACCTTAAAGATCATCTAGTTTCAACCCCCCTGCCATGGGCAAGGACACCTTCCACTAGACCAGGTTGCTTAAAGCCCCATCCAACCTGGCCTTGAACAATTCCAGGGAGGGAGCATCCACAGATTCTCTGGGCAACCTGTTCCAGTGCATTTACTTTAAAGATACATTTATTTAAAGGTGCACTTACTTTATGTGATCTGTGCAGAATCTCATAAGTTTTATTCAGCTTTTGCCAAAAATAAATGGAACAGAGAACCATTATTTTTATCTGTATTACAAAAGCATCTTCAGACTCTGACCAAGAGAAACATATCAGTGTATTAGATAGTGAGACAAGCTGTGTTCCTAAGTACTTACAAATTACATAAAGTTGATGAAAAAGGGTATTATTATCCATGCTTTGCAGATGTGTGACTAAAATGCAAGGACAGTGTCATTTGCCCAAGGTTAGCTATCTGATTTTTTTTTATTTAGTTATTCTTTAGACTTACCAGCTTCACAAAACACATATAGAGAAACATTGAACATTGTTAGCAATCTAATGGATTTATCACAGTGAGGTCCTTGGCCATGAGTGGAACACAAAGACACTGTTTTAGTCAAAGTAAAGATGATAATAAATGCCATGTTTTTTCTCTCAAAAGCATTTGTGTTTCCTCTGAAAGTGCAAATGAATACACACTAGGAAAAGGTATTCTATTTTATAACAGTGTCTAGTCAGTGACATTACCTCACCTCCTATTTGCCTAAATCTCAGTACAGATCACTGCTGGGGCTCCTTCCCTACATCTTTCAACTGACTTATTCAGAAGACTTTCTCTCTGATAGTGTGATAGAAACACCTCTCTGATAGTGTGTTTTCTTCTCTAATGGCTATGTGTGTCATGTGACTGTAGTCCCTGACTGGTAGGTAGTGAGAAACGGATTGCTTTATTTTTAGAGAAAATGTACATAATGTCTGTATTCTTGTTTCTGATGGCAAAATCAGGAGAGAACTGTGGCCTTTATAATAAAAAATATGGTATCTGTGAATTTTGCTAGCTGTAAGCTGTAACAAATAGACATACAGAGCTTTGACTTGCCTTTGAAATAAACAGTAAATGGTTCTTTTAAGACAATCTTAGGCATTAACTTCTGACCACTGCAGGAAAAACTTAAGCACCAGATTGGTGAAAGAAACAGAAAAATGAGGGGGGAAAAACAGGAATAGTAATGAAGACACAGAAGATTTTTTAAGCAGCATTTAGTCAATTATAGCCTTCATCCTTCTACTTTTGTTGCACTTTTCAACTTTCTGTTTAAAAGGCAATTTTCCATTTACTGCTTCTAGCTAATTTTTGTGTTGTACCTTCTATTGGTTATGTGTCTCACGTACTTCAGTTCTCATTCCTTTCATTATCTTCTTGTTCATTGAGCTATTCTCCTTATTAATTTAATTATCTGCTTTCACTTTCCTTTCATTTAGCTTTATCTTGAATTTGTCTTTATAGTCTTCTGTCATGTCACTTCCCTGCTGTTTAATTCTTACCCCTTTCCAGCACAGGCAAAGGCAACATTTGCCTTGAGTTCAGTGAGCTTTGGAAGGACTTTTAGCTATTATTAAGGCTTTATATAACTGAAAGAAATTTGATGACAGTAACTTCCCCTTGGAGTATGCTATGAGTGGTTGGTGATGATCTCAGTAAAAATTCTTCTTTCATCTCTGATATACAGAAGATTTACTGTATCAACTCTAGAAGGTTTTGGTGGATTTGTTTTTTTTTTTACCTCTTTTTTTTTTGGTGGAGTGTAGAACAGTAATAAGAAGAGTTCCAGCAATCCGAGATCAAAAAGAGCAACTGGAACCTGTGCTGCAAGATCCTGGACTGTAGGTAGATTAGGGTACGGCGACCGGAAAATCTCGGGCTGTAACGGAAGGTATCTGGGAGGTGAGGGAGAGGGTCAGCATCCGCCCGCGTATACAGGGGAAGGGAGGGGAGGTGAGGGAGGAGTGAAATGGAAAGGGGTCATTCGAGATGCATTATTAGAAGGAGTTATAATTCCACAAGCATATCCGGTGATTGTGGGTGCGGGTCCTTGTTGCCGCTTGTCTGCAGCAAGCTCCGTTCGGTTGCTGGCTGGCCTGAGGCTATCCGCACCCCAGGGCCATTGAGCACTGACACCAAAGTGAGGACGCAACAAATGGCATTTATTTAACTGCGCAACAGCCTTATATAGTCGTCTTGTCCCGTACGAACTCGCACGATACTTGCACATCCTGCTCCTTTCGCCACGCCTACCTTCCGTTACAGCCCGAGATTTTCCGGTCGCTGTACCCTAATCTACCTACATTTCCCCCTCCCCATGCTTCAAGTCATGCCAAGTAAAGCGTATCGCTGATTCTGGAGCCTTGCATCAAAGCGTAAGCGTAGCTGGCGGATACAACATCCCGAGCCCAGGTTCTCCAGTAAGATTCCCCTGCAACTCCTGAGATGCAAAGCAAAAGCAAGCTAATCATGAGCGCATTGTTCAAAGCTTTTGTTTCACTCAGCAACGGTCGCCGTTCCTCATCTTTCTTGGCGCCCCGCCGCTTTACCAGACTCTCTGTACTGTCATGACTCCTCACGCCTGAAGGTCGAGGCTGGTGCTGTTTCGGCTTCCCCCACAGGTACTCCTGCAAAACATAAAGCTCGGACAGCGTACATATTACTTCGGGTTAGGATTTTATTTTAAATCAGGGCGCAAACAGCGTGTAGGGACCCACTGTATAACATCATCCCGTTTGATGGCGGCATACCCCCTCCCGTGACGTAGCAGCTCCCAACCTGTTTCCCACTCCGCTGTCCCAGGGAACCGAACCTTGACTGGGGGGCCCACTTCTGGCACCCCTGGACCTCAATGTCGCTCAATTGGGGCACGCTCTTGGTCTCCCCGGGCAAAATGATTTAAAGAATAAAGAGGGCGATGTAAAATGTGAGATTGGTAGTTGACAGGAATTACATCTGGGAATCCTTCCCCCTCCCCAAGAATCTTAATTCTGTGTTTTTGTTTCTAACTCAAACCTGGTTCCCTGTGTCTCGCAGAGCCCAGTCAGAGAATCCCAGCCTTGGTTACCCATAAATCCTGCTCTCTGTTGTTGAGCCACAAAGGTTGTATTGATCATTCGTTGCACAGTTTTCTGCAAACATGCAAACAAACAGGGTAACACAAGTAGGATAATGCCTATTATAAACATTCCCATAAGCAGACTCTATCTACAAAACATGCAGTTTACTTCAGAACATACTGTTATTCTCTATTATTCTAGCTGAAAGGAAAATTACTGACAGGAAAGATGATTCTGTTTAAAGGTAACACAGATCAGGCCTTTTAGAGCCTACTCTTAGGCCTAGTCTTGCTAAACCGTTGCTAAACTATCCGGTATCAATTTCCCCCTTTGGAAGTAGTTAGATTTATTATCTCACTACTTCCATATACTTTTCTCAATGATTGTCTTAACACAACCCACGCAGATCCCTATGATAACTATAATCACAACTACATAAACTATTCCCTCTAATAATGTGGCTAACCATCCTTTTAGAGAAAATCCACCTAATTCTTGCAGGATTTTGTTGAGCCAATTATTTCCTGCTGCATCCCTGATTGCCCTGCTGTCTTCTGCTACTCTCTGTCGGATCTCCGGATCTAAATCCCACCTCCACATATGGTTTAATACACTTGATCGGAAACCATCGTACGCCTGTGCCTGTAGAGACAGAAGCATAACCTCGACCCATTAGTAGTAGTTCCCCTGGTCCTAACCACTCGTTAGTACCTGGTTCCCTATACCACACTTTGCCTTTGTTTTTCACGTAGCTTGCTCCCTGTCGAACTGCCTCCCAATGTATTACAATTGGGGGTCGCTCCTTATCTCCTGCTAAAGTTAAATGGTTAAGTACATAAACAGCTTTTGCAAGTCTCTCAGAAGGTTCAGTTTCCTCTCCCCCTTTTTGTTTTTGCAGAAGCTGTTTCAATGTACTATGAGCATGTTCCACAATTGCCTGACCCGTAGGCGAATGAGGAATCCCGGTGACATGTGTAATACCCCATAGTTGACAAAATTGACGAAAAATTTATGAACAGTATGCTGGTCCATTATCAGTCTTAAGTTGTTGTGGAACCCCAAGACTTGTAAAGCAAGCAAGTAAATGTCATTTGACATGACGACCTGTTTCCCCAGTTTGTGCTGTTGCCCATATTACATGTGAAAATGTATCAACAGATACATGAACATATTTGAGCCTTCCAAATTCTGCAATGCGAGTAACGTCCATTTGCCACAGTTGCAACGCACTCAGTCCTCGAGGATTTACCCCTATTCCAATTCCCATGCCAATTTTCTGACAACTAGGACAAGCACTAACTAATTCACGTGCTTGTGCCATGGTGAGGTGAAATTGTTTCGCTAACATTTTCGCTGATTGATGAAAGAATTGATGGGATAGGTGTACTTGTTCAAATAAATTTGGTGATATTTGCGTATAGGACACAAGTGTGTCTGCTTTATTATTTCCAATGCTCAAATCTTGATCAAATTGATGACTACGAATGTGGGTGACAAAATAAGGTATCTCTCTGAGGTTTATTGCTTGATGCAACTGTAGCAAAATGGTGTAAAGTCGCATATTTCTTATTGGTCGTATAAAAGCTCTTTCAATTCGATTTACAATGCCTGCTGCATAAAGAGAGTCTGTTACAATATTGACAGGTAAATCCTTCCATTTTACAAAAACCTGATATATCGCAAAAAATTCAAGTGTCTGCAATGAGTCCTCAGTAAATTCCTGAGAATTTACAATGTTTCCATTGTCCATCCTTTTGTCAGGTAATAACTGCTGAATGTGATCGCTTTCCTGCATCAGTAAAAACAGTTAGTCCAGTCACAGGTATCTCTGATCTGATAGGTTTTTCTTCCCAATCCTGTTTGCAAATAAACTGTAGCTTTTTATCTCTTGGCAAATGTGTTAACAATTGTCCAGTAAAGTCCTGTAAGGCCATTTGAAAAAGAGTTGGCTGATTTGTTAACCACTGTAGATATTCCTTTCTGATAGGTAAATAGATAGCATCTGAGTCTAGTCCGGTAATGTCTGTAATTCTTTTATGCACTTTGACAAGCAATTGTGCTATTGCTTCCACTCTGGTACAAACTGTTGTTTTAGGATGAAAAACCAAAGAGTCCACTCGAGCATTGACTTCTGCAATAAACCCAGGCAAATTAGTATGATTCCTTACATGTAAAACATAAAACAATGCAGTTCGGATTTGAATTTCTTGCCACAGAGCTCGCAGCAATTCAAAAACACACTGATTACATATATGCTCTATAACAGATCTATCCAATTGCTTTATAATGCCAGCTACATATGCTGAATCAGTAATCAAATTAAAGGGAATGGGAAAATTCTGAAATATTTTTAATACAGCTCGTAATTCTACCACCTGAGGTGAACCTTTTTGTTGTACTACCATAGATTCCCACTTGCCATCAGAATACCAGACAAGGCCTGTCTTGCCTGTGTTCCCAGATCCATCCGTAAAAATGGTAGTTCCATCCACAGGAGCGTCTGCGCACCACACTCCTGTGGCAATTGGAAGTTCCACACTCAATTTTATAACAGGATGGGAGGGCAAGTGGTAAACAACCTGTCCCGAGAAATTCTCCATAGCTGTTTGCAAAGCAAAGCTATTAGCCATACACCACTCAAAATATTGAGCTGCAATAGGAACGGTTAGTGATGCAGGGGTCTCTGGCCACAAGCTCCCGACATCGCATCCGTCCTTTGATGAATAATCTGTGCCAATAGCTCTGTAACGAATCTGATCATTCTGAATTCCATTGACCAATTATTGCATACGGAATTTGCCTATCAAACAAAGTGATAATTTGTTTTTCCTGATTCAAATCAATACGATGTACAAATTTGGAATGTAGCCTGCTTTCTATTTCTGTAATCAGTTGCTGTATCTCTGAAGTAGTGTGTCGTGGTGCTGTTAAAGTTGTGTCCCCTGCTAATAATTGGAATAGAGACTGCAATTGTGACGACGTAAGCCCCAAGTACGGCCGCAGCCATAACTTGAGCCTTATGTTCCACAGTACCCACTTTTGCACATGCCTTTATCATAGCATTCAAATCTGTTTTTCCAGGTAAAGCTTCAATGATCTTTTGACAATCAGCATTAGCATTATCCCTGTTTGCCACAGGTCCAAGGCTTGGCAGCCGTGCAGGTTAACCCTGCGTGGAAACACCAGTCCTGCGCTCCCTGCGGTTCGGGCTGCGAGTTAACTGCTTAGGCCTGGAACTGGTTGGGAAGATTCATTTGTGTCAGCACACAGTTCCCCCCCGCTCTTTCCTGGGACAGGTTGTTTACCACTTGCCCTCCCATCCTGTTACAAAATTGAGTGTGGAACTTCCAATTGCCACAGGAGTGTGGTGTGCAGACACTCCTGTGGATGGGATTACCATTTTTACGGATGGATCTGGGAACACAGGCAAGACAGGCCTTGTCTGGTATTCTGATGGCAAGTGGGAATCTATGGTAGTACAACAAAAGGGTTCACCTCAGGTGGTAGAATTACGAGCTGTATTAAAAATATTTCAGAATTTTCCCATTCCCTTTAATTTGATTACTGATTCAGCATATGTAGCTGGCATTATAAAGCAATTGGATAGATCTGTTATAGAGCATATATGTAATCAGTGTGTTTTTGAATTGCTGCGAGCTCTGTGGCAAGAAATTCAAATCCGAACTGCATTGTTTTATGTTTTACATGTAAGGAATCATACTAATTTGCCTGGGTTTATTGCAGAAGTCAATGCTCGAGTGGACTCTTTGGTTTTTCATCCTAAAACAACAGTTTGTACCAGAGTGGAAGCAATAGCACAATTGCTTGTCAAAGTGCATAAAAGAATTACAGACATTACCGGACTAGACTCAGATGCTATCTATTTACCTATCAGAAAGGAATATCTACAGTGGTTAACAAATCAGCCAACTCTTTTTCAAATGGCCTTACAGGACTTTACTGGACAATTGTTAACACATTTGCCAAGAGATAAAAAGCTACAGTTTATTTGCAAACAGGATTGGGAAGAAAAACCTATCAGATCAGAGATACCTGTGACTGGACTAACTGTTTTTACTGATGCAGGAAAGCGATCACATTCAGCAGTTATTACCTGACAAAAGGATGGACAATGGAAACATTGTAAATTCTCAGGAATTTACTGAGGACTCATTGCAGACACTTGAATTTTTTGCGATATATCAGGTTTTTGTAAAATGGAAGGATTTACCTGTCAATATTGTAACAGACTCTCTTTATGCAGCAGGCATTGTAAATCGAATTGAAAGAGCTTTTATACGACCAATAAGAAATATGCGACTTTACACCATTTTGCTACAGTTGCATCAAGCAATAAACCTCAGAGAGATACCTTATTTTGTCACCCACATTCGTAGTCATCAATTTGATCAAGATTTGAGCATTGGAAATAATAAAGCAGACACACTTGTGTCCTATACGCAAATATCACCAAATTTATTTGAACAAGTACACCTATCCCATCAATTCTTTCATCAATCAGCGAAAATGTTAGCGAAACAATTTCACCTCACCATGGCACAAGCACGTGAATTAGTTAGTGCTTGTCCTAGTTGTCAGAAAATTGGCATGGGAATTGGAATAGGGGTAAATCCTCGAGGACTGAGTGCGTTGCAACTGTGGCAAATGGACGTTACTCGCATTGCAGAATTTGGAAGGCTCAAATATGTTCATGTATCTGTTGATACATTTTCACATGTAATATGGGCAACAGCACAAACTGGGGAAACAGGTCGTCATGTCAAATGACATTTACTTGCTTGCTTTACAAGTCTTGGGGTTCCACAACAACTTAAGACTGATAATGGACCAGCATACTGTTCATAAATTTTTCGTCAATTTTGTCAACTATGGGGTATTACACATGTCACCGGGATTCCTCATTCGCCTACGGGTCAGGCAATTGTGGAACATGCTCATAGTACATTGAAACAGCTTCTGCAAAAACAAAAAGGGGGAGAGGAAACTGAACCTTCTGAGAGACTTGCAAAAGCTGTTTATGTACTTAACCATTTAACTTTAGCAGGAGATAAGGAGCGACCCCCAATTGTAATACATTGGGAGGCAGTTCGACAGGGAGCAAGCTACGTGAAAAACAAAGGCAAAGTGTGGTATAGGGAACCAGGTACTAACGAGTGGTTAGGACCAGGGGAACTACTACTAATGGGTCGAGGTTATGCTTCTGTCTCTACAGGCACAGGCGTACGATGGTTTCCGATCAAGTGTATTAAACCATATGTGGAGGTGGGATTTAGATCCGGAGATCCGACAGAGAGTAGCAGAAGACAGCAGGGCAATCAGGGATGCAGCAGGAAATAATTGGCTCAACAAAATCCTGCAAGAATTAGGTGGATTTTCTCTAAAAGGATGGTTAGCCACATTATTAGAGGGAATAGTTTATGTAGTTGTGATTATAGTTATCATAGGGATCTGCGTGGGTTGTGTTAAGACAATCATTGAGAAAAGTATATGGAAGTAGTGAGATAATAAATCTAACTACTTCCAAAGGGGGAAATTGATACCGGATAGTTTAGCAACGGTTTAGCAAGACTAGGCCTAAGAGTAGGCTCTAAAAGGCCTGATCTGTGTTACCTTTAAACAGAATCATCTTTCCTGTCAGTAATTTTCCTTTCAGCTAGAATAATAGAGAATAACAGTATGTTCTGAAGTAAACTGCATGTTTTGTAGATAGAGTCTGCTTATGGGAATGTTTATAATAGGCATTATCCTACTTGTGTTACCCTGTTTGTTTGCATGTTTGCAGAAAACTGTGCAACGAATGATCAATACAACCTTTGTGGCTCAACAACAGAGAGCAGGATTTATGGGTAACCAAGGCTGGGATTCTCTGACTGGGCTCTGCGAGACACAGGGAACCAGGTTTGAGTTAGAAACAAAAACACAGAATTAAGATTCTTGGGGAGGGGGAAGGATTCCCAGATGTAATTCCTGTCAACTACCAATCTCACATTTTACATCGCCCTCTTTATTCTTTAAATCATTTTGCCCGGGGAGACCAAGAGCGTGCCCCAATTGAGCGACATTGAGGTCCAGGGGTGCCAGAAGTGGGCCCCCCAGTCAAGGTTCGGTTCCCTGGGACAGCGGAGTGGGAAACAGGTTGGGAGCTGCTACGTCACGGGAGGGGGTATGCCGCCATCAAACGGGATGATGTTATACAGTGGGTCCCTACACGCTGTTTGCGCCCTGATTTAAAATAAAATCCTAACCCGAAGTAATATGTACGCTGTCCGAGCTTTATGTTTTGCAGGAGTACCTGTGGGGGAAGCCGAAACAGCACCAGCCTCGACCTTCAGGCGTGAGGAGTCATGACAGTACAGAGAGTCTGGTAAAGCGGCGGGGCGCCAAGAAAGATGAGGAACGGCGACCGTTGCTGAGTGAAACAAAAGCTTTGAACAATGCGCTCATGATTAGCTTGCTTTTGCTTTGCATCTCAGGAGTTGCAGGGGAATCTTACTGGAGAACCTGGGCTCGGGATGTTGTATCCGCCAGCTACGCTTACGCTTTGATGCAAGGCTCCAGAATCAGCGATACGCTTTACTTGGCATGACTTGAAGCATGGGGAGGGGGAAATGTAGGTAGATTAGGGTACAGCGACCGGAAAATCTCGGGCTGTAACGGAAGGTAGGCGTGGCGAAAGGAGCAGGATGTGCAAGTATCGTGCGAGTTCGTACAGGACAAGACGACTATATAAGGCTGTTGCGCAGTTAAATAAACGCCATTTGTTGCATCCTCACTTTGGTGTCAGTGCTCAATGGCCCTGGGGTGCGGATAGCCTCAAGCCAGCCAGCAACCGAACGGAGCTTGCTGCAGACAAGCGGCAACACTGCACTACCTTGCTGACTTTACCCTGGCATCCCAAAGACAAGGATAGGTTTATGGGACCAGAGAGATACAGAGTAAGAATAACATGGATACTAATGTTCATCAGCATTGCTTTTGCTAGTAGAGAATCTTTTTAGACTTCTGTGCACCACTTAAATCCGCAGTGTTTAATCTCCAGCCTTTTCAGTGAAGTTGAAAACCAGCCCTTCCAAAAGAAGAATCAAGAGCACGTATCATCCACTCATTCCCCTTAATGAATCTTGAAGGTGTACAGCAGAAAGGAACCCATATTCTCAGGGAAGGCTTACATACTTGTCCTGTTTTCCTTTAAAGTTTTAACATATTTTTGTGACTTGGGAGGAGCAGCAGAGCAGCCTAGTAGTACAGCTGGGATTAGGATGCAGGTCTTTTGAGTTTCAATCCAGTGCCTATCTACCTTGAAGAAAATGGAGAAATTAAGTCTCATGTACACTAAATTCAAATTTCTCTCATTGATCTATCTGGAAACAGCAATCTAAGACAGTGGCTGGGTAATCCACTCTGTCAAAGAGACAAATGATGACTTTACACATATACACACAGACACATATATTTATGCATAGGTATTGAACAGTTTAACCGATCTCAAACAGTAGGCCTCAGAAGAAAGGCTTAACTTTATAACTGGTTTGTCTCGAATATCTGGATTTTAAGTAGAATCAAGTGAGAGGCAGAGTGCCATAAAAAAGTACTAGCAACAAAAATATATCTGCAAGTAAGCAGATTGGATACTAATTAAATCTTTTTTGCCCTGCCCTAGTCATGAATCTTAACTTATGCTTGGATGAATATCAAAGGCTAATCATCATTTTAGTACTTCTACATCTTCTTCAAAGCAGTACCAAAAACAGACCAAGGATGAATAGAATTAAAATTTTGATTTAGTAATAACATATATATATTCACAGAGACCTTTCCCACTGGCAGACAAAAATGTGATATACTACTACTTTATTACTTTCAACTTTAGTGTACTCTCTACTTATTTGGTGCCATTGCTGCAAACAGTTCTATATATTCCTGAATTTAAAACATGGCTCCAGTCCGACTAAGTTAATGGGATAATCCACATACTTAGCAGTGTTGCATAAGAAGAGCTAAAAGTTTGAATTTATAAGAAGCTATCACTCGGACTGTCAACTACATTAGTGAATTACTCATTTGACAACACTGATTTATAGAATTCATCTAAATTCCTCAACAGCTTTGTTTTCAGAATCCATTTCATAGGACAGAACAAATAAATGGATAAGTGGAAAATATTTTTTTTTCCTTTTTTTTTCCTCCAAACTTAAGTCAGCTTCATGACTAAGGAAAATGAATTATGAAACTTTATCCCTAGGCTCTTCAGTTAAATATCTGGAATGACTGAATAATCTTTTTCAGTGTTACCTCCCCCCAGATTTTCTTCGCAGCTTCATTCTCCTCAGAAAACTATAGAAACTTGTGCTGTGAAGTGCAACTGGGAAGGGACAGCCTAAGTAGGAGGTTCACTATATCTCCATCTGATAGTACCGCAAAGAAAATTGAATTGCAGTTAATAATATGCCTTGTGTGAGTACTTGTTCCACCCTTACTGCTGTGGTACCCTTTACTTATTTACCTCCTTTTAATGACAATACAGCTTATTTATGAATTAAAACTATATCGAGAACAGGGTCATGTTTGTATTCAGTAGTAAAACAGACAAAATCTCAAATTTCTCTTAAGTCAGACCTACATCAGCAGCTCCATAGAACACTAAAACTCAGATGGAGCACAAAATTGCAGAGATTAACTTCTTCGTCAGCAGATATATGCAATATGCAGCATTTTAAGAGATATAGCTACAGACCAATATTATGGTCCAAAAATTCTAATGTTTCTGCAGACCAAATAGGATGCCAGTACTTGCACTTCTAACAACAATAGGTTTACTGAAACTTTAAGTCACATCACTGTTATTGTCCTTGCTAAGGTATTTTAGGGTTTGATCCAATAATGGGACTCATGCCTTATAATTAAATTACTTATTGCTCAGCCCCAGTGTAATCACTCCCAGGTCTTCCTTGTTCACTCCCTGAGCTTACAGTCTCCTCATGGCAGCAGCATCATTCTTGAGTTTTTCTGTGCCAAAAAGCTGGCACGAATAGTGGTCTGAACACCCATGAATTCAATTATTCACTGGAACAGCCCACAGACAGAGAAGTGTTTATATCATAGTTTTACAAAAAGAGGAATTGATGAAGAATCATGAAGTGTCTTGTCCAGAACCATGGAGTTGTCAATGTTAGTGCCAAGGTTGCATTCGCTCATGTTTCATATCCTTGTTCTCTAAACACAAGAAGATATCACTCAAGGTCTGTGAAAACCCCTTGCAAAAAATGAAGCCAGAATGTTTCTGCAATGTCTCATAATATTCTAAAATATTTGGATGCTGAGAAACACAGGTGAGCATGGACCAGAAGGTAGGTATGAAAGCCATAGTTAAGTCATAAAAAGGGACAGATGCTCAGGTCAAAATCTTAGGTTTTGAAACTGCAGAAGCATAAAGCATAAATGTATAAAGCTCCACAGAAAACTTCAGGTCGAAAAAAAGAATTCCATCCAAAAGATAATGAAATCTAAGAAAATTCTTATAAAAGCATTTGGCATTTAGATTTCGGAGTTGGCGTGGGTGTAATGCAGGATTTATCCTGGACATTGACAAGGACATAGCAAGTGATCTAATACTGTGTCTTCCTTCTTGAAATTTATCAGTCATAATTCAGCTGTCTATTTCTATTTCTCTCTTTAAACTATACCAGTTTTTTGGTTAATTCTGATCCAGGTCCTTGCTTCCAGTCTTCTCTTTAAATCACATAGATTTTTCAGTTGCACTTGTTCTGCCTCTCTTCTTCACATTTTAAATCTCCAAGTTTTACATCGATCTTATTTGAGCTCACCATTTCCATTGTTCACTTAGAACTGCATCATTTTTTTGAATTGCTTTACTTTCCCTGTCTGCTTCAATTAAATCACATCAGTTTTTACATCAACTTTTCAATCACTTTTATCTCAGACATCTATTTTTACTTCTTTCTTTAAATCACATCAACTTTTGTATTGATGTAATTTATATAACCATCTCCTATTACTTATTCTTGGTATATTGACTTAAAAAGGATTTCCAATTTGTATAAATCTCTGTGTATTTGTTATGTTTGCAGTACCTTTATGTGACGTACTGAATTAAAAAATAAATTGAAAATTATTTTCCATATGGAAATATCATAACTGGCAACATAAAATTTTTAAAATAGAATGTTTTTCCTTAACAAGAGACCTAAACCTAATCTTCTGAAATTAATGGGAGTCTTTCCAAGTAACATTTAGGAAAAATGCAAAGACAGCATTTTGAAAGATATATACTCCCATGCCATTAAATTCAGATACATTTTCGTAGGAAAGACCAAATATGAGATAAATTTGAGACAGAGGTTAAACTGTAAAATAGACATAAATTATAGACTGGTGCTATTTTAGTAACACCTGTTTCTAAATGACAAGATAAGTAATGTAAGCAAATGTAGCTTACTAAGCTGATCTGAAAGAAGGAAGGCAAGATACATTCGTCTTTGACTTAATCAGAAAGGGAGAAAAGAGTCAACTAACTGAACTACAGTTACTTCCCCAGGAAAGAAATATATCTGCCTTCTCTTCTGGTTCTGAAAACAAGGAATACAGAGCCAGAACTGGTGCCATGCCAAATGTCCTACCAAATTTAATGGGTCTGGATTTTCAGCCATTTACTACCTATTATATTGCTATATTTTGCAAGTTAAACATGGAGATGTTAGAATCATACTACTCAGCAACACAGGCAAATGGATAGAGATGCAGACTACACCCTTTCAGTTGGGGGACTTTCTGCTATTTTCCTGAATTAAGCACCAGGCTGGGTGACCTGCTAAATACAGGTATCTGAGCTAGTTACCCCCCGTTCCCTTCATAGCTAATGGAAAGAAAATGGCACATCTTGGGTATGCCTCATCTCATCAGCTGAATGACACCCTAAAAACGTCTCTTCCTCTGTGAACGAAAGATACTGACTAAAATCCTAAGGCTATTAGCTCAGTCATAGAAGTCTACATTTTAGATATCTTCAATCAGGCAAGATGGAGCCCAGCCATTGTGTGTAAAGCACAATGTAATTCACAGGAGCTCCCATGGGGAATGAGAATTGTGCTTTACTGTAAACTGATGTGGCAATTTGGTTGCCAGTTTGTGCTGACAACAGATCTTCAGTTACATCATTTTGATACATTAATATGAAAGAATGATCAACTTCCATACACAAGAAGATTCAGATAAATTCTGCTGTGTGTTAAATGGAAGATGGTTGAATATGACAAAAAAAAATAAGCCTTAATTTTCAAATTAATCTGTTGATCATAAGTCAGAACAGACTTCCATGGATGGAATTGCTTGAAAGTTAAACAAGCCCTGACGATCATTATCTCTGGCAGATGGAGAGTGGATACTTCCATAGTTATTATTTCTTTATTTCTCTTTACTTAAATTGCACAGTTTTCCTCTCCAAAATTTACTCAGAATTCGATTGCTTGTTATTTTCCTTTCCTTCTCTTTTCCAGTATTTGTACTTATAGTTGTTCTGGTTTTTGCATAGCAGTTTTATAAAGTTGTGTCACCATTTAAGTCTGGGCAGGCTGTTAAGCAGATGACAGATGCTCTCTATTAACCTTCTCCTTCCCCAGAGGGGAAAAGGAAAAAGAGAAAAGGAAGAGAGATTTATGGGTTGGAAAGTTAAAACAGTTTTAATAAACAATAACAAGGAAAAAGAATATAATAAATAATGAACTATATACAAAAGCATTACTGAGCTCCACCCGATGACAATCACTTCACCGCTGATGCTCCAGGGCAGGCACTGGGGAGTCCTGAACAAGACATGGCAGCAGGTGGGAACAAGATTCAGGAGCAAAGGCAGGAGTCCTCCACAGGGGAAGAGAGGGACCTTTTGGTCCCTCAGCTTTAAACTGAGTATCATGTGGGTGGGGTGGAATACCCCATTGGTCAGTTTTGGGTCACCTGTCCTGTCCACTCCTTCCCACAGGTGCAACACTTTACGGTCCTTTCCTTTGTGGAACAAAGAGACACAAGAGGGACCGTAGTTTCCATGGCAACCAGTGTGTGTAGTCAACTTCAGAAAGTACAGCCGCTTAAAAGAAACTTAACTGAAAAGTCTGTCCTAGTCCAAACCAGGACAAATTGTTGTATTTTTTTTTCCTTCTTTCACTTGGCCAAGGTGTCATAAAAATCGTTTATTTTCCAGGAAATTCATAGGTCTCAAAGTTGATAACTATGACTACCAAACAAAAATACTGTAATGACAGTTATACAGCTCAAGCAGACACCTGTGACACCTATAGGATAAAAGTACATTGATCAGGATATAATTAATATTCTTTTGCCTCAAACCCAATTATAAGTGTACTACAATAATGTGACCAACAACAGCATATAAGTACTTTGTAATACTGTGATGGCATAGCCAAATAAAACGTATAGACATTTTGCACAAATATGTATGCAATGTGACAAACAAAGGGAAAAACAAAAGCTTGTGTGGTTGCTTCTAGGAGGCAACAAAATCATAGATCTTTCAAGTTAGAGAACAAAGAACAAGGTAAGCACGAGGGACTGCAAATAGGCAGGACCTCTTGCCAAATCCACGAGGATGACTGAAAAAAACATACAACATAAGCAGCATCAGAAGCAAAGGAGAATGCCCTCTGGGGTGGAGGGTTGAGTAGTATAAATGCATCTGGCATAAGTGAGAAAGATGGAGAAAGATGACAATTCCACTTCATAGTCCTGACTTCTTTGCCAAAGAGCTTTCAAACCTGCTTACATTGGCTTCAGGGACTAAGCACCACCAAGAACTGTAGCCATTTTTGCTAACAATACAGCACCAGCTCCACGGAACTGATTTTTTGGTCTTCTTAACATCACTCCCATCACGATTTCTAATTCCCTAACCAATAAACATCTTAATGTATAAACAAATATGTTCAGTGGCAATCCTTACAAACTTAGCATATAAATTATTATTACTTTGAAATAGATATGTCCAGATGTAGAGGTTTGGTTAAGTGAGAAGGGGCATGATCTTGTGCCATTGAGCAGTCTGAGCAACCCAGGCTTTGAGCAAGGGTTAAGCCCAGAGCTAGCGACCTTGCACTCCCCTTGAGCGATGCAAAACAAGGAACCCCGCAGTGCCTGCTTCGGCGGGAAGCAGAGCTGTGTCCGGGGCTGGGGGGGCGGTCACGGCTCTGAGTATGTAAACCTATAGATCAATCACAAGTGCGATTGGGGCGCGTGATTAGCATGTACACAGTCTATATAACCGCTGCGTTCTTTGTTAGTAAACGGAGAGCTTCCGTACTCACATTGAGATTGTGTCGTTACTCTGGACCGTTGCCCAGCACCTGCGAGCACGCGCCCCCCGTTTTCCCCTTACTTCAACTGGTAGCAGAGGATGGTTCCCTTCGGCGTGCTCTCTCTGAGACTGCGGTAAGCAGCGATAAGGAGGTGTTGGGAAAAAGACGGCTGGGAGAGGTGCTGCTCGGGTCAAATAAGGCAGAGCAGACACTGGAAGAGTTGGCCACTCAGCTCCCAGAGTAAAGGTGCTGCTCGGGCCAAATAAGGCAGAGCAGACACTGGTTGGTGCTGCTCGGGTCAAATAAGGCAGAGCAGACACTGGAAAAAGGGGCAGCCACGGAGACAGAGGCTGCAGCCGCGTTACTCGCAAGTATCCTCTCTAAGAGAGGGAGCGAGACAGCGGAGAAACAGCTAATTGAGCTGATAAAGTTGGGCCAGCGCTGGGGACATTTTAAAGACACAGCGCTTGTATTTTCTGTGGAGGAATGGAGAGAAATGGGAGACACTATGTGGGAAAAGACTGTTGAGAGGGACCCTGAGGAAAAAGAAATTAAGGAGGTGCGTGGACTCTGGCAAAATGTGATAGAGACTTTAAAAACTCTGAGGGCAGAAAGAGAGGTCACCCGCATGGCTGCTCAGATGCGGCCGGCACCGGAGTCCACCCCCCCGCTAAAAAGGAAAAAACTCCTGGGGCTCTGGCTTGTTTCTTCGGGTTACCGGCAGTTAAGGGCATGTCGGTGCTGATACAACTGTCTGTAGCCGAGGCACGTGCGGTGGTAGAGGCGGCGGCCTCTCGGGAGCGATGGCGCAGTAAGAATTTAAAGAGGGAAGTTACAAACAAAGAGGAACATGGCTCTCGGAGAGCCACGCGGCAAAGGAATCGGAAACTGGAAGAGGGGGAGGAGAAGGAGGAGTGGTCAGCTCCTCCAGACCCTGCCCAGCTGGCGGGCGGAGAGGGGAGCCGGCTCCTCCCCTCCGCGCTGCCGGAGTACACGCCCCTTCCTCCTTCGCCCTGTCTGTCAAGATCGACGTCATCTACCCCACCTGACCGTGGGATCTCGGAAACCGACGCCACCGGCCTTTTACAGCAGGTCTTGCGGGAATTAAAGGATTTAAAGGTACAGCAACAAAACAGAGACAACGCCGGGGATGCTCCGCTTCCACCTGCACCTAGGGCACCAAGGTGGAGCAGGGTTCCGTGTGAACAGCAGTTGAACATGGGTCAGTCGGTCCTAAGCAATAGGCGAGTGCCGTTCCGAAAGTGGTCTAGCGGTTAGGATTCCTGGTTTTCACCCAGGCGGCCCGGGTTCGACTCCCGGTGTGGGAACCACATGATTGAAAAATTCTTCAACAAGCAAAAGCTGCAGTTACTACACAGTATGGAGTAAAATCAGACGCTACGAGGAATATAGACATAAGTGTATTTGCAATACCAAATATACAGGTTTAGTACTTTTGCCTGTTAGTGATTGTTTTACATGTGTAACGTTTTGGTTGAGATGTTAAATGGTGGAGGAGTACTGTGGATGTGAATGTGGGAAGTAATTTTAATCATGTGTAATTGGTCACAGGGCCTAAGTTGCAGTAATTAACTTTTTGCTGATTTATTTAACAATGCCTTGTTGCTTTGTATGCATTAACGTTTGGGTGTAAAGATTGTGTGTATATCCAACAGGGAGCCACAGTATTTAAATTGACCAACCTAATGTTACAACTGCTTTGAGGTGGCCTATGACTGAAGAGCGACTGCAGATTACTAAGGGACCGGTAGAGGAACAGTTAAAAGCAGGACATATCAAACCCTCAGTTAGTCCTTGGAATACACCCATTTTTGTCATCCCTAAGAAAAGTGGAAAGTGGAGATTATTACATGATTTACGGAAAATTAATGAGCAAATGCAAGCAATGGGAGCATTGCAACCAGGTATTCCGTCACCTAACATGTTACCAGCAGGATGGCATATATTGATTGTAGACTTGAAGGACTGTTTTTTCACCATATCTTTACATCCTCAGGACACCATGAGGTTTGCCTTTTCTATTCCTGTTATCAACAAAGCGGAACCAGCTCAGAGGTATGAATGGGTAGTTCTACCGCAGGGCATGAAAAATTCACCTACCTTATGTCAGCTCTATGTAGCATGGGCGCTGAAACAATTGCGCCAGCTATGGCCACAGACTATCATCTATCATTATATGGATGATATTTTGTTATGCCAGGCTGATCCTTTTTCAGAAGAAAGTCTCCACAAACTAACAACAACGTTGGCGGAGAAAGGTCTCGTGATTGCACCAGAAAAGATTCAACGAACTGATCCCTGGAAATACTTAGGATGGACAATTTCGGATGCTCAAATCCGACCTCAAAAGGTGGAACTACATACAGATTTGAAGAACCTGAAGGATGTACAAACACTTCTCGGAGATATTCAGTGGGTCCGTAACTGTGTCGGTATCTCGAATACCGAGATTGCCCCCCTCACCGAACTGCTGCGACGATCACACCCTGCTGACACCATACAGCTGTCTGAGACTCAACAAAGCGCGTTGCGGTCAATCATTGCCAAATTACAAACTGCATGGTCATCGCGACACATTCGTGAACTACCTGTGTCTCTGCTTGTAATTAACAGTGAAAATATGGTTTGTGGTGTCATTTGTCAGTGGTAAAACAAAAAGGGGGAACTCCCCCAGGGCTACAACCAATGCCACTACAAATGCCACGATAAAGATGAAGATTTTTGGGTGTTGGAATGAGTATTCCTTAGTGTACAACCAAAGACAAGCATACAGACTAGACCAGAAGCCATAGGGGAACTAGTGAGAAAGCATAGATCTAGGATTATAGAATTAACGGGACTGGATCCAGCGGATATTAGTATTCCTGTTAATGCTGTAGACCTAGAATGGTGGTTCCGTAATTCTCGACCCATTCAGGAGGCGTTTTTGGGGTACGAAGGAAGAGTCCATTCACAACAACAGAAAGGCAAAATATGGCAGATATTACAGAAAAATCAATGGATAGAAAAATCTAAAGTACAGAAAACACCAATAGTGGAAGGGTTAACAGTCTATACAAATGCGGGAAAGAAACAGCACAAAGCGGTGTGCGTGTGGCAGGAAAAAGGGGATTGGGTACACCACATGCTGTATGGTCAGACCGATGATACCTTACAGACTCTGGAACTATCTGCCGTAGGCTGGGCCTTGACAAATTGGCTGGATGGGGCTATAAATATAGTCACAGATTCTATGTACGTAGCAGGTGTCATCCCATGCTTGGAGGAGGCATTGCTCCGAAACACACAAAATCCCCGCCTTGGGCAGTTATTCTTGCAATTACGGTCTATTACGCGACAACGCAGTGCGCCTTGTTGCATAATACATGTGCGGAGTCATCAATGGGATCTTGGTTTGGGGAAGGGCAATCAGGTGGCAGACTCTCTGGTTAGTCCTGCTTGCCATATTCCTCCTTGAGACAAATTTCAACAAGCCAGACAAAGTCATGAGCATTTCCATCAAAATGCAAAAGGAATACAGAGACAATTTGGAATAACAGAAAATGAGGCAAAATCTATTGTTCAAGCATGTCCGAGGTGTGGGGCTCAGGGACCAGGCATTGGTATTGGTGTAAACCCGAAGGGTTTGGCAGCACTTGAGCTATGGCAGATGGATGTAACACATATTCCAGAGTTTGGGAGACAAAAATATGTACATGTCACAGTAGATACTTTCTCGAGGTTAATCTGGGCATCTGCAATGTCCGGAGAAAAGGCGCAACAGGTTTGTAAACATTTGTTGGCGTGTTTTGCCGTTATGGGGGTGCCAGAACAGATCAAAACAGATAATGGGCCAGCATACACCAGCCAAAAGTTTCGTGTATTTTTAACACGCTGGGGAGTGAAACATGTTACTGGTATACCACACTCCCCGACAGGTCAAGGGATCATCGAACACACCCATAGAACCTTAAAGGAATATTTAAGGAGACAGAAGGAGGTAGATACTGATCCAACATCGCGGTTGCATAAAGTGTTGTTTACTTTGAATTTTCTGTGTTTGACAGGGGACCGAGAAGAACCACCGGTTGTAGTACATCACCAGCAGTTGAAATTTAATAATAACACCATTATACCTCAGTTACAGGTGATTTATCGGGAACCTGCTACAGGGGAGTGGAAAGGACCGGTGCCAGTGATCCTTAGTGGCCAGGGATATATGTGCGTGGCCACCGACCAAGGACCACTTTGGGTGCCGAGCCGATCAGTAAAACCACACCTCCCCGAGAAATCGGATGGGTGATGGAACTGGTAAAAATGGTTCTTACAGGAGTTTTTGTGATTGCAGTTATCTTGTTAATGTTACCATGTTTATTTTCTTGTTTGCAGAAAGCTTTAATGAAACTTGTAAATCAGGCCTGGCTTGCTCACAAACAAGAAGGGGGAATTGTAGAGGTTTGGATAAGTGAGAAGGGGCACGATCTTGTGCCATTGAGCAGTCTGAGCAACCCAGGCTTTGAGCAAGGGTTAAGCCCAGAGCTAGCGACCTTGCACTCCCCTTGAGCGATGCAAAACAAGGAACCCCGCGGTGCGTGCTTCGGCGGGAAGCAGAGCTGCGTCCGGGGCGGGGGGGGGCGGTCACGGCTCTGAGTATGTAAACCTATAGATCAATCACAAGTGCGATTGGGGCACGTGATTAGCATGTACACAGTCTATATAACCGCTGCGTTCTTTGTTAGTAAACGGAGAGCTTCCGTACTCACATTGAGATTGTGTCGTTACTCCGGACCATCGCCCAGCACCTGCGAGCACGCCCCCCCCGTTTTCCCCTTACTTCATCCAGAGACCTGTTCAAAAAAGCAAAAACAAATCCCTAAGCCAAAACATGTAAATCACAACTGCTGCAGTTATTTGTGTGTCAGAAAGTCCATCTGCAAGAAGGGCCAGAAGGAAGATCCAGGGAACTACAATCCTGTCAGTCTGACCTGGGTGCCTGGGAACATTATGGAGCAGCTCATCTTGAGTACCATCACACAGCATGTGCAGGACAACCAGGTGATCAGGCCCAGTCAGCATGGGTTTATGAAAGACAGGTCCTGCTTGACTAACCTGATCTCCTTCTATGGGTAGATGACCCGTTTACTGGATGAGAGAAAGGCTGTGGATGTTGTCTATGTAGACTTTAGTAAAGCCTTTGACACAGTTTCCCACAGCATTCTCCTGGGGAAACTTGCTGCTTATGGCTTAGAAGGGTGTACGCTTCGCTGGGTAAAAAACTGGCTGGATGGCTGGGCCCAAAGAGTTGTGCTGAATGGAGTTAAATCCAGTTGGCGGACAGTCACAAGTGGTGTTCCCCAGGGCTCAGTATTGGGGGCAGTTCTCTTTAATATCTTTATCCATGATCTGGACCAGGGGATTGAGTACACCCTCAGCAAGTTCGCAGATGACACCATGTTGAGTGGAAGTGTTAATCTGCTTGAGGGTAGAAAGGCTCTGCAGAGGGATCTTGACAGATTGGATCAATGGGCTGAGGCCAACTGTGTGAGGTTCAACAAGGCTAAGTTTTGAGTCCCACACTTGGGGCACAACAACTCCATTCAACGCTATAGGCTTTGGGAAGAGTGGCTGGAAAGCTGCCTGGTAGAAAAGCACCTGGGGGTGGTGATCGATGTCCAGCTGAATATGAGCCAGCAGTGTGCCCAGGTAGCCAAGGCCAACAGCATCCTGGCTTGTACCAGAAATAGTGTGGCCAGCAGTGATTGTCCCTCTGTACTCAGCACTGGTGAGGCCGCACCTCAAATACTGTGTTCAGTTTTGGGCCTCTCACTACAAGAAAGACATTGAGGTACTGGAGTGAGTCCAAAGAAGGGTAAAGAAGCTGGTGAAGGGTCTGGATCGGCTGAGGGAACTGGGGTTGTTCTGAGGGAACTGGGGTTGTTGAGTCTGGAGAAAAGGAGGCTTAGGGGAGACCATATCGCTGTCTAGAACTACCTGAAAAGAGGTCGTAGCAAGGCAGGTGTTGGTCTCTTCTTCCAGGTAACAAGTGATAGGATGAGAGGAAACATCCTCTAGTTGTGCCAGGGGAGCTTTAGATTGGATATCAGCAAAAATTTCTTCACTGAAAGGGTTATCAAGCATTGGAACAGGCTGCCCAGTGAAGTGGTTGAGTCGCCATCCCTGGAGGTATTTAAAAGACGTGTAGTTGTGGTGCCTGGGGATATGGTTTAGTGGTAGACTTAGTAGTGTTACGTTAACAGTTGGACTCGATGATCTTAAAGGTCCTTTCCAGCCAAAACAATTCTATGATTCTATGATTCTAGTGTCTTGAAAGGCAACATGGTATGTTTTAAAATCACCTGGTTGAGACTGAAGGCTTTAAGTAATTATAAGAAAAAAAGCTGAATCTGGAAGTTATTGTTGCCTGGTGCATAAAATGATATGTGTAAGAAATCTACTTATAATATATGCCTAATCATGACAATGCTTCCAATCAACAGTACGAAAATTTTCATTTTGTCAGGAACTGAAAAGAATTTTTCAATGACATAGGAAGTTCCTCTAGTCCAGTAAGTTTTCTTAAGGAGAAAAAGACTTTCTCCACAGGCCTGTCTCCTTGGGTGGTATAAACAATGAAGTTTTTGTTTCCTAAATTAGATGGAAAAGGTGATACAGAAAGAATGAGATTATTAGGGCAGATTATTTGTTCATCCTTTCAATGCAAATTTATCTCCTACTTCTGTTTGTTCCTTCTCCATCCTTGCAACACTTCCCTAGGAAGTGGAAAAGGTGATCAAAAGATTTTGAAATTGATTCCTCCTCCTTCATTCCTGGATTAGAGATGAAGGTCCTGCTGTAAACAGTCACTTCTTCTGCCCCTGATTGTAGGAGGTAAGACAGAAAACTTGGTGAGGAACAGAAGTGAATCCGTCTCTATCCAGCTGATGTAAAAGTGATTGACATAGGACCTACATATGAAAGTGGAATCTGTGAAGTAGGTAGTAAAGATGGGAAAATGTGAGAACTGCACAGCTTAACTGGTGAAGGGAAAAGGAATGTTGGTCTGAGGGGACAGGACTGATGTGGAGGAACAGGTCTAATTCTAGAGTATAGGCATGAATAGATGTAGGAACAAAACATCCTTTAAGGCTCTCCAGGGGATAAGGCAAGGACCAAAGTAATCTTTCTAGACATGTGCAAGGCAAATTATATTATTACACAAATCACTTCAGGAGTAACTAGGAATTCCAGTAGCAGAAGATAGAAAAAAATCCCCACACAATATAATCTTAAAATAAATGATGACAAGTGTTTAATTAGTAGCAGAATTAAAGTGTAGTTTCCTAAACTTTTTGTTGCATGTGTCTGTTTCATTCTACTGTAGCATCCACAAAGCATTTACGTAGTACCTCACCACAGTCCCAAGATCTTCTCCTTGTGATGCATTCAGTTCCTCTCTATTTACCTGCTCTGCTCTTCCTTCTCAGCACCCTGAACTCCTCTGCTGTATCTTCATCTCCTTTCTGTGACCTAATATTAACAGCTGAATAAAAGCCAACATCTATTATAGCTGATTCTGACCCACACATGTAATGATTGACCAGACTGTCATAAACAGGCCAAACTGGACAGATAAGCATTGAGTCCATCCTATAGCTTTTTGTGAGTTGGGGAGTTACTGTATTTTTCTTTTCAGTTTGATTCAGCTACAGATTTTCATAAAAGATTTAGGAACTTCAGAAGAGATTCAGTTGCCTAAACTTAAACCTGCAGTTCCATTTTAGACACTCTAACCCTGGCAGGTATGACACAAGTTGTAAATGAGTGTGTACCCTTCTGCAGTGGCTGCTGGAGATCAGATGAGATTACCTGGTAACACGACTCCTGTGTTTGAGTACCTTGAAAATACAGGCACAGGATGATATGGGATGCCCCAGGACCATAAACAACTTACCAGTGATCAACTATTTCTTATCATAGGAAGGCCATGCTGAGAGATAGGTAAAAGAAAATTTAGGGAGTAATGGAACAAAGAGCAAATATCCAATATAAGTGAAACACACCACAGATAAGAAATTCAGGTCTATGTAGACTTGCAGACCAATGAAGAATGAGCAAGGTGTAAAGGGTATCAGCAAACATAAAAATGTTCTCAAGCAAGACCTAGAGGGAAGAGGAGGAAACCTTCAAGATCATCATCATAGTCTCAACAGACTGAGGATTCCCCTCACAAACCCCTGCCTTCTGCACCCAAATTGAAGTCCCTACTTAGGACTTAGAGGGGCAGTGAATAGATGAGCACTATACAAGAAAAAGGTAGTTCATGTATTTATCATTTTAACTGCACATAATTTGAACTGTAATTGTTAGTATCATTGCAACTGAAGTAGCAATAATTCTGTTAAATTCTGTTAAACTGTTAGGGCTTTAATTACACTAAAGATATATTCTTGATTTTGAATTTACAGTGTGTTCCTTTTGTCCATAATATGCTTTTGAATGAAAAAGACTGGTGGGAATTCAAGCAACCTACTCTATATAACTTGGATGCAAGAAATTGATAATGGAAAGATATTACACTCTCTAGTGAAAATAAAAGAGCCACTTTGGCTTGAATGAGAAGTAAGTGTTTGGAAGGACATCTTAATCTTAACTAATCAGATGATTTTGGAGGTGGAGTGAGACACGAAAACCATTTTGTGAGTTGGTGTGGCAAAGCCTTTTGACCCAAGAAAAGCAAGGACTCTCCAGGTCTAACCCGGAGTAGACGACTTGCTGAAGAGGGTTAAGGTTCTCATATGCAAAGATAAGAAATAGAGAGCTCTGAATAAAACACAAACAGGGTTTTTTTTTTATATTCACAATAGGGTTCCTTATTTTTTAATATCTGTTGGTGATTTTGCCTGGAATAAGCAAATTTATTACAAATTTGCACTTAACTTCTTCAGTTACCATATTTACTCTCAAGATTTGTGGCAGAATTGCCAATGTATATACCATCACTCAGATGGACTTAGGTCTTTGTGTAGAATACATTCCAATTTTGTAACTATAAATATTCCTTTACACTGAATTAATTCCTAATTCCACAAATGTTTCCATAAGTTTCAGCTGAGACTATTCACTACCTTACATGACTTTAATGCCATAATCTGTCTAAAAGCAGCTTTTCTAATTAGACTGAGCTCGTTATAGAAGCAGTTGTTATTTTTACTGTTGTGATTGTACACTTATCTTTAGGAATGATGAAATGATCAAACTTTCTTCAGAACTGAAGACGTGAAAATCCTTATCAGCCAAGGGGTGCACAGGCATTTGACATCAGCACCTTATACACAGCAAGGGCAGTTTCAAAACATCTGAATCCTGAGTGCAAAAAATCATAGCAATGTACTGTAGAGAGTTTTACTGTATTATTAGGGACATGGAACAAATGACGTAATAGATTGATCCTGCTTTTAACTTTCGTGAATAACTTAGAAATTATTCAGTCATCAGATATGATGTTGAAGAAAGCTAAACTTGTACACTTTCCTTCACAATTTAGGGACAGGTTTTAGCGCTTGTTATTTTTGCTCACACCTCTACTTTGGTTACAGTTTAAAATCTGTCATCCATAAATCCCTGATGCTTACAGTGTTTCTTAGTCTGCCAAAAATACTTTTGCCTTTGGCTGCCCTTAGGGTTGAAGCTAGAAGAGCACAGGGAAGTATGCCAAGGTCTTGGATGGATACAGAAAGAACTCTACTGGGTCTGTAGTACTTTGAACTTTTTCCTTGAAGGAGGGCAAATAATCGTTAGAGTGTTTCAATACTTGGAAAAAAACCCCCACAAATTAAGTGAGGAAAAATAATAAAAAAGAAAGTACCCATATTGCTTTAAAGTTCTAGTATTCCACACCTGAGTGAAAACGTTCAGCTCTTTTAATAAATATGTAAGGCCTCTGAGAATGTAATCTATGAATGAACTGTTAATAATTACTTTGCTCCTCCAAACCTTCTGGTTGTATTAGCTTCTAGATCTGGTAGTAAATTTATATCCAGTAGGGCCATCAGTAACTTTTACATTTCCTCATGAAGCAACTTTGCTACCTCATTTTCCTCTCCTCATCTTTTCTTTTGGTTGCAAAAAAAGGTCAGAGTCCAAAACATAAATGAAACAATGCTATTTTCTTCAAATATATAACATGTGGGTTGATCTATATACAATGTGCATTTTGATCATTATTGTGCATTATTATTAGTGATCATTACTCTATATATTCAGCAATCTGAAGTGTGTTAGCTGCTTTGCAGAGCAGCAGCTGAGACTGTGTCCATTTTGTGTGGTACCTACAATTCAGCTTTCTGTCTGACACAGTTCAGATGAGAATGAGAAGCTCTAATAAGGAACAAAAATATCAAGGCCAGGGTCAAACATACTTCACAAAAAGCTGGTACTAAATGGTAGATATCTAAAAAGATTTAAAAACCATCATATGATATTAAACCACTGTCTGGAGTATTTATTTTGGAAAAAATTCTGATGAAGTAAAGAGTGTCGTTCTTATGGCAATATGGATGGGGAATATTTATATTATCGCTCGAAGAAATCTTAGAGTGCTGGGCATCTAAAAATAAACATCTACAGTTTGGATACCCTGAAGAGAGTCTGGTCTCCCAGGTGCTTTTTGTCCCCATCAGGCATTCTATCAATGTGCAGCCTGAGGACTTATTTAAGCTTGGATGTTCAGAGTTACTGAGGTTCCCTGCATCCCCCTGAGTGAATCTGGTCACTGTTCTTTAAATCTATTATTTTAAAAATGTTGGTCACATCCCCAAACATTAGCGGTTACTGCATTTCTCAGCAAGAACAAGCGTTCTGATTCCTTGAGGTGCTGGATTTTATGGGATTGTCACAGTCACTGTAAAGGCAGAGGGTTCCACATGAGTAGAAAAAATATGCTTGACACAAGCAGCAGTCAACAAAATATAGTAGCAGGCCAAAGTAGGAGAATTAAAATAGACAAAGCAAGCTGTGAACATAAACAGGACCTAGTATCTCATTCTAGAAATGACAGTCACTCAGGACTGTTAACTGTTTACTGACTCTGCAATACTAAATTTGATATATATCTCTCTGAAGAGGAATGAAATAAACCTCAGGAATTTAGAGCACTGTGAGCAATGTAGTGGTGCTATGCCACTACTCTGCAAAGTGAATTTTGTCTGTTCAGGAAAAAAAGGGATGTGATGAGCATGTCAGACTAACAGTGAATTTCCTGTTTATATTCACCTCAGATTAAACGCAAGGGGTAGTTGAGCTTCTGGACATGCATGTTACACAAGATATGTAGATTTCTGTGTCTTTGATATGCCTCAGTTGGATTTGGGGACAAATAAAAGTGAACACTATAGAAATGCACATTGAATGCACATTGAAATTTACTGCTGGAACATATAGACGGAAAGTTAAATAAGTACGTCTTTCTGATATTGAATAGCAAACTTATTTTCTAAAGTTAAAGACTGAACAGAAAAGATGTTTTGTTCTAGGAAATGAGAAAGTTAGAAAAAAATTCTGCGCTTCATGTTTACTGTATAATGACAATGTTTATTTTAAAGTAGGCAGTGTGATGTATATATATTTAAATCTCATGATTTGTTGAGCCACGTGTAATAAACTCAGTGAATCACTTTATTTGCAGCTTTGAGAATAATTCATTATAATCCCATATCTCCAACAAGTTTTAAACAGTTATGTTTGCATAGAAAATGCAAAAGCATTTTCCAAATCTTGACTATTCTATGGTTTAGTGGTGGACTTGTTAGTGTTAACGGTTGGACGCAATGATCTTAAAGGTCCTTTCGAACCAAAATGATTCTATGACTCTATGATTCTATATTTCAATATAAATAATTATATTTTCAGTTGGGAGAAGCTAGGTATTTTGCTTATCTAACATATGTTAGTGACTTCCTCTATCCCTGATGATCACACAATTGAACATTATGATCTCAGTCTTTCTTCTCGGTCTGTCCTCTCAGAGTATCAGAGATACCATGCCTATTAATAGCTTGATAACTTAAAAAATAGTAGGACATACTGCTTAGTGTCACGAGTCAGCCGTGATATATAAAGAACACTGGCATCTTCCATACTCTGTGCCTGCATTTTATAGCATATTTTCTAGATAAAAATATCTAGAAATACCTGCATAAGCAAAAATGTCCATAACTCAGTAATATACCAATCAATTTTTTTGGAGTTTAACAACAGCAGGATTTACATAAATGTGTATTTAAAATTCTTCTGTAAATAGGTAGGTTACGGTTACTCCCTGCTTTCCTTGTTCAAATCCAGAAAAATAGTCAGGACTGTAGGTCTTTGTGTTGTTTTCAGCACGTGAAGTCATTGAAGACATTTTCCATCAAGTAGAATATAAAAATAAGAGTGTAGAAGAGTACGAAGACAGATATGAATGTATCATATCAGAAAGAGCTAGTTATTTTAGTATATCAGAGATGTTTTTCAATTTAAAAATGCATTACTGTGATACCACATTGCTTCATATAATATGTTCGTACAATTTTCTCTAATTGTAAATACACCATGACAAAAAATTCCTGATTGGATTTTTCATATACTTCTGTGGAGCTTTGCAATCTCCTTAACGATAATTCTATAACGAACAGAAATTTGCAAATTCATTTTTTTGTTTATTTACTCTTCTGATTTTTGTCCTTACACAAACATAAAAGAATACTGAGTCAGTGGTAGTTAAGATTTCCTTTGGTACACTGGATAGTTAAGGATATTATGCAGTTGGACTAGAAATGCTGGTAATTAGAGTTACCGAATCTGACTGGAAACAATTACATTAATTTCTGTTGATTTTATCACAGTGCACAAAAATGTTATCAAACATAAAGATAAATGCTTGAAACCCCACTAATATAAGTTTTTATTAAGGCTGTAAAACAAAACTAGACAATGAGGGAGAAACAAAATAACCCATATTTTTGGAGGAATATCTTTGTTTTTCTCTAAGCTCATGACATATGAGAGGGCATAGGCCTGGATTCAACCTTGATGTCACTCCACTGAAGTTAGCTGAGATACACCAAACACGGTTTTGCCCCAGAGGGTTTTAGTTTCATTTATTTTAAATGAAGTCTATACATATTTTAAAATGATCATTGCCCTTCAGAATGCCAAAGTAGTGAGTGTAAAAACAAAGGCATCCTGAAAGATAAAAGAAAGTGGGTGTGATAGGAAGTACTTTAGGCCAGAAAGTCAAACAATTTAACCACCTTTCCAGCCTCATTCATCTGACTCTCACTTTGCTTATGGAATGGCTGTGAATTAAACTATGGTGAAGACAGGACAGGGCAAATCACATGCCCCTTGTGCTTCTGACTGATTTGGACCCTTCCTAAAAGAGACTGCATCATTCACTTATTTTGTACTCAGAAAACTAGAAAGAAAGAGATTATGTCTTAGATTTGGTGCCATACCTCAGGACAAAAGGGTGATTAGAGTCTTTAGCTGAATTTTTTACGCAGTTATAGCTATAGAACTCCTGTCTGAAGAGAGTTACAGGCTGCATGGAGACCTGAACATTCAATCCTTCCTCCAAGTCTTCCTTCCCAGCACTTAGAAAGGTGGAAGTAAATGCAGAGGTCATGGAATGCTGCCTGACTCTGCTGTTGGAGATGGAAGTTAATTTGTAAAAGGATGTAAGGATCAGTTGCTGTGTTTATATTGTTAGATGAATTGCAGATGTAGCAATGAACTTTTAAGTGTTGAGAGTCCTCTCTTCCATCCACACTGCTATTTGTTAGCCAGATGTATGCTCTAGAGTCCTCCTCCTGGCTTCCAGATGCTGCTTCAAAAGGTAGCTAATCTCCTGTAAGTCCTGAATTGTGTCTGTCAGCTTTGCATTAGTGTATGAGATACCATAGGACATAAGAATGGCTGTAGCTGGCTATGTATGGGTTACTGTATCTCCTCTTATGAAACACAAGGAGGGCACTATTACCATTTGCTATAGCCTAAGTGGGATAGAGAGGAAAGCATAATATCTGTTTCTTTTCTGCTATCAGATTGAATGGACTGAATCTACTTGCATGTACAGTAGAAACTGTATCTCCTTGAACATGAACCACAGTAAAGGATTCCTTCCCTGAGGCCAATGGTGAATATGAATTCCTGTTACTTGTGAGAGGGTTGTTGGGGTCCGCGCGAGGAAGGAACTACAGCACACCAATATGATGCTCTAGTAGTCCACTTTATTTTGGTTAACACACTCTCTTATAAACTACTGTCACGGTTTAAAGCTGGGCCGGCTATTAACCCGGTGGCCGACGCTCTCTGTTAACCCTCTCCCCCACCCCCCACCCTAAGGGAAAGGGAAAAGGGAGAGAGACTTACAGGTTGGAAAGTTAAAACAGTTTTAATAAACTATAATAATGAAAAAGAGTATAATAAGAATAATAGAAATAATCAAATATATACAAAAATATGTACAAAACCAAGACTGAGAGCTTGGAAATCCTCCTCAGGCAGAGATGCTCCCCCTAGCACAGGCAGAGGGGAAAATGCAGTAGCTCCCCTACTACCACACCTGCAGGCTTTTAACTGGAGAATTGGCAAAGCTGGTACCAATCAGTGGGAGACAGGAGGGCCCCTCCCTCCTGGGCCCCACCTCCAGGAGGCAGTGGGTTAGTGATAAATAGGAAAGTGAGAATGATGTGTATGGGATGGAATACCTCGTTGGTTAATCTTGGGTCACCTGCCTTGTCTGCTCCTCCCTGCAGGTGTGACCCCCCTTCGGCTCTTCACTCATAAGCAGTGAGGAATTTAGCAGTGACCTTGGTTTCTCTAAGACTAATTGGCCTGGTTTGGGCCAAACCAGGACACCTACATACTCTCTTATGTAACGGTTACACACTAAGCTATTGGCTACAAGTATTGTACACAATCTGGCTGTGTGCCACTTCTACTGTTCTAATTGGATACTTACTATAAACTTAAGCAAGCCACATCCTTATGCTTTCTTGCTGACTCATGCTGTTACATAACAGTGTACTGGTATGGTCTCTCTATAACTTTCCCATGGTCCAGGCCCCTACAGAGGGTTATAAGGGGATACAAGTCTTATAAAAAGTGAAGAGCTTTTTGTAGACTTTTTTCTGTGTATTTATGCTTATGCAAGTCTCTTCTCTTGTGACATGTTCAGCAGGATTAAGTATTTAAAGGTCTAAAATTTTAAAATTATACATATTTTGTTGAGTATGTCCCTGCTTGCATTAATTAATTTGTCATCAATATTTACAGGAGCTCCAAGGAACCTACAAGCCAGTACTGAGAGATCAGACCTTGGTATACAAAAGTTTTATGTTAGGAATTCACTAACCTGGATTAATTTCTTGTGTTACCTCTACCACATGCTGGAAAGTGGGAGCCACAAGAGCCAATCTTGTGCCTTGAATATATATGTCTTTTATGAAGTCTTTAACAGAGATTCAGTTGAGGTTGACCTCTCATATCCCATTTCTTTGGAGAGTGGCTTGAACTCTCACACTATGTAAAATTCATGGGCTGAATAAAAGAACAATAAAAGGAAAGCAGGATTTTATAGTGCAGTGGTGAGGGATTCCTTTGAGAGGAAGGAGTGTTGGGATCCTCTCCCTACTCCATGGGATTCCTGTGCATTTTTCATTACACAGACACAAGATCCAGTGCAGAAGTAGTAATGAAAACAATAACTGAAGTTAAAGTGTCCCTCAAAAAGTGGTGTTCTCACCACAGAGTCATACCAGAGAACACAGCAGGTGAGACTTACTTGTGAGGTAGGCATTAAGATGCTTTGCTCGGCCAAGGTGATAGCAGTTCAAAGAATGTTCTGTAGATATCGCTCTCTACAACTACCTGAAAGGAGGTTGTAGTGGGGTGGGAGTTGGCCTCTTCTCCCAGACAACTAGCAACAGGACTAGAGGACATAGCCTCAAGCTGTGCTAGGGGAGGTTCAGGTTAGACATGAGGAAAAATTTCTTCACAGAAAGGGTTATTAGGCATTGGAATGGGCTACCCAGGGAGGTGGTGGAGTCACCATCCCTGGAGGTGTTTAAGAAAAGACTAGATGTGGCACTTAGTGCCATGGTCTAGTTGACACAGCGGTCTTAGGTCAATGGTTGGACTCGATGTCAGAGGTTTCTTCCAACCTAGTTCATTCTGTGATTCTGTGAATTATCCTATGATTCTATTATCCTAATACTACTGAGATAGACCAAAATGGCTGCTTTAGACACAAGTGAGAATTAATTTAAAATAATAGATAGACATTTCCACTGCAGATGTTTGATACATAGGTGCCATTCTTGATCCATTATACCTTAAAACTTAATGAACAATTTTAAATAAATATTTTATAGGAGTATGTTTCCACTGCAAGCAGAAATCATATAATCACTAACATCTGTCAGGACTTGGAATTCATGGGATTGACTAGATATCCTAATTGCAGATTTTGAAGTGTTGTTACCTCAGCCATTGAAATACAGTAGGAAACAATAGAGTTATTTGTTAAAGCACAGTGCTATACAACATCTGAACAATATAGCTTAGTGTCTTGGAGTTTGATCCATAGGTATTACATAGAATGAAAGCTTTAATTTTTTTCTTTAAGTTCTCGTCAGCTTCTTCTGAGTTCTATAGTTAGTTCAGAAAAAGATCACAGTTACACAGGTGGTAATACATTTGGGATGAGATTTTGCAGATCATATTTATGCTGGCATGATTCTAGAGCAACAGGTATGGACAGAAGTGGCTGGGTGTCTACCAGCTATGCTGAATGTGTGTAGACATGTACCTCTTCCTTTCTGTATTCTCAATTTACTGTTAGAAAGAATGATACTGACTTCTCATGTTAAATAGATACAGATGCATTAAGAGCTAGAATTGTCCTTTCAATTTTCTTAAACTAAAAATGCCTACAGTTAGTCTCTCTCACTATTTTACTAAGGGCAGTACACAATCCTGTAGCTGTTCTTTGCAAGTAGTACACTCAATTATAACTATGAAGTGTATTCTGACCTTTTTATTGGTGCCCTGTATGTCTTTTTCATTACACCTGGGATATGGTAATCAGACTTCTGACATAGACTAAAATTTATTGATCACATTATCCCTGAAATACTTTTTTAGCACTGGCTCAGCTCCCTGTTCATTGTGCTGATTTTAAAATGTGATTCCACACCAAACAGTGCATGTCATTAGTTGGCATTAGCTTATGAATTCATGCTTGAGTTGAAGAGTTCTTGGGAGTCCTGCTTCTTTCCTGTGACTCCATTTGTACAACATACACTATATATATTTCATTGAAGAATCTCTAAAGATCTTGGAAATTTCAGAACATTCACCTTCTGTTTTGATGCAGGGGAGGAGCTGACAAGCAATGGGAGGAGTAAGAAATTTGTTTTCTGGTAGTCTAGATCTAATGATCATCGTTTATACTGATTTCTAACTAGCTTCTAATTTAGATATTTGTTACAGAGGAGTATGAAGAGGAAGAAGGAGGATCAGACTTCACTCTCTTGCAAAATTGTTCTGGGGAGCTTTAATGAGTGGCAACACCTGGGCTGTGATTCAGAAAGGTGAAATGTGACTTAGAAACATTTTTGCTCCTTTCTCCACTACTGAGGCCTTTCAACTATTCATAGAGGCTCTGGCTCCTACTGTGTGAGAATGTTATACTGGCTTGGTGGTATGCATTTGCATTATGTCCCTACCTTTGCAGCATCTTGGAAACGCTCTTTTGGATGCTCTACAAGAGACACCAAACCATGCACATCTGTTATAGCCCGGTGCAATTTTGGAAATAAATTTTGTCATACGTTGTAGCTAGGGAAAAAATGGCAGCTTTCCAATGGAATGATCCTTTATTCAATAAAATGAACATTCAGTTCCTGCACAAATCTGAGCTGTCTTCAAAAATAATACACATGGAGTCTTCGGTCTAAGTATTGGAAATTACATGAGAATTATTTATCCAGTGGATTTCCATGATTTCAAAACCAAATTTGACAAATATTTTCTTAACTAAGTCTAACAAAAAAGACAAAGCGCAATCTTAACTTGGCACTGAAATTAAAGTCATGAACCTGTTTTTGTAGAAACATTTTTGTCTTCATTTAATTTGCCTTTCATTTGCATATGGTGAAAGAAATCAAATTTGAAGAGGAAATTCACAGTTTGATTTACCAGTGATTTTGAATCAGAATCTGGGCATCAGTTTGGCTTCTCGGTCTGAAAGCTTTACAACTAGCAAGTTCATTAACTTATGTGTTACTACAGACTGAACACCAAGACTGGAGCTGCTAACAACCTTTTATCCACAGAGTTTACCATTTTATATTTTCATAACAGAAGCAGAAATATGAAGAAAAATGGATCATTATGACACATCCAAACAGCTCATCCATACTGTGCTCTTTTAACCATTATTTGAGAGACAAATCAAGAGAAAAGGCTAAAATGACATCTTCAGCTTCATACACAAGGTTAAGACATTTTTATATCTTAATAGGAAGCTATTTAATAAAAACTAATTGCTAAGTATTTTAGCATCCTTGACAAATATGCATTAACAACATACAGATTTTTCAACTGAAAACTTCACCAAATTCAAGAAAAAGGTGTGTAATTCACTTATTTCCAAATTTTATAAAGACATTCTGCATTACAGTATGTATATTATGTTAAGTGATGTTAAGAATGTGGCCACCTGCTCCGGCTGCTCTGGCCCAGGTCTCTCTCCTGTCTGGCTGCTGGAGCCCAGCCTGAGGACCCGGGGTCTCTGCCCAGGCTGAGGGACATGGTTGCAGCTTTGCTGTTTGCAGCTACAACCAGTGGCAAAGCTATGCACGTATCCCAGAGACAGACAGACACACGCACATACATAGACACACAATCAGGATGCTGACACAGCCAGTCACACAGATTGGTGCAGACAAGGCTTTGCCTTCAACAGTACCTATGTAGAGGACTCACATGAAACACAAACACAGACAGCCAAGTCTCCTCCTCTTCTTGGGCTGGCAGAGGCAGGAGGTCGCTAGTGCAGGCGCACACATGGCACTCTCCAGGTTCACAAGCATACACACATTCCTGGTTCCCTTGAGTACTGGCAAAGCTCCTCTGTCTGCCCAGCACCTCTGCCTTCAACCCGGCCACCTTACCCACCCACAGGTTCTCTTTTTTTCCAGCAGGTCTATTTTGGTGCTTGCTGCACTCACATGGCACTCACACACTCATCCTACAGGCACCGAACAATCATGGGTCCCCCCAGATAACAGCATAGACCCTCCACCCACCTGACATCCCTGCCCAAACCTGAGGCCCCCCTGCTTGTCAGTTGGTCCAGCTTAAGGTTTGCCAGTGAATATACATGCACACCCCATGCACGCCAGGACTGGGGAAGACAAAGATGCTCAGAGCCCCGCAGTCAGCACATGGCATATGGGCTGTGTCCTGTGGTCCCACTCCAGCCACTGGCACTGAGCCTCTCACTCATGCTGGTACCCCCAGAAGCTGGTTTTTCAGACACACAATTCCCACTCCATGGTTGGAGCATAAAGACCTCCACTCCCTCTAGCTGCTGATGCTGAGACCCCACTCGCTCCTATAGCTGACACCACAGGCGAGGGGCACCCAAACCCCCAGTCTCACGCCAGTAATCGCCACCAAATTCCACTCACACACATACAGGTCTCACTAGCAGCTGGCACTTAGTCCTTGCACCATGCACATACACATGAGATAGAGAGTGAGATTACACACAGAGATGGTTAAGAAAAGGTTTAAGAAGAAGATATGAGCAGATAGGATGGACTGTGGTGATCAGACACAGGGCTCAGCCAGACAAGTGCACTGACTGGTCCAGTTTTACATGTAGCTGCTCTCTTTTATACCCTTTTCTCTCTACCCCCACTTTCTTCCTCCTTACTTCCTCTTACTCTGCATATTGCCTTATCAGTTGGCATAGTCCCACTGACCTCTTCCAACACTCTGGACCCTCAGATTTCTATTCTTATTAGTTGCAATGTCCTGGTTTGCCTACAGTTTCCTGATAGCCTATCAATTAGTACTAATGACGAGGTTTGCTTCCTGTTGTCTTTGTTAATGTTAATTGGTCAGGTTTTATGTATCTGTGTGTTGTCTCCCTGCCTTTGCTTATCATTCCAAATGAATAAAATAAACCTTCTCACTCTCCATATATCCTTACTGATTTGTGCAACTGACCACATTTGTTCATATCACAACCCCCCTTATCATGTGTGGTCAGGTTTGTCTCTATGTGTTCTTGTTTATGGCTCCTTTGAACAGACATCCTTAAGGAAGCAGATACTCTCCTTCTATATAACCTCACATCTTATTTTCAACCAGACTAAAACCACTTCAGAGGAGAATACACGTGTAAATCATTCAATACAAGACAGAGCAGAAGAAACACAAGGAGGGAGAGTTATTGAAGATGTCCCTTTATTAAACCAATTTGAATTACTATTTCTTCTCTAACTCTTGGACTTGATTGTTATATTGGTTGTTAGCTTCTTTCCCCACAGCTATAACTTCGGAAGCAGAATCTTCTGGGAGAATGATTTTCTTGTGCTGTGCTCCCAAGGGTCTAGTTATACCCTTTATAGAGATGTCCCTGGTGAATATTTTGTTTAGACTTGGAGAATATATGTTTTACTTTTATATTTTATCAGTGAAAAAATAGTATCAGTCACAGCAACAACAATAGCAACATTGAAAACATCTAGGGAAAAAGAAAGAGATCCACCACAGATAGGTCAATAAACAAAATCCAGGATGAAATTTTAGCCCCAACATATCAAATGTTTCAGTACCCAGATGGAAATTTGTAGGTGAAAAGAAGATAAGATTGAACAACCTCCTCATTAGCTTGTACTGTCATCCTCCAATGGGGCTTGAGATGGGAATTTTCCCTCAGTTAATCTTCGGCTGCCACTTGTTTGGAAATCATATATTAGATACTCAGTTTTTTTGAGTAAAAGCCAAATACATGCGCAGGAAAGCCTGTGTACTATGCAGAGAAGTTAGATACTTCAAAATACTCATGTATTGATTAGAGTTTTAGGAAATAAGGAGGACCACAGAGTTGGTACCTGAAAGCTCTTCAGGCTTAGGCCTCTGACTTAACTGCAGGTAGATATCTTCATCAAATTCAAAAGAAGAGACTAGACTTTTCTGTGTTTAAGCATCTATAGCTATTACTGCCCATGGGCCACTATTTTCTTTCAAAACATAATCAAAAAAGAGAAAGTCCTGCCAACTTTTTATATACTGTTTTATGAATCATGTAAGAAATTGGTGGTAAAGGTAAAATATCAATTTCAGCTCAGAGGTTTCAGATCCATATCTCACCATGACCACTTGCTATAAGCTAATTATACAACAAAGCTGCATCACTGTACAAATCAAAGTATATGATTCATGAGACCAGGGGAAAAAAAGAACAAAATGGAAGCATAGCTGAAGTGCAGTTGTTATGAATGATAACTTAGGAAGAAGGCAGAGCAGTTTCTAATTGTACAATTTTCCAAGCCAGCTTCTTGCTGGAGTCAGAAAACCAGTCATTGCACCAGAGCCGTGGAAGGCTGGGCTCCCTTTCGCTGCCATCTCCAAAGAGAGAAGCTGGGACAACAGTTACTGCTAGAGAGTGAGAAGACTCTCCTATCTGAAGCTGTCACAGTTCTCTCTTTTTTCCTCTCGCTCCCCCCAGAAGTAATGAGAAGACTATAAGCCTTGACTCTCCACTACATCCTTTCTATGGCATAACTGGCCCAGCCCCTGTTCTTTGTTCTTGCAGTAGCAAAATTACACTTCATTCAAAAACTCATTAACAGCTTAAGAAGAAGTCCGGAATTTCAGTCACTGCTCAGTGGACTGCTAATGCCTTTTATACTGGATAACAGTTGAGAATTTCTAAGTTCTTGCAACCTGGCACTCTCAAAAATTAATTTGGAATCATTCAGAAAATGTTTCAAACTCTGAAGTGTAAAGCCAGCTATCAAAGTTTTAAAAATGCCAAAAAAGAAGTTTTTCGGGTTTGAATTTTCATTTTTATTGAGAGCAGAAGAGACATAATATCAACTTGCTGTTGACTATTTATGTACAGAACTCTGTTTTTATCAGTTTAAGAAGAGGGTTTTTTTAAAGACTGTACAATCAGAAAAGCATTTTCATGTGTATAATATATAGGATACTTGTTCATTTTTTGTTTCTCTTGGTTATTTTAAAAAATAGCCAGTAGAAAGTAACAAGTATTATCTCTGTTATTACGAAAAAGACCTTTTTCATTATTTTAAAGAAATAAGTGTGCAAAACAAAGCAATGGTACTCTTTATTGCTAATTCTTGACATGCAAGTTTCTTTAGGTCCTGAAAGATCACATTAGTCACAGTAACAGCATGTCATATCCAAAATGCTAAGGAAACAAAGTAGGAAAGTCACCAGAAGTGACATGCTGCAGTATAGCCTAGCATGAAGCTATACATCAGAATGTGTAATGGCTAGAACCAATTTATCCATTTATTCTATAGTCCTTTAAAAGAGCAATTTATTTAAACGATGTTTTCAGAATGTTTTAAATAATTTTTAAAGGATCTGCACAACAGCTTCCTGTATTGCATAGCAAGCTGCTACTACTCAAAAGTTTTGGGGCCAATTCCTGGTTCACATGAGAGAAGTGTTACCAGTATCATAAAATAGATGCAAACATATGCTATGAAGTTAATGCTAAGATAGAAACAGATTGGGCTGACAACATCCTGGAGACTGCATTAAAGGCTCATTTGCATAAAGTCACTTCAGTGAAAAACTAATTCAGTTTACTAATTTTCTCGTCCTGAAGAGAGTTAGTTTAAAACACTAGTGAAAAGACGATACCTCGGAGAATGGGTGATAAGAGAGCTGTATGTACTGTGTATGGTAACATAACCATTTCCTCTGCTATGACTCTCTTGTTTTTTTCTAGAACATCTCCATTCTCTGTTCCAGTACTTTTCTAACATCTACTTTCCTTTCTTTTCAATTTAGGGATCTTTTCGTTTTAGGGATCTTCTGATATGTTTTTTGCAGGGAAACGTGTACGTGTGTGTATACAAAGAGTTCCTTCCAGCATTATCTGATTTGACAATCATGAACTCAAATAGGCAAAAATTTCATTTTTTGTAATGATGTTTTCTTTGTTGTTTGACTCTCCTTTTACCTAGATGCTCTCATATTTAAAGACAAAGCAGTTCAAAATTATTTTGTAGCACATATGTGCTACAAAAACACTTTGAACGCTTTTTGTGCTTCAAAGACACTTTAAACAAGTGTTTTTCTGATACCATCTTTTATATTTTCTGGGAAAAAAAGTTAATTCTAGCAAAACATTCTATAGTTCTTATTCAGATAAATGCATATTAACTTTAAGAAAATAACTTTTAAAGTAATGAGTATATAAAATTGGAATGGTCTGGAATGTCTTTATTTCAAAATTTGTCATGAAGACGTGTAGTTTGTTGTATTATACAAAGATATGATAATGCAACATAAGCTGGTTACTAGCGGATAATTTTTGCTGACTAAAGCCTGGAAAGCATGGGAGTAAATAACTAATTATAATTGTCTGCTGATTTTACAGTGCTACCTATTGTCTGCTAATTATGGATCTGCCTGTCTCTTTTTACGTTTTTGAAGAAAAATGTAAACCATTAAGATATCCACAAGCCTTTGGCCTCTTAAAGTAAAACACTTTTCAGAATATTCTGAAAATTCAGGATTGTCTGTAATTTCTAAGCTGCAGCCAGGGGTGTTAATGAAGAAAAGAATCTCCAGTGAAACATCTTGGGAAGTTTAGCATTTTGTTAACGAAATTCAAATTGAGTCACAAAGGAAAATTTATCTTCAGAGATCCAAAGCAACATCCAGCAGAGATCAATATCTGAAACAAAATGGGAGGGTTTGCCAGGAAGATGTGGCCTGACATGAAAAGGTATTGCAAAATATGCACAATACTTAGAAGAAAAATGTAACAGTGTTATTCATGAGAGAGGACTCAGGAAAGGATGAGGCTCATAAGTCAAAGACATATGTTTTCCAGGGAATTAGAGATGAAATTAAAAGCTATATCAACAGATTTTTAACACTGAAAATTCCAAGAGAAGACAAATATTTCCTGTACAGATTCACTGTGAAATATTATTATACAGACTTTTGATTAATTAACACACATTTAAATCTCTGTGATGAAACAGTTCCCATGTGTTTGCTTAAGTACCTTTCCCCAGGCCAAATACAAAAAAAATGAAATTGGAACACAGTTATAAAAAAAGGATGCCAAGCCTATTCAAAGTGCTACTTTGGAGCAGCTTGTAGTCGCTTATAGCTTTCAACTTTGAAATCGAGTTTTCACTTCAGGTTGCCATGCCATGGTCACATCATGTGGCTAGCAGTGGGACTCTGCCAGCAGGCAGGATGCTGAATAATTCAAATTTCCAAAGTAGAAGGAGAAAACCAGCAATCACTCCAGTTCATTTCTATCTGTAGTCCTTATGACTGTCATTTTAAGAAGACTGGTCACTGTCTTTAAAAAAACAGTTCCTGTATTTATCTCATGCCTTGTCCCTTCTGTATTTTTACTTCTTAAAAAGTATTATTTGTGTTCTGAGGCACCACTTAAATTAAAACCTTTTGATCCTGATATAAGTACTAATTCTAATTAAATAACTCTTCAAAGCTAAACAGCAGTTTAACATGAAATATAAACATTTTTTTCCTGAACAATGATAGTTATCTGATTTCCTACAAATAGCAAATATCCAGAATTTAAAGGCACTTAGGTTCCATATTTTTGATGAATGAAAAATGAAATTACACACCCAGATACCTTATTGGGATCTATGTCTCTGCAACAGTGTCTTTGTTTCTTTGAAAACCTGGAAGTCTCCTTAAATCTATTAGAAAAGAAAAAAAAAAAAAATCAGAAACTCATCATTTAATCCCAATTTTTATCTCGATTTATCCGTTATCTAAAATGAATTAATTTGGAATACTTCCATTTTTTCTTCTCGACATATCAAGACACAAAAGTATGAACTTCTGACCCTAAGTTTTTCATTCATAGAAATGTATATAGGAAGCTTTGGGAAAATTGACTATATAGATAAAATCACATGGAAAAAAAAATGCACATTTTGCAGTCTGTAAGACAGCAATTAGTTGAACAAATTTCCAACGCATGCAGTAAATTCTCTATTGCTTCAAATTTTTAAATTAAATTTGTCAGCCCCACAATAAGGCATGGGGTGGGATCCCATTCCCATTGAAATCAATTGGAATGTTGCCTTTTGTTTTTTTTTTCAGGGAGGGGATTTCACTTAAGGATGAAAATAGCAACTGTTCACTGATGTTCTGGCATGTAGGTTGTTAAAAGCAGCTATTGGACTTTCAGGACTTGAACTTGTGTTTCAGCAAATACATCATGTGCCTTAGCCAGCCCTTCAGCAGCTATATCTGGATTTTTTTGTACTGTGCCTTGCAGAATAGTTCAGACATGCCTGTAGTATGACACTCATATTTTCTACAAGTGTAGAAAAAAGAAATTAGAAGGTTTTGTATTTAACACATTTTATTAAATACAGCTGGGAAATACAAGGAGTCAAATTTTCATTCTAGACCCTTTCTCTTCCATGTAAACTAATATTTAAAATAGCAAATAGTTACAATATGGTCATTACCCTTTGGTATTTGTTGTAAGATGGCAAGTACAAAATCGGGCAGAAAGTAAAAGATCGTTCTCACAAAGACACCTAAACCCCTGACTGAAATTGTACCATCATGTTTTGTAGTCATTTCGCATTCTTTTCTACTGAAAAGCCCTATCAGAGCTTTGGGATGTGCCCAACTAATCCACTTAATACTTATTTAATTATCTCGGCACTCTGTTTTATAATTCTCCATGAACTACTTAGATGTGAACTGATATCTTCTCATCACAGAGCTTAGAACACACCCTGCAAAAAATTTAGCCAAGGGGAAAATTAAAGTAGAAAAATATAAGAAAAATTATATTACTTATATATTAGAAATTTTTTTCATTTACATTTATTCACAGAATGTATATGAATAACATTTTACATCTAAAATTCATAATTTTGTTATAAATTCCAATGGATTAAAGGCTCTTAAATAATGATTGAAAACTCATACATAATTCCAAATGAAAAGTATAGGAAATCATAATGGTAATAATTTAATATATTAATACCTGACATATTAGATAGCAAAGATACGTTTTTTTGCAAGTATATATTATCTTCAGGATCCTGACCTGTTACAATTAAATTTGTAAGGTCAACAACAAGCACTGCAAGAGCACTAGATGAGTGGTACTGGTGTGGTTAACCCTATTAATTATAATAGGAAGTGGACCTAATGCAGATACTACAGTGAGGTAAATTGGATAAGTGTCAAGTGTTCGACCACAGTTTCAGCAGTAAATGTTGAATTGACATTAAATTATGTACACCATCTACTGGAGACCCACATTAACACGTGGTTGAGGACAGTCATATTAACTAAGAAAGATTTCATGACCTTTTGTAACAGTTACAGTTTCACCAAGACAAATTGTGTATCATAATATTGTTTCTAACACATCCATGTCTGTAACACTAACTTATTTTTCTGTCCTTGACTGACAAAAAAAATAAGCAATAATCTCTTATAAAGTCATATTTTCTTTCCCTGGCTTCATTCAGACCAATGATGAGCAAGTAGTTTCAGATATGTGACCACAGTTTTTAAGATTTTAGTTTTGTGTTCTTGTTCTGACTATGGAATTGAAGTTGAGATTTTTAACATCACTTTGGAAACCAAACTACTTTCACTTGTGAATTATTGTGAAGTGTTGTTAATATTTAAAATGTGTTGAATAACATTTGCATTATTTGCATCTTACTTACCTTGCTTTATCTCTGTTCACTGGGAGTGACTTGGTATTAATGCAGAATATGCAGCTTCAGAATCTGTTCTTACATATTCATCTTGTTCAGCTTTTTTTCAAGAGCTGCAAAATTATTAGATTCAGCTGCCTATTTGTGTGCATCTCTGAGACTCACATCAATAAGTGTTTGATACATATTCTCAACAGTTTAAAGTCTGTCGAATTTGTATTTATTGATTTTTTCTCCTATGTTGAGATTTTTCATACTTGGTATTAATTATTTTTTACCCAAAGGAAAGACTCAATGCACGTGCAGATGAGCAGAAGCTCAATTTATTTAATTGTACCTTGTTCAGACCCAAAGTGATCTTTATTTTTGTTTCACTATGTTTTTACTGGCTTTGGAATCCTTGCTGCGTAGCCTTTGGAGAGGTATACAACTGTGGTATCCTCAAATCCAGGCAATCCGATCCCACTGTAATTTGGAATATAAATGTGAACAGGTGTGAAAGGTTTATCAGTCATTGTTGTCACTAACTAGAAGTTCTTTAGAGAAGAAATTAAAATAGATATATTCTGCAGATTCTCATTTAAAATGATTCCTAGATGTTCTTACCCTCCTGAAGTCATCATCAAACGAGTGTGCACAAGTGTACTGTAACAAATGGAGAATAAATTATCCAGCCAAAAGTCCAATCATGACCATAAGAGGTATTTGTTCTGGTAAGGATTTTTTTCTGCTACTGCCAAAACAAGGGTCCATTATATTTCTCTGCTGCTATATGTGAAGTCAGGGTAACTTTGCTTCACATGGGACATTCAAAATCTTTAGAGCAGAACATTCAGACACTGATCATAGAAAGAAAGAAATTCACTACACAATCTCACTTTACAAATCTGGTTTTGTTGTTGTTTTTTTCTTTTTCTTTCCTTCATGCCTGGCATTGTCCTGCTGGCAATATCCATTGTCTCTGAGTCGTTCTTCACTATATGGAATGTATCGTCCTTTCTGCCTACATCCAAATTCTGCACAATTTCATTAATAAACTGTGTGCTACCACAACCTTGCAGAACCATAAATGACACTGAACTTTAAGACTAAGCTTATGCTACTGTTTCATTGGTCCTGCAGTTAAGACACCAGCTTTCACTGATAACTACCACAACCCTGCATATAGGCTGGCATTTTATAACTCTTCTCTTCATTGTGCTGATTAAAACCTTGACCATAAACATGAATGTTATCAAACACCTTACCAAGGCTTCCCTCATTCCAAACAGTTTGTTATAGGAAATATCCTGAGTTCTGAAACCTGGTATAATTTTTTATGTACTCGAGCTCAACTACTTGTTCTTAGAACACCCATCTTATTATAATAGTCTTTAATAATTTAATACTATTAGTATTCAATACACTATGCATTTTTCTGATACTTTACTAAAGTGAATGACCAACATAGTAGGCATTGCAGTGAGAGACCTAGTTTTAAATACAGTTGAAAGTATTAGAATATGTACTAGATTCTATATTTTTCAAAATTCAAGTGATTTTATCTCTTAGTTATAATATGGTGAAGAAAGAGTTCATGAAAGTAAGATATTCAAGGATGAAAGCTTGTTCTCTGAGCACAAAGTGACATTATGTTAAGAGAAACAGTTGTATGAATCTATTTATTGCAAGGACTTGACTAAATCTCTCTTAAAAAAAAGAATGTGTCAAACGTGCCACTGTGTTGAAAGAAAACCTGGAACCACTTGGGTGGGAGAATTGGAAACAGACTGTCTACGGTTGACCCCCTGAGATTTGTACATTATTTCAAGCTTCCTGCGCTCATGTTTGAATGATTACATGTTTCAGGCTCATTACTCTAACTACTCTTCTGTATCTTTTTCTGCAAAAAAAGTTTCTTCATAACTATAACTGATATGGAACTGTATGTTTACTTTATTAAATTCTCATCTGTGAGAAGTGATTTTTGCTTGCTCAGTGATTTTTTTTCTTTAAATTGTGTTTGAATTATATCTCTTTTTACCTCTTAAATCAATACCAACCAAATGATACAGGGTGATACAAGATACATTTCCACTCAGAGGTGTTATTTTATTAAAATTGAATGGATTTAATATCTATTTTAAATATGGAATATATTGCAAATAAAACAAATTTATTACTTTCTCACTCAGAGAAGAGGCAATGGCCAAATCATGATGGCAGATGCAATCTCTTTAACAGGCTATCAAGCAACAATAGCTGTTATCAGTCTCATCTGTCTTATCTCTATGAATGCGTGGCAGTGGTTTATAATTAAGTTTCAGTTTCTAGACTATGCAGCAATTCTAGAAATCAAGAAGTACAATCCTGAGTTCAACGTTCTGATGTGATTAAGCCTATTGTGATCACAGCTGCGCTAAAGAGACACTATCTTCCTTTTATTTTCACTTTGGCCAACACTGATTTATGTGGATTAGGTTTTGAAATGGAAATTATTTAGACCTGTGTTCAGTTTTATCTAAACCACTAAAATTTGAGAATGCTGGAGGAAGAACAGTTTGGAATTTGTAATTAAATAAATTTTGTTAAAATACATCTGGCAATCAAAACTGAAAAAGCTAGTAGGAACATATAAAATCTAAGGGTTTTTTTCCGTTTTGGTTTGGTTTGGTTTGGTTTGTTTTTTTTTAATTTAGAAAGTATTTTCTGGTCAAAACAAATGAGAATTTTAGATAGAGCCTAAATCCTCAACTATCCGACAGCTTCAAATCGATAACAGCAGCACAGTTTATATATAACAGATTACATAACAGATAGCATCTGATAGCTTCAATTAGATAACAACAGTGTCTTTTATTAATCTACATATCTTTACATGCATTTTTTTATAAAAAATTGAAAGATCTCAATTTTATACAGTTACTGAGTAAATTACAAACTTCAATAATTTTTCCACAGCAGACTTCATTTTCTGATCAGCCCTAATAAATTTAAAATATTTCATTTCTAATCCACTTCTAATTAAGAAAGTTCTGCAATATTGCAAAATACAACAGGTAAATTTTGCTTTGGTATTTCTGGCACACTATACAACAGATAGATGGACAGCTAATGTGTTAGTATTGGCCTTGAAATTACTTTTCAAAGAGAAATAATAAATCCATAGATCATTTGATCCAAATACTGTTATATCTAAGACATTTTTTAAAAAGGAAGAAAGTATGTATTTACCTTATGTTGCAACAAATTGACGTAAAGAGGGACCATTTTTCTTGATTCCTACCTAGGTTTTTTTTAATAACTCTGTGGCTTGCAACTTGGAACTTTTTTTTTTTTTACCATTACATGCTGCTTTCATTTGTTTGAAAGGAACAGAACTAGTAGTTTATCATGCAGTAGCATTTTCAGCTCAGACATGTAGATCTTTCAGATTAATTTCTGGCTATTGTGCAAAAGCCGTGATGTTACAAGCCTTTGTACAATGTGCAAAACTTGCACTCCAGCTCAAGCGTGAATAGAAGCTACACTTAGGCACAGACCAAAGGACTAAGCTTTATCCTTTGCACTCAGCAGGAAGAATTGCAAGGGTGTTTTGCTGGACACTGGCTTTATTCAGACATGCTGAGAATATAAAACCACCCTGACTGGTCAAAATCCCTGGTTTGAGCTATTCATGGGTGAAGAGAGAAGGTTTCAGTGACATGTCGTGAAGGCCATGAAACTTTGTCAATTTTGAGAACCAAATGGTAAAAACTAATTGCTCGGACTAATATTTCTTCCCTTTATTTGCCTTTCCTCTATAATGTTTTATAAATGAAAATTATTGCACCCTTAACTATCCCTATATAGAAGGATTGTACAGGTATTTACAACTGCAGACATATAGGAAAGAGGCATGTTCTGCTGGTGGTGATATTTTTTTTCTGACATTTCTCCATGTGACCATTCTGCTCTTTTGTTTGCTTTGTTTTGTTTGTTTGGTTGTTTTTTTTATATTGTTCCTTCTCTAAAATGGGCTTCTGATACCAGGACAAATACTCTTTCAAGAGTCTCCCATCAGTTTTTGCTCTGCTCTTTGCTCATACACTTTTTGAATTTCCCTTCTTAGTGTCCCTTCTCTATCTCTCCTGATCAAGCTCCAATTGCCACTTCAAGGTTTTCTGTCTCCACTAGATTCCTCTCTTATTCTTCATACTTAATTATCACCTAACCTCATTTCTCTTTCTTTTCATCCCAGTTTTTTATTCAGTCAGTCCCAGTTCCATTGCACACTATTCCTTTTCACAGTGGTCCCTGGTCCCCATCTGATGTCCTCCTTCACCCCTGCTCCTTGCAGTCAGTCATCTTGCAAGGCTAGGCCCAGTCTTTTCCCAGCTCTTTCCTCAGTTCAGTCATGCTCCCAAACAAGGGAGTATCTTTACTGTCAATTTCACTAGATCTAGTAGCTTTGCTCAGCCAGACTCCCCTCCCTTGCCTCTTGATAGTCTTGGGGTATTTTACGAGCATGGACCGAAGTTCATGCACCTTTTCCGGGTTAAGTAAGGGTGGCCCGTCCACTCATCGTCATATCAGGTAATTGTGACTGCATCATGAGTTGTATAATCATCACGAGATCCCAGTCTGTCATGCTTTATTAACTGAAAAAGCTAAAAAGATAGAAAACAGAGTTAAAAAACAGGAAATAACAAAGCTAAAATATCTACAAGAATCTAACATAACTAAAAAGTTGACAAAAACTAAGTAACAGACGCCATTCCGGTAAAAGTATGAATGATGTCCACCGAAGTGGACAACGCCATATTTGACAATCGCATTGCAACCCGAGTCCGACGGGTCTTTGAAAGCCCAAGGTTTAACAATAAGTCGAAATTACGTTCATACAATTTTCCTCTAGCACCAAGCGGAAAACCTACAAATTTAACAGAAGTTGCATTTGTTAAATCCATTACCTGATTAGTTAAATGTTTATATTTATTAACTTTTTCTGCCGCAGCATCCTTTAAAGTTGATATTTTACTTTCAAATCGAACTGTGACATCAGTTACATAAGCCACATTATCTTTAACAAAAATTAAATCGGGTTTAAATAATTGTCCTTTCTCATCCCTAATAAGGGGTTCTTGAAAGGTAATCCAATCTTTCTTTTTAGCTTCTTCGCTCAAAACATTACAAATTTGATTATGCCTTTTGATTCTAGCCTTTTGAACTGCTGGGCAGTAGCCAATTATATGAGCACATGATTCGGTTTCCGCTTGGCAATGTCTACATGATTTAATCCTAGAATCTTGCTTGCCTCTAGCCAGAAACTCCCTAGTTGGATACACATTCGCTCTCAGTTGTAAAGCTGTAAGTAATTTTCTGTGAGGTATGCCCTTATTGAATTCGATCCATTTATTACTGATAGAATCCCCCTCAAAGATGGCAACACCATGGCCTTGAGATTGCAGTTGGGTCCAGTTCTTAAATTCCTGTTTGCGCCAATTAAAGGGCCTGGGGTATACAATTTTGGATGTTAATAGTTCCCATTCTGATCTTTCATCGCCATCACCAGCTTCCTGCGATACCATAAAGGTAACAGGATCCCATATAGATGGAATTTTATCCGCATCGCCACCAGCTGTTACCCATAGCTTTTTATAATCATTTTCAATATGTTCACTTTTTACAATAGATGTAATTACAGCATCTGAAGATCGTGCTAGTCGATTCAATCTTCGAGCTTGAATACTGGGAATCAAACTTATTAATCTAATCAGACCCAGCCCGCCATCACACAAGTTAGAATAAACGATGGCATCACAAGTACTAGAGGGGAGATGTAACCAGTCTTTGACTGCCGATCTTATGGCCAAGTCAAGACTTTCTAGATAAGATGTTTTAATGTCTGTTTGGTCGGAGAGGTAAATAATACGGGGCAAGGTGTATACTCTCAAGATGTTAATTTTCTGCAATGGTTTGAGTGCTGTATTTTGGATCTTATCTAACCATCCTTCCAACTTTTCCTTCAAATCGGATTTCTTGATTCCCACCCATGGGTCAATCTGGACACCTAAATATTTTTCGGACTCCCCAGGATCTATCATATTTATGGGAGAACCGTTGATCTTCCATGGGAGACAGTCATTGATGGTATAAGCATCTTTAGTAGGCTTGATGTAAAAGCCATGACATTTCTCCCCTTGTGTTTTCAGACCCGTCAGATCACAAAATACTTCCAAAATTTCAATATTTCTCATCATACCATCCCATGAATCACTCAACAGCACCAGATCGTCTGCAAATGCCATTGCCGTTACATTACTGGATTGATGTTTAAACCCACACCCTTCACCTTCAAGTTTACAAATTAATGGATCAATTGACAGATTGAATAATAATGGGGACACTGGATCACCTTGTTTAACTCCAATCGATATTTTGATTGGTTCGGATTACTTATCTTTCATATCGATATAGGTGTTAACATTCTCGTACATATTCTTAATTAGGGTGATAATATGATCGTCAACGCCCCTCTGTTTCAGAGCCGCTATGATGTGAGAATGGCTCACAGTATCAAAAGCTTTAGCAATATCAACGAAGACCACTCCCAGCTGTCGATGTTCTCGCTTTGCGTGCCTTACCAATATTTGTAAAAGCTTTAAAATTTCGGCACACCCAGCAGATCTTATAAAGCCTCTTTGTCTTGGGTTAATAGGGCAGGCCTTAGTCAATCATATTTTGTTCCTGGGCTACTCCCCTCTACTATCCTATGAGAATCACATCTCTCTCCGATTTGGGTGGCTCCCTCTTCATTGCTGTTTGAATGCGGCAGAGATATATGTCACTGCAAACCCAGAGAACACAGGTTTTCTCATTTCAGTTTCAGGAAAGAGGCGTAACTCAGTTCAGACTAAATAGAAGCAGTTTTAGAGGGGAAAATGGTTTTGCCGTGACAGCCCTGGTTGAACTAGGAGAAACTGAGATGTGGGAAAAGGCAAGAACAAGAACAAGTCTACTATACAAAGCTGTTGTAATAGAAGGTGAATATACTTATTTTATGTAGTAGCATTATGAATAAACCCTCTGGTCATCTTGAGGTGCTAGGAGAGCTTGGGAAAGCTCAGTGAGGGTCTGTGAGAACCTCAGATTAATTTAAGAAAATTTTTATTGAAGAGGGCAGATTCTTGACACAAGCATACCTAGCAAAATTGAATTTGCTGCTACAGACTTTATAGACATAAGGACATTCAAAGGAGAATTTCACCAGCATGTTTTTCAATCTGAGGAAAAAAGTCATTTCTGTCTCCTTCTTAGAAATTACTGAGAGTTGTGAGAGAAATTCAGACACGATGGATAATCTTTTACAAAGAAACAAAAATTGCTTGACTAAGTTACATAATAAGTGGTACTGGTATTGCTCCTACAATAACTTCTTACAGAAACTAACAGCACCCGTGAATACTGTCTCCATCACACCTAAAGCTGAAAAGGAAGGATTATCAACAAAATGATATGTAACACTGGCAACAACTGTATTAGCTAACGGTCTCCTTAGAATGAATTTGTCACCCTCTCAGACATTAATTCTGTGACTCATGATAAAGCAAGTTGTTGGAATGAGACCGTTACTGATTCCAGCCATGTTTAATATTAAGATTTTGAGGAAAGATGAAAGATATTGTCTCCGTGAGAATACTTGAGCTATCTGCTCCCTCACATATTTTTAAAAAATGTACTTATTCTGTAGATTCCTGAATCTTAGGTTCAACAAGAAAGCACTGTGTTCAGTTTAATTTTGAAATACATAAGAAAATAAACTAGCATGGGTTTTCATGCATGCATGTTTAGTATTAAGAGTTTTCCAGCTAATCATGCAAATTATCTTGGTGCTAATACTGCCATAGGAAGAAGATGAGATCCAAATAAAAGTTTCAGTTGTATTAAAATTAATTTACTTCGTGCTAGTTGTCAGTGTTTCTAGATTTATAATTCAGTAGGTAATGCGTTCAAAAACAAAATTAAGAATTCTTGCATGAGGGCATCAATACAAAGCAGTAGTAAGTTAAAGATGCCTAGGACAACCACCTCCATGTATTTCTGATTGGAGTTCCATGTCATAATTTATAGTTTTCAAGAGAATGGGTTGCTTTTAAAGCTCAGACTTTGCCTACTGGATCTTTAGGAATGGTTGATGGTGTGTTCAACTACACAGGGAGTTCACACTGAATACACACTCTTGCATAAGCTGATTAGAGATATGTTAGAGCGTGCACTAAAGGTCTAAATGCTTTTGCACATTTCAGGATATATCTTCACATGTGGACTGTTGTTTTTAAATCTATGTCTCAATTAATCCTACTTTCTTGTCCATACAAGTTTTATTCAAGACATTGTTACACTTTTTGTGTACAGCATTAGTGAAACAGGAAAAAAAAGAATTCACCTGTTTTTCAAATGTAACTAAGAAAAAAAATAAAATGAAGATCTTTTACATATGATAGATCTGGGAACTTATTGTCTTCGCATTTAAGCTCCTGGTGGAATGACCAATAAAATGGACAGTATTATGGATGTTCTTCCCATAGGTAGAGAGGTTTTCAGCTGGTGGTAAATGAGACTCCTTTGGTTTATGAAGAACAACCAGGCTGCCCCATCTACCCAGAGCTTACTCATTACCTACCTGGTATCTCAGCCTTCTCACAGACCTTATTCTTTCTGGTTCTGGGCACATGCTAGTTGGGACATACTAAGAAGGAGGCTGTACTGGCAACCCTGGAATGCTGAAGGGATGGAGGTAATTACTATTGTTTCCTGAACATAGGGGAATTCAATCCAAGCCAAAAGCTTGGCCCATGATGGAAGTCTCCTAAGACAGGTACAGATAGATTGATTTTTCTAGCCTGATGAGAAGATAACTTCACTGCGTAGTCTGTGAAGATCAAGTTAATCTTGCTGTGCTTCTGCTAACAGGGTGGAGAACCTGTATCTTCCAGAATGATCCCCTCAAAAAAGAAAAAAAGAAACTTAACTGAAGTTCTTCCTGGAAGAAATGCCACTGGTTTTGGTTTACTACTAATCACCATTGACATTTCCTCGAACAGAAATATAAGTACAATCTGTCTACAATCATGTGGCTGAATATGAGCCAGCAGTGTGCCCAGGTGGCCAAGAAGTACAACAACATCCTGGCTTGTATCATAAATAGTGTGGCCAGTACGACTAGGGAAGTGATCGTCCCCCTGTACTCAGCACTGGTGAGGCCGCACCTTGAATACTGTGTTCAGTTTTGGGCCCCTCACTACAAGAAAGACACCGAGGTGCTGGAGCGAGGTCAAAGAAGGGAAACGAAGCTGGTGAAGGGTCTGTAGAACAATTCTTATGAGGAGCGGCTGAGGGAACTGGGGTTGTTTAGTCTGGTGAAAAGGAGGCTGAGGGGAGACCTTATCGCTCTCTACAACTACTTGAAAGGAGGTGGTAGCGAGGCAGGTCTTAGTCTCTTCTCCCAAGTAACAGGTGATAGGACAAGAGGAAATGGCCTCAAGTTGTGCCAGGGGAGGTTTAGATTGGATATAAGGAAAAATTTCTTCATTGAAAGCGTTGTCAAGCATTGGAACAGGCTGCCCAGTGAAGTGGTAGAGTCACCATCCCTGGAGGTATTTAAAATACAAGTAGATGTGGTGCTTAGGGATATGGTTTAGTGGTGGAATTGGCAGTGCTAGGTTAATGGTTGGACTTGATGATCTTAAAGGTCCTTTCCAACCACAACAATTCCATGATTCTATAGTTCTATGATTCTATGATCCTATGAGCAGCTGACCCTAAGTATCCAAACAGATATTTTGTGATCAGTACCTAGCCTTAGCCTTAGATGTTTTTTCCCATTTCATAATTTTTACTACGTCATTTTAGAGCATGCATTATATTGACCCACCTTATAATTTTGCAGTCAACATATCAGCGTAATAACAGGCTTTAGACCTGTGAAACATATGACCAAAATATTGTAGTTAGATTAGACGATAGGTCCCTTCCAGTTGAACTACTCTGTTCTATTCTATTCTGCTGCCTAAAGAAGTCATCTGTGCTACTTCTTTTGCTGCTGGCTACAGATTATTCTGCAGATTTTTGGTGAGGGTTTTTTTTTGACATTTTTGGTGAGTAAGATGGTAACTAGGGCAGGGAAATAATTTATGGAATTCCATCTATTCCCCATCTACTGCTGTACACCTTTATGGGATGGGGTTATCACAGAGAACTTGAATGTGCCTCTCTACCTATGCAGAATCGTGAGAGAACTGTGTGCATTCTTGCTCTCCTGAGTGCTCAGGCCAACAGATACACAATGCTGTCTTGTGCAATTTGGGGCAAATTACCTAACTTGAGGACATCAGTAAAATTAGACTGCCAGTATCTTGCAAATCTGCAAACTTTCTACCTCCTTTCTTACCTTCTTCAAAGCTGTTACTTTGTCTTCTGTCAGAAATGGCATACTCTAACAAAAGTTAGAGATCTCTCAGTCTAATCAGAAGTCACTGTTCCAGGAGGCTGCTAAACCATAAGTGATGTGAGGTCATAATTTCATTTTATATCTCATGTAACACAAGGCACATTTTCCTGAACTAATTCTTCTTTGAACTAATTTTTGGAAAATAATTTCATCTCAATTAGAACTCTTTTGTGGTTGGGGAATCAACCATAAATCTCATAAACGCCATTGAATTCAATAGGACCCATGAAGGACAGTACATAACAAGAGCAAAGTCTGTGGGAATAATGTATCAGTGCTGATTCATGGAATTCAATTTGTAGGGGAAACGATTGCAGTCAAACAGGCTCACAGCTAATGATTTAACTACACTTTCTGTTAGAATTAGTGTCTGATTTTAGGTTAAAAAAATAAATGAAGCTTCACTCTCTGGTGAATGGATTCTGGTTATCACATTTTTCCACAGCCATATTTCTCTTCTCCATGTAAGTACAAACAGCTTATGGTCAAATGAATCCTTCACCTTCTTTTGTAATTCTTAAGCAGATTGAACTCCTTGGGGATAGTCACAAAAGCTGACTTCTTCCTACTAGCATTGTTGCTATGCTCTCTGTGCTAAAAGAGGTGAAAGAAACTGCTACATCAGAAAATTTAGAGCAGTACCTTAAATTTAGGTATAAGATTTATTTTCTTATGTTAATAATTTTGCAATCTTTCCCTACACTTGCTTTTCAATGTATCAGTGTCCTTTAATTGAGGAGTACAGAGATAGACTTCATATTCCAAGAAGGAGAGTCTGAATGCTGCAGAGGTCAGGATTACAATAGGCTTTTCCAGCTGTAGTATGTTACTGCTTGTCATCCCCATGGGTTTAGAGTTTTAATTCTCAGGATAGAGTTCCCATTCCATAAGTGTCCTTTAACACTGTTTTCCCTAGATACATAACTTTCTTTGTCTATAATAAAATAACATCTGGTGGATGCCAAGTGCTTGTCAGCAACCTTTCCTTTTCCTCATTTACCACTCCTCCAGTTGCTGTGTTATCCACATTTTTTTAATAATCCCTCTGGCATTTTATTAGAAAAACACATGTTCATTGATAGTTCTTTAAATACAGTTGTATATTAAAACCTACATGTTAGAAGCTTTTATTCAGTTTAATACGTATAAATTGGTGTTTGCGATTTCTTCGTTAATCAGCATATTCAGTATGAAACTAAATGACCTATAGAAGTAAAATAAGATCATCAGCATCATCCTTACCAGCTCAATGACAGCTTTTCCTGATCAGCTTACAAGCAAGTTCAAAAGTATGTCTTTCCTATAAGCCCATGCTGATTGCCATTAATTATATTATCCTCTTTTAATAGGTTATTAATCAAATCCCATATCTCTTGTTCCATAATTTGTCTGGGATCAATGTCAGGATGACAGACCTATAATTAGATGTCCCATTTATACTTTTAAAATATTGGCATAACATTAGCTTCTTTCCAGCCCTTTGGAAATGCTCCAGTTCTCCAAGACTCACTGATGATCAAGAGATCTCCTGAACTGACTCTTTACAGCACTTGGAGGCAAAATTATCTAGACCTGCTGATTTAACAACGTCTACCATATTGTTATTTAACAACCTTGTTATTTCCCATTACAATGGAAAGGCTTTCACAGTTTAAATCTCATGCAACAACAATGTCTAGTTTTTCACAAAACCAGAGATGTTCCCTCATTCCTAATGCTACAATTGAAAATTACTTCTTCTCTATTTTTTAGACTTTTCCCCTTTTATCATTTTGCTTCTACTCATCTTTTTTTCTTTCTGTTTCCAATTTCTGATTTATCTGAATTTCTATACATTTCATTTTTCTTTCATATCTTTTACAGTCACAGAGACATGCTCACTTTATGTACATATACTGAATATAGTCTTTTAGGCTTTGGGGAATTTAGCTAAGGTTTTGAAAATAATCATATGGTTCTGACTTTCTTAGTTAAACCATGATTAAGTGCCTAATCTACTGTGTGTTTGAAAAGGCAGATGATTAACTCACTACAAGGAATACACAGGATTCCTGAAATTTGGTTCCATTTAATACCTCGAAACTAATAAGTAAAATGGATCAGGTCTTGCTTTCTGCAAGGTATAATCTTGTGTCTTTATTACCAAAGTTAGATGTAAAATTCAAACGACAATAATTTTTTGAAACATACAGACTCCATTTGAACACAGAGATTCTGAATCCAAGATGATACAAAAAAAAAGAGTGTAAACACAACTTCCTTCACTTGGTCTTTTGGACTTTCAGCTGTTTCCACAGTATCTCCATTTTTTTTTGTTTGTTTCTCTGTTTTCTAGCTGGAGTTCTGTTAAAAGAAGTTGAAGATTGTTCTGCAAGAAAACATGATAGTGGATGCTTTTTTTTCCCTGTATTCACTAGTCAAACTGAAAAAAGGCACTGTTTTACATAGTTTCAGAAACTTCTGAGACAACACTCATGTAGCTGAAAGGTCTGTAGAAGAAAATACAAAGTCATTACTAGTGAAGTCAATGGATGACACAAATATCGACTGTCATACGTACAACTCTTCTACTCAGCAAACTCACTTGCCTTTTAAGACAGTTAAATGTAAAACCAACTAACCGACCAATCAAAAATCTTAGGAAAGCACAAATATTTTTGAAAAGTGAGTAATCAGAAAGTACTTCAAACTTCCCATGGCAGGCAATAGCTTGAAACTATTGTGTCTCAATATGCAAGAAACTATTGAGTAGAAAGAAGGAGATTATATTACCACAGTACATTACATTAATGAGGTTGTTACCTGTATACTGACTGTGTGAAGCTCTTTAGAGCAAAAATGACAGATTGGAACACCTTCAGAAAAGAGATATGAAAGTATTCAAGGTTTGACAGTGTGCCTTAACAGATGTGCTTTTTGGTTAATATGAGAGAAGTTTAAGAGGTGGCTTCATCATAAACAAAACATACTGACAATTGAAATGTAACTGTTTAGTGATTTAATGAGCCATTGGAGAAATTTGTCAAAGGTCACAACAGGTTTTGCCTTATATAATGTCATTCACTCAAGAGAACATGACTTTTGGAAAGAGGTGGTATAGTTGAAAGTAATGAATGAATCACAAGAATGAGGTGAAATTACGTGCTGTACACTATGCAAGATACTAGATTAGCTGATTAGGCTGATTTCTTCTTGCTTTAAAATCTGTGAGTTTAGTGAAGAATTAATACATGAAATATAGAGTTAGAGAAGAGTATTCTACTCAACAGCTTAGAGCAGTGGCAATAAAAATTTTGCTTTGCTAGAGACCAGCTTGATATTGGATCATTGCTGTCAATGAAAATATTACTGCTGAAATCAGTGAAGCAATATCAAGCCTTCTATGAATCCACTTACTTGTGGAAAAAAAAAAAAAGATTACCAAAGCAGAAGCTAGAGTAATGATAAAAGAAGGATGCTGGATGGATTAAAGCATAAACTGAGTCAGAGGTAAAATTAGAAGAAATAGATTGTCAGATGGATTGTTTTCAGTTTATTAATACTAGATGCTGCACTTTGTCTGTCCTCTGACACTGCACATTTGTTTAAGTTTGTGCTGTTCATAGCCTGTGCAACTTAATGAGCTATATTGCCTAAGTTGGATATTGGATATTCATGCTGACAAGATAATGTCACAATCAATACCAAGGAGCTCGGCTTGAAGAGTTCACCTCCAAAGAGCACGTTAACTTCTGGAGCTTTTCCACATTTACAGTGAGCCAAGATCTTAAATTTCCACAGTGAGAGATTTAACTCTATAAACATTCAGGCTGTTTTTCATAAAGAAGAGTGGAAATATCTTCTTTTTTTTTTATGTTTTCCACTCACTTCTGGCAGAAAAAAATAGCTGTTACTCATGTTCATGTACTGCAGAATTTGGAAACAAATAATTGTAACAGGCAGTGGCAGCTTCACTGTTTCACTAATAATTAACTATTTGAATTCCCATGTAATGAAAGCAGAAGTTTTCTGAATGGAAAATACATCTAAATCCATACATCTTCTGATGCAAAAGGAAAATAAGCCTAGAGCTCTGATTCAGTAAAGCTCTGTTGCATGATAAACTTTGAGCAATCTACTCTCTGTTCCAGAAAACAGTCATATCAAAGGCAAACTGATAAATTGGTCTCAGTAGGAAGAACGTGAAAGTAACAATGTGTCCTAAGATTTTAGGACAGGAGGCAAAACAGCCTAGAAATACCAGTGTGTAAAGTTCAGAAAAAAAATCAGCCTTAATACTCACCCCACTTGCCCCCTTTGGAAATCTCTGTCAGAGGCTCTTATTTGGCCGTGGTAACACGTATGTGGCTATTTTACCTCATGATCCTCTACAGGCTGATAAAAGCTGTCTTTCTTGTGTTCTTCTTAACTGTTGGAAATGTGGTAAAGTCAAGGTGGTCAACAGAACTATTATTGCATTTTCTGAAGACATTAAGGGAAAGGCGAGTGGTGGGGACAGATGCCTAATAATAACTGCAATTATTGTCTTCTATGCAGATAAATCAAATGAAGCAGCTTGTTTAAAATTTTGCACTAGAGGTCTTGTAGGGCAATATTCCTCCTGGTAATATCCCTTACCCAGGCCCCAGGGAGGCAGCAGACCTCTCTGTGAGATGGGTCTGGTTGGCATACAGGGCCCTCAGTTCCCCTCAGAATAGAGTCCCCCCCTACAATCACCCTTCTTTCTTTTTTAACACCCATAGTTCTGATCCATCTGGTTGTCTGACTTATTCTAGGCAAGCCCCCAGATGGACCTTCTTCACCATCATCTGCCTGACCCTCAGGTTCCAGAGCCTCATACTTATTCTGTAAGGGCACTTGGGAAGGTGAGGGAGCCCGGGGGGGGGGGGGGGGGGGGGGGGGGAGCGTGGAGGTGGGGGGTGGGCAATTTTCCTATCCCCCTGAGCAGGAACCTGTTTCCACTCCCCCCCGTCCTTTGGGTCCCCTCCTTCCTGATGGCGAAAGGATTGGGCTCCTCTGACTCTTGCTGAGTTTCCATCTGCTGCATTTCTCTCAGGGATGGAAGGGTGTGACTCCACCAGTCAACTTCTCTTTCGTACTTCCTGATACTCCTCAGCCTCTCTACTTCTTAAGCTCTGCCACCAGGCTGAGCAGATCATCTGCCTGTTCACACCGCACACAGGTGTCATCTCTGCTGCCTTGCCCTGTCAAGAAGGACAGGGAACTGCTAGAGAGAGTCCAGCACAGGGCCACGAAGATGATTAAGGGAGTGGAACATCTCCCTTATGAGGAGAGGCTGAGGGAGCTGGGTCTCTTTAGCTTAGAGAAGAGGAGACTGAGGGGTGACCTCATTAATGTTTATAAATATGGAAAGGGCAAGTGTCAAGAGGATGGAGCCAGGCTCTTCTCAGTGACATCCCTTGACAGGACAAGGGGCAATGGGTGCAAGCTGGAACACAGGAGGTTCCACTTAAATATGAGGAAAAACTTCTTTACTGTAAGGGTGACTGAACACTGGAACAGGCTGCCTAGAGAGGTTGTGGAGTCTCCTTCTCTGGAGACATTCAAAACCCGCCTGGACGCGTTCCTGTGTGATATGGTCTAGGCAATCCTGCCCCGGCAGGGGGATTGGACTAGATGATCTTTCGAGGTCCCTTCCAATCCCTAACATTCTGTGATTCTGTGATTCTGTGATACTAATGCCAGGTTCAAGCTCTCCCTGCAGCCAGAGTCCTGGGCAGCCGTACGCTGTTTAGGGGGCTCCGTCTGGGTCCCCAGACTCCTGCTAGCCGTGGCTTTCAGCCTTGTGGAGGCCATCACGAGGTCTGTTCCAAACTGGACAGGCGATGCCACCAAGTGTGCTCACCCCTGGAGTCGGGAGGGAGGGTGGCTGCGCCCCACCTGCCCGCCCGGCCGCTCGCGCTCCCTCAGTCCCCGCCCCCCGCTGACCGACTGTTTGTTTGTGTCTTTCCGCGTTTAAATCTCCCGCGGTTCCTCCTGGCAACGCCCCCTCCTCTCCTGATTGGCTGGCAAGGTCTTCCGGGTGCTGACAGGGCTCAGGACCCCCGGCACAGCCCGGTCTGACACTCGCCACCGCACTCACTTCAGTTGCTGCTGCTGCCGCCGAAGGCTGAGGGGTGCCCTCATCACCGTCTACAACTTCCTCAAGGGGGGCAGCGGAGAGGGAGGTGCTGATCTCTTCTCTCTGATGACCAGCGATGGGACACGAGGGAATGGAATGAAGCTGCGTCAGGTGAAGTTCAGACTGGACATTAGGAAAAAGTTCTTCACTGAGAGGGTGGTTGGTCACTGGAACAGGCTCCCCAGGGAAGTGGCCATGGCACCAAGCCTGTCAGAGTTCAAGGAGTGTCTGGATGACACTCTTAGTCATATGGTTTAGTTTTAGGTAGTCCTGCAAGGAGCAGGGAGTTGGTCTCACTGATCCTTATGGGTCCTTTCCAACTTGAGATATTCTATGATTCTATCCATGCTTGTTAACATATCTGAGTGTGAGAGTGTAAGTGAATGAATTCCATGAAAAATGGTACCAGGTAACTAAAATAAGTTATGTTTAAAATCAGTATTGCTTTCCTTTCCTTACATTCACCAAGTTTTATTACATTAATTTCCTACACTATATAATGAACAGAATAAAGACTACAGCCTTAGAATACCCAAAAGCTTGAAGTTGAATGTACATGTATTAGAACATGAATACAAGTACAATATGTCTGTATGTACTCTGCCATCTGTGTCTGCTCAGTAGGATCCTTGCACAGTGTGCACCCAATTGATATTCATTCTTTCAAACTTTTTCAGCAGTTTTCCTGAAGAACCCAAAAGAGGAAATCATTTATAGAAAATGAAAATAACAAAAAATGAAAGATTATTCTTTATATTATGTAGGAGGATATGTGGAATGCAGACATGAAGACTGTATATATCTCAAGAAAGTTCATGGTTATATAAGTTTATATGAAATGTACATTTACACAGAACATCTAGTTTCAAAAAATACATGTCTTCGTCCTGACATATTTCTGAAAACACTTCCTGTGACTTTTTGTTTAATTCAATATATTCATTAATGACTTGGATGACTATTCAATATATTCATTACTGACTTGGATGAGGGAATAGAGTGCACTGTCAGCAAGTTCGCTGATGACACAAAACTGGGAGGAGTGGCTGACACAACGGAAGGCTGCGCAGCCATTCAGAGAGACCTGGACAGGCTGGAGAGTTGGGCGGGGAGTAATTTCATGAAATATAATAAGGGCAAGTGTAGAGTCCTGCATCTGGGCAAGAACAACCCCATGTGCCAGTACAAGTTGGGGACAGACCTGTTGGAGAGCAGCGTAGGGGAAAGGGACCTGGGGGTCCTAGTGGACAGCAGGATGACCATGAGCCAGCAATGTGCCCTTGTGGCCAAGAAGGCCAATGGCATCCTGGGGTGTATTAGAAGGGGTGTGGTCAGCAGGTCAAGAGAGGTTCTCCTCCCCCTCTACTCTGCCCTGGTGAGGCCGCATCTGGAATATTGTGTCCAGTTCTGGGCACCTCAGTTCAAGAAGGACAGGGAACTGCTAGAGAGAGTCCAGCGCAGAGCCACGAAGATGATTAAGGGAGTGGAACATCTCCCTTATGAGGAGAGGCTGAGGGAGCTGGGTCTCTTTAGCTTAGAGAAGTGGAGACTGAGGGGTGACCTCATTAATGTTTATAAATATGGAAAAGGCAAGTGTCATGAGGATGGAGCCAGGCTCTTCTCAGTGACATCCCTTGACAGGACAAGGGGCAATGGGTGCAAGCTGGAACACAGGAGGTTCCGCATAAATATGAGGAAAAACTTCTTTTCGGTGAGAGTGGCTGAACACTGGAACAGGCTGCCCAGAGAGGTTGTGGAGTCTCCTTCTCTGGAGACATTCAAAACCCGCCTGGACGCGTTCCTGTGTGATATGGTCTAGGTAATCCTGCTCCGGCAGGGGGATTGGACTAGATGATCTTTCGAGGTCCCTTCCAATCCCTAACATTCTGTGATTCTGTGATTCTGTGATTCACACATAATTCCAACAATGTCACTAGAAATAACTTTGGGAGTAACTTTGTGAGCACTTAGGATTTTAATTTGTTCAGGCAAAGTATTGTACAGTCATCAGAAAAGAAATGGGCTTAAATACCATCTGAATTAAAGCCCTTAGCAAACTTTGAGTGATATAGAAGTAATAAGTACAATCAATTGCTCTAAGCTGTGGAATTAAAAAGTATTTTCAGCAACTATAGATTTAAACAACTAATAGGTGATATATATATTTTAATACTCTTCTCCTAGATCTCTTTTACACAGACAAATACACAACCCTGCAGTCAACTGCAGCACAGGCACAGTTCCTCAATAATGGAAGTGTAAAGGTTGCTCATCTATGTAGTCCCAGATCTGCATTAAATTAATTCTGTGGGGGACATTTCTACTGTATTTTATCCAGCTGCTCTCCTTAGTTTTGTCTGTAATAAAGAAATGTCAGATTTCTTTTAACTGATATTCCAATGGTTATTCTTTGGCCTACATTTAGTTCTAAATTTTGTAGTTGAGATTTGGGAAATTAATGTTACTTCTATTTCAAACACCTGAATTCATTGCCCATGTATGACAATGTCTATTTTTAAAATATATTGTATATGAAATATCAATCTAGTAGTCAAGCTGTGCTTCATTAATAAAATAAAAGCTTCTAATGAGTGACATTTAGAAATCACTATAGAATAGAACTCGTTCCTCAGTTGAAGAGAACACTAGTTTAACTAGAATTTGAAAGCCGAGAATTTTTTCCTGTGCTGAACTAATTCTGTGAGATTTTCTTTTCCTCTTTTTCTCGCATGTACAGAGAACACAGATGATCAGATTCTGTAATGCTGTTCCTGCTCTGTTGAGTTCCTTATCCTATTTAACGCTTATGGACTGCCAGTGAGAACTACTTGACTTTTCCATGTCTGTTTCTCAGACTGGGGTATCAACAAAACTGTTTCTCCTGTCCAGTGGCCTTTTGCAGCAAGGCAAGACTGAACCACACTGAGAGTGGCCTTGACCAATGGCATTAGTCTAAACAGGCTGTGTATCCAGGAGTACAGGTATGCACACTGGGCTGTAAAACGAAGAGACTGTAGCCCATTTAGTCATAAGCTCTTATTTTTCTTCCACTCCCTAATGCATATATCAACACCTAAGAAGTCTGCAGATTTTTTTTTCTATGTATTGAGCTTGCTTGTTCCTGATAACATGTTCCTGAGTGCCTTGGGGTCTGCTCCTCTTCTTGGACAAAATCTGAGCCTAAAGGTTGGGGAGAGCCACATGATCAGTTCTTCCCAGAGCCTAGCAAGCAAGGGAGAGCCATCAGCAAAGGAAGCAAACAGGAGCAGATAGCAGTTTGAAGGTGAAGTGCTGATTTTGGTCGAGTTTCCTTACTTTTCTATAAGGGAAGATGGAGCGGACAGGTATGGTAGTAACACAGGCTAAGTGCAGAGTGTGATGCAGATATTGAAATGAATTGTATGTAGAAGCTGTGGATAGTACATCAATCTAGATAATTCACCAGTAAAGAAAGTTATTTATAACTGAAGAATCACCTGATACAATTTTAAGAGGAGAAGATCCCAGAAACTTGCAGTTAAAAACAGTGGTGGACTTCAGAAATGGTCTGTCCCCATCCCCACAGCCCTGCCTGGCCATCCCAGGGCTGTGTTTATCCCTGGGTACCCTCACCAGGACAGATCCTGACTCATGTTCCTGTCTTGACCTCAGGTCCACCTCATCACCACAAACTTACCTGATGATCTGGTGTCTGGGCTTCCCCTCTCCCCAGCTTGCCCTGCTCCCTTGCTCAGGGACAGTGGGACAGGCCTGGGTTTCCTGTCAAATCCCATCTCTCCAGCCCCCAGGGACAATATTTTGCCTATGTCTCTGAATCTAATCTATTAGTTGTGGTCCTTAATGTTCCAATTTGTCATTGGGCTGGTGCATACTTTTTATATTAAACTCCTACATTTGTTGCTATTAGAAGAGTCATGGGCTCCTGAGAAATCATGACAGCCACTCAGGGAGTGTGAAGGCTGTTTTGGGTCCTCCCTTATCTTGAAGAAATATTGAAAAATAGCTTTAACATCCTAACAGGGAATTGAAACCACAGTGCTATGGTGTATGCTGGGTAGAAATATTCTCTGTTCCCAGAGTTCTTATTGTTTTTATTTATTGGTGTTCTCATATAAAATATAACCTGTTTTCATAGAGGAGAGTCCAACTTCAGAAAGAGAAACTGAACATGTTTGTTTAAGTCCATTCAAGATAAGGCAGATCTAGAATGCGGGGCTCCCTTACCAAGTATGTTAAGCATTAGCTAGTGAAAGGAAACAAAATCCCAGTGAGGTCTATTTATCGTTAAAAAAAAAGCTTAACTAATTTTGGTCGTAGATGGGTGGAAGTGTCTAGTATTTCTTAGGTATTCCCTCCACAATTCATGCAAACCAATGAATTCAATGGCTCTGATTGCCTGTAGAAATGTTCAGAGATTCCTAGAAACAGCCCATTGTGTCACCTTGCTACACTGTGACACAACTCCCTCTTCTGCTAGCTTCCTTCTGCAGAAAGCAGGATCTTGCCATAACATGATGTACACACTCGGCCAGGCAACAGGCAGATCTAGGAATCTAGATGCGCTCTTGGACCCTTTCAGGAGATGGGAAACTTAAGAGCTGGCTCTCAGAGAACTAGATGCCTCTGCCAAAGGTGGCAGTCAAAATAAAGATGTATTTGAGCCAGAATTGAGGAGCTAGGCACATTCTTTAAAACAGTCATACTAGATAAGAGCTAGTGCTTCACTCCAGGACATAGTCTGAACCAAAGACAGTGATTGTATTTTAGACTTAGATGAGCCAACTAGGAGAGGAGCACTGCGGGATCTTATCCTTACTAACAAGGAGGGTCTGGTTGAAGAAGTGAAGGTTGAGGGCAGCCTTGGTTGTAGCGACCATGAGATGGTAGAGTTCAGGATCTCATGTGGCAGGAACAGAATAGCTAGCAGAATCACAACCCTGGACTTCAGGAGGGCCAACTTTGGCCTTTTCAAGCAATTGCTAGGGGAAATCCCATGGGACAGGGTACTAGAAGGTAAGGGGGCCCAAGATAGTTGGTTAGCATTCAAGGACTGCTTCTTCCGAGCTCAAGATCAGAGCATCCCAACAGGTAGGAAGTCAAGGAAGGGTACCAGGAGACCTGCATGGTCAAACAGGGAACTGCTGGGCAAACTCAAGTGGAAGAAGAGAGTGTACAGATCATGGAAGGAGGGGCTGGCCACTTGGGAGGAATATAAGTCTGTTGTCAGAGGATGTAGGGAGGCAACTAGGAAAGCTAAGGCCTCCTTGGAATTAAACCTTGCAAAAGAGGTCAAGGACAACAGAAAGGGCTTCTTCAAATACATTGGAGGTAAAGCCAACACTAGAGGCAATGTAGGCCCACTGATGAATGAGGTGGGGGCCCTGGAGACAGAGGATAAAAAGAAGGCGGAGTTACTGAATGCCTTCTTTGCCTCTGTCTATACTGCTGGAGGCTGTCCTGAGGAGCCCCGGACCCCTGAGGCCTCAGAAGAAGTCAGGATAGAGGAGGAATCTGTCTTGGTAGATGAGGGCTGGGTCAGGGACCAATTAAGCAATCTGGACATCCATAAATCCATGGGCCCTGATGGGATGCACCCGCGGGTGCTGAGGGAGCTGGCGGAAGTCATTGCTAGGCCACTCTCCATCATCTTTGCTAAGTCGTGGGCAACGGGAGAGGTGCCTGAGGACTGGAGGAAAGCGAATGTCACTCCAGTCTTGAAAAAGGGCAAGAAGGAGGACCCGGGTAACTATAGACCGGTCAGCCTCACCTCCATCCCCGCAAAGGTGATGGAACAACTTGTCCTTGGTGCTGTCTCTAGGCACATCAAGGATAGGGGGATCATTAGGGGCACTCAGCATGGCTTCACCAAGGGGAAGTCATGCTTAACAAACTTGATAGCCTTTTATGAGGACATAACCCGGTGGATAGATGATGGTAAAGCTGTGGATGTGGTCTATCTCGATTTCAGTAAAGCGTTTGACATGGTCTCCCACAGCATCCTTGCAGCTAAACTGAGGAAGTGTGGTCTGGATGATCGGGTAGTGAGGTGGACTGTGAATTGGCTGAAGGAAAGAAGCCAGAGAGTGGTGGTCAATGGGACTGAGTCCAGTTGGAGGTCTGTGTCTAGCGGAGTCCCTCAAGGGTCGGTACTGGGACCAGCACTATTCAATATATTCATTACTGACTTGGATGAGGGAATAGGGTGCACTGTCAGCAAGTTCGCTGATGACACAAAACTGGGAGGAGTGGCTGACACACCGGAAGGCTGCGCAGCCATTCAGAGAGACCTAGACAGGCTGGAGAGTTGGGCGGGGAGTAATTTAATGAAATATAATAAGGGCAAGTGTAGAGTCCTGCATCTGGGCAAGAACCCCATGTACCAGTACAAGTTGGGGACAGACCTGTTGGAGAGCAGCGTAGGGGAAAGGGACCTGGGGGTCCTAGTGGACAGCAGGATGACCATGAGCCAGCAGTGTGCCCTTGTGGCCAAGAAGGCCAATGGCATCCTGGGCTGTATTAGAAGGGGTGTGGTTAGCAGGTCACGAGAGGTTCTCCTCCCCCTCTACTCTGCCCTGGTGAGGCCGCATCTGGAGTATTGTGTCCAGTTCTGGGCCCCTCAGTTCAAGAAGGACAGGGAACTGCTAGAGAGAGTCCAGCGCAGAGCCATGAAGGTGATTAAGGGGGTGGAACATCTCCCTTATGAGGAGAGGCTGAGGGAGCTGGGTCTCTTTAGCTTGGAGAAGAGGAGACTGAGGGGTGACCTCATTAATGTTTATAAATATGGAAAAGGCAAGTGTCATGAGGATGGAGCCAGGCTCTTCTCAGTGACATCCCTTGACAGGACAAGGGGCAATGGGTGCAAGCTGGAACACAGGAGGTTCCACATAAATATGAGGAAAAACTTCTTTTCGGTGAGAGTGGCTGAACACTGGAACAGGCTGCCCAGAGAGGTTGTGGAGTCTCCTTCTCTGGAGACATTCAAAACCCGCCTGGACGCGTTCCTGAGTGATATGGTCTAGGTAATCCTGCTCCGGCAGGGGGATTGGACTAGATGATCTTTCGAGGTCCCTTCCAATCCCTAACATTCTGTGATTCTGTGATTCTGTGACTTTTTAGTGATCAACAAAGATGATACAGGCAAGCTGATTATAAAAAGAAACAAATGAGAAACCTCCATGTGTTTTAGTTGCTTTGGTATTTTAGAAGGGTAAGCTATAAAAGACAAAGGAAATTAGACTGAAGAGACAAATGAGCTCAAGATGATCTCCAGATCTGAATCTAGGTAAGATGTCATATTATTATAAGTCATGATGGAAGTGTTCTTTGGAAGTGGCATCTTGAGCTCAATTAAAAAAATGACAGAGAAGAGCTATGGCTAGTCCCATCTAATAAGTCTACTACAAAAGGATATTACAAATTTCTTGGACAGGATATTAAAATATTAAACCCAAAAGAAATGTAAAAGATTTACTAAGAACTGTCTCTTGCACATTGGGAAAGCTCAGAAATCAAGTGAGAGTGGACAAAAATCACAGAATTACAGAATCACATAATGGTTGTGATGTTGGAAGGGACCTCTGAAGGTCATCTGGTCCAACCCTCCTGCTTAAGCAGGGCCACCTAGAACCAGTTACCAAGGACCATGTCTAGATGACTTTTGAATACCTTCAAGGATGGAGACTCCACAACTCCTCTAAGCAACCTGTGCCAGTGTTCAGTCATCCTCACAATAAAAAAGTGTTTCCAGATATTCAGACGGAGTTTCCTGTTTTTCACTTTGTGCCTACTGCCTCTAGAGCTGTCACTGGGCACCACTGAAAAGATCCTGCCTTCATCTTCTTTGCACTCTCCCTTCATGTATTTATATATGTTGATGAGATCCCCCCCGAGCCTTCTCTTCTCTAGGCTGAACAGTCCCAGGTCTCTCAGCTTTACCTCACAGGAGGGGTGCTTCAGTGCCTTAATAATCTTTGTGGCCCTTCGCTGGACTCTCTCCAATATGCTCATGTCTCTCTTATACTGAGGATCCCAGAACTGGACACAGTACTCCAGCTGTGGCCTCACCAGTGCTGAGTAGAGGGAAAAGATCCTGTCCCTTGACCTGCTGGCAACACTCCTCCTGGTGCAGTCTAGGTTACCATTAACCTTCTTTGCAGACAGGGCACATTGTTGGTTCATGTTCAACTTGGTGTCCACCAGGACCCCTAGGTCCTTTTCTGCCAAGATGCTTTCCGACTGGGTGGCCCCCAGCATGTACTGGTGCATGGGATTGTTCCTCCCCAGATGCAGGGCTTTGCACTTCCCTTTTTAGTGCTGCATGAGGTTTCTATCAGACCGTTTCTCCAGTCAAGGTCCCTCTGGATGGCAGCATGACCCTCTGGTTTATCAGCCACTCCTCCCAGTTTTGTGTCATCAACAAACTTGCTGAGAGAACACTCTGCCCCATCATCCAGACCATCAGTGAACATGTTAAACAGGACTAGACCCACTATTGGCGCTTGGGGTACACCCCTAGTTACTTGTTTCTATATAGCTAAAGATAGAGGAGATCAAATATAGCTAAGACTAGGTAAATCTGACAAACACACAACCTCTCCAATAAAAAAAAAACCCACAACAAAACAAAGTCAAAACAAACAACAACAACAAAACTACACACACACACAAAAAAAAAACCAAACAAAATTGCAAAATATTCTTAATCAACATGAAAAAGCAAACAAGAATGGAGAAATGGAGTCTTTACAAACTGAATCTTGGCTGGTTAGATGTAGATCAATGATTATTTTTTCTCAGTTTTTTTATGAGGGTAATGATGATGCAGAGGACAGAACTGAGAAGAACTGAGGATAGAAAAATGGGAGTGATAATATCCAACATAGACACAAAAAATTCAACTGCTTATTATGAAATTAAAACCACTGATGAGATTTTACATCTGTAAGAAGGTATTTTTCTCCAGAACCTAGGTAGTGAAGTCTTCAAACGGCTAGAGATCAGTATCTTCCACCTAAATTATATATATATATATTTAAAAAAAGAACAAAATATTATCCAGATGATCTAGGTAGTCAAAGGATCATAATTAGATTCCAAATCAGTTTTAGAGGGAAGTTACAAGAAACTGCATTATAAAAGTAAATTTGGCTAAAAATATAACCTAACACTATGCAAAATATCTAAACTTGTGCTGTGTTAATATCTTTGCTTTTTTTGAGTCAATACATTCTTAATAAAGGAAACTCTAGAATGGCTTTTGCAACAAGGTAGTGGGCAGAGATCCTAAATTGTTTCAAGATTAATCCTGAGAAATAAAGGGATGCAGGAAGGCTCTGTATCACTGATTTAAGATATTAGCCAAAGTACAGTTGTGTTCCCAGTTGTATAAAAACCTTTTAGCTGTCTTTTTGTTTTATCTTGGTATACCTTGCTCACACTCCTGGGTTTAAAACAGTTGTTAGAATTTGAATCAGAGGAATAAATCTCCCTCTTCCTCTGATAAACTGAGTTTTGTGCTGTTTTCAGGATTTTCTGTTTTTCTCTGTAGCAGAGGGCATGGTCCACTTGCTGGGGTCGTTAGGGAATTTTGTATGTATTAGTTTTACCACTACAGCAGAGGCCTTGTTGATAGCCTTGAGCTTTGTCTGTGTGGTAAACTGTGTGTATGCTTATGTCTCTTGGCCTTCTAGTATGGTGGTTCTTTCTTTTTTAGGTTATAAGGATGTTGTGTCTCCTAATGTGTGTGTGAGTACACGAAGCATTTAAAATTAAAAGTTGAATGAAAACGACAAAATTATAAATGTGTAACAAGATTTCTTACATTTGTGAAAAACTAGACTGAATAAAGCTATTCTCTCTAGTCCTGGACTAGCTGCCTATAAACAACTTTCTCAGGGCCAAAATGAAAGTAAATCTTGAAGAGCAGCTCCTGGAATGTGTCCTAACCATAGAAGAAGTGTAGCTGCCATTTATTTGGAATTAGTTAACTGTTTGAAAAACAAAATTTGTTGCTAATATGATTTTCATCATAGTAAATTTTTATGCCATCTGGTTACATGACACATCCAAATGAAAAAAAAATGCATGCTGTTTATTCAAACCTGCTTTTTTAGAAAGCTAAAAAACATATGAGACATGGCTCAGAGAAAAACTTCTGATTCCTCAGAGCAATCTTAATTGTGTGATAACCCTAAAATAAAGCAGAAACATTTTGTTAGACATACAGACTGTTATTGGTTGGAACTATCAGGAATACATAGATGCACAGTGACAGGATTGCTAAGATGTCAGAAGCAACACAGAAAGATGATCTGAGAAATATTTTTTGTTTGAAAAGACATTTTCGGCTTTTGGGGCTTTTAGTAGTAACAATTATATTTTAATTAATTTGCATAGCTTGTAATGAGGCCAGTGAGAAAACTAGAAAAAGAAGGCAGATCTTCTAATTTATTTTGCTTCAGTTACTAGACTTTCTATTAGCTAATACGTATTTTTCTTTTTTTGTTCTCTTGGATTTCTTAGCTATGTATGTATCCCATGTATGCTATTATTGCAACTTCATCGAAAGCCATTCATAGCAATTTGCACAGAGAATGTCTTCCATCCTGGTAAACACTTGTCTTATGTCACTCAGTCTCTGCTGAGTTTTGAAGTTTTGCCTCGAGGTGCTTGGCTGCAGCTCTTGACATCCTGGGAGAGGCAACGGGAGAATTATTTGCTTTCTCATATTTAAAAATATGTTTGTTTGTTTGTTATACTTTTCTGAAATGTACCTTGTTATCTCTCATTTTGTTGTTCTTGGTATTATTTTTTCCCCATGGCTTAATTGTATTACTAATCCTCTGGTTGATTTATTCACCATATGAATCAAGAGCTAATGTAATTCATCATTCAATGGCATAGGTATTGAAGTACGAAGTATATTCATCTGCTATCACATACTTGCCAACTAAGAACATTTTAAGCTTGTTTACATATAAAAAGGGAAGACAATTGGTAAGATGGGCTTTAATGTTTCTGTTCTTTCAAGATTTTTCACTAATTTATTTTTAATACTCTCCCTACAGAAGGAGTGAAAAGAAGGAAGTTCCAAAGTCTCCTGAACTGTATTTTGTACAAAGGAATCTCTTTATTTGAGTATCAAAAGTTTCCTTTAACCATTTGTATTGCAGCCTGCTAACCAGTGTTGAAGGTAAAATATATAAGATAAAAGAAGGTAGAATATGTAAGATAAATGAAACAGCACTTCTTAATGGTATCAGTGAAAGAGGAAGAAATATGTTCACCTGTGCTCCATATCAATGTAATAAATCACTTAACTTTCATGGTAGAATCTTCCACTATTTTATACAGTAACATATCAGAATTACATCTTGCATGGATTAAAAAAAGAAGATTCTTTGAGTTGCTTGCCTAGCTACCTGAACTGAAACTCCTACCATTGAAACAGATTCTGCTGTTAGGGAGAATGGTTGAGTAAATACTACAATCCTTTAAAATAATGTCTACTTTAGAAACAATACTTGGCCTTGTTATGTATCACATGACCTTTTCCCAGAAACTATTGGCCAAGGGAGCTTATTACCTGTGCAGTTCATTGACAAAAGCATCACATTGAAATTCCTATCAAACACACAAACTTTCTCAGCCTTCTGAAAACCAACAGACATTAAAGTGTGTTGTGAGAAGTGTAGCGATGCTCATTCATTGTTAATTTCATCAATGAAAATATTTTCAGGAAGGATTTTTTCTCAGTTTTCTCTTTGATCTCTCTAGTATCAGATCATTTTTCTTTGAAACATTTTACTTTTATGAAACTTTTCAAAAAAACATTTCTTTCAAACAAAGAACAGGAGAGAATACAATACACGCCATAAGCAGGTAAATATTGCTTGGATTACTCAATTCCCATATAATTGCTAAAATGGAGAAAGAAATTAATAAGTCAGGCTGGAATGTTTTACATGACATACTATACAACAGGGCAGATTCAAAGCTGGTGTAAGGTGGTGGTGTTCTCCTGACCATAATGAAACTGGGGCATATCACCAGTTAAATACCTATCCCAAACAGCAAGAAGTGAAGGAAGAGAAATTAAGTCCAAGAAAGACAGTAGAAATATATTTTTTTCTCTCTCCCTTTCTTACTCTCTCTCCCATTTTATCTCTTTCTCAAGGAAGAATTATAAAGCAAACAGAGAATAAAAAGTAGTTGCAACTGAGTATAAATCAGTGAAACATCGTAATTATCATCTCTTTGCTTTCACGTCTAACATCAATTTTCTGTTCGATGCAGCTATATGCAATACCTGCCACATGAATTTTTCACTTCATACTTTTAGTTGTGATTTTGTTTAGTTTGACAATGACAGCTTTGACAGTAACTTTTTTCTCCCATCCTTTGGATGTGATTCTCTACTCTATTTGATGCCTGCATGAGAAGGACAGCATTGGAGGCTGTATGTGAAATTATCTTCTACCATCTGTTGAAGGCAGACACCTGGTTAATGAGATCTGCACAGGTAGAATTCAGGGAGGTTTCACTAGATTTACAGAAGTGGCCTTATATCTGCATAGCCCAGAAAATTATCCGTATGTATGTTACCCAAATATTTGTTTAACAGTACTTTCAGATGCTCTACCCTGAATTTTTATTCTGCAAGAAAAAGAAGGCAGGGGTCTATGTCTCGTGTATTTTTAGAAGGAAAGTTTCAGACTATGTGTAAAATTTCATAGAGTACTGTCATTTTTGCAACTGAAGTTGCAGCATGGAAGTCAGCCTTCATTCTCACTGACTCAAAAACAAACATAGAATTTGATGCTTCAGCAAGTAATGGCCTTTTTGCTCTCAAAACACTTTAAAAACTGGTAGTTCCCAGATTAGATAGCTACATGTTTCTGATGGAAACTGTGTCCTTGCTCTTTCTTGATCTAAAGTAAAAACCTGCTAAACTTTTTATTAAAATCATATGGCTGCTCTGAGTGAACGGAAAACTGAACAATAGCATCTTTGCTGTGAATTCCGTAAGTCATTCTTCATATATAAGTTGCTTTACAGCAATACAATCTTATGTTATACGAATATTTTTTGTAGTAAGGGATAGTGCATTTACATCCATATAGATTGTTTTGAAATTACCTTATACAAGTTATTGTTTGCTGGGGAAAACATCAGGAGTATGAATTGCTGGTGGGAAGTAGAAATGTAAACAACAGTTTTGAGTATTTCTTTAGTATTCAGATAAATATTGGTTGTATATCTGTGCTCCTCTGAAATCTGACAAAACGCCCTTCTTTTTGACAACCTTTGATCTTTAAACAACTACTCCAAAGTGTTCCCAACAGTCTGTTATTAAACGAGCATTTATATTAAGTGGATGATTCTTTTATTGCCATTATTTTGTGTTTAAGACAGGCTTTCATTCTTTATTTGTAGCTCAGACATTTTTATTTACATTTTTTATTGTGGCTTTTTTTGACAATGAATTTTCCAGATTTTTTGTATTGCTGCAAGGGAAGTAAAAGCCTACAAGATATGATGCATGCACCTAGCTAATATAAAAGCAATTTACATCATTTTGTCTTGTCCTGCTTTATGTTTTTCTTTCTTTCTGAAGAAAATAAATTAAGGAAATACTTTCAGAATAATAATTTTGATTTTACTAATAATGTATTAGACAATCTTCATGGAAAAATTGGCTGCTGCTGTTGCTATTGCCAGTTTTGCTGGTGCTTTACATCCAAGCTCTAAACTTGCAGTATGGAAAAACTCATAGAAAGTCATACAGGCTTCAGCCAAATGCCTCATATTGTCTTAAACTGTTAAACTCATTGTATTGCGTTTATGTGGCAAAGTTTTGTTAGCGGGGTGTGCTGCAGGAGTGGCCTCTGTGGGAGGAGACCAGGGACTTCCTCATGCTGGACACAGCTGGTTCCAGCCAGCTCCAAAATGGACCCACAACTGGACATAGCTGAGCCCATCAGCCAAGCTGGTGGCCTCTCTGTGATAATATATTTAAGAAAGAGTAAAAAATGCTGTGCAGCAGATGTGATAAAGAGGAGTGAGAAAGACGTGAGAGAAACAACCCTACATACAGCAAGGTCAGAGAAGGAGGTGCTCCAGATGCCGGAGCAGAGATTCCCCTGCAATCTGTGGACAAGACCATAATGAAGCAGATTGTCCCCTGCAGCCCATGGAGGACCGTCCTGGAGCAGATATCCACATTGCAGCCCATGGAGGACCCCACACAGGAGCAAGTTTTCTGGCAGGAGCTGTGGCCCCGTGGAGGACCCACGCTGGAGCAGTCTGTTTTTGAAGAACTATACACTGTGGAAAGAACCCCTGCTGGAGTAATTTGTGAAGAACTGCAGCCCGTGGGAAATATCCACGCTGGAGAAGTTCATAAAGGATTGTATCCCGTAGGTGGGGACCCCACGCTGGAGCACAGGAGGGGTGTGAAGAGGAAGAAGAAGCAGAGATGAAGGGTTATGAACAGACCACAACACCCATTCCCCATTTGTCTGCGCTGCTCAGGAGGAGGAGGTAGAAGACTTAGGAATGAAGTTGAGGCTGGGCAGAAGAGCAGGTCAGGAGTAGGTGTTTTTAGGTGAGTAGGTGTTTTTAGGTTTGTCTTTGTTTCTCACTATCCCTGTCTATTTTTAATTGACAATAAATTAAATTAATTTCCCCAAGTCGAGTGTTTCACCTGTGACAGTAATTTGTGAGTGATCTCCCTGTCCTTATCTCAGCCCATGAGTTTTTTCACCTTTTTTTCTCCTCCTGTCCTGTTGAGGAAGGGGAGTGAGAGAATGGCTGGGTGGGCGCTTGGCAGCCAGCCAGGGGCAACCCGCCGAACTCATTCATACTCCTGTAGTTATGGAAGGTTGATTTTGATTAAAACGATTCTTTATAATTTTTGAGTAAGGCTGAAAGGGTCTCTGTTTATGACACCATTTTGCTGTAGTAAAGACAGGCTCATGGGGAAAGCTAACGGATGTTAAAGATGAGTATGTGAAAGCCATTTCAGCCTCACCTCTATCCCCGCAAAGGTGATGGAACAACTTGTCCTTGGTGCTGTCTCTAGACACATCAAGAATAGGGGGATCATTAGGGGCAGTCAACATGGCTTCACCAAGGGGAAGTCATGCTTAACAAACTTGATAGCCTTTTATGAGGACGTAACCTGGTGGATAGATGATGGTAAAGCTGTGGATGTGGTCTATCTCGATTTCAGTAAAGCGTTTGACACGGTCTCCCACAGCATCCTTGCAGCTAAACTGAGGAAGTGCGGTCTGGATGATCGGGTAGTGAGGTGGATTGTGAATTGGCTGAAGGAAAGAAGCCAGAGAGTGGTGATCTATGGGACTGAGTCCAGTTGGAGGTCTGTGTCTAGCGGAGTACCTCAAGGGTCGGTACTGGGACCAGTAACATTCAATATATTCATTACTGACTTGGATGAGGGATTAGAGTGCACTGTCAGCAAGTTCGCTGATGACAAAAAACTGGGAGGAGTGGCTGACACAACGGAAGGCTGCGCAGCCATTCAGAGAGACCTAGACAGGCTGGAGAGTTGGGCGGGGAGAAATTTAGTGAAATATAATAAGGGCAAGTGTAGAGTCCTGCATCTGGGCAAGAACAACCCCATGTATCAGTACAAGCTGGGGGCAGACCTGTTGGAGAGCAGCGTAGGGGAAAGGGACCTGGGGGTCCTAGTGGACAGCAGGATGACCATGAGCCAGCAGTGTGCTCTTGTGGCCAAGAAGGCCAATGGCATCCTGGGGTGTAGTAGAAGGGGTGTGATTAGCAGGTCACGAGAGGTTCTCCTCCCCCTCTACTCTGCCCTGGTGAGGCCGCATCTGGAGTATTGTGTCCAGTCCTGGGCCCCTCAGTTCAAGAAGGACAGGGAACTGCTAGAGAGAGTCCAGCGCAGAGCCACGAAGATGATTAAGGGAGTGGAACATCTCCCTTGCGAGGAGAGGCTGAGAGAGCTGGGTCTCTTTAGCTTGGAGAAGAGGAGACTGAGGGGTGACCTCATTAATGTTTATAAATATGGAAAGGGCAAGTGTCATGAGGATGGAGCCAGGCTCTTCTCAGTGACATCCCTTGACAGGACAAGGGGCAATGGGTGCAAGCTGGAACACAGGAGGTTCCACATAAATATGAGGAAAAACTTCTTTACGGTGAGGGTGACCGAACACTGGAACAGGCTGCCCAGAGAGGTTGTGGAGTCTCCTTCTCTGGAGACATTCAAAACCCGCCTGGACGCGTTCCTGTGTGATATGGTCTAGGCAATCCTGCCCCGGCAGGGGGATTGGACTAGATGATCTTTCGAGGTCCCTTCCAATCCCTAACGCTCTGTGATTCTGTGATTTCTGTGTGAGTAAAGTCATATCTTCCCCTATACTGCTTATATGTGACAGGATTTTTTTCTGTTGGAAAGACTGGCTGATGAAAGTTCTCTTGAATTAATATACTAAAGCTTATACTAGGCAGATTCAACATTTTCTTTTTTCCTTGTGTTATTAAATTGTTAATTTCTGATAACATCTAAAAACATTGATGTGTGGAAGAATTTCTGTTTCAACAGCCAATAACTTGGAAGATATTGAATGCAACTTCTACTACTACCACACAAATTAACTGCCAAAATGAAAGGTTTCTGTCCTTATATAAATTACCAAAGATCTGTTCCTCTTGGCAATACTCCAAGGGATTACAATACTCCTTAGTTCTTGGTTTTCCACATAATTTTTTACCTGCATAGATTAGTTCTGCAGAATTTTAGAACAGATTTTTCAGTCAGCATTGGAGAAGAGCTGACGCAATGTGAGGCAAAGTGTGCACCAATCACACATACATATTCATTGTTCAGTAGATATTACCAGCCTCCACAAGGCTGTGCCATCTTGCACAGGGTTACATTTGGATACTAGTATTCAGTCTTCCATCCTAGCATTCAATATGAAACATCCTAGCATTCAATGTAAAAATATAAGAAGAATGAAATGAGTCAGAAATGCCTGAGATTTGACAAGCATGACCAAATCATCTTAACAAATCTTTTTAAGACTCCCCGTTCCCTGGGACTACCATTAATGTCATACTGCATATCCATGAATGTACCTTCTGTTAAGATCAGTGATGGGAATATAATACCAAATTCTATTTGACTGCAGCATTTGGGTCTGGGTCATGTGCCATGTATTTCTCCATAATGCATGTAGTTGTCATGGGTAGACAGGAACTTTTCTGACTCAGGAGAAAAAAAAAATTGTCTTTTCCTTCCTCTCTCTCTCTCCACAGTGAGGCATTCAGATTTTTTTGGTTCGGTAGCTTGTAGGAACAATCTGAAAATACATTTTGAGTATTCACACAGTTTGAAGCAGCATTTTAATAATGGTTACATGTTGCTTTCATGCAAAAAGCAATACACAGTTTTCAAAGTTCCCTCAAGTGTTCTTGGCAAGTCAGAGCTTAACGTCTATTTTGGACATAAGGCATTGAGTCATGGTATGAATACTGACAGATCAATATCATTTGTTGCTGAGGAGTCTTCCAAAAGATGGGCTATGCACAATCTATAGCACAGCGGCATTGTATTGCATTAAATTGGTTTGCATTCTAGCACTGTTTTCAATTTAGTGAGGTTTATGTTATGCAGTGCTGTAGTGTGCTGCCTGCTGTGGATCACCTTTGCTAGGGCCCATCCTGTCATGGTTAACAATTAATGCATATGTCAATAGTCTTGTAGACTGCTACAAATGATTTGTGTGTTCAGGCCCTTTACATGTGCAAGGAAGTAGCACTAATCACAGAGCACTGAGCTCTGGAACCTTGAAGAGTAACTGCACTAACTCATTAAGGAAAGTGAATTGTAATGACTGAAAGGAATCCCAAAACTAAACTTGTGTGGCTGCGATATCACAACAATCCCAGAAGAAGCATCACATTATTTTTTTACCTTGTGTTTTCACCTTCTTTGCAACAACAGCTTGCTTTACTGTTGCTTGTTATTGAAAATTTCAAAATAAAAATCACCATAAAAAATAAAGTAATTACTCTTTGAGATTTTAGAGATTCAAAGTAGATTTGTTAATTTATTGCTTGCAGATAACCTCAACAAGCTTTCAAATATTCAAGGAATTTAGAGACGTTACATTAGGTGACAATATTTATGTAAATTGTGATATAACTGTCCAACCTGGTTACTGACCTATCATATGATCATATGAAATACACCTGTAGATGGTGACAGTACTCTGTGTAGATTACTTGTTTCAGGATATTTTGTTCTTAATCTTTGAAGATAATACATGGACATTGCATGAGGAAGCGCAAGACAGTTTTGTGTTTACAAAAACTTGGAAAATTATGGCAGCCTTATGATGAAAAGAAAATCATTGACATCATTGACTAGATTTTTCCTCTCAAGCTCAGTGAATCCAATTACATATGATTTTTCTAAGTGATGTAAATGAGTGATATCAGGGTTTAGTTCATAAAATATGATTTATTTTTCAGAAATCTTTTCATTTAAAGGAGAAATTAATTTGAATTGCAACCAGATGCAATAGGAAAAAAAATTGCTTACTAGGTCTTTTAGTGGACACTTCAAGAAAACAAAATATTTTGAAGAAAAAAATGCCTAAAAAACTCCAGCTGTTATTAACATTTTAACTCTTCTTAAAGCATTATTAAAACTTACGACATCTGAAACTATATCAGCCTTGAAGCTCCCTAAAGGGTCTAATCTAACATCCAGTAAAGTCAATTAAAAGATTGAAGGCAATGTCTTCTGTTGCTCATGAAGTTAACAAAATTAAGCCATTGGCTAATGCATTAGCTTGTGGTGGTGACAGATTTCAGGGCTGGGTGGATCCTTTAGAGGATTTTGCTCTGGTAGTTTCATCTCTTGTCAGTTGCAGTGGTGGCAAGTTCACTGTCGCAGCTGGAGCTGTGGCACACAGGTAATTGCCATTCACTGCATTTGTAGCTAAACTAACGTGAATTTGAAAAAGCTATGGCTCCCCTTTTGGAAAATGTTTTAATGGTGTGCAGCGCGTGAGAAAGTGCAGATGATTGAAGAACATAGAACTGATATAAGCCTTCTGAAATACTCCCACTGTAACATGCAGTCACCTCCTGCAGGGCAGCATCATTATAAGCACAGCTATATTTCTTGTGGTTGTGGAGTGCTTTGTGATATTTGTGCTATATGCCTTTGTTTTGTGCTCTCTTTTACTAACCATCTCTCCCAGGTCTTATCCTGTCTCTGGAAAAATTATTGCAAGTGTCAATACAGTGTGCATTTCAGAGTAAGTGATCCAGGTCCCTGATCCCTGATACAGACAGGAAACCAACGCGTGTCACAAAAGCATCGAACTCTGCAACTCTACACGCTACAAACACCATTGCTTTAAAAATGGTGAGCTGGAGCTGCTGGCAGGTTTATGACATTTAATTATCATCCAGCTAATCCCATAAGGAGATATAGTCTGATTTCATTAGTAGAGTATAATTTTGTGCACTTCACAGTAGCTGCACAACTTGCCTTAGTTACTCACTGGCTCTACAAAATCGCTTACACAACCCTATCCCTTTACAATAAAAGGCAATGCCAACAGAAAGAGAATGAAAAATGGGTTCAGGTGAGGAGGTCTAATCAGGAGCATACTGTCAATTCCTTTCTGCTACTTTGCTTCAAAGGAATTTAGGCATTTCAAATTAACTCTTTCTCCAGTATTCATTGCCCTTTTCAGAGCATCTGGAAAAGTGAATTGACAGTTATGTCATGTTACATACTGTATATTTGGAGGACAATTTACAGATGGTGTTATGAACTGCAAAGGAAAGAACATTAGAGGGGATGGAAGGTAAGTACATACACAACACACGTGCAGTCCTACAAATGCACATTTGTGTATATACAGTTATGTGCCTCTGTGTGTTTAAGTTCTTTGTTATCTTTGATACTAATCAGTATAGCTGAGGAAATATGTTTTGGCTAATACAAAAGTAGTTTAAATATGGATTTCTATGTAGAGTAAAAAACTTCATGAATTTGGATTATTCTAGTGCATACCTTTATATTGGGGAAAGATGAAGAAAATTTGCATGTTTGGAAAATGTGTAACAGTTTTTTTTCATTATCTTTTGAAGAAATTCTTTCTAATTTTCTGTTTTGAAATGGAATTAAAACAGAAAATTAAATAAAAGTATTAAAATTTCTGAAAATACAAACCAAAAAATATTTTCCTTGACAACGTGTGTATTTGCAGGTTATTTTTATTTGCTGAAAGAACTAAAAATTACAATTAATTTCACATTTCAGTGACTTATCTCTAGGTTTTTTGGTATCTACCAGGGGAAATAATATTAACTTTAAGATGTATTAAGTTACTGAAAGCTGAGGCAAACATAAGATTCAGCTAGCTGCAGTATTTAGTGTCGAGAGACTTATAAAATATGAAAGTAGAGAAATTTGAATAACTTCTAAAAACTATTTGAAATAGCATCTTCTTTCCAAATAATTCCCATTTTCTACTCCTCTGTTTGCCCTTGTTTTGTTGTCTGCTGCTTGCCCTCTCAGTAAATTTGTGTGCTAGCCCAAGAAGACATTGGAGCTGACTGTGGAAGATGAAGAAAAGGGAATAGTTTAAAAGCAATAAAAAGGTATGAGAAAAAAAGAAACTGAAATGAAAAAAAAATGTTTTGCAATGTAGTGCTACTCAGGGAGTAATTCCAACAGAATTAATCAGCCACTGTACAATAGGGGCTTAGTTTATTGCAGGCTTTAAAAGAGCCTTTAGGGTCTTGAGTATGCAGAAAATGTGGCCCATCTTTCTCTCAGGAAAATCAACAGGAGTTTTGACATTGACATTAGTGCGAGTAGGACTGGTCCAAAGACAACGTACAGGGGAAAGCTATGCTATCCTTTTTAGCATTGGGCTTGAGTTAATAATTCTAATGCAAGTCACTACGCAGAAATTAGAGCATGCATGTAAATCATGGCATTCCTGGATCCTTACCTGAAACATGGCAACTATGGAGAGCAAATTAATAAATTGAATTTATCATATTTATCATATCCAAATGAGAGTTAATCTCAGAAAACTTTATATTATCTTACTGAGGCCAAACAGACAAAACAAGTAATTTCTCAATGGTAAAAAATATCCCTATAGCTCACGTACATGGATCAATGTATCACAGAGATGAGTTCTTCATAGTTCTTTGTATCTTTATTAAAAGAACAAAACAGCAAAAATGAAGACGACTTCTAAAAATGTGTTGGGTAACAGTCTAACAATGAAGGATGTGGGCAGATCTCAAATTCCTACTCTTTGTAAACTGTTGGTTACAAGACATTTCTATGCAGACACAAAGCTTTTTTTTAGCTGTATTACCATGGTTTACCATGCTGTTGATTGAGGAGTTGAGCTAAGACAGCAGACAACGAGCTGGAGTGGTCAAGATTGTGCAATACACTCTCTTCTGCTCACAGGACAGCATGGCATATCAGCAGCTGCAGGTGGCAATGACTTTAATCACCTTAGAAAGATACTATATTGACATTTTCAGAGCCCCTTGCTTCAGCTTTTTAAATGTACATCACAGACCTTGCATATGGAAGGACAGACACTTAAAGCAGCCCTAGCCATTGGTGCACTTTCCCGATTTTTGGTTTTTTGGAGCCTGGAGAGCCTTTGGAATAATTTAGGAAATCCTGAATATTTCACTTACGGCAGCTTACTGAGGCCAGCTCCAGTATACACTCGCATTTTTTCCAATCCTAAATGAGCTCATGACACTGAAGTTGTGATAAAGCTTTTGAAGGGCAATATCATGGCAGTTTTTTTCCCTTAGCCTGAATGAGAAGGCTCCTTCCCTCACTTTGACCCTTAGCATTGTTTTTAATAGAATTGTTTTGCATATTATATGAATTCATTAAAGTATTAACTTTAATCATCAGTAATTCACAGATGAGTTTGCTGTTATTTTTTAGTGGAACAAATCTTTTAAAAATTCTATTTCACATCATAGGCATTGGGATAACCTCTTGAGATGAGCCGTTGCATCTCATTTCCATTTGTATCCTGGGGTCATTTGTCTTAATGAGAAACATATCAATGTCTCAGCTACACAGACCTAAGGGCTTATGTCTTTCTTTCCACAAGAGACCTGCAAAACTTTGAACTGCACAGCTGCAGAAATTGAGATGATCTGTAGAGTTCAATTCTAAAGCTATAAATCATGGTGGCAGAGACTTCTGGTCAATAAGCTCGTGTGAGCTTGCTTCCATTTCTACCTGCATGTACTTACATCCTGTGTTCCACACAAGTTCTTTTTTTGTCCTACTTCAGGGACTCTCAACTTTAACCTGGCACAGACATAAGATTAAAAAATAAAAGGTCACATGACATAGAATTTGCATCACAAATGCTGAGCAAAAATCCCAGTCAAATAGCAGTGTGGACAATTTCTAGTGGTATCAAGGAATGGGAAACATTAACGAGAAAAATGATGTAGGACTGCAGTGGTGATATAATATGGCCATTGTGACTTTAATAAGAATTTTGAAATTGCGTAGACCCCAAATAAAGATAAAGGATCCTAATTTAGGGAAGTCACCTTGAAAAACCTTGACCTATGGGTATTTACTTCACAGTAGTAATGTAATTAACATTTACAAGTCTAAATCCTAATGACTGAGATCAATGATATAGCTCACAGAAAATAGTTAGAATAAAGCCACACTCAAAAATTTGCCACTCTTGCTTAAAGAAAACGCTTCTTTTGTCTATTTGTGCATACTACTAAAGTTTATAAAGGATGGAAGAATCATCTATTTTGTACTTCTGACAGAGAAGGAATACGGATCTTTCTTGAAGCTTTTTTTCCCCAAATATTATTTATAACATTTGCAAATGGTCAGTGTTTTCTAGAATTTATGAACATTTAAAACATGTCTACTGTGACTTCTTCAGCAGTAGATATCACAGAATCACAGAATCACAGAATGTTAGGGATTGGAAGGGACCTCGAAAGATCATCTAGTCCAATCCCCCTGCCGGGGCAGGATTGCCTAGACCATATCACACAGGAACACGTCCAGGCGGGTTTTGAATGTCTCCAGAGAAGGAGACTCCACAACCTCTCTGGGCAGCCTGTTCCAGTGTTCGGTCACCCTCACCGTAAAGATGTTTTTCCTCATATTTATGTGGAACCTCCTGTGTTCCAGCTTGCACCCATTGCCCCTTGTCCTGTCAAGGGATGTCACTGAGAAGAGCCTGGCTCCATCCTCATGACACTTGCACTTTCCATATTTATAAACATTAATGAGGTCACCCCTCAGTCTCCACTTCTCTAAGCTAAAGAGACCCAGCTCCCTCAACCTCTCCTCATAAGGGAGATGTTCCACTCCCTTAATCATCTTCGTGGCTCTACGCTGGACTCTCTCTAGCAGTTCCCCGTCCTTCTTGAACTGAGGGGCCCAGAACTGGACACAATACTCCAGATGCGGCCTCACCAGGGCAGAGTAGAGGGGGAGGAGAACCTCTCTCGACCTGCTGACCACACCCCTTCTAATACACCCCAGGATGCCATTGGCCTTCTTGGCCACAAGGGCACACTGCTGGCTCATGGTCATCCTGCTGTCCACTAGGACCCCCAGGTCCCTTTCCCCTACGCTGCTCTCCAACAGGTCTGTCCCCAACTTGTACTGGCACATGGGGTTGTTCTTGCCCAGATGCAGGACTCTACACTTGCCCTTATTATATTTCATTAAATTTCTCCCCGCCCAACTCTCCAGCCTGTCTAGGTCTCTCTGAATGGCTGCGCAGCCTTCCGGTGCGTCAGCCACTCCTCCCAGTTTTGTGTCATCAGCGAACTTGCTGACAGTGCACTCTATTCCCTCATCCAAGTCAGTAATGAATATATTGAATGTTACTGGTCCCAGTACCGACCCTTGCGGGACCCCGCTAGACACAGACCTCCAACTGGACTCAGTCCCATAGATCACCACTCTCTGGCTTCTTTCTTTCAACCAGTTCACAATCCACCTCACTACCCGATCATCCAGACCACACTTCCTCAGTTTAGCTGCAAGGATGCTGTGGGAGACCGTGTCAAACGCTTTACTGAAATCGAGATAGACCACATCCACTGCTTTACCACCATCTATCCACTGGGTAACATCCTCATAAAAGGCTATCAAGTTTGTTGAGCATGACTTCCCCTTGGTGAAGCCATGCTGAGTGCCCCTAATGATCCTCCTATCCTTGATGTGCCTAGAGACAGCACCAAGGACAAGTTGTTCCATCACCTTTGCGGGGATGGAGGTGAGGCTGACCGGTCTATAGTTACCTGGGTCCTCCTTCTTGCCCTTTTTCAAGACTGGAGTGACATTCGCTTTCCTCCAGTCCTCAGGCACCTCTCCCGTTGCCCACGACTTAGCAAAGATGATGGAGAGTGGCCTAGCAATGACTTCCGCCAGCTCCCTCAGCACCCGCGGGTGCATCCCATCAGGGCCCATGGATTTATGGACGTCCAGATTGCTTAATTGGTCCCTGACCCAGCCCTCATCTACCAAGACAGATTCCTCCTCTATCCTGACTTCTTCTGAGGCCTCAGGGGTCCGGGGCTCCTCAGGACAGCCTCCAGCAGTATAGACAGAGGCAAAGAAGGCATTCAGTAACTCCGCCTTCTTTTTATCCTCTGTCTCCAGGGCCCCCACCTCATTCATCAGTGGGCCTACATTGCCTCTAGTGTTGGCTTTACCTCCAAGTATTTGAAGAAGCCCTTTCTGTTGTCCTTGACCTCTCTTGCAAGGTTTAATTCCAAGGAGGCCTTAGCTTTCCTAGTTGCCTCCCTACATCCTCTGACAACAGACTTATATTCCTCCCAAGTGGCCAGCCCCTCCTTCCATGATCTGTACACCCTCCTCTTCCACTTGAGTTTGCCCAGCAGTTCCCTGTTTAACCATGCAGGTCTCCTGGTACCCTTCCTTGACTTCCTACCTGTTGGGATGCTCTGATCTTGAGCTCGGAAGAAGCAGTCCTTGAATGCTAACCAACTATCTTGGGCCCCCTTACCTTCTAGTACCCTGTCCCATGGGATTTCCCCTAGCAATTGCTTGAAAAGGACAAAGTTGGCCCTCCTGAAGTTCAGGGTTGTGATTCTGCTAGCTATTCTGTTCCTGCCACATGAGATCCTGAACTCTACCATCTCATGGTCACTACAACCAAGGCTGCCCTCAACCTTCACCTCTTCAACCAGACCCTCCTTGTTAGTAAGGATAAGATCCAGCAGCGCTCCTCTCCTAGTTGGCTCATCCACCATTTGCATCAGCAAGTTATCATCAATGCACTGGAGGAACCTCCTGGACTGAGGATGGCTGGCTGAGTAGGCCTCCCAGCAAATATCAGGGTAGTTGAAATCCCCCATGACAACCAGGCCCTGTAATTGCGAGACTGCTCTCAGCTGCCTGTAGAAGGCCTCATCACCCTCCTCATCCTGATCCAGTGGCCTGTAATAGACACCCACAACAGTATCACCCCTGCCAGCCTGCCCCTTAATTCACACCCACAAACTCTCAACTCGCTCCTGATCCGCCCCTGGATAGAACTCAATACATTCTAGCTGCTCACTCACATAAAGAGCAACTCCACCACCTCTCCTTAGCGGCCTGTCTTTCCTGAACAGGACATAGCCATCCATGACCACATTCCAGTCATGTGAGGCGTCCCACCAAGTCTCTGTAATTGCCACTAGATCATAGCCCCCTGACCGAACACGGATTTCCAACTCCTCCTGTTTATTCCCCATGCTGCGTGCATTGGTGTACAGGCATTTCAGGGAGCGAGCTGAGCACACCGATTTCACCCCAGGGGGATGGGAGGCCTCCTGGTCTACCTCAACACTAGAGCGTTGCCCCAGTGGTGCAAGCCCAGCTACTACCCCATCCCCCTTCGAATCTAGTTTAAAGCTCTCCGAATGAGCCCTGCTAATTCCTGTCCCAGAACCCTTTTGCCCCTACGACATAAGCCTTTCCCATGTATTACCGTCACGCCTGGTGTCTTATAAAACCAGCCATTATCAAAGAACCCAAAGCCCTGCCTGTAGCACCAGTCTCGTAGCCAGGCATTAATAGAAAGAATCCTCCTATTCCATCCCACGTCATCACCTGAAAATGGAAGGAGGGAGGAGAAAACAACTTGTGCCCCAGACTCTTTCACCAACCGTCCTAGGGCCTTGTAGTCTTTCTTCATCCCCCTCAGACTACGAGATGCAGCTTCTTCCCCACCTGTCTGGAAGATCAGCAGGGGGTAGTAGTCTGTGGCCTTCACCAGGTTGGGGAGTTGCCCGGTGATATCCCTGATTCGGGCTCCAGGCAGGCTGCAGACCTCCCTGTGATGGGGGTCAGCTCTGCATATTGGGCCCTCAGATCCCTTTAGGAAGGAGTCTCCAACCACTAAAACTCTTCTCTTCTTCCTTGTGGAGGAGGTAGCTATACACCTGTCAGGTTTTTCTGACTGTGGTGGGACCTCTGATATAGGTTGCCTCTCCACCACATCCCCATTGGACCGGCTGTATTCCACTAGGGCTTCATATCTATTGCTCAGAGGCACCTGTGCAGGCAAGGTAGGCAAGGAGGGCACTCGCCTTTTGCCACGGCCATAGACTTGCCTCCACTCACTCCTCTCCTCTAGGTTATTGTTTTCCACCTGAGAGGGGCAGAGTACAGTTGTCCCTCGATCCTGGGAGCTCTCCAGCAGGTGCTCCCATTTTTTTTGTTGCAGGGAAGGCAGAGCCTGGCTCCACCAGTCTATCTCCATTTCAGCCTCCTGAATGCTCCTAAGCCTTTCTACTTCGGCTTGAAGCCTTTCAACCTGGCTTTGCAGCTGTGCCGCTCAGCCGAGCAGATCATCTACTTGCTCACAGCGCACACAGCCCCCTGACACCACAGAGACGCTGTAGCATTCCTTGCAGCCTGCGACCTGCACCATCGCCTCCTTCCGTGGGAGCTCTGTCTGGGTTCCTACATCCATTTTGGTCTTCTTCTTCCGGGTAGATACCATTGTTCTTTCACTGAGCTGGGAAATACCTGTTGGTGACACCCCTGGTTCACAGCTCCTTGGCACCTTCCTCGCCTTGTGCACTGGGAGGGAGTCAGAGCCCTCCCCAACGAGCTGCAAACTGCTGCGGCCTCTCCTGCCCTCGGGCAAACCCAGTCACAGCTGAGTCTCCCTCTCCCCTCTGGCCAGGGACTAGTCCCTGTCCTCCAGGAGACTTTTTATCACCCGATCACAGGGGGGTGGTGCGTTTAAATCGCTTAAATCGCCTGCGGTGCCTCCGGCTATGCCCCCTCCTCTCCGGGTCCGGGTCCGGGTCCGGGTCCGGGTCCGGGGTGGAAGCAGCTCGGGACTGATGCTCGCGGTGCGGGGGGGGGGGCCCAGAGTATGAAAACCGCCCGGTTAAGCCCGATGTCGCCCTCGCCCCCGCACTAACCTCAATTAGCTACCGCCGCTTTTGCTGCTGCCGCCGCTGTCAGCTCATATGCCATTGAAGATAATGACTCTGCATTAGGATGGTAAGGATTCCAATAAATTATTTTGATATCAAGTGCCAAAGGTGACGTTTTATGAATCAAACAGGTTTAAAAACACTATGCTATTTTATTTGGCTTGGGATTATATTTTATGAAATACATGAACACTCAATTATTCACTCTTACTGTACATGGCAGCATGTCTGACATCACATTCTGAACTCCAAGCAGTATACATCTGCTTTGGCTATGACATAAAAATAACAGCAGCCTTTAAACTAAACTGAAAGGGGATTGGGAGGGGACGTTAAAATCCAAGAGGATTTCCCTCGTTTCAAGTGCTCCTTGATTGCTTTCTGATAGAAGACTCCATATTAAATTGATGATACATCTAAACTTTTTCTTGCTGCATTTCAAAAAATAAATAACATTTTTAAAAGAATTAATCCCAAGGGTCACACATGATTCTCCTTGAAATGCCCAGTACTTCATACTAAATACATCCAATTTCCTTCTGAATTATATTCATAGACCTATAGATGCATATTGGTTATAACAATTTTTTTTCTTCTTTTTTTTTTTCAATCTTCCCTGACATGAAAGTCGGAAGGTTAAAATCCATCTTACCCTTTCACCACTTCTGCAAGCTTTTACATGCCTAAAAATTTGTAGTTGATGATTGTTTTTTCTTCAGATTTAAATGCAGGCAGTCACACTGGCTCATGAATGAGCAGGTAACTGTAAATATGTATCTTCTCTCTCCATGATCTTACACACTGGGCACAACAGGGTTTCTTGTTGCAAAACAACAAAGACCAAATGGTGTTGAAAATGCTCTCATCTAGTTCTACCACTTTCATCCACTTAGCAATATAGTGCCAGTGCTCAGACTCAGCAGTTCAGCATCCTGCAGTCCCTCAGGGAAAAATTCTTATGAAGTTATCAGTGGCTGGCTGCTAAATTGTTTGAAATCACCAGGGTCCTATTAATCTAAAATGGCTTCAAAAGAAGAATGATGGACTTCTAGACCTGGAGTTTCCTTTTTTTCCCCATGGAGGCAGCCATCTAATAAAGGTAAATGATTCTTGTGAAATATTAAAAAAAAAGTTGTCAAATACCCTTATAAAATCGTGTTTATACAACTGTTTTCTGATTTTGGTCATCATTCTGTTGCAAAAAGGCCTGCTGTGGCAATTATAATTTAAAATATCTGAGGGGCTGCCTGTTGGTCTCCTCATGCCAGAGGTATTTTTCATTTATCAAGGACACACTGATGGCTCAATTTACAAGGTGGAAAAAAAGCCATTTATAGAACAGTACATTCTTGCTGTTACTAAATAGCAGGCCCATTAATATCTCTTGCTGGTTTTCAGCTCTGAAATTGTTTGCCCCATGATGTATCACAAAGTACCTTTAAACTGAGATTACCAACAGAAAACTGAAAGAGATGAAATGAGAAATGCAGAAAACCTTTTGCACTGTTTCGTCTTACTCTGGATTTAGCTCCCTAAAGAGAAATTGTTTCCTCTAGTGGAAAAAAAAATATCTGTTAAAGAGTAGATAAAAAGGTTATAGTTTCATTAAATTATTATTTTGTATGAACCTCAAATAAAATTCTGAAACAATCTGTTTAACAACACCACTTGAATTGTGAAAAGTGAGAGAAGTACTGCTGTAATCTTTGTTTTGTGTCCTGTACAACAATATATATCTGTAATGTTAAAGGAATACAATATCAAATCAGAAATTACCTCTAAAATTTCGGTAGCATTTTAATCCCCTTTGGAGAGTTATAAATGACTTTGTGAAAAGAAAACCATTGGGAATCTGGCCCTAAGTACTTAAGAAATTTTCCTCTCCTTAGTAAGTCCTCAGTGGTGGCATAGAAAATTTTACAGGTAAAGTCAATGAAAGCTATAGCTCATGATACATTAATCTCAAATTAATACACACAAAGATTTTTCTTTTTTTTTCTTCTTTCTTTTCTTTTAATTTTTTTCCTTCCAGTCTTTTTTTTTGTTTTTCTATCTTTAAGATGTTTTTTCACAATACTACCTGTTACTACCAAACATAATATACAGAATATGAACTTCATTTCAGTGGTGCAGCTGGTTGGATATTTCATACAAGTTTTCCACTTAGGTGTTTCAGGACCTTGTTCAATGAGGGACTTATGCAGACTTGTATATCCCATTAAAGTCAACCTCTAAATGGAATGAACCCAAATTGTTGAAACTGATGAAAAGTCTTCAAAAGGCCTGGGACTTGGGTTATAAAGCCTTTGCTTCTATTCCCATTGAAATCAGCAGAGTAGAGAATTGCTGATTTCAGTCATAGACTAGACAGCAACGGAGTTAGTTTAAAGACTTGTAGGCACACAGGAAATCAAAGATGAGTGTTAGAGTCTTAGGATTCTTGCAGGGGGTGAATTAGGTGCCTCACAATGGGTTTAACTCTCATCCTCTGTCCTGGGCTCACTCACCTGCTGCATGGTGTAAAGTTGTGGTGGCAATCTGTGTAAGACCTGAACACACAGAGCCCTCTGCTAAGTGTAAATGCCAATGACTGTTCTAGCAAGAAGGAGTGACAGGTCTGCTTTTGACATGCAGCTGCAGGAGACACTTTTCTGTTTAGCCCAGTGGTTAGTAAATTCGCACAACCATTTCAGGGGATCTGATTTACCTATCCTATATTCTGTGAAAGTTCCCTATTTTTCAGACCAAAGCTAGTGCACGCAGATCCTTCACTCCTCCCTTGACACAGGGCTTTACAGGCCCAGGGAATGATTAAAGGAGAAATATAATCTTCTGACTTGATAGCTTTGTGGTTAAGGCAGTCAGTAGCTGAGAAATAATCAAGGTTCTGGGCTTTGCTCTCAATTTTCTTTAAAATCCAATTAGTGTTTACTATAAGACATAAATAGAATTAGAACTGAGATTTCCTTCATCTCCTTGTTGAACCCAGCATTAGGTTCAAGTCTACGTGACTCCTTTTGTTTTTTTGACTGCTCTGAAACTGTTCAATTCCTTGAATTTCCTATGCTTTGTTCATTAATTTGTGGCTATGCATTCATATCAGTGCAACCTCTGGGGCTTCACACATGATACTATTATTTGTATTTCCATAGACTGTGGGATTTGCATTGAGAATGAGGACCTGTTATGCAAGGCTCAGTACAGCTACATGCTACAGTGTGTTATCCAGAGAAATTACAAAATGCATTTATGTCATTTCTTTTAGCTACTTCAGAGTATATGCAACTATAATTGGGCTATTTGAAATATGTTAAGTGTTGCTGTGGACTGAATTCATTATTAGAAAGCAAGCATTTGCACTGGCAAAAAGCCAGATAAGAGACTGATAACAGGGTTTGGCATATAATACAGAGTAACAATAATTTGCCTGTCAGTAATTGGAAATACATACTCGTGCATACCATTTACCTTACCAAATATGTCACTAATGAATATGTAAAAGAAAGTGCTTAAAGCTCTCTTCTCTCTCTTCTCCAATACTTTTTTAGAAATCTAACATTTGCTTTATTGATGAAAACACTGTATAATTTTCTGCACAGAAACAGAATTGCTTTTTTTTCTTGGCTATTAAAAAAAAATATTCTTCACAATGCTTCCTAGAACTTCTTGTCCTTTTTCCAAACTCAGATTTCTGTCTAGAGGCTTCATTTGGTTTGATTTCCATTGGTTCAATGCTCTAGAACCAGGCAACTTCTAAAGTAAAACATTAAAATGGTAAGTAATGTCTTTTCTAAATTATGACATATGCCTAAGCTTGCATATAAATATGCAGTCACTAATTGTTATTATTTTAACAAAATTTGGTATCTTTTTGCTTTTCTTTAAAGAACCAATACCTTGTGATTTAGCGGCTAAAAGTATAACAGGGTATATACATAGTTTGATATAGGCGTTATAGGTACCATGGCTTTTTTTAGAATTTTGACTGAAATATGAATGTTTTTCATAAGGTTAACATTGAAATTTTGACATTTTTCAGACCCAAGTCTCAAAGTAAAATGACATTTAAAATTTGCAAACCTTATGGGAGCTGAACCCAAAGAACAAAATAATACTTGAGCTGAATATTAATAATTCTTCTTTGGAGATACATTCAGCTGCAGATTATCAGTCAAACTGGGGATATCCTCCCTAGTCAGATCACCATGAAAAAACTTGGACAGATAACAAAAAACTAGAAGTACTGAGTCCTCACAGTTTTAAAGAGAGCAGTGCTACATAATGAAAAAATCAGATCTGTTTTTCAAATAATGCATCCATGGTGATTGGATATGGCCAGCCTTAACTTCTGTATATCTCCATTCTACATCTGTAAAATGGACATAATACAAGTTCCTCTCACAAGACAGTAATGAAATAAAGTCACTGAGAAACAAAGAGAATTTTGTCTTGATAAATGGCCAAGAAAAATCCATAACAATGTTAAAAATTCTCCCTTCAAAGCTGGTTTTGAACACAGAGCTGTAAAATTTGTTGAAAAAGGGAGGGGCACTGAATAACAAATAGGTAACAAAATACTGCATACTCACTGATTTACTGGACATTGTTCATTACACACACTGACTGCAGCATCAAATGCTATGGAAAGCAATATGTAATCATTAAGTTACAGGTTGTTTCATAATTCATAACACAATTGGGATAATTAATTTTTCTAATATATTTTTCTTTTAAAGAACTTTTTATGTTAAAAATGCTGGTTTTAGATAATCAAACTCATGAAAGGAAGGAAGGAAAAAAACAAGACAGATAAATATTTTCCCCAAAGCTGTGAAATTTTATCTTTAATTATCTTTCCTTCTCTCAAACAGAAGTCTGGCTTCTGTCTGAGCATCTCTTTAAAAAACTGACTTGAATGTCTCTCTGCTTTTCCACCAAGTCTCATTAAGAAGACGAGTATTTCATGAGCATCCAGCTCAACTCTAGTACATTAATATAACAGTTAAATAATACATGGAATTATTCTAGTTAAATTAAAGCATATACCGTTGCTTCTGTCTGTGGCTATATATCAGGGGATTCCAATGGGAATATTTCCTAAAAAGGGGCTTTTGAGAGGATGCACCTACTCAAGAAAAATAGGAGGATAATAGGTGGGTTTTTGCAAGCCGTTGGAGAGAAAGAATAGGTAAGTTAATTATGTCTATTCATATCTCTCATTCACACATTCCATTTAAACCACATAGAAAAAAGCTCCCACCCCACTCAAAACATAAGTTTCCAGGCTTTTTTTTCTGAATCAGAACACTCCAGGTTAAAGCTATTACAATACTTATGCAAACCTAGGGTAAAAACTGTGAGCTGAATTCATGCTAAAGCAGGTTTATGCAAGTCCCTTGTGATATGATAAGCTCAGTTTCGTGTTAAGCTCCATAACTGAAGATCCTACAGTACACAGGAGTAACCTTCTGTGGGTATGTCAAAGAAGTACATTTAAGACTTGTTGTTATGATCACTATGGAATATTCATCAAGAGACCTTTGGCTTAAGAAGACTATTAATGCAGAAGGACCGCTCAGAACAATTGTGTCCTGGTTTGGACTAAAACAGAACCAATTTTCCTTTTAGTTAAGTTTCTTCTAAGTAACTGCACTTTCTGACGTTGACGACAAGTTTTTCAGACAGTGTCTACTGTAGAGGTTTGGATAAGTGAGAAGGGGCACGATCTTGTGCCACTGAGCAGTCTGAGCAACCCAGGCTTTGAGCTATGCAAGAGTTAAGTCCAGAGCTCTGAGTATGTAAATCCATAGACCAATGACAAGTGCAATCGGGGCGCGTGATTAGCATGTACTCAGGTTACCGCCTATATAATCGCGGCATGCTTTGCGAATAAACGAGAAGCTTCCATACTCACATTGAGATTTGTAGTTTACTCCGGACCGTCCCCCAGCACCTGAGAGCACGCCCCCCCCGTTTTTCCCCTTACTTCAACTGGTAGCAGAGGATGGTTCCCTTCGGCGTGCTCTCTCCGAGACTGCGGTAAGCAGCGCAAAGGAGGTGTTGGGAAAAAGACGGCTGGGAGCGGTTCTGTTCGGGTTCAATAAAGGGCAGAGCAGACACTGGAAGAGTTGCCACTCAGCTCCCAGAGTTCAGGTACTGTTCAGGTCCAAGAAAGGACAGAGCAGACACTGGTTGGTGCTGTTCGGGTCAAATAGGGCAGAGCAGACACTGGAAAAGGGGCAGCCATGGAGATAGAGGCTGCAGCCGCATTACTTGCAGGTATCCTCTCTAAGAGAGGGAGCGAGACAGCGGAGAAACAGCTAATTAAGCTGATAAAGTTGGGCCAGCGCTGGGGACATTTTAAAGACACAGCGCTTGTATTTTCTGTGGAGGAATGGAGAGAAGTGGGAGACATTATGTGGGAAAAGACTGTTGAGAGGGACCCCGAGGAAAAAGAAATTAAGGAGGTGCGTGAACTCTGGCAAAACATGATAGAGACTTTAAAAACTATGAGGGCAGAAAGAGAGGTCGCCCGCGCGGCTGCTGAAATGCGGCCGGCTCCGCCGGAGCCCACCCCCCCCCACTAAAACAGAAAAAACTCGGGTTCTGGCTCGTTTCTTCGGGTTACCGGCAGTTAAGGGCATGTCAGCAAACATAAAGCCATCCGTAGCTGAACTCCGTACGGCAGTAGAAGCGGCGAACTCCCGGGAGAAATGGCGCAGTAAGAATTTAGAGGAGGAGGTTGCGAACAAAGAACCACGTGGCGCTCCTAGGACCGCGTGGCAAAGAGAGCGGAAACAGGAGGGAGAGGGGTGGTCAGCCCCTCACCCTGCTCAGCCGGTGTCTGGAGAGGGGGGCCGGTCCCTCCCCTCCGTGCCGCCGGAGTACCCGCCCCTTCCGCCTTCGCCCTGTCAATCAAGATCTACCCCACCTGACAGTGGGAACCTGGAGACGGATGCGACTGGCATTTTACATCAGGTTTTGTGGGAATTACAGGATTTAAAGGTGCAGCGCCTAAGTAATTGACGAACGCTGTTCCGAAAGTGGCCTAGCCGCTAGCATTCCCGGTTTTCACGCCGGCGGCCCGGGTTCGATTCCCGGTGTGGGAACCACGTGATAGAAAAATTCTTTAACAAACAAAAGCTGCAGTTACCCAGTATGGAGTAAAATCAGACGCTGTAGCAATACCAAATATACAGGTTTAGTACTTTTTTGCCTGTTAGTGAATGTTTTACATGTGTAAGGTTTTGGTTGAGATGTTAAATGGTGGAGGAGTACTGTGGATGTGAATGTGGGAAGTAATTTTAATCATGTGTAATTGGTCACAGGGCCTAAGTTGCAGTAATTAAGTTTTGCTGATTTATTCAACAATGCCTTGTTGCTTTGTATGCATTAACGTTTGGGTGTAAAGATTGTGTGTATATCCAACAGGGAGCCACAGTATTTAAATTGACCAACCTAATGTTACAACTGCTTTGAGGTGGCCTATGACTGAAGAGCGACTGCAGATTACTAAGGGACTGGTGGAGGAACAGTTAAAAGCAGGACATATCAAACCCTCAGTTAGTCCTTGGAATACACCCATTTTTGTCATCCCTAAGAAAAGTGGAAAGTGGAGATTATTACATGATTTACGGAAAATTAATGAGCAAATGCAAGCAATGGGAGCATTGCAACCAGGTATTCCGTCACCTAACATGTTACCAGCAGGATGGCATATATTGATTGTAGACTTGAAGGACTGTTTTTTCACCATATCTTTACATCCTCAGGACACCATGAGGTTTGCCTTTTCTATTCCTGTTATCAACAAAGCGGAACCAGCTCAGAGGTATGAATGGGTAGTTCTACCGCAGGGCATGAAAAATGTCAGCTCTATGTGGCATAGGCACTGAAACCATTGCATCAGCTATGGCCACAGACTACCATCTATCATTATAGGGATGATATTTTGTTATGCCAGGCTGATCCTTTTTCAGAAGAAAGTCTCCACAAACTAACAACAACGTTGGCGGAGAAAGGTCTCGTGATTGCACCAGAAAAGATTCAACGAACTGATCCCTGGAAATACTTAGGATGGACAATTTCGGATGCTCAAATCCGACCTCAAAAGGTGGAACTACATACAGATTTGAAGAACCTGAAGGATGTACAAACACTTCTCGGAGATATTCAGTGGGTCCGTAACTGTGTCGGTATCTCGAATACCGAGATTGCCCCCCTCACCGAACTGCTGCGACGATCACACCCTGCTGACACCATACAGCTGTCTGAGACTCAACAAAGCGCGTTGCGGTCAATCATTGCCAAATTACAAACTGCATGGTCATCGCGACACATTCGTGAACTACCTGTGTCTCTGCTTGTAATTAACAGTGAAAATATGGTTTGTGGTGTCATTTGTCAGTGGTAAAACAAAAAGGGGGAACTCCCCCAGGGCTACAACCAATGCCACTACAAATGCCACGATAAAGATGAAGATTTTTGGGTGTTGGAATGGGTATTCCTTAGTGTACAACCAAAGACAAGCATACAGACTAGACCAGAAGCCATAGGGGAACTAGTGAGAAAGCATAGATCTAGGATTATAGAATTAACGGGACTGGATCCAGCGGATATTAGTATTCCTGTTAATGCTGTAGACCTAGAATGGTGGTTCCGTAATTCTCGACCCATTCAGGAGGCGTTTTTGGGGTACGAAGGAAGAGTCCATTCACAACAACAGAAAGGCAAAATATGGCAGATATTACAGAAAAATCAATGGATAGAAAAATCTAAAGTACAGAAAACACCAATAGTGGAAGGGTTAACAGTCTATACAAATGCGGGAAAGAAACAGCACAAAGCGGTGTGCGTGTGGCAGGAAAAAGGGGATTGGGTACACCACATGCTGTATGGTCAGACCGATGATACCTTACAGACTCTGGAACTATCTGCCGTAGGCTGGGCCTTGACAAATTGGCTGGATGGGGCTATAAATATAGTCACAGATTCTATGTACGTAGCAGGTGTCATCCCATGCTTGGAGGAGGCATTGCTCCGAAACACACAAAATCCCCGCCTTGGGCAGTTATTCTTGCAATTACGGTCTATTACGCGACAACGCAGTGCGCCTTGTTGCATAATACATGTGCGGAGTCATCAATGGGATCTTGGTTTGGGGAAGGGCAATCAGGTGGCAGACTCTCTGGTTAGTCCTGCTTGCCATATTCCTCCTTGAGACAAATTTCAACAAGCCAGACAAAGTCATGAGCATTTCCATCAAAATGCAAAAGGAATACAGAGACAATTTGGAATAATAGAAAATGAGGCAAAATCTATTGTTCAAGCATGTCCGAGGTGTGGGGCTCAGGGACCAGGCATTGGTATTGGTGTAAACCCGAAGGGTTTGGCAGCACTTGAGCTATGGCAGATGGATGTAACACATATTCCAGAGTTTGGGAGACAAAAATATGTACATGTCACAGTAGATACTTTCTCGAGGTTAATCTGGGCATCTGCAATGTCCGGAGAAAAGGCGCAACAGGTTTGTAAACATTTGTTGGCATGTTTTGCCATTATGGGGGTGCCAGAACAGATCAAAACAGATAATGGACCAGCATACACCAGCCAAAAGTTTCGTGTATTTTTAACACGCTGGGGAGTGAAACATGTTACTGGTATACCACACTCCCCGACAGGTCAAGGGATCATCGAACACACCCATAGAACCTTAAAGGAATATTTAAGGAGACAGAAGGAGGTAGATACTGATCCAACATCGCGGTTGCATAAAGTGTTGTTTACTTTGAATTTTCTGTGTTTGACAGGGGACCGAGAAGAACCACCGGTTGTAGTACATCACCAGCAGTTGAAATTTAATAATAACACCATTATACCTCAGTTACAGGTGATTTATCGGGAACCTGCTACAGGGGAGTGGAAAGGACCGGTGCCAGTGATCCTTAGTGGCCAGGGATATATGTGCGTGGCCACCGACCAAGGACCACTTTGGGTGCCGAGCCGATCAGTAAAACCACACCTCCCCGAGAAATCGGATGGGTGATGGAACTGGTAAAAATGGTTCTTACAGGAGTTTTTGTGATTGCAGTTATCTTGTTAATGTTACCATGTTTATTTTCTTGTTTGCAGAAAGCTTTAATGAAACTTGTAAATCAGGCCTGGCTTGCTCACAAACAAGAAGGGGGAATTGTAGAGGTTTGGATAAGTGAGAAGGGGCACGATCTTGTGCCACTGAGCAGTCTGAGCAACCCAGGCTTTGAGCTATGCAAGAGTTAAGTCCAGAGCTCTGAGTATGTAAATCCATAGACCAATGACAAGTGCAATCGGGGCGCGTGATTAGCATGTACTCAGGTTACCGCCTATATAATCGCGGCATGCTTTGCGAATAAACGAGAAGCTTCCATACTCACATTGAGATTTGTAGTTTACTCCGGACCGTCCCCCAGCACCTGCGAGCATGCCCCCCCCGTTTTTCCCCTTACTTCATTCTACTTCTAGAATTGATAACGCTTGACGTTTACAGTTGTTACTAAGGTAACAGTAAGAATGCTATGCAGAAAATCTATAGCTTATACTTATTCCTATAGAAACCAAGGTCACTGCTAATTCTCTTATGGTCCACAAGTGAAAGAGTGTAAAAGGGTCACACCTGTGGGGAGGAGGGAACAGGACAAGTGACTCAAAATTGACCAACAAAGTATCCTATCCCATACACATCATACTCAATTTAAAGCTGATGAATCATGAGGGTTGCACTCTCTTCCTCTGTGGCCGGCATTCGAGGAGGACTCTGACTGTCCTCCTGCCTCCAATCAATCAGTGCATTCCTGAACGCAGTTCCTGACTGCTGCTGAGTCCAATTTGGGACTTCCCAGTTCCTGCCCTGCAGTATCCCCTGAACGTCATTGAGGGGGGCTCAATATTAGTTTTGTATATATTTCATCATTTCCATTAATATTATTTCCACTGATACTATTATACTTTTTTTCATTGTTATTTTTTTATTAAAGCTGGTTTAGTTTTCTGACCCATAAGTCTCTCTCCCTTTTCTCTTTTCCTTTTCCTGTCTGGGGAAGGAAAGGGTTAATAGAGAGCATCTCTTGCCCATTTACTAGCCAGCCCAGCCTTAAACAGTAACAGATTTGTTGGTGCCCAACGTGGGGCACCACGTTGAGGCTCACACTCCAAGTAGTCCCTTAGAGAATCCTCTTTTTCTCTACTGAATACAGACGGAACCTAGAGAGATGGGACTTTAAGGTAAAGTAATGCTCAGTGAATGTTGCTTCATCTTTTGTTTTGCAACAAAACATTGCGCTATGGGTTCTATTATTTGTTCTCAAGCTGCAAGTAACCCCCTATATATAGCATACCGAAGGTGTTTGGTAAAAAAGGGAGCCCAAAAGGTAGCCTTCATTTCCTCTCAGTCCTCACTGCCCGTTTTCTCCACGCCCCACATCTGTTCCACTTAACACATTCATTCTGTGCTAGTGAAGACAGAAGGATAAGAGAAAATTAATATCAAAGGCTTGGTCTGTGGTGGCCACCTGTGATGGCCACTGACTCACTAGATGTAACTGCTGCTTCTCCTCAGAGTCTATACCTTCTCCTTCAAAAGTAACAGGGTTTGCCTAGTTAGCGTAAGGCTGCTATGCTAACCTTGAGCTAGCTCCCCACGGTTTTCAACACAGAGGCTAAAAGTGGTGGAGAGAAGATTTCTGTGTGTCCCTGAATCCAATGGCTTCTGAGAGCTGCAAAAGGGTAAAGGCAAAGGAAGAGAGACAACCAATCTACTACAGATAAAAAGAGCAGAGCCTGGTCTGAAAGCTTGAGAACAGCTGTACATAGGCTGTATACAAATAATAGTAAGTTAATAATTCCTGATCAAAACTCATATATTGTATAAAGGGTAAGAGTGCACACAGATGCAACAACCTATTTCTGATTAGGTTTTTACACCAGCTGAGAATACACTGATCTAGGACTGAGGAAAGATTGCTTTGCGAGGAGAGGAGGAACAGCTTTGTTCAGAATATTCAATATTCCTTCCACATTTTGCATGTTTTATTCCTTTGCTTATTTCCTCTGTCCTGAATGAGAAAATGTGTTGAATAGCTGCCCACAGTTCAGAAGTGGAAACATAAATAAAGGCACAGAACAGAAATGAAATAACCTCATGCCCTTCTCTGTTGTGGGATCAAAGGTCAATATTTCTGTTTTTCAGCACAATCAGACTACTATGTATATGGTTTATTTCCTAAGATACAAATCAAAACAGCCTATAATCTTGGGGTTTGCTGTGTAAATTATCAGGCAATACCTGGCACTCTTCCTTGTCTGTTTTGAAATTTGTATTCTGATCAATATCCAGGAAAATGAAATCCCGTCATATCGATATTATAACTATTTACAAGATTCCCTTAGCTGCCTCAACATTTTCTGATCTCTCTTATTCTACCCTAGAGCTCCATAATAAGTTGTCTGTGAACACTGCTTTCCAAATTTAACTTTCTCCACACTCCAAACTGCCATCACTGTAGTTATCAAACTACATATGTGATATCATCTCTTCAGATACAATGTTCTCCATTGCTTATATTATTGTACTCATACTTACCATGTTAAGGCTCAGCTTTCTGTGTATCAAGGACTAAGATTCTCCTGTGAACTTCACAATTTATCTCAGACTTGATTGCAACAATAATTTACGAATTTCTTTGATTTCATGTACTTTCAACAGAAGTATATGTTTATTTGCTTGTTTGATTATTTATTAAGATTATATTATCTCCAAATAGATCACTTTTTTCCTAGTACATGGTATTTATCGAAACATTCCACACATTGCTTCCACTGTGATCTCCAGGTTCTTTTTGTATTTCTATGAGTTGTCGAAGTGTCTTTTCTAGTTTCTAGCAATGTAGCTGGAATCACTTTCAGATAATATGGAATTTATGATTATGCTTCCATGTCTTCATAAGAGAAAAACAGCATGATCTTCTCTTCAAGTGGGAATTATTTTAACTGTTGAGACTGCTTTACCTAAAATGTTAAATAATTTAGGTCTATTCAGGAATCACTGTTATTAACTTTGTGTGCTGGTTATTTCTTGACCTTGTGATCCACAATTCATTAAAATCTTTTGGTACTGCAGGATGTTCGGTTGGAAATTATTGCCAATATATAACCCTATTATAAACAATCACTTTGAATGTTATTAAATTGAATTAGTTTCTCATTACCTAAACAGAAAGACACAGCAACACTGAAATTCACTATTTGTAATTCTTCATTGTCCACTGTTACGTTGTCAGCAAATGTATGCATTCAGAAACAAATTTCATACAGGCTAAATAAAAACAGACAATGTCTTCTAATATCTCAGTATATTATACAGGCAGGTGTATAAATGTAGGAGAACATCACTTGGCAATAAACTGATTATGTGAATATGTTGCCAGATTTGGAATTTAAGGATCTTTTAATTCTGATTCAACTATATTGGTCTATTTTTAATTACTCAACTGAAGTCTGTGTAATTATTGTTTTGTATACCAGTCAAACCGAGATATCAGCCTAGCGCCTCATAAACAGAAGGTCTTTTGTCTCTTAGCAGCTGATATAAAAAGGACATCACGACAAGGGAAATGAGGAACAATCAGCTGAATAACAGTAGCAAAATGTGATAATTATTCATCTTCAGTGTCTTTGTTTTGTTTGTTTAACTTGACCATAATATAAATTAAGGTATTCTGAATGTTTAAAAATAAGATATCTAAATCTGGCCTGGGACATCAAGGGCAACAAGAAAAGATTCTATAGGTTTGTCAGTTGTAAAAGGAAGATTAGGAAAAATAAATGCACTCTCCAGAAGGAAACAGGAGACGTGTTTACCCAGAATATGAAGAAGGCTGAGGTACTCAATGACTTGTTTGCCACAGCCTTAACGGGCAAGTGCTCTAGCCACACCACCCAAGTCACAGAAGGCAAAGGCAGGGGCTGGGAGAATGAAGAACTGCCCACTGTAGAAGGTCAGCTCCAAAATCATCTAAGAAACCTGAAGGTGAACAAGTCCATGGGACCTGACGAAGTGCATCCGCGAGTCCTGAGGGAACTAGTGGATGAAGTTGCTATGTCACTATCCATTGTCTTTGAGAAGCCGTGGCAGTCTGGTGAAGTCCCCACTGACTGGAAAAGAGGAAAGATAACCCCCATTTTCAAAAAGAGAATAAAAGAAGACCTGGGGAACTACAGGCCAGTCAGTCTCACCTCTGTGCCTGGCAAGATAATGAAGCAGATCTTCCTGGAAACTATACTGAGGCACATGGAAAATAAGGAGATGATTGCTGCAAATCATACCTGACAAATTTGGTGGCCTTCTACGATGGGATTACAGCGTTGGTCGATAAGGGAAGAGTGATTGACGTCATTTACCTGGTCTTGTTCAAAGCATTTGACACTGTCCCTCATGACATCCTTGTCTCTAAATTGGAGAGACATGGACCTGATGGATGGACCACTCAGTGCATAAGGAATTGGCTGGATGGTTGCACTCAAAGGGTTACGGTCAACGGCGCGATGTCCAAGTGGAGACCAGTGACGAGTGGCATTCCTCAGGGGTCAGTACTGGGACCAGTGCTGTTTAACATTTTTTATTCACAACATGGACAGTGGGATTGAGTGCACCCTCAGCATGTTTGTCGGTGACACCAGGCTGTGTGGTGCAGTCAACATGCCGGAGGGAAGGGATGCCATCCAGAGGGACCTTGACAGGTTTGAGAGCCGGGCCAGCGCAAACCGCATGAAGTTCCACAAGGCTAAGTGCAAGGTTCTGCACGTGGGTTGGGGCAATCCCAAGCACAAATACAGGCTGGGCAGAGAATGGATTGAGAGCAGCCCTGAGGAGAAGGACTTGGGGGTGACGGTTGATGAGAAGCTCAACATTAGCTGGCAATGCGTGCTTGCAGCCCAGAAAGCCAATTGTATCCTGGGCTGCATCAAAAGAAGTGTGGCCAGCAGGTCAAGGGAGGTGATTCTCCCCCTCTACTCTGCTCTCTTGAGACCCCACCTGGAGTACTGCGTTCATCTCTGGGGCCCCCAACATAAGAAGGACATGGAGCTGTTGGAGTGAGTGCAGAGGAGGGCCATAAAGATGATCAGAGGGCTGGAGCACCTCTCCTATGAAGACAGGCTGAGAGAGTTGGGGCTCTTCAGCCTGGAGAAGAGAAGGCTCTGGGGAGACCTTATAGCAGCCTTCCAGTACCTGAAGGGCACCTACAGGAAAGCAGGAAAGAACTCTTTACAAGGGTTTGTAGTGATAAGATGAGGGGTAATAATTTTAAACTGAGAGAGGGTAGATTTAGGCTAGATATTAGGCAGAAATTCTTTACTGTGAGGGTAGTGAGAGACTGGAACAGGTTGCCCGGGGAAGCTGTGGATGCCCCCTCCCTGGCAGTGTTCAAGGCCAGGTTGGATGGGGCTTTAAGCAACGTATTCTAGTGGAAGGTGTCCCTGCCCATTGCAGTGGGCGTTGCAACTAGATGATCTTTAAGGTTTCTTCCAACCCAAGCTATTTTATGATTCTGTGATCGTAATGGAGTTCTACGTTAAATTATTTTTTGACTGTAAAGCTCACAGTAATTTGTAAACCAGCCTCAACACAAAAACATGGAAATTTTGAAAATCACTTGTGTGTATAAGGAAGGAGAACACTTTGCTCACTGCTGGTATGCAGCTTACTTCCAAAGTGTTGATCTGTTTTCTGTGCACAGCAACCTTGTATATAGGTCAGGAAATAAGATAACACTTTTCCCTTTTGACTAATATTCATTAGTATCATTAGTTCACCTACTATTTGTTTAACTCATTCACCAACATTACACATATTTTTTAAGATTGAAAATTTCTTACAATGTTTATTCTGCTTCAACTGTAAGCATATCACTGGAGCCTGGCTGTGCCATTTGACATTGCAGAAGAGCACCTATAGTCCCCGAACCACTGGTTGCTCCTTAAAGATTTTTCAACTAAACATTGACCTAGACAAACTCTTCGTAGTTTGGGACATATAAAAGCACAACCCCAAATGCTATGGATACAAATCATAACATGCTGCACAGAACTATTAAAAACTCACACTCTCACTCTAAGTGAAAGGAATCCCTGCAAAGCTATTAGGGGAAGTGATGGGCAGATCCCTCTAGCCAGGATTAAAGGATAAACAAAGACAGCCAAGTTCGTTCACAGGTACACATTTGGTTCTATGATGCCACATCTACATTCTGTTGCCCTACATGTCATAGCTACCTGTCTTCCTAACCTTGCATTTCAGTGATCAATGTGTGTTGGAAAGACAACCATTCTTCTCGGAAAAAAAAAAAATTAATTTGCACTAAATCCTCAGGCACAGAGAGTGTATGAGAGCAGAGTTGAGGAAAACAGATGGGCTATTACCTAACTATGACTTTGATTAATCTTTCTCTTCCAAGATTTTCATTCTCACGTGATGGCTGCAGAATTTTTTTCATTGAAGTAGGAAAATAGAGAACGAAAAAACTTTGTTCTTTAGCAGTTTATTACCTTGTTGCTATGTTCGATTACACTCAAAATCTTGTTCTAAGCAAAAAGGAATATAATATACATTCAGCTATGAATTTATTGCTAGTCTAATTAACTATTTAGCAGTCCAATAGTCTAAATAAATAACTAACATCAAGAGGTCTGTAATAATACTCTTAAAATCACTGCATGTGACCTGGCTAGGATCTGCCCCTTTTACCTGATCTTATGTCACCCTTCCAGTGTCCCTTTGGGATCTATGGTCAGCACTTCAGTATGCCTCATGAGCTGCAGGGTGGAAAGGTTTTAATGAGTTTGGAACATCATAAAGTCTTCACCAGGAGGAACAGGTTATTTATGAAGTGCATGAGAGATGTGTGTGTGGAGTGAGATGGGCCCTTCCTCCTCAGTTTGATACACTTGGATTTATTTTTAAATGTTTCCTTACCTCAGGCTGCTGCCTTCTGGCTTCTCCTAGCTGAGGAATGATCATGACCCCCACAGTTTCCCCATGCTCAGACATGGGGATCCCCAGGGTTTGCAGACCCTTCCCATGGAGTCATTGGCAGAGCTTAAGCTCAGGCAGTGAAGGCAACAGGCACTCGGCCCCTAGGCAGGTGCTAAAACCAGCTCAGCCCAGCTCTGGCCAAGGTGAACCCAGCCCAGTCCTGAGACCTGTGTGCTCAGCTCATGGCAGAGCCTAAAGCCTTTTACTAGAAATGGCAAAAAAATCATATTTGCTGGGTTACAGTTCTGGCCACAGATACAACAGTAATTTTTTTAAATTATTTTTTTTCTCATCTGTCTATTGTTTTAGCGAATATGTTCAAAGACACATCTTACACTTGTGCAAAAAGACCTATTATAAAAAACCTGCATTGACACAACAGTTTGTATCTAAATATATCTTAATGAAGAATTTCCTGGAACAGATGAACACATACTACTACTAAGCTGTTCTTCACATGGACTTTATTTAGTAAATTAACTGGTGGTCTGTTAGCCACCCTTCTCATTAGTGAAAGAACCACATTCCTTGAAATTAATTGCGTTCAGATTTGCAAAAGAGTGTTGGAATATTTTTTTTTCTAAAAGTAATAAGTACATTGTGTACTCATACATATATGTATGGTAAAAGCTTTTTCGTAACTGTTTTCTTACACATTACTGAACAACATGAACCTAAAACTGTGATTTATTGCATAGACTTATCTCTGCTTTCATCTGAATGCATAGCATTTATTTTTAATGCTAATGCATACTCTCTGGAAATATCACTAGTCTGTAATGACACCTTTCTTTTGGTTTGAAGATGGGCATGCTTGCATGAACTCAGAAGAAAAAGTTTCTATGTGTTTGCACTATTGCTGTTGCATATTAAAATGATGAAAGATGAAATGTACAAAATGCTTTGTAAAACTTTAACATGGTGCATGCATAAATTAAGCTGTAAAAAAAAGTGATTTGTCTCACTGAGACCAAAAAACATGATTACAGCAAGGTGAGGTCCAACTGAAAGTATTCACATACAACAAGAAATAAAGAAAAGCTGTATGTTTATTCTGCGCTCTTCTTGCTCACTGATTTTTGGACAGTTTGGTTTTGTTTTGTTTTGATTTGGTTTGTATTTTTACTTTTCAAAATTGCTGCAAACATAAGCTTTTGAATACAGTAAAGCAGTATGGAAGTATGGAGAATTTTTCATCTTGATCTTTCACAGTTCATTCAGAAACACCAACTACCGCTAAACTGAAATTTCACAAAGATGGGAAATGATTGGTAGAAGTCAAAGGTAAGGATACCCAAGTAATAAGAAGAGATTCGAGGTGTCTTTTTTTTTCCCTGTTGTGATTTTTGACACGAAGTTCATGGCAGATTACATTGATTTGGAAGAGGAAGTATATTGAATGTAATGGCAACCTGTGATACTTCTGTAAACCATACAAAGACTGTTATGAGTTTTACAAACATTAATTAGTGTGCTATATTACTATAACACAACTTATACAGGATAGTTGATGCATCTGAAAATGGATTAGAGTTGACCTTTCATGTGGGTAGGCATTATGCAAATGACAGAAATCTGAATGATCTGGTCACTTCGCTTGAATATCTTTGTAAACTTGTAAATTTTCCGTAGGATTTTCAAAAGTGTTTATCATTGGCCAAGAATTCCATTATTGTAATAAACAATACAGGACAGGGGGTAGAAGTACGAGAAATGTACAATGCTTCTCATGTCTTTCCTTTGGCTTAAGATCCAGCTCAGCATAATTGACTTTTCTGGAGATCAGATATCTACTCCAAGCTACTTATCTGACCAACTGGGGAGAGGAATGTGCATGAGGCAATTCATAGAATCATAGAATAGTTTGGGTTGAAAAGGACCTTAAAGATCATTTAGTTCCAACCCCCCTGCAATGGGCAGGGACACCTTCCACTAGAATACGTTGCTTAAAGCCCCATCCAACCTGGCCTTGAACACTGCCAGGGAGGGGGCATCCACAGCTTCCCTGGGCAACCTGTTCCAGTCTCTCACTACCCTCACAGTAAAGAATTTCTGCCTAATATCTAGCCTAAATCTACCCTCTCTCAGTTTAAAATTATTACCCCTCATCTTATCACTACAAACCCTTGTAAAGAGTTCTTTCCTGCTTTCCTGTAGGTGCCCTTCAGGTACTGGAAGGCTGCTATAAGGTCTCCCCAGAGCCTTCTCTTCTCCAGGCTGAAGAGCCCCAACTCTCTCAGCCTGTCTTCATAGGAGAGGTGCTCCAGCCCTCTGATCATCTTTATGGCCCTCCTCTGCACTCACTCCAACAGCTCCATGTCCTTCTTATGTTGGGGGCCCCAGAGATGAACGCAGTACTCCAGGTGGGGTCTCAAGAGAGCAGAGTAGAGGGGGAGAATCACCTCCCTTGACCTGCTGGCCACACTTCTTTTGATGCAGCCCAGGATACAATTGGCTTTCTGGGCTGCAAGCACGCATTGCCAGCTAATGTTGAGCTTCTCATCAACCGTCACCCCCAAGTCCTTCTCCTCAGGGCTGCTCTCAATCCATTCTCTGCCCAGCCTGTATTTGTGCTTGGGATTGCCCCAACCCACGTGCAGAACCTTGCACTTAGCCTTGTGGAACTTCATGCGGTTTGCGCTGGCCCGGCTCTCAAACCTGTCAAGGTCCCTCTGGATGGCATCCCTTCCCTCCGGCATGTTGACTGCACCACACAGCCTGGTGTCACCGACAAACATGCTGAGGGTGCACTCAATCCCACTGTCCATGTTGTGAATAAAAAATGTTAAACAGCACTGGTCCCAGTACTGACCCCTGAGGAATGCCACTCGTCACTGGTCTCCACTTGGACATCGCGCCGTTGACCGTAACCCTTTGAGTGCAACCATTCAGCCAATTCCTTATGCACTGAGTGGTCCATCCATCAGGTCCATGTCTCTCCAATTTAGAGACAAGGATGTCATGAGGGACAGTGTCAAATGCTTTGAACAAGACCAGGTAAATGACGTCAATCACTCTTCCCTTATCGACCAACGCTGTAATCCCATCGTAGAAGGCCACCAAATTTGTCAGGCATATTTTGTGCTTAGTGAAGCCATATTGCCTGTCACCAATCACTTTCTTGATTTCCATGTGCCTCAGTACAGTTTCCAGGAGGATCTGCTCCATGATCTTGGCAGGCACAGAGGTGAGACTGACTGGCCTGTAGTTCCCCAGGTTTCCTTTTTTCTCTTTTTGAAAATGGGGGTTATCTTTCCTCTTTTCCAGTCAGTGGGGACTTCACCAGACTGCCACGGCTTCTCAAAGACAATGGATAGTGACTTAGCAACTTCATCCACTAGTTCCCTCAGGACTCGCAAATGCACCTCATCATGTCCCATGGACTTGTGCACCTTCAGATTTCTTAGATAGTTTTGGACTTGACCTTCTCCTACAGTGGGCAGTTCTTCATTCTCCCAGCCCCTGCCTTTGCCACACTTCCCAAGTCAGAGAAGGCATTATTAATTAAGTGGGTTGAGGCTTTCTCCTAGGGAACACATTTCTTCAAAGACACCTGATCTCATAAATTCATTCTAGTGTTCTAGTGTGTACAAAGGCAATTGGGATTTGGCCTACAGCTCTACCATAAGATGAATTTGCTACCTTGGGTTTAAAATGTTTTTCTTCAAAATTCACATTAAAAGACTGAGAATTTGGCTTTAGAGTTCCTAGATATATAAGTATGTGTTTGATGTGAAAATTACTTGTCTGTTGTTTGTTATGTTTATTTTATTAGGATGTTTCTGAAAAACTAATTGTTTGAGGGAGAAAGTGTAAGGAAAGACATAAGGGTAGCTAAAGGATAATTTTTTCTTCAAAATATGTATGCTGAAAAACATCCAGATGCACTGTGAAGAAAATTGTGAGACTTAGGATTTTGAAACCAAAGGATAAAGGAATATGCAGTGGGAAACATCATTATGTTATCCCTTGTTCCATTATTAAAAGCCATAATTTTGAGTCATGTATGTTAGCAGTTACTGCTGTATATCCTTAACAAATATCTCCAGCATTGTACTGTGAAGAAATCCTAGCCCATACAGAATGGACATAGTCTTTTTCTTATATGCCTTCCAGACTAAGAGGAAAACAACTGTAGTCATTATAAATACTCCTGCCTCATGGAAAACAGTGTTTGAAATCTCCAGCACTGTCTACTCCTATTGTTCTGTAGGAATACATAAAAAAGAATTGTGTACCTTGCTGTACATATCAGCCAAAATCAGCATAATATAGTGGCTCACTGAAACTTCTTGCCTTACAAACTCAGTGAAGTGATGGGTAAATTTGCACATGGTGAGTACTGATGTTGACAAGTATTCTAAAGAAGGATAATCCCAACTGTCAGGACAGTTATCACCTGGAAACAAAAAAACAAAGAAACCCTAAAACCAGCCAATCAACCAATCAAAAACTGCTTAAAATTATATGCCATTGATTTTTCTTTGTATCAAGCTGACCAAGTTAATAGGATCATATAAGTACTAGCAAGAGCAGAAGTGTGACATGTAGAAGGTCTTGTCTTTTCTAGAGACGAGAACTTGCTTCTGTTCCTTGTTCAACAAAGCATTTAAGAGTGTGTTTCAGTTTGGAATTCTGTAGGGTTACTGACTTCAACAAATGCATGTATAAGCTGCTAGTTAAGCATGTGCTTAAATTCTTGTCTGGATTAGAGACGAAATTTTCAGCAATTTACTGGATTAAATGTTTGAAAAATGAAATATTAACACATTGCATTTATGAGAAAAGGAAATGGAAGTAAGAAATTCCTTTGCATTTTTTGTGTGCTTTCTTTTCCAAACAATCTTTCTGTCTGTTCTGTGTTAAATCTCTCTTATTCAGGTCTTAAAACATAGTGCAGGCTGACTATTATCATCTGAAGATGAGCATTAAAAAGGAAATTAGAGTGGGATGAAAGGGTGATAAAATTTCTATAGTGAAAGTGAATAAAGACAAACTATAGGCAATAACAAAAGAACACTAATAACCACCACTGGGAAATGAGGCATTCTATATTAATAAAGTCCTTTTCTTCTTACTTTGAAATACCATTTTCTTGACATTAGTAACAATAATAATGGTTCTCTTCGCTGCCTGAGAATGCACACAGAACTTTTACAAGGATAATCACATGGTTATAAGAAGATGCCCTGCTTTTCTATTGCTGCAGTATTAAACTCAGTGGACCTTTTTTTAAGATGCATAACCCTGGCAGATGGGACAGAGAGGACTGGTTAGAAAAATGTAAAGGATATATGTTCAACTAGAGAAAATAAGTCCCCTGTGTTATTTACATACTTTTGTGCATTCAAAGTAAAATAAAAAGAGGAAATTACATTTAAATGTATATTTCTTGAATTTTTGACATTTTCCTGTCTGCTTTTTAGTGAATGGACTGTGTTATTCACATTTTGATTGTGGAAGTGTTTCCTTTTAAACCAATTGCAACAAAGAGAGTTTCAGGACACTGCAGCTATGTCAGAATAAGTAGATGGCTTATCACAGCTAACATTTTCTTTCGAGACAGTTGTGGATCGCAAAGGATGCTGCATTGTTCTCATAAATTTGGATTTCCTAAGTACCAGAGGGACTGGCTATATGGACTTGCTGTGCAAAATCAAAGTTATTGAGAGAAATTGTTTTAAATAGTCTGTATAGGTAGCTACCTAGCATCTTTCTAACCTTGTAGATACTAGGAAAAATTTCCTATACTGAGAAAAGTAACAAACAGTCATGACTGTTTCAGAGTTTTAGTCCCAACAGCAAGGCATCTCAGACTCCCTCTGAGATATATAAATAACACAGACAACTTTTATTTTTTTTCTCTCAGATTCTGTACCTGGTTATACTGCTTGGGTCCTGCATACTGTACTGAACAGTTCTGAAGACTTCCAGCTAAGCCTTGAGACCTTAGTGTTCACAAGCCCAGATGAAAGTGTATAAAGACCTCCAAATTTGACCAGTGATGAAGTATTAAGTGGTTAATTATCAAGAGAATGAACATTTTTATGTCACAGACTATCTAGTCTTTCATTTGAGAAGGCTTCTCTGGCTGAACACTTGGAAGTGGCACGGCACACAATCTTCTACCCTTTTTGATGTGATACCCAAGTAACAGCTTTTGCATCATGTTCAGAATGACAGGAAAAATATGTTTTCTCTCCAGAGTTTTTGCTTAATTTCTTATGTTATTCTCGATTTACAGTTTCATAAAATAAAATAGACAACCAGCTTAAGATATTCATACAAATTCAATATCAGACTAGAGCTACACTAGGCAAAACCAGATGTCATGTCCTTCACTGAGGTAAGCCTTTTAACAGGATTTCTTATAGCAGCTGTTTTGTGATTGTATTTCTATTCCTTCATTATGCTGAGATTAGTGAATATGCAGCAGTGTAATACATGGTAAAAACAACAGCCTGCCTAGTATACAAATAATCAAGCACATCCCTGGTCTTCATTTCAGGTGCCTTTTTCATGACTATGTAGCAGAGTGTATGCTATTCCTCAGAATCACGAGAGATGCTCAGTTCTAAGTAAAGTCACAATGTTAGAGAGCCTCAGAAAATGCTAATGCATTTCAGACGCTATGCTTTCTGTCTATGGTCCCTGAAAAAGGTGACAGCTATTGTGCTGATGCTTCCCATTCTCAAAAGTCTGTCAAACCCAATTAAAAGCTGCATTCTGGTAATCTCTGTCCTTTACAGTAGCAGCTTGCTGTGGAGATACTTAACTTACTTTCTATGTCCTACAAATAATCCTTCTCTGTCTATTTTTTGTTCCCCTCCCCATATATAGGCATGTGTGTACATACACAAATCTCCTAGAACAAAGAAGACTACCTGCTTGCTCTGTCATCTGTGTCAATATTTCATTATGCATCTTATTTTTTTAATGTAAAGTTGTTAGATTGATCACATAAAACTGATGATCACATATTTTCCCTTGATGTCTTCCTTCCAAAGATTACTTGTTTTTAAAATGCATTCAGGTAACATATCAGGTTGTATGCAGCTTCCTAAAATGAGACATCTAATTTAGGTGCCTATGTTATGATGTTCTTTTCCAAGTTTTTCAATATTCAGAAATTGGCTCCTTTGCAGGGTGATTTCGAACACCACAGATAAACTCCTGCTCTGTATTGCCTTCTAGAAGAGTCTGTCTCTCTCCATTGATCACAGAAGGAGACTAGGAAGATGGGTCAATCATACTGAGCCTCAGATTAGTTACCCTTTTCAATGTGATCACTGTCCTAATTTTGCTGAAATCAGTAGAATTTTGTAATCTCAGACTACAAGGAAGAATTAAGACCTCATTAAGGAAATCCATTGAGCTCCCTCCCTATACTTCAGTGAAAATAAAATTCTGAGGTAAGAAACATAATTTTGTGTTTATTTTCATGAAATCTGTGAAATATAAGATCCTAAATAACTTTTCTAAATGGGGACTTCAATACCTGCCAGATGAAATTTTTGAATCTTCATCTGTCTCATTTGTTAATATATTTCTAGCTTGACTGTTTAAAGTCCCTTTATGCTAAAATAACCCAAAAGAAAAGATTGTGCCATCACTCTTTACAGTGACTACTACAAGTGTTTCCAACTTCTCTGGCTTCTGGTACAAGTCTAGTCTTCTGTAGAATTACCTCTAAAATTAATAAATATTTTTATACAAAGAGTAGCCAAAAGGACAAATACCCAATTTCTCCAATTTTGCTTTATTATTACCACATTTGGGGAAGTTCTTGGAAGGAAAATCCATTAAGAGATACCAAATACAAAGAAATTCCTTATAACTCAAGAGGTTTTTGTACCTTGAATAGTTGGAAACTAGGAAAGTAGGTGGTGTAGGTAAAATGTGTACATATACACATGAATTTCATTCTCTGCAAGAGTCTACTTGCAGCATGAGGTGCTAGGAGGCATCTGAATGAGTATTTGAATGAGCAATGGTAGTTAGATGTGTCTGAATTCCGCTATGAATTTAACACTAATGTTTATGGCATGAAACATTTCTGCAGACTCATTTAACAGATGCAGTTCCTTTCCTTGAAATTCAGTACACCAATATAAAACTCTGGATATAACAAGTTATGGTATTGTACAATCACAGTTAAGATATCCAAGTTCTGTTCCAGAAAGAGTGACAATCCAGAGTGGAAATTATAGAAATGTGGAAGTAGATTCAGTCTGTTAATGTGACTTGCCTACAATTCTGTGTGTTTTGTGGATAACACAGGATGTGTTATCACTGGTAACTCATAAATATGTGCATATTCCACACTTAGCTTATGCTTGGTATTAACTTACTTTTTTTTACGTGCTCTGCAAGGATCTTTCTTAAAATGTTAGAAAATGTAATTGAAGTATCTTACAGTACAGAGTTTGAACGTAGGTTGTTATAACTACGTTGTTTTCCATTTAGTATCTTGTGAAGTTGGCTTTTTCATTGCTCTGCTATAGAAACTGAAGAGTAGAGCCAAGATCGTATCAGGAAGGGAAAAGAGTGAGTCACTCTTCACCCAGTATAGCTCCTCTTTCCATACCAATTTTGTTCGCACGTATAAAGTTGGCAGGTACAATCTGGAGTTTTATTCCAAACAAACTTTGCAATAACATAATTTACTTGCTGATGATTACAGCTGAGATGGTAAAGAAATTATCTGGAAAATGTAAAAAGCCACTGGCAAACAATTTGTCTTAAAAAGGTATATTCTTCTGGGTGATGAGAGAAACAAAATGAAGAAGTGCCAACTGGCTGAGGAAAGTTTGGCCTGTACAACTAGGAAAAGTCTTCAATTTAAATGCACATATACATTAAAAATAATTTAAGCTTTTAATTCTATGTGTACAATATTATTTTCTAGATATACCATGCTTTGAAATCAACGGGTTCCATATTTCTGAGAAAACCAGGATTCAATACAAACTAAAAAAAAAACCCAAAAACCAAACCAATTCTGAGTCAGATAAGTAAATGATTGTTGGGCCTGCTGGCTTAAAAGTAAAAGAAAATTTAAAAAACCAACACTCCAAACCTGAAGTTCTTTTCATTGATATAATGTCTTCTCTTTTCCCCTCCTTTCATGAATGACTACTGGTAACTATATAAAGAGAATCTTGTTAAGCAGGAGAAATTCTCTATTTGTAGTCATCAGTAAACTTTAAAATACATCCAAGATTTATCAGTTAATGTTCTTGTATTACAGTCAAAAAAAAAAACAAAACCAAATTAGTAAAAAGATGGAGACATGAATTTCCATATCTGTTGAGTTGCTAAGATAAATGACTGTTAAACCTAAATGACAATAAATTTACATAGCTTTATTAGGGTATTGACATCAAAAAGATTATTGAGAAAGCAAATCGAATGCAAATTCCTAAGAGGCTTTCTGGATTAAAGAGCTACCATATCTGCATGTATTTCTTAGCAGTGAGTTCAACATGTCTTACTTAATAATCCTGAATGAGATTAATCTAATGTCTTTATCATACATCAGAGATAGTTGTCCAGACTCCCTTTAGAGACCAGGACACAATTCATATCATCCCAGAGTAAATATTTAATTTAGACCTAAGGAACATCACCCTAAGAAGCCTTTTGATCTCCACTGATTAGCAGATGTACATTTCTAAGGTGAATGAGAGGAATTCCAGAAAATTTATCACTAGCATCTGAGGTGTATCATGGTAAAGCCTATTTCATATATATGACCCAGATTTGATTGCATGCCAAAATATCTCAAAGGATCACTTTCTATGAGAGAAGGAAGGATTTCTTTTTAAGTTAAGGTTGAAAAATAGTACAAAGTTTTAAGGAATCTATTGTTTTCTATGCTGTCAAGAAGTTTATATTATTATAAATGCTGGTCAGAATACTGGTATCAGAGAAACTTGATCATTGAAAATTGACACCATTAACCGTTACCTTTACTATGAATTTTTCAGTATTGTTCCCTGTGCACAGATTGGGTATTGGTGGAAATATTATGAAAATTCATGTTTGAATGTCTAATTTGTAGGCAATACCTATTGCACTGTCACATATACGTGTTGGCATGTGATAAAATATGTGATTAGAGCTTCTTGACTTGAACATTTTATTTTATTTTTTTACAAGGGCAAGCTCAGACAATGAGAATGAATATAAAAACTTAAGAAAACATCACTGGTAAGCAAAGTTTAACAAAGATTATGGGTGATGAGATTAAAGAAGAGGATGAACCACTTTTAAAATATTTTTTTTTGATAAGGGATATTACAGTAAAAAGGATATTTAGGTTAAGAAGCAAATGACAATCTGAACATAGGAGGAAATGATACAAGGTTGTTACCATTTGTTTATTTTCAGTAAAAAAGGTCAATATAGCTAGTGCTCTCTTTACAAATAGCAAAACAGTTTTGAATCTCCATTGATAAACTTGAAAAGTTTAAGTGTGAATTCATCAGGTTTTTTAACAGGTATAACCTTCCCAGTCATAAACTCCTCTAAGACTGAATATAAAGAAGGAAATTGATATGAAGGTGAGATAACCCTCTTCTAAACATGGGAGAAAACAGTTATACAATTCCATGTCACGTAACTAGACCTCACTCTCAGTTTGAACCAAGCATTATCAAGTGTCATCTTGTAGGTCAGTATCTAGACCTCAGAAAATCACTTGCCAAATGCCATTGAGAAAAGCTGTGTTCAATTATACTTACTGATCGGCTTTTAAAAAAGATCAGCATTAAAAGGGAGTCTCAAGGGAGTCCTCTATATCTGCTGCTGCCCACTGTGTTATTTCTCATATGATCTTTATGACAGCTCTTACAGCAAATACCTCACCAGAGAAACCTTTATGAAAGGTTCTGGCACTGAGTACCTTTGGAGACAAGAGTGCTTAGGGCCTCTGAGAAAAATCTTACCACTTGGAAATAAACCCTTGGCAGAAGAACAGAGCTCTTTCCCAGGTTAACAGCACTCTGGGGGACTCTTTCACCCCTTTACATTCCATAGTTAAAATCTCTCTGGAGAAATTATGCAAATTAAATTCTGTGGGGCAGTACTTTTCATTTTTTAAAAAGTGGTAATAAAAGCCTCTCTGGACCTTTTGGCTTTAGGACTAAAAATTTGAAGTAAGCTTTGTTACCAAATAAACTCAAATAAGACTGGATATGTCTACTTCTACTTACAGGCCAGCATGATTTTCATGCTGATTTTGGCACTGCTGAATATGGTACCTTGCTACCACGTTACATTTTGGATTTGTCATTATTTTTCATTAAGAAACAAAAAAATAATTCAAAAGTTACCAAATAAATAAAGGAATATATGATATTCAAAATACTGATTTAGGAATGTAGATTGCTTTGTTTTCTTTGCATGATCTGATAACTATGCATAGATAAAATCATGTAAAATTCACGCTACATGTCAGTTCTTCTTTGAAACTGACAATTTGAACCAAATTTGTAAGTGGTAGTTTCTCATAGCTCTGTGATTTTAGGAAGTATTTTCTGAGGCAGAGATTTTGAAAACATATTTGAAATTACTTTTCTCTAATGAGAATCCCAGTTTCGGGAAAACTGCAGATAATTCCAGAAACCTTCTTCAGTTTTTTTTGGACAAACTGTGGGCCACAGGTAGAATTCTGAGCTTCAACATGTCACAGGAATAAAAGAAATACCTGAAAGACAAGGCCACTAATCTCTGTGTTCCTACTGTTTGTTGCTCACTGTGTATCAAAGAGACTTTAGCCTCTTGTGTGTTGGGAGGATTCTTGGGACTGTAACTTTTTGTTCGTGCACTTTCAGCTACATCTAAGCAACAGAACTTGCACCTAATTTAATTTAGCTGATTAAGGCAGTGACAGAGGATGGGATTATTCATTATAATAATTAAAATTTTAAAACAGTATTAATTCTCAGCTAGCTTTTTATTCATTCTCAGAATTATCTAATTTATTCCTTAATGTTCTACCACTTTTGAAATACTTTGCGACACACCTGGAGGAATAAATCTGTTAGTGGCTAGCTGAATATAGAGGATAATATAATTTTCAGTAAACAGATACATAAACAAGCAAATATTTTAGTAATTAAAAAGAAATAATGTGATTATTCAAAAAACATTTAAATTGACCTACTCCCCAGAAATATTTAGTGTCATTTGGGCTTTCCTCTTTTGAACCTTCTTTTTGGTTGGTTGGTTTTTTTGGTTTGTTTGTTTGTTTTTCTTTCTTTTTTTTTTTTTAATTATACCAATTACAGAAGTAGAATTTTATTCTGCAAGAAAACCCAAATGACAAATTTGGAAAAAGTAATGCTTCAGTATTTCTTAAATGTAATATTTCATTTAAAAATGTCAAAATTTTATTTTTTACAGTTTCCAAATTTTTCCTTTCTTTTCAACTAAAGCTATTGGGCAAATTTGATCTAAAATGTACCCAAATTCTATTTTCAAAAATTTTCTGTATGTTTAAAGAATTCCATCCACTGACATTATTTTGAGTTTTTTTGTTTTGTTTTCAATTCCTGTCATGTTTGCAGGCCCTAATTGTAATTGAGAAGAATCTTTATGCTGCCCTGACATTTTTTAATATCTTTTTCTTTCACTACTTAATCTATTATTCAGAGAGCAAGTTATGTATTTATTATAGCACAATGGAAGACAGAAGTAGAGTTGATCTGAATGTCCTTACATAGTTAGATGAATAAAACAGGGGATACACTCTTTAAATAGAATTGAAGAAAAAGTACTGTCACTGCTGAAGCATGGTCCTGTCTTCCATCTCTTTCCAAGTCTCTTACTGCCTTCAGTGAAAGGTGGGGAATGAACACTAAGGCCAAACTGAGTTTCAATAGGAAAGCCATTATCCATCTATTTCAAAAAATGAACCAAGTTCAGCTATCCTTCTAGCCTCATAATACTAATACTGATGTTTTATGAGGTAGAAAGTGATGCTGCTGTTGGCAAGATCTACCCAGAACTGAATTATTAGAATTACCAGAGAAATTATAATTTTCTTTCTTTTTAAGATATCGTTTAAAGAAGAAAAGCCTGATTTAATCCTTAGTCTGATTTCAGTGCAGGATCAGGTATATAATTTTGCTCGATTTAGTCTTTCTTTCACAGTCTGTGAAATGTAGATGTAGGTGCAATAGAGCCTAAACCTAAACTCTCTCTGAATGTGAAATTTCCAGTCAAATCTGTAAAAATGTTATGCAAGGAAAGCTTTTTATGGTGATTGAATATGCCTGATTCTGAAGACTATGCATCCTTTTACTCTTTTACACTCAAATAGTAAGCTCTCTGTAACATGCACTAGAGATTTATCCTTGCTAATCAATGGCTTTTTTTATGTCCAGTAAATTTGGCATAATGTCTGTTCTAAAAACTTCATCCTTTCATCCTTTTATCCTGAAGCTGTAGCATAATCTTTGTTCCAAGATAATAATGTTTTGCATGTCATTTTGCTCCCTTCTCTTTCTGACAAGAATGCCTCTTCTATTGTCCTATTGCTCAGGTTTGTATCACGTATTGTTATTATCATTACTATTAATAAACGCAGCCTCCTGACAGCAGGGGTTAAATGACTCTGCTGATAACTATGTGGAATACATGTTGGAGTTTAGAATTAGCATTAGAAAGTTGTCATTCTGAAATGACACTAATATATTCTCTGTTGAAATATTTTAATAGAAGAATTGGAATTATTTTATAAGACAGCAATAGTATCTATGTATGCTGCAGTTGGTCTGACTGTAGATTTTGCTTTTGTTCATACAAGCATTGGCTTTTCAAAGGTGAAAGCATAAATAGCCTCTCATATTCTCCATATAGTCCTGAATTACTTTTAAATGACACTTTACCGATCTAACACAGAGAAAGTGAGTAGGAAAAAAATGTGCATTCTTATTCAAGTAAAGTAATGTCCAAATTTCTGTCAGGGTATTCATATGTGCAATAATCATTATAACCTGTACTGTTACTCCACTTTGTATGAGCCAATTAGTCAGTCTAAATAAAATCTGCTTTGCATTCATGTTCTACTGATTTTATTTTACATTTATAACAATCAAATTTCAATGAATCATTTAAATTCATGTCTAATCCATTCTTTAGATATGTTATGAAGTGTCTCATTTCCTTTTTCATTACCTTTAATTTTCATTTGATCTGCTTAAGCATTGTAAGGTACCTATTTTAATAATCATAAAAAATACATTTCAACTTTATTTTATAGTATTTTGCTTGCTGCTTCAAGATAATTTCTTTAACATTAATGATATGTTTTCTTCCATGTATTATACTTCCCTTGTGTATTGTCTTGGGATAATCTTGTCTCTAGCTTACTGAAAAATGTGTTAGGGGACTTCAATGTAGTTTCATATAACTGATATATATAAAGTTTGCACAATTGTTGTCCGTTTAATTTCTTTATTTAGGCTGAGGAGATAAATAATCATATGAAGGGAAAGTAGTTCAATTTGTCCACACTCCGTTCCAATTTAATTAATCTTCAACATCTGAAACAGAATAGAATTCTGGGGAATATATTAACAATTGCACATAGCAAAAACCCCAGAAAATCTCGCCTGTAGAAACAGAAGATAATAATCAGGAAATTTTCTATACCTCAGAAATCCAGAGATACCTTTCTATCTACTTTTTTTTAAAATGTCACAGGCTGAGAGTTGTCTAAATGATTTGTAGAATACACATGCAACTAAAGTTAAGTATCAGCTGAACTGGGATTGCACTGTATCACAATTTAAATTACTGCAAGTACATATTGTTTAAATTTGCCATAGGAAACTGTTTCAGCTAATTAAAATGAAAAGGGATTAAAGACTGAACTGAGTCGATCCTCAAAGAAAATGATAAGTCAAAATTAAAGTCTATATCATAAAAAAATCTGAAATATATTACTCTGGGTCAGTGAAAGTATTTTTAAAAATAATTTTAAAATACATAATCTGAATTTCAAAGTAGGATGATCCCAAATGAAAATTCAGAACATTTTCATTTTCAGCCACATATGCTACAAGACTGTAAGTCTAATATTCTATCTAATAAAGAATATGTTTTTTTGAAAAGTACTGCTAAGATCCAAATATATAGATTTTCATCTAGTAGTCCATCTGAAGGACAATACAGTACTACCTAAAGTGTACTGGATTTTGTACAAAATGCGATCTCTACTAGACTGGGATTTTTTTTGTTTGTAAAGAAACACTGTTCAACAGAACAGAAATTCTTTAGAGTATTTTCTCCCTTTGTCTTTTCTGAAATAATTTAGGCTTCTTCCTGTGGATCCCTGGACATGTTCTGCATTGCCTTGTCTATAGACCATGGAACTTTCTTGCCTCACACCCCTTCCACTAAGCTACCTGGCCTCAAAGTACAGCCAGGCACCCTGTAAATATACTTCTATATAACCTGACCCTGTGGCTGCAGTCACTTCCTGCGTATCTCTGGCCTTGGACACTCCTCTTCTGTCAAGGCTTCCTTCATTGTTTTCTGTCCTTACAAAACTTCTTGGCATGCCTGTACCAGGGATGACAGAACAGAAACAGGAACATCCTGTGGTTGCATCATGCATGGACTTTAAAGGAGCTGGAAATCCAGGACATGGGGCCTTTAAAGTCACCTGTGCCATGTCTGGGAGGAGGAACTGTGACCCCTTCTCATGAAAGTCAGTGCTAGATGTAGAACAAATGCAGCATATGGGTATTATTGAACAGATAATTCCTACCTATAATTGCCTACCTATATTTAGAAACATATAGATATATATACATGTATGCACATATTTAATACTCCATCTTTCCTGTTGGTTACTTTGGTTCACTCTGCCTTTTGCCTGACAATCTCTGTACCACGTTCTGCTTTCAGTCTCACTTGAACTACTTTTCATTTGCTGAGCACACTTTATCCTCCTTAAAGCCTTTCTTCTTTAGGCTCCTCTCCTCAAACCATCCTTCCTGCTTTCAGATTTAAAGCCTGCATCAGCTTTCTTTTGAAACGTTATGCTGATATTTGTCTCCTGTTAAGTTACACGTGAATTTTGTGGTAGAGTTGCTGAGTTAATATATGTAAAGCACTTTTGTGCTTTATTCAATCTGCTTCAATCCTAAAGGGATATGGCACGCTTGTTTCCAAAGCTAGTGCACACAGGAAACCTGATATTAACCTCCAACCACCTTGTATTCTACAACTTAAAAGACACAGAATATAACTTTAAAGCACTGTGCATAATGAGTGTGAAGAACCGCTCTACATGGCTGGTAGCTTTAGAGACACTGTACCTGAGATGTGTGATATTGCTGGGATTGCTGAAATATTACCAAGTTGCTCCCTAAAGGAAACAGACTTGTTCCTTGTATAGCGATTAATTCTTTATATTTCTCTTGACATCTTCTTTCAAATACTTGTGTCTGTGCACTCTGTCAATGATTCAATGTTGTGCGAAGGGGAAGTACATGACCTACGAATGGCTTACGCTACACTGAAACTCTGTGTTGGGATTTGAAGTGAGTTATGAGACATGCAGAGACCTTCCTGTGCATTGCAATATTTAAAGCATTTGTAATGCTTATGCAAAACTTGAGTGAGGTGATTCACTGCTTAGCTGAATCCTCAGGACAAAATTAAGTACCTAAGCTCACTATATTGTGTATTAGGAGAGTAAGCACTTCAGAATGGGTTTATCAGTGATCTGCTGAGTGCGAAGCTGATAAAGCTGAATTAAGTGCAAGAAGAAGGGTTAGGGTTCAGTTGCTTTCCTGAGTGCAGAATGCAAGAATTGAAGTAATCTCTCACTATGGATGCTTTTCTCCACTCAGGATCCTGGATTGTGAATGCTATTGTTGTACATGGTACAAAACCCAGGTTTTCCTGGGTTGTTTTTTTTTTTTTGACAGTACTCAGGGGAAGAATCCTGGTTTAGACAGAAGATATGAATTTCAGGCACAAGTGTATAATGGGTCTATTCAGCTCGTGAAAACCTAAAATACTTATTATAGTCCAGTGGTCTGGCTAAGTACTAGTAAGAAAGATTCATTATGTATTTTATTAGTGGCGCTGTTTTGTAAGAGGAAAAGCCTCAGCTCAAACCAGCTAACAATCCAGTGGTTCAAACACTTCATGAGGCTGTCAGCCACTCAACTCACATCCCTGCATCATGCTCATCACTTACTTCCTCCCTCATGACACACTTCTTCCTATATTCTCTTCTGCTCTACAACTACACTATTTTACATCAGCTCTGAACACTTTAAAACTACAGGTCTCTGTTGATCACTGCTCCTCCAGTTCCTTGGGAATCTGGAGGCTGACTTCAGAGCTGTTAAGATTTACTTAAGTTTAAGGTCACTGCTAGGTAGCATTGGTCTTACAAAAGAATCTCTCTGGCTAAGTAAAAGCACAGAACTAAGCAACAAACATTTAGATGAAAATGCAATAATCAGACTAGGGACTATAGCTCTGATAGCTAAAGTTTGTGTGATTCCTTTTGAAAATTTTTTAAGTACCTATCACTTCCTAGTCAGGGGAAGATAAGAGAAAAAAATGGTGTGTTTTCTTATGCATATTCCCTTTCCTTGACCTTGCTGATACTAATGAAAGCAGAAAGCTGGTTTCCAAATTCATTGTCTCCATCTTTGGCCTACAGAAAAATCTCGCCAGTAAAGGAATAGCCTCTTGTGTTTGCAGATTTTGGCATTTCTGTCATTCCTATTTGCAATTTGCTGAAACTCATCCAAATATGCATTTTACACTATAGTAAATTTTTAACGTGTGAAACAAAGCATTGGAGGGAAAAGTGTGCTTCATTATTATATCCTCAAAGCGTTTCCAGTTGCTTTTTGTGTTTTCGTATTAAGATAAAGCTCTTCTTTAAAAAGTGCCAGGGAACTTATGCAATTTAAACAAATGCATTTTAATCTGCATAGTGTGTGATTTTCCAGCAGTAGATTCCCTTTGGAATGTTCATAGTTTTAATTTAATATTTGTGTCAGAACAAGGACAAGACCATGTCCCTTCTCCTCTCCTTGCCTTACCTTGTTTCCTGTCATTTCTTCTCTCATTGAATCTAATGACAAGTAGTTTCCTGGATTCAGTGGGATCGGAACTTGTTTCCTACATTTAAATAGAATATGGAAATACGCAAATAATTTACAGTGCTGGAAGAAAATTGACTTGGTGCTCCAAATATACCTGTTTTACATTTCCATGAATGGTTGCTCCAGTTCCAGAAATAATACAGAATTATTTTAGTCCTGAAGAGGAGGACAGATACAAAGTCAGAGATGTCATGCCAGTTGAAAGGATGATGTGGAGGTCATCTTTGTCTAAGCTTCAGTGGCAGGAGAAGATTCATAAGATTGCAGCATCCTTAGTCCCAACATGCAGAAACAAGACCCAGAGACAGTCCAGGAACAAGACCATAGTAGATGTTTGTATTCTGGTCCCTGAGCTGTGTGCAAACCCCGGTGGTTTGCTTGCTGTTGGGATGGGGGGAAATTCCATTTTTTCTGAAGGAAAACTGAATGTATTAAAAATATATTCATGAGAGTCAGTTTATAAAAATGTATGAAAGTCACTTTTTTTAAACTACTAACTGGTTGTTCCTTCTATTCCTCCTGCCAGCTTTCCAGTTAAATATGTATTTGAAGATAAAGAACTGTTTAGCCATGAGTGACACCATCTTTGGAATAAGTTGAATTAAAAGGTAGAATTTCAGGAATGTTGTTAAATGCAAAAGCTGTGTCAAGCCTGCAAGTTTCTCCCCTGGAACAGGATAAAAATTGGCAGCATTCATGTCATTCTGGAGAATCACTGTCTGGCAGAATATCACCCCAGCCCAAGGGTGTTGCATAACCCTCTTCAGAGAAGACTTGTTTTTCCAAAACTGTTTGGCTGACTGGTGATGATTTCTATTCTAAAGATATGCAAGTCTTTTACATAGTCATGAAACAGAGGAAAGATCCTTCCATCCATTTGATTTCAGAGTGCAACTGCCATCTGCTTCAGCTCCATATTTATGCAAAGAAACTTTTCTCCTGTTATTGAACCATGAAGTAAATTTTGCATTTCAGAAAGGGAACAGCACAAAGACCACTCACAAGAAGGAAACACAACAAGTGCAGAAGTCAGGGACTTTTTTTCTTTTCTAACAGCTTTAAATCTGGGTGGTTTTTGTATGAGAAACTGAGTAAATGTGTGGAGATTAGTGAAGTGAAAAGAAGACCACTTTTAATATTGGAGGAAATGAACAAGGGAAAACCTTGTTATCAGGCAAGGAACATTTCGCATGCTGAGGAATTAAAAACATGTTTTGTATCTTTAACAATAGCTCAAGCTATTCAGTCAAGTTGCAAAAAGAATAAGATTACTCAGATAAAAATGAATTTTAAAGTGAGTTAGATGCCACAATAGAAATTTAGAAAATAGTACTTCTTCAGACAAGCCTTCCAGCAAGCAAAATGTTGTTAAATATTTTACTACACATGGCCAAGTATATTGAGAGTGGCTTTCAGTCCTTGTCAGCCATGTGCCTTGTTCTAGAAAAGAAATACAAAGACTGTCGAAGTACACTTACATATACATAAAGATAGACCATAGGAATATAAATATTAATAAGATATAAGGACATGAAATTGAATTTAATTTAGTAAATTTTTATGTTAAAGCATGACCTTTTAATCAAATTTGGAAATAAGTTTGCAGGAAACAAAAAGCTCCTGGCATTAGTGCAACATGAATAGTACCTCAATTAAATATCTTTCTAAAGAATTGTGTGCTTGTGTACACTTAAAAATACATTTAAAATGCTTTAATATATGAAATTAATATATTCTATAAATTATTCTGTGATTCTGTCCTTAATGGATAGATGCTTCAACAGCATCTGTTTTACACACTTCCCTGGCCACATGGTCTTTATTTATGTATCCTTATGATAGCTGTGGCTTTGAATAAGTAAAAGGCTCTTGTGGCCTGGATTGTAAAAGCAGCATGTTAGTGTCTGCATGCTTTTTGGACTGGATTCTTGAAAGATAATGCATTCTTTCTTCATAGCAATATGAACTTCTGTAAGGATTACTAAAAACTATGTCATTTACATTACATTTCAAATATCCAGTCTTTCTTAGAAGTCTTTGAAGGGAGAACATAGAAAATGAAATGGTAGTTTCTTTTACTTGTTGGTCAAGCGGAACACAAGTGCTCCAGTGTGAAAAATTAAACTCATGTAGTTTTACCTATATTTCTATTTTACAGTTTACAGCCCTCTGTATTTTATAAATATGTAGGATGTTTTGGTACCTGTTCTGAAAGAAAATCTCCAGTTGAGGAAAATACATGAAGAGACCTTATTTTTTACACTCCTACTGTTATAGAAATTTTCACATAATTAATGTAAAAGTTCTTATGAGTTAGAGAGACAAGAATCAATAGGGGTGAAATAGAATAGTGAATAGAATAATTAATATAAGTCTATCTGAATAAACACAGGTGGGCTTTCACAATCCATGAATATTGTTCTCAAAGCTCCTTGTGTAATCCTGACCTAGGACTGAAGAAATCATCAATCAAAGCTTAATGAGTAGCTAAGCAGGAGTAGGCCTAGAAGTATTACCTTCTGATGATTTTAGTAAAGGGGATGTATGGTTAACCTTTTCTTTACCTTAAAAGAAATATAGGACACTTAGAAATAAAAATTAGTATAGATAAGGTTTTAAACATAACTTCAGTTGTTTTTAAGGTTGAATGTTTAGGAGACATTGGCGGTGGGAACTGGACTCTGATCAACCTGGATCAGGACGGGACGCTGATCACAGTAAGAACATCAAGGACGGCGTGTCGACCGGAGTCAGAGCGGAACCAGAACATAAAGATCAGCTAAACAATGGAAAAGAATGGACTTTTGTGGACTCTTGATGAAGGAAGAAAGAGGAATTGAAATAGTTAGTGGATTATTAACAGAAGCTATGAAATGTTTATGATGTAATTGATTATTAGTTTCTATATAAACCGATAGTGAATTTGAGTCGGGTACCATTCACTGCGGTGGTGGTCCAACTCTGAGTTGTTAATAAAACCAGCAAACCTAGAGACCCAGACTCTGCCAATTTTCTTTAACACCTACACAACAACCTCAGTTTCAAGGGAATAATATGTTCTTCTGAAAATAATTTCTCAAATTCTTTGAAAGATCATGGAGAACAGGAGAGCTGCACGGGGACTGGAGGAAAGCCAGTGTCATCCCAGCCTTCAAAAAGGGCAAGAAAGAGAATCCAGGAAACTACAGGTCAGTAAGCCTCACCTCCATCCTGGTGATGGAACAATTCATTCTACATGTCATCTCTAAGCATGTAGAGGAAAAGAAGGTTATCAGGAGTAGTCGACATGGATTCACCAAGGGGAAATCATGCTAGACCAATCTGATAGCCTTCTATGGTGGCATGACTGGCTGGGTAGATGAAGGAAGAACAGTGGATGTTGTCTACCTTCAGCAAGGCTTTTGACACTGTCTCCCATAACATCCTCGTAGGAAAGCTCAGGAAGTGTGGGTTAGATGAGTGAACAGTGAGGAGGATTGAGAACTGGCTGAATGGCAGAGCTCAGAGTGTTCTGATCAGTGGCGCAGAGTCTAGTTGGCGGCCTGTAGCTAGCGGTCTTCCCCAGGGGTCAGTACTGGGTCCAGTCTTGTTCAACTTATTCATCAATGACCTGGATGAAGGAACAGAGTGTACCCTCAGCAAGTTTGCTGATGATACAAAACTGGGAGGAGTGGCTGATACACCAGAGGGCTGTGCTGCCATTCAGTGAGACCTGGACAGTCTAGAGAGTTGGGCGGAGAAGAACTTAACGAAGTTCAACAAAGGCAAGTGTAAGGTCCTTCACCTAGGGAGGAATAACCCCATGCACCAGTACCGGATGGGGGTTGACCAGCTGGAAAGTAGCTCTGCATAGAAGGACCTGGGAGTCCTGGTGGACAATAGGTGCACCATGAACCTGCAATGTGCCCTTGTGGCCAAGAAGGCCAATGGTATCCTGGGGTGCATTAGGAAGAGTGTGGCCAACAGGATGAGGGAGGCTATCCTCCCCCTCTACACTGCCCTAGTGAGGCCACACCTGGAGTACTGTGTCCAGTTCTGGGCTCCTCAGTTCAAGAAAGACAAGGAACTACTGGAGAGAGTCCAGCGGAGGACTACGAATATGATTAGAGGACTGGAGCACCTCTCCCATAAGGAAAGGCTGAGAGAGCTGGGTCTGTTTAGTCTGGAGAAGAGAAGACTGAAAGGGGATCTTATCAATGCTTACAAATACCTTAAGGGCAGGTGTCAAGAGGATGGGACCAGACTCTTCTCAGTGGTGCCCAGTGACAGGACAAAGGCAATGGGCACAAAGTGAAACACCGGAAGTTCCATCTGATATGAGGAAAAACTTCTTTATTTTGAGGGTGCCAGAGCACTGGAATAGGCTGCCCAGGGAGGTTTTGGAGTCTCCTTCTCCGGAGATATTAAAAACCCGCCTGATCATGACCCTGTGCAACCTGTTCTAGGTGAACCTGCTTTAGCAGAGGGTTTGGACTAGATGATCTCCAGAAGTCCCTTCCAAACCCAACCGTTCTGTGATTTTGTGATTCTGTGAAACAACTCAGCATGATTGAGACATTGAAAGTGAAATTACTTAAATCTCTTTTGTTGCCTTTGGGAACACTGCATTTTGTTACCGGAAGGCTGAAAAATTGAATTGTGAATCAATAAAATGAAAAACAATAGATGTAACTAATATCACGTACCGCAAATTTTCATCTGACAAATGTCAGGACAGCAATTTTTGTGATCATGTTTATTCGGAGAATGGAATGCTACTGCATATGGCCTTGGTTTTCTAGAAAACTTACACATGTGCTTAACTGTAAGTTACCCCTCTGGGTTTACCATATCCCATCTGTATACACAGCAAACATTTATCCTATTGAAAGGCAGGGTTATGTTTTTATGCTGTATCATTTTTTAAGGCATCAGGACTTGCAAGGAGGAAAACACAACTGGGATGGCTTTTTCCACACCAAAGTTCTTCTGCATGGCATCTGTTTCTCAACTTCTCTGAATTTGCTTCAGTTACAGTGCTCCTTGCATGTGTCCAGAAACATTTGTGTTTTGGAAAACTGCCTATGTGATAAGTGGAACAGCACCAGCAGGAGAGATCTGAGCTATGTGTACATAAGCAAATGATGTGTTCAGTCAGGATGAATTTATACACTGTAATAGATGGTGCTGAGAACCTGGTGTCCACACTGTTATCATTTCTGAGAGTATATTTCAGAGGGGATTTAGTGCAGTCTTATGGGCTGAATGACTGGTAACAGTCAGAGTGCATTAGGCATCCTGGATTGCATTTTCCTATTTAATTTCATCCATAGGAATGCAGCAGATGTACTCTGAGAATGCTGCAAAATGTGAACCAAACAGCATTTAAGTGGGTTCAACTTGAAGATTCACTTCCTAAGTGCACTTCTGATTTTAACTAGGAAAAATTAATAGTGTAGGTGCAAAGAGTCCTGATTTCTGAACATTATGACATTCCTAAGGCATAGGACACCAGTTTAAAGTCACTGCCCTGGAATACAGCATAAAGAATATTTAAAAACTTGTTACCTACAACTTTTAGGTCTACTATTGTTCATTCTGAGATACGGCTGTCTGGGACACAGCTTGTCAAAAAGATAAATAACAAAACAGATAACAGATAACAGATAACAGATAACTGCAAATAGCAATTTTATCACACTTATTTCTGACTTCCATGGGGAAAGTTATCAATGCCTGGGAAAAATCTGTTCCTAGGAACCTCAGGTTTTTTGATTTTTTTTGAGTGTTTTTTTGGTTGTTTTTTTTTAAGAACTTTCCAAATACTACAGACACACTGAACTTTCAATTCTTACATTTTAGACCCAATAAAAGTAGAAAACCAGCAGCAGTATTAGAATTCTCTTGTGGGCAACACCATGTTCTGTTCATCAATCTGCTATGCCCATTTTCTTAGCCCTCACTGGGAAATTAAATAATCCTGACTGACAACTGACACATTAATTGCCTTTGAGGGAGCACACCTTTAAAAAATAACAATTTAAAGTCTTCTGCTTTGGTGGAAGAACCAATTTGCAGCATCATCAGTCAGGGTTTTGACATGTAACGTTGCACTTGCCATTTTGTTAATAAAGAATCACACTTGAATCCTGAGAGAGTGTTTCCCTAAAGAGAAACTTAGATGTCTTTGTGAAATTAAGATGACTTTGATAGGGACATGTAATGAATGTTTAAATGAGTTATTAACCTTTCATGACTTCAGTGAGTGTTACTGCAAGACAATTTATCATTATATTGTCATAAACTGCAAAAAGGTGAATATCACAGTAAGATTCTTTTCTTTAAATGTTTATTTCTTGCGAGTTTCGTGCATAACAAAACCAGATTCTCATGTATGTAATAAGCTGCATGAAAAGAATATGTTGATAGCAACTTTGAATGTATATAAGTAAACAAATGGGAAACTAAAAAAAATATTGCTCCAGCAATTCATATTTTCAAATATTTAATTCAGTTCAAATTTTCACATGTATGTTGTTCATTAAGACAAGAATAGTTGCATTGTGTTCCTTTCCATAAAAGATAGTTTATGTATGTGTATCAGTTTATCAGAAAACAACTTTCCTTTTTCCTGTCCTATGCAAAATATCAATGAAATGGAAAATTTTAGAAATTCTAATATTCAAAATGGTTGTATTCAGATACATGTTCGTATTCTGAGGGGGAATACATTCTCAATACTTGAAGCTTCTATTTTTTTAGATGGGTTGTTTGCATTCAGAAGCCACTTTTCAGGATAAAATCTTGGTCTTTTTTTTTTTGATTGATGTTTTTGTTGTATTTTTTGTTTGTTTTCATAAGCCTGGTTTCCTACACAAGGTAGTTTTGATGGATTTTCTTTTTACCTTCCTATTTAAAAAATGGCTTGATTACCTTATGGGTTGGAAAGTGGAGAAAACTATCACGTAAATTCCTTTCAGGAAGTACAGTCTTTCATGAAGGAAAAATCTACACTTACCAATAAACTTATTTTCAGTGTAGCTTTTAAGTGTAGAATAGGAGTTAACAGGAGGTAAATGATTGCTCTTTAATAGTTTCTAAAGCACGTCATGTCTTCGTATCCTCTGTTGACATATCTGCAGTTTTTTATGTAAATTCTATTTACATAGGTGGAAAAGTGTCTTGAATCAATAGTTTCTTTTAATGACTAAAAAGTAATTTCTCAAGATAAATACTAAAAAATCTTTATATTAAAATATAACAAATATTAAGATATTACAAAATTCCTTATTTCTTCATTTTCAAAAGAATATTTTAAAAAAAGGGTGAGAAATAGCTAATACTTTGAGTTTACTAAAGGCTGTTTCATTTAGAAATACACTGTAAGTATATAGTGTAAAAAGTTGTTTGTGCAAAACAGAATGTTGGTAATGAAGACTAAGCAATAAATGAAGGAGTATCTAGGACTGGAAATGCACTGTTTTGAGGAGGTGACACTTGCTCTCCAAGAGCTGTAAATTATTACACACAGTATGAAACTGGAATAGAACAAAGGTATGAGATAATTATCCACAACAGGAGGTATATGTCCATTTGACACAATTCTGTGACAATTACAAAAAGAAGGCTGCCCTTTCCTGTAATGTATTTGCTCTTGCTATTTGTCATTTTTGTCATCATGTCAGCGATTTCAAATTTGAAATTTAAATCACGGCAAATTGTCACAGTGGTACTTCATGCAGTGTTAGAACTACATTTATGTGATTGTTTTAGTAAATGGCTCATTGGAAAAATATTTTCTGCTCAGCTGAAAGTTTTGCTGCAGGGACTAAAGCATATGAGTCTCAAATATAAATTCAAGTTATTTATGCGTAAACATTGACCTTTCCTTGATATATTCTTTAGAAAAATATTCACTAAATTGACTATGGACTGGAAGTTTGAGTGTGTTTCATTTTATTATTATGATTGACAATAAAATGAATGCAACTTCATTCCACTTAAGATATGTAAAATTTATTTTAATTTAGCAAAACCATAAAATTCACATAAGTAAACAAAGAACAAAAATAACTTCCATTTTATAGAAATTATTTATTTAAAAAAGGATCATATAAATTGCTGATGTGCATTGATCTCACATTTGTTGTGTCTTGTTTATTCTAAAGCAACACATAAGAATAAGAAAAAGCAATATTTCTGCCTGACTTTGAACAGTTTTGGGTTTTTTTTACAAAGTTATTGAGAATGCGTACAAAAGCTACCCTAGAAATATTGAAGAAGATTTAGTTCTGAATCTGTTATGTCTGGGATCATCAGTAGAGATATGAAAACTCCAGGGAATTGTGTCATCTCTACTGTTTGCACTTGTGGCACAAAGTAAATAAACCTTTTGTCACAGATATGCACATATGCATATTCAAGATATTTTTGATATTACAGTCAGCTGGCTCCACCCAGAACTCAAAGGCTATTGTTATATCCTCGCATGCAAAAAGCCTGTCACAATGTTGTCAGAAGTAATCTAATTTTCTTTTTTTTTTTTTTTCTTAACTGTTCTAAACTGTAATTAACTTTCACATGAAATGGACATTCAGTATGTTAAGAGATCTCCATACTTGATAATGTGCAAAAAGGTTAAGCCACTACAATAGTACAGAAGAAACAAAAGGGTTAGAAATATAGGTGAACACTGAACCGTTAAGCTTATTATGGCAATAGATACAGAATCACTTCCCGACCATGGCTGTAACCAACAAAAGCGAAATACCTTTTTTTTCTGAAACCAGTATCTAGTTATCTCAACATGATTTCTGAAAATGGGAAGCACCTAGCATCTCTACTGTAGAGTTTCAGAGTAAGGCTTTTTTAAAAAAAATCACAAAAAATATTTATTATTTTTGCCTTGCTAATTGGCCAAGTCACTAGTAAACCAGTGTTTTCTTACTCAGTCTACAAGGAGTTGTCAGAGCTAAAACACACTGACTGCTGACTCAACCTGAGTGTGCTGGGAAAGGGGCTTGTATGTGAGAATGTCTCCTGCATGCAAGAAGCCTGGGAAAGGAGGGCAGAGTGTGCACTTGTGTTTATGTATGCACACGAGTGGCAGTTCTGGAGCCATAACTTTCTTTCAAGTACGTTCTTAATTACGCGGGAGGATACTACTTCCACAAAGGGTTTATTTTTCTCACTGTGTAGGAGAAATGTGCTAGAAGCTTGAATTTAGCTTCTACAGGGAACAGGAATCTGCTGGTTTGTAGCACTTGAACACTTGCTTTTGCAGTTTAAATAATATATATTCAAGATAACTCTTTTTGAGGTACTCTCAAATAGATAAGTAACATTTTTGGGGCCCCAACTCCACTTGTTGCTTAAAAACGCCAAGCTGCTTAGTTGTTCTTGGTGGAGGGAATAGGTGAAGAGAAGAGCCTAGCTTCTTTGCTTCCTTGGAGGCCGGATTCACTAGACAGATGAGAGGAAATTCTCTTTATAGCTTGCTGCCAATTCTCCTCCTGCTGGAGGATGGAGGACTGTTCATACTGCAGATGAAAGCACTTGCTGTGGCACAGATGCATCAAACTCAGAATTTCTGTTTGTAGAGATGCTGCAAGTTTTCACTCCGTTACTCACAAGACTCAGACAAATGAAAGGTCCTGACTCTTGATAAAGGCAGAAAGTTGGAGTGGCCTTTGGGTGGTTTGACAGCGTTGTATTGGAGTAATTCGTGGGTTAAATACTTTTGTCACAATAATTTACTGCACAAGACAGTGGTTAAGAATTTGGAACATCTTATCTCTAGGACATCTCTAAGATATCTCCACACAGAACGACCTCTGCTCTCTTGTGCTGAAGGAGATATAAAGAAAATGGTAGCGTAAATAGACTCAGCAGTTTTTTATTTGAGAAGAAAACTACACTAATTCTTTCCTGTTCTATGAGTCTTATTTTCATATGCTTTACTTGCTTCTCTCCCACTCTTCATTTTCCTGTATTTAATATTTTTATTTGAAATAAAACACAGAGCAGGAGGCAGGATCTTACTTCACTGGTTTTGGTGCAACTTCAGCAAAATTGTACAAGAAAAATCTGGTCCAATGACTCTGAGAAACTTTCATTAAATGGGAGTTTGCCCACAGCAGCATATTCAAAAGTCCTGGTATCTTTGTCTGTCCTAAGAAAAAAATAACTTCTTGTTGCTTGGAGTAAAAGATTTTCTTAACTCTTTCTCTATTCTACTGCACTCTGATTCCAAGTTACCGCAAGTCTTTTCAGCTTTGCCCCTGTTCACCTAGAATTTTACAACTGCCTCATTCTGTTGAAAGAATGATATTTCAAAGGAGATTTTGATAAAAGTTGTTCTGAAGTGGAATCTAGAAACTTATATATAGGCTTGATTTCCTCACAGAAGAAATTCTGAAGATCACAGAAGTATAGAACTAAAAACAAAATGGGGAAAAAGATCCTGAGCTGGCTTGTCCATGTTTAAGTGAAATGTATTTGTCACAGTTCTTTGCCATTCCGTTTTGTGAGACTGAAGACAAAAGTACAAACCAAAAATTTCATGAGGTCTTGAACAGTTTGTGGTTTTGATATATGGGAAGCTTAATTTCTGGTCTGCAATTTAGTGACTTCAGAGAAATTCTAGCCATACTGCTGAGTAAAATGGAAGTAATCTTTTATTAGGAATTCACCTGTTCAGAATAAGGAAACTTCAGGTATAATGTGTTAACACTTATCTTTCCAAGTTGAAAATACATAGTCTTAAAGGAGGGAAGAGTGGACTGTTGCAAAGTAATATGCTCTATTTGATATGCTATAGGAGTTTGGCAACAGAACCGAAGAAATTCTAACAGCAGACATTACACCTTGATTTTTCTAGTCACTGATGGGTATGTGTCATGTTTGAAGAAGATGGTGCTATAATTAAGGTTATGTGACACCACTAGCATGGCTTTATTGCTGCCTGTACTGAGACCTACTCTCAGCCTAAAATAATAATTTTATCTTACTTCAGAATGATGTCCCTGATATCTTGATTCTTTTCTCAAGTCTCTTCCATTTCTATTAATGTAGCAATCACTCTTATTTTCCTTCTTTTACTTTCTTCCTTTCTTCTTTTTTATTTTCCTTTTAATTTTTTCTTTTATTTCTCTTTTTTTCTCTTTTTTCTTTTTCCTTTTTCTTTCTTCCTTCTTCTTTCTTCTTCCTACTTTCTTTCTTTTCCCTCTTTTTCTTGTCTCATCTTGTCTTGTCTCCCCTCCTCTCCTCTCCCTCTCCCTCTCCCTCTCCCTCTCCCTCTCCCTCTCCCTCTACTTCTCCCTTTCCCTCTCCTCTCCCCTTTTAAAATACCCAACAACCATCTACCTTGTGGCTTCCTTACTAAAATAGCTACTTAAATTTCCCTTTCTATTTTTCACTTCTTTGTGTGAAAGCAAGATATGGGCTGGTTACTCTTCTTCAAAGGACCAAGGCAAGACAGTAGTTGTTTTTTCTTATGTCCCCTTTTCCTTTCCACTACGTCTTTACTAAAATTTAAGAGGTCTTCAGATCATGCCTAAAAATAACTTAGTAGAAAGGTAAATGGACATATTCATAACTTAAGACCATTCCTTTTAATCTTTAAGATTTAATTATTTTTCACCTGTAATTAAAATAATTTTTAAGTAAAACAGAACTGTTAATTTCATGTTCTTAAAGAAAGATCCAGAGAAATGTGCATCTACCTGGAAGTGAATGATTTTCTTTGTCTCAGCTTAATAAATATTAAATAAAAACAGCTGACCATGTGAATAGCCCAGGTTTAATTCCCTTCTTGGGGAAGTCTGCAAATCCTATAGTCTTGTAGTGAGGACATTTTTTTTAAGTTAATACTAGAATTTTGACAACCCAAGAGCAGAAAAGGATTCTCTATTTTTCAGGTCATAGAAGTGTCATGTTTAAGGAACATGAAGCACAGGCTATGTGAATTTATCTGCTGGCAGTTCTGTAACTTGAAATGTTTGCATGTTCTATGGTAGCAACCCTTTCAGTTACTTTGCAGGGATGATGTTTCAGTCGGATGTGTTCTTGTTTAGCAAAAGTTATTTTTAACTTATATTTGGGTGCTTTTGCCTGTGAGTTTAAGAACTCCTTAGGTTCAAATCTTAATATGAAGAGGAAAATTAATTTAGATTTCCTGCTTTGACCATTATGGAAAAATAGAGTAGCAGTACCTTTTCCATCCTCCATCGTGAAAGTGATTTGGATGATGAATACCTGACTTGTGAACCCGATGGAATGATATAGCGAGTTATTCCACAATGTCAATATGCAGCTGGTTATAGCACATCTATGAACACAAAAAGATGTAAGCTCTTACTGAAATAACAGATAGGAGATTGAAATATCAGATAGATGCTTAGATAGTAAGGGAGGACAGCTGCGGAACGGCTTTTAGGGGATCAATTTTGGATTGAAGTCCCACAGAATCACAGAATGGTTGGGGTTGGAAGGGACCTCTGGAGATCATCTAGTCCAAACCCTCTGCTAAAGCAGGTTCACCTAGAACAGGTTGCACAGGGTCATGATCAGGCGGGTTTTTAATATCTCCGGAGAAGGAGACTCCAAAACCTCCCTGGGCAGCCTATTCCAGTGCTCTGGCACCCTCAAAATAAAGAAGTTTTTCCTCATATCAGATGGAACTTCCGGTGTTTCCCTTTGTGCCCATTGCCTTTGTCCTGTCACTGGGCACCACTGAGAAGAGTCTGGTCCCATCCTCTTGACACCTGCCCTTAAGGTATTTGTAAGCATTGATAAGATCCCGTCTCAGTCTTCTCTTCTCCAGACTAAACAGACCCAGCTCTCTCAGCCTTTCCTTATGGGAGAGATGCTCCGGTCCTCTAGTAATTTTCGTAGCCTTCTGCTAGACTGTCTCCAGTAGTTCCTTGTCTTTCTTGAACTGAGGAGCCCAGAACTGGACACAGTACTCCAGGTGTGGCCTCACTAAGGCAGTGTAGAGGGGGAGGATAGCCTCCCTCATCCTGTTGGCCACACTCTTCCTAATGCACCCCAGGATACCATTGGCCTTCTTGGCCACAAGGGCACATTGCAGGTTCATGGTGCACCTATTGTCCACCAGGACTCCCAGGTCCTTCTATGCAGAGCTACTTTCCAGCTGGTCAACCCCCATCCGGTACTGGTGCATGGGGTTATTCCTCCCTAGGTGAAGGACCTTACACTTGCCTTTGTTGAACTTCGTTAAGTTCTTCTCCGCCCAACTCTCTAGACTGTCCAGGTCTCACTGAATGGCAGCACAGCCCTCTGGTGTATCAGCCACTCCTCCCAGTTTTGTATCATCAGCAAACTTGCTGAGGGTACACTCTGTTCCTTCATCCAGGTCATTGATGAATAAGTTGAACAAGACTGGACCCAGTACTGACCCCTGGGGAAGACCGCTAGCTACAGGCCGCCAACTAGACTCTGCGCCACTGATCAGAACCCTCTGAGCTCTGCCATTCATAGAATCATAGAATCACAGAATGATTTGGGTTGGAAGGGACCTTAAAGATCGTCTAGTTCCAACACCCCTGCCGCGGGCAGGGAAACCTTTCCACTAGACCAGGTTGCTCAAAGCCCCATCCAACCTGGCCTTAAACACTTCCAGGGAGGGGGCATCCACAACTTCTCTGGGCAATCTGTTCCAGTGTCTCACCACCCTCACAGTCAATAATTTCTTCCTAATTTCTAACCTAAATCTACCCTCTTTCAGTTTAAAACTGTTACCCCTCATCCTATCACTATGTTCCCATGTAAAAAGTCCCCCTCCAGCTTTCAGCCAGTTCTCAATCCACCGCACTGTTCACTCATCTAACCCACACTTTCTGAGCTTTCCTATAAGGATGTTATAGGCGACAGTGTCAAAAGCCTTGCTGAAGTCAAGGTAAACAACATCCACTGCTCTCCTCTCATCTACCCAGCCGGTCATCCCATCATAGAAGGCTATCAGATTGGTCAAGAATGTTTTCCCCTTGGTGAATCCATGTTGACTATTCCTGATAACCTTCTTTTCCTCTACATGCTTAGAGATGACATCCAGAATGAGCTGTTCCATTACCTTTTCAGGGATGGAAGTGAGGCTGACTGACCTGTAGTTTCCTGGGTCCTATTTCTTTCACTTTTTGAAGACTGGAGTGGCATTGGCCTTCCTCCAGTCCTCAGGCACCTCTCCTGTTCTCCATGACCTGTCAAAGATGATGGTGAGTGGCTTGGCAACAACATCTTCCAGCTCCCTCAGCACTTGTGTGTGCATCCCATCGGGACCCATAGATTTGTGGGTGTTCAGTTTGCCTAAATGATCTCTAACCCAATCCTTCCTGACCAAGGGAAAGTCTTCCTTTCTCCAGACTTTCTCTCGTATCTCCAGGGTCTGGGATTCCCGAGGGCTGGTCTTAGCAGTAAAGACTGAAGCAAAGGCGGCATTCGGTAACTCTGCCTTCTCTGTATCCTGTCACCAGGGCACTCACCTCGGTCGACAGCGGGCCCACATTTTCCCTAGTCTTTCTTTTGTCACTGATGTACTTGAAGAAACCCTTCTTGTTGTCCTTGACATCCCTCGCCAGATTTAGTTCCAAGTGGGCCTTAGCCTTCCTCATCACATCCCTGCATACTCTGAGAAAGTTCCTATATTCCTCCCAAGGAAGAAGGAATATATGTGTCCCTTTTTCCACATTCTGTTAACTTCCTTCTTCCATTTGAGTTTTGCCCAAAGCTCCTTGCTCATTCATGCAGGTCTTCTGCCCCCTTTGCTCGATTTCTTGCTCGTAGGGATGCACTGAACTTGAGCTTGGAGGAAGTGACGCTTGAATATTAACCAGTTCTCTTGGATTCACTTAACTTCTAGAGCCCTAACCCATGGTATTCCCCCAAGTAGGTCCTTGAAGTGGCCGATATTAGCTCTCCTGAAATCCAGGGTTGAAATCTGACTTATTGCCCTGCTTCTTCCATGAAGGATTCCTATAGGGGCAAGAGATAAGTTATGTGATAAAAGGCTCCACTCTACATGCACAAAGGAACAAAGAGGCACAAGGGTGAGTGGAGGGACCCTAACAACCCAGTCAGAGAAAGAGTACCTTCCAGGCTCCTCCAGGTCTGTCCCAGGAGAGCCTCAGCCCCATGGCCCACGGTACACCCATCACCCTGAGGCAGTGGGAGCTTCTCTCCAGGTCACTTTTCATACTGAGTGTCGTGTCTGCATAGGAGTATGGGACCCACTAGGGGATGCTCAGGAATAATATTGGGATTGTACAAGACTTTTTATGTGATATTTGGAGGAGTGTGTTGGGTTGACCCTGGCTGGATGCCAGGTGCCCACCAAAGCCTCTCTATCACTCCTCTCCTATGTTGTTGCAATTCCCTTATCTCTATGTTTCTGTGCATCCACCCATCCCAAGGCCCAGCCATGTGAAGTGAGAACATCCCAGAGCCTCCTTATCTTACAGCCATTACTGCTCTACAAATTCAAAGGCTTTCCTTTGTTTAGTTGAGCACCTGGGATAGTTGAGTAATTAAGTTGTTTACAACATCTTCCTTGTTCTTGGGGCCCCAACCCTTTCACCCCACAGGGTCACAGATCCTGCCAGCAAATGTGCTCCAGCATGGGCACCTCTCTCCACAGGGTCACAGGTCCTGCCAGAAGCCTGCTCCAGCGTAGGCTTCCCACGGGGTCACAGCCTCCTTCAGACACATCCACCTGCTCCTGTGTGGGGTCCTCCATAGGCTGCAGGTGGATATCTGCTCCACCATTAACCTCCATGGGCTGCAGGGGGACAACCTGCTTCACCATGATCTTCACCACGGGCTGCAGCGGAATCTCTGCTCCAGCACCTGGAGCACCTCCTCCCCTTCCTTCTTCACTGAGCTTGGTGTCTGTGGAGTTGTTTCTCTCACATATTCTCACTCCTCTCTTCTGACTTCTGCTGGTGTTACACATTTTTTTCCCTCTCTTCTTAAATATGTTATCATAGAGATGCTGCCACCATCACTGATTGGCTCAGCTTTGGCCACGGCTCTATCAATCAGACACAGGGGAAGCTTGTAGCAGCTTCTCACAGAAGCCACCCCTGTAGCTCCCCAGCTAACAAAACCTTGCCATGCAAATCCAGCACAGGGGGGAACCGAAGGCAGGGAATGCGAGGGATCAAGGTGGTGTGGTGAGGAACAAACAAGAGTAAATAGAGGCATAAAGGGTAAAAAGGGCTGGTTGCACATAATCCCTGGCCTGCTGGAGAAACATTGAGGTCTGGAATTTTACTGAGAGACTCATTTGCATGTCAGCATGTCTCTGTTCAGGAGGCAACTGGAGGAAGGAAGATCCAAAGGCCAGCTACTCAGTAGACTGGGTGACTAAGCACAGTAACAGGAAGGATCAGCTGCATGTGTCTGTATGTGTATGTATGTGTGTGCATTGGTGTAAGGCAGATCTGCACCAGCAGCTGGAGGTGGGGTTAGATGCCTTGGGGCTTTGACTGCCCAGCTGCCAGCAGCTGGGAGAATGAGGACGTGAGGGCTATTTAGTACACAGACTGAGTGTGTAAGTCCAACTCCTGGGGAAATCCATATTATACATATACAGATAAAATATCTATATAGTTGTATATAGATATATTTCTCACTAATGGACCTTCAGTCTGCTCAGTCAGTGAGGGGAACAAGATAAGGCTGTTGATGCTGTTTGTGCTTGCATGAATGCTGTGTTTTCTGTCTGTGCTGATCAGTGTGGCTGGCCAGGTGGATATGTATGTGTATTAAACAGATGTATTTAATAGAGCACACATAGAAAGTGTGCTCAGCCTTGCTACTGGTAGGACCTGGGCATGTAGCTGAGTCAGCCTTGCCTCTGTTGGGCTACTTGGTTCAGCAATCCCTAACAGCAGTATGACTCTAACCATAGGGCATCAAGACTATAAACACTTCCAGTGTGACCCTACACTAGCAGCACAGATCAAGATCACCTATAGGACTCAGCCTGACTCAATCTGAGTCTGAGGTTCTTCCCGTGTAACGTGGTTTGCAGGACCTCAACCCTCCATTCTGTTTGTAGGTTCTTTCTCCTTTGATATCTAGACCTTTAAAACTGGAAGTACAAAGCAAACAGAAGCACTTTTTTTTCTTTTTAAAAAACTTTTTGAATACACTTTCAGCTGGATGATGGTTTAAAATCAGAAATTGTCAGTTTGTGTTGGCTGAAAGCATTTCCAGTGCAGACTATAAAGACTTCAAAGATAGGAGAATGTTATAGACTTTCTCTCATGATTCATTCTCAACTGTCTATGGGAACTTCTTTTAACTATCAGAGATTTCACAAAAAGTTGCTGAATGTATATGCTTCCTTTTATAAAGGATGTACTTTTCCTCAGATGAATATGGTTTCATATCAATTTTTCAGTAGAAAACATACAGAGATCTGAAACTAGCATTGATCCTTAGGGGCTGTCTCATCCTTCTGTGATATGTTTTACAGAATCTTGCAACCTCATAAGTGTGTTTTTTTAAATGAGTTTAATTTAGTTGTATCAAGCACCTTGCCTTACCTTGCCTTGCCTTGCCTTGCCTTGCCTTCCCTTTCCAAAAACAAAGAGCACTAGGACTAGCACAAGGAGCACTACAACTAGTACAAAGAGTACTAGAAAAAACTAATGGCCACGAAGTTGAGAAAAGATGAGATTATGATTCTTTTATGGTTCACTGTAGTTGCAAGAGCATTATGCAAAACTTTACATATTTTACTTCCCTTCTAATTAGCTTAACTCAGATATAGGGTCAATTCACACAATGCAGAATGAAAAGTTCTGTGGCTGCTAATTCCATTCTAGCCAATCACTCAATTTCTATTGTGATCAAATAGCAGAGTATCTGAAGAAGTATGTTTATTTATTTTCTCTCATTTCTAATTTTCTAATCACACTGCCTTTCTTATTCTCTCAAAAACAGCTGTGGTATGTAAAATGGATGCCATAAAACACTACTACAGAAGAATTAAAGCCAGTAGTTTATTTATCAGTTTAATAGGACAAAATTTGACCTACTGCAGCTAAACATTACAACACTAACAAACTACATTCAGCAGGAAACACAGAATTCAGGCTGTTAATTCAAGGTGTTTTTTCCTTTAGCTGTTTGTGCTACATGAGATCCTATCTTCTGAACCACGTGATATATTTCCTTTTTAAAGGTTGCTTGAAGTGCTGCTACATGTGATGAGGAGAGGCTGAGGGCACTGGACTTGCTTCGCTGGAAAAGAAGCAGCTTTGGCGGAACTGAACAGCAGTCTCCTAATACAAGGGAGAAAGTCATCAAGAAGACAGAACCAGGCTTTTCACAGCAGTGGAAGGCAGGAGGACAAGAGACAATGGATATGCATTGAAATGGGAATAATCATAAATAGCAATAGGAGTGCCTACCCAACTGGATATAAGGACAAATATTTTCACCATGGGGATCATCCAGCGTTGGAATAGATTGCCCAAAGAAAGGATTTTTCTCAAAATCTCCATCCTTAGAGGTTTACTCAACTTTATAAAGCTCTGAGCAATCTGGTTTGATTTCACAGCTTGCCCCTGCTTTGAGAAGTTATGACTAGAGATCTCCTAAGGTCCCCTCCAATCTAAGTTATCCTGTCATTCTGTGATTTACACTGAATGTCTTCCCTGAATATCTGAAAAGACTGGCTAAAGATGATTCAGGCTTTCATTAGAGAAGTATGGTAAATGCTAGGGCATGGGTTTCATTGTTGAGGGTTTTTTTGGGTTTTGTTTGTTATTTTACATTTTTTAGTTACATTGTGAATGCTGTGTTTTGTGAGATCAGGTGTTACCAAGCTGGTGAATTTATGTGGTACCTGGGATAAGTCAGTAACCCCACATACATGGACAAGCCTCAGAGCTGTAATTCCAAAAAAGGCACAGCTGCCAGCAGACAGAGGCAGCTTACGCTATTTTGGAAATCCTAGCTTCCTTCTGGATAACATCTTATGCAAGATCTTTCAAACTCGTGATCAAAAAGCTCATACTACAGGGATTTAGAGCTCCATCTAAAACAGGACTTTCACAACTCAAAGTAAAATTGATGGACTGGCAGGGAGGGACTTGTAGAAAAAGGACACAAGAAAGTGTCTCTATTTTTCTGCTCTCAGCAGTACTAGCAGCAGAAATTGTTGGGTTGAGATCTGGCTAGAACAGCTGATCACTGTCCCTCTGTTGTACTGTTTTGCCACCTTGAAAATTTACTACCTGAACCGTTGCCAGAGAGAGTTTCTCAACTGAGAGAGAATGGAAGAGACATTTGAGATCCTGATCCCTGACAGGTAAATATATTTTGTATTAGATATTAAAAAGCAGAAGCAATCATGGAAACAAAGACCACATCCCCAGGCCACTCTTCTATAAGAAGATTGTCTTGTAGGTTGTAGTCTCTCTGCAGAATACTCTTGATTGCTCAATTTTACCCTTTTTGTCTTCCTTCACAACACCTGTTTGTATGACTTGACTCTGAAGGTGAATAAGGAAATTGGATTCTGAGTGGGGTTAAAGATCTTGCGTTTTCCTCTGCAGCCCTTTTGGATCAATGGATAGAGCTGTGTAACGTAATTTAGAAGGACCAAGCAATTTTCCAGGATCTGTAGGGGTGACTCACGTTGCATTTATGGAGGAAATACACACTTATGTTGGAGAATATAAAATCAAACCCTCTACTATTCTACTTTCTAACAAATAGGTATCTAATGGTACATTCCTTCTGTTAGGTATGTAATTTAGGTACACTGAATCTCACATGGGTATTCCCAGTCCCATGACAGTAAATGTCCAGAAGTTGTATGTAGACAGTTTAAAACTCTGCAGACCATTAAGAAGGGTTTTGGAGTTTAAGTACTTCTGAGCTGCGCAAGAGCTTTTTCATAATCTCAGTCTCACATTGACCTGCATAATTTTAAGTCCCTCTTCAGATGTTTAAATCTTTTTCGGACCTAGGCTTCCCAATCTAATTCTTTTTTTTTCATCCTGCAGATTGAATAGGGGAAAAAAAAGTTTTGATAAGAGGGCTTTAGTAGTGTGCAAAGTACTTGGAATTTTATATTTGTGTATATAAAAATAGGGATGGAATTCAGCAACAAATTTCTGATCTTTGTCAAACGGTTTAAGGGGATTTTGTTGCTTGCGTACCATGCAGGATTCATCTTTGAGAGCGCTGTATGACATTTTATTATGTGTTTATGTTTATATACATCTAAAAAAAACCCCACACCCTAAGCCTTCGACATAAATCTATAGAGCTGCCAAATAATATTTGTCATTGTATTTTGTCAGGATAAACCTCCTAGACATACTAAAATCTCTGAACTGAACACTGATTTGTGTTTCACTTGAACCCCACACTACAAGAATAGCCATGAGGAAACAAATGAAAACAAAGAGAAAAGTTCTGACCCCCAAAACTGAGCAAGGTGAATATGTTTTTAACTTAACCTTTCAAAATGTGAGGTGTATTGTTTACATTTTATATTCCATTAATATTTGAGTTTCCATATATATATTTCATAAATACGTGTCAATTTCAACTATTAAGACAGCAGATAATTTTAAAGCTACTGAATAAAGTTCCTTGTATAAAGATATCTATTTTTAGTCTATAAGAGTAAGAATAATTGAAACAATGTAAATGTTGACCCAATACAACATTCAGCAGGAAGTAATCTTTCTTTTTAAAAGTCCTATTTTTATTAAAAATGTGTAATTTACATTTAACTCCAGATTTTTTTTTGTCCCACTTTCCTTTTTTTTTTTTTTTTCTTTCAAATCGTAAATCTGGAGTTGGTTTCCTGCAGGAAATAATGAATTGTGAGTTTTCTCCCTGTTTTTAATCTCAGGACTAAAATTAAGTTGTGTGATTAGAATTGGCTTCCCATTGAGTTTTATTAGGATGCGTTCTGATTTCTGTGTGAAACCCTGATGTTCTCTCATGTTCCATTAACAGGACGTATATTTTTGTGGCATTTTATTATCCCACAGACTTGTGTTAAGCTAATTATAAAGACATATAAGTTTAGATTTATTTTACGTAAAGCCTCAAAACTACATCAAGCGTCTGAAAATGCACGGAATCTCTGTATATTGGCAGGGGTTGAGTGAGGGTATCAGGTCTTCTCCGTGGTCATTGCTCCAGGCTACAGTTATTTTCATGTCTACTGAGCATGGACAGTGAAGTAGTGGATGAACATTCCATCAAAGCGTCTACCGGTAGGTGATAAACTACCTTCCCAGATTGCTACTGATTGCCCTTAGGTTGTCCCACTGCCTTGCCAAACTCTCCTCCAGTACAAACTGTTGGCTGAAATCTTCCTGAGACTCAATACACAGTAGCTGAGAAAATACTATATATAAATCACAGTTTATCTGTGCTTTTCCTGATTGCTGATTCACTGGTAAAAACTTCTTATTGCTCTTTAGTGAGAAAGAAATTGTACACCTTTCCCTCCCTTCTCTTTCCCTCTCTGTTTTTCCTGTCGCCTTACATTTTTTCTCATTTAAGTCAGCAACAACAAGGATAACCCAAGACATGATTATGCACATTTATTTTATTTTGCTGTTTATTACTGTTTCAAAAGAAAAGTTAAGGTCACAGTATTCTGGAGAACTGCATGACTAGTACTTGAGAAAGTACAGTACTTAAACGTATCTAAAATAAGGACATCACCAAGGTAAACAGCAGAAAACACGGAGAGGCAGTAGTTTAATCTTACTTCCAGGAGATAAATAGAAGCTCAGGTTTTCTGTCTTTGTTAAGTCGTTTGCAACCCTAAAGGTCCACAGATAATTCCATCAATGCAGCATGAAAAATAAGAATAGCTACTGTATACGGCTACTGAAAATTCTTATTTTAATATGAAAGATTCAGTTTGAATCAGTTTGAATTCAGTTTGGACAACAGAAAGGGCTTCTTCAAATACATTGGAGGTAAAGCCAACACTAGAGGCAATGTAGGCCCACTGATGAATGAGGTGGGGGCCCTGGAGACAGAGGATAAAAAGAAGGCGGAGTTACTGAATGCCTTCTTTGCCTCTGTCTATACTGCTGGAGGCTGTCCTGAGGAGCCCCGGACCCCTGAGGCCTCAGAAGAAGTCAGGATAGAGGAGGAATCTGTCTTGGTAGATGAGGGCTGGGTCAGGGACCAATTAAGCAATCTGGACATCCATAAATCCATGGGCCCTGATGGGATGCACCCGCGGGTGCTGAGGGAGCTGGCGGAAGTCATTGCTAGGCCACTCTCCATCATCTTTGCTAAGTCGTGGGCAACGGGAGAGGTGCCTGAGGACTGGAGGAAAGCGAATGTCACTCCAGTCTTGAAAAAGGGCAAGAAGGAGGACCCGGGTAACTATAGACCGGTCAGCCTCACCTCCATCCCCGCAAAGGTGATGGAACAACTTGTTCTTGGTGCTGTCTCTAGGCACATCAAGGATAGGGGGATCATTAGGGGCACTCAGCATGGCTTCACCAAGGGGAAGTCATGCTTAACCAACTTGATAGCCTTTTATGAGGATGTTACCCGGTGGATAGATGATGGTAAAGCTGTGGATGTGGTCTATCTCGATTTCAGTAAAGCGTTTGACATGGTCTCCCACAGCATCCTCGCAGCTAAACTGGGGAAGTGTGGTCTGGATGATCGGGTAGTGAGGTGGATTGTGAACTGGCTGAAGGAAAGAAGCCAGAGAGTGGTGGTCAATGCGACAGAGTCCAGTTGGAGGTCTGTGTCTAGCGGAGTTCCGCAAGGGTCGGTACTGGGACCAGTACTATTCAATATATTCATTAATGACTTGGATGAGGGAATAGAGTGCACTGTCAGCAAGTTCGCTGATGACACAAAACTGGGAGGAGTGGCTGATGTGCCGGAAGGCTGCGCAGCCATTCAGAGAGACCTGGACAGGCTGGAGAGTTGGGCGGGGAGAAATTTAATGAAATATAATAAGGGCAAGTGTAGAGTCCTGCATCTGGGCAAGAATAACCCCATGTACCAGTACAAGTTGGGGGCAGACCTGTTGGAGAGCAGCGTAGGGGAAAGGGACCTGGGGGTCCTAGTGGACAACAGGATGACCATGAGCCAGCAGTGTGCCCTTGTGGCCAAGAAGGCCAATGGCATCCTGGGGTGCATTAGAAGGGGTGTGGTCAGCAGGTCGAGAGAGGTTCTCCTCCCCCTCTACTCTGCCCTGGTGAGGCCGCATCTGGAATATTGTGTCCAGTCCTGGGCCCCTCAGTTCAAGAAGGACAGGGAACTGCTAGAGAGAGTCCAGCACAGAGCCACAAAGATGATTAAGGGAGTGGAACATCTCCCTTGTGAGGAGAGGCTGAGGGAGCTGGGTCTCTTTAGCTTAGAGAAGAGGAGACTGAGGGGTGACCTCATTAATGTTTATAAATATGGAAAGGGCAAGTGTCATGAGGATGGAGCCAGGCTCTTCTCAGTGACATCCCTTGACAGGACAAGGGGCAATGGGTACAAGCTGGAACACAGGAGGTTCCACATAAATATGAGGAAAAACTTCTTTATGGTGAGGGTGACCGAACACTGGAACAGGCTGCCCAGAGAGGTTGTGGAGTCTCCTTCTCTGGAGACATTCAAAACCCACCTGGACGCGTTCCTGTGTGATATGGTCTAGGCAATCCTGCTCTGGCAGGGGTATTGGACTAGATGATCTTTCAAGGTCCCTTCCAATCCCTAACATTCTGTGATTCTGTGATTCTGTGAATATGAGTCTCCGGAGTGCCTTTCTAAGAATGATGCAATTAAGTCACAAAAGAGAGGATTTCAGGAGACATTATCAGCCTTACAGCAACCTGAACAGGAAACTTCCAAGTGCTTTCAGCAAATAGTAAAAGGAATCAAAGGGTGACAATTGTGACACCTGAGAATCCTCTCAGACATCAGTGCAAGGAATATGTTTCAGACCTCAGAAAGCGAATGTTGTTGCTTCCAGGTATGCTCTGCAGCAGCTGTTAAGCAGTGAAGATGACCTGAACAGTTCCAAAACTAAGAGTTGTCCAATGATATTGTTACTTTATCCATTTTGCACAAGTGTGCCCTGAAATATATACCCATAAACTTTACAGGCGTATTGAGAAACTATGTTTCAAACACACTTTCCAGTCTTTAAAAATCATTTTGGGGACACTACAGTGTCATAGGTACTCACCAGCAGAAGTAAATCTGTAACTTTCAGTTTCAGCAATTTGTGAACTTTAATACATAAACAAAAAGTTAGCCACACAGCATATATCAAGTGGCAAAATAGACATATTTGCAGAGTTTGAGGTCTATTCTGTCTTTGCTGTGCCAAATAACTCCTTTAAATACTAATCAAGGCTCCAGGAGATTACTGAAGAGGTAATTCATAAAATATATATCTTCTGAGGAGCTATCAAAAGCAATATAAAAAGATCATTTCAGCAGACAAACACAACAAAAGGGAAAAAAAAAAAAGAAAAGCCAAAACATTACTTTGGCGAACTTAAGTTTTTTGAGTTGTTTAGAGAGAAGATATATGGAACTTGGTAGATATATAGCTGTACATAAAATAACACAATAGTACAGAGAACAAGTAATGTGAAGAAGAAAATAATTAATTGCAGGGAGAAGTAAATATTCTAATCTTATCCAAATTACAATATCTTTACATGAGATTGAAAGACAATACTTTTCTACAAAGTTTAATACAGAATTTTTACTGGAACATTTACTGTCAGAACTGAAACATTTACTGGCCAGTCGCGGAGGGGAGCTGCTCCAGAGGCGCCCCGTCCCGCAGCAGAGCAGCGGATCTCGGCGCACAGCGGCTTTTCCTGAGGTGAGGGAACGCTGGGACAGCGGCAAGAGCCGCCCGGAGCCGGCAGCTCCCGGGGAGAGTCGCTGACGAGGCGGGGGCGTTGCCAGAGCAACCACGGCCCCTCCTACAAAAGGCGGCCTTGGGAGCGCCAGCGACCAGAGCGGGCGAGCAGAGTATGGCCCGTCAGCCATGGCGCAGCGGTTTGTGGGGCAGGCCCTGTGGGAGGGAGTGCAGGCAGGGCAGCTCTTTGAAGGAGGGGCATTCCACAGGCCGCGTGGGAGCCTTGAAGTACACAGGACCCAGCACCGTTCTGTGATTGTCGGCAAAGGTCAAGCACAGACACCCTACCTGACCCTCAAGGCAGAATGGTGGGCACTTGCCTGAGAGCGAGGGCTGCTGCTCCGGTTCGGGAATCTGCACCATTGACCCCAGCCGTGACCGATGCCTCCACCCAGACAGAGCTGCTGAAGGGAGAGGCTGCAGTGCAGACCTCAGGCTGCGGTAAGTGCCTTGATCTTTCACCTGGGGCAGGGATGGGCAGCAGCAGACCTGCCTGCATCAGGTGTGCCCAGGTGGAGGAACTCCTGCAGCAGGTGGTTGAGCTGCAGGAGGCAATGGGGAGGCTGCATGACATCAGGGAGGCTGAGAAGGAGTTGGATAATGGGGTCCAAGCGCAGTCTGCAGTGGCCCCCCAGTCCATGGGCAAAGAGCTGAACCCCACCACCGTGCACTGGCACACACAGAAGGAAGGAGAGATAATACCAAAGAAGAATGGAAGGTTGCAAAGGCAAGGACCAGCAGGAGAAAGAGATTTCCCCTGAAGCCTGAGGTGCCCCTTCAGAACCGCTTCATTCCTCTGCAGACCGAGGAGGAAAGACCCATCACATCAGGAGAGACACTGGAGCTCAGTAAAGCAGCCCAATGTGCTCCCTGTATAATGACCAGTGCTACCAAGAAAAAGCAACGGGTGATAGTGGTAGGCATCTCTCTTCTGAGAGGCAAAGCAGCGGCTATTTGCCAACCTGATGCACTCTCTAGAGAGGCGTGCTGCTTACCTGGGGCTTGCATCACGGATATCACTGAGTGACTGCCAAACCTCATACAGCCCACTGATTATTACCTGCTGTTGTTTCATGTGGGCACCAGTTATACAGCCAGGAGCAGCCTGAGGAGTATCAAGAAGGACTACAGAGCCCTGGGAGCAGCAGTAAAGGACTCTGGAGCCCAGATAGTTTTTTCATCAGTCCTCCCGGTCAAAGGGAAGGGAATTGAAAGGGCCAGTCGAATCAGGCAAATCAACAAATGGTTACAGGACTGGTGCCACAGCCAGGAGTTTGGCTACTTAGACCGTGGAACTCACTTTGAGAAACCTTGTCTACTGGCAGCCAATGACATCCATCTGACAGAGAAGGGGAAGACCATCTTTGGTCATAAGCTTGCCAAGCTGATGAAGAGGGCTTTAAACTAAAGTTGCTGGGGGAGGGGAACCTCAGTCCATCCCAATCCAGCCAGTTTGATGCCAAAGCCAAGAATAGATGCTCAGAGACTAGAGAAGGATCGCAGGTCAGCAGGACAGCGCCAGAAGAGCAGCAGAAAGGAATTTCAGGAAGTAACTCAGCTTCGTCAGGGGCCCAACTGAAATGCCTCTATGCAAATGCATGGGCATGGGGAGCAAAGAAGAGGAGTTAGAGAGGTCTGCATACCTGCAAGGCTGTGACCTTATTGGCATCACGGAGACGTGGTGGGATGGCTCTGATGACTGGAGCGTTGGAAAGGAGGGATATAGGCTTTTTAGGAAGGACAGGCAGGGGAGATGAGGAGGGGGTGTTGCCCTCTATGTCAATGACCAGCTGGAGTGCATGGAGCTCTGTCTGGGGATGGAGGAGGGGTTAACGGAGAGCTTATGGGTCAGGATTAAAGGAAGGCAGGGACAGGAGACATTATAGTAGGCATCTGCTACAGGCCATCTGACCAGGAAGATTGAGCGGATGAGGCCCTCTACAGACAGATAGAGGCAGCCTCACATTCACAGGCCCTGGTCCTCATAGGGGACTTCAACCACCCTGATATCTGTTGGAGGGACAACACAGCAGGGCATAAGCAATCCAGGAGGTTCCTGGAATGCGTGGATGATAACTTCCTTCTCCAAGTGACAGAGGAACCGATGAGGAGAGATGTTATGATGGACCTTGTTCTCACCAACAAGGATGGGCTGGTGGGGGACGTGAAGCTCAAGGGCAGCCTTGGCTGCAGTGACAAAGAAATCGTGGAGTTCAAGATCCTTAGGGCAGCAAGGAGGGCACACAGCAAGCTCACTACCCTGGACTTCAGGAGAGCAGACCTTGGCCTTTTCAGGGACCTGCTCGGTAGAGTATATTGGCATAAAGCCCTAGAGGGAAGACAGGCCCAAAAAATCTGGTTAGTATTCAAGAACCACCTCCTCCAGGCTCAGGAGTGATGCATTCCAGCAAAGAGGAAGTCATGCAAAAATGCCAGGAGGCCTGCATGGATGAATAAGGAGCTCCTGGACAAAGTCAGACACAAAAAGGAAGCCTACGGAGGGTGGAAGCAAGGGCGGGTAGCCTGGGAAGAATACAGGGTAATTGTGCAATTAGCCACGGATGAGGTAAGGAAAGCTAAAGCCCTGATAGAATTAAATCTGTCCAGGGACGACAAGGGCAACAAGTAAACTTTCTATAGGTATGTCAGTGATAAAAGGAAGATTAGGGAAAATGTGGGCCCTCTCCAGAAGGAAACGGGAGACCTGGTTACCTGGAATATGGAGAATGTTGAGGTACTAGATGACTTTTTTGCCTCAGTCTTCACTGGCAAGTGTTCTAGCCACACTGCCCAAGTCGCAGAAGGCAAAGGCACGGACTGGCAGAACAAACAGTCCACTGCAGGAGAATATCAGATTCAAAACCATCTAAGGAACCTGAAGGTGCACAAGTCACACAGAATCACAGAATCAATCAGGTTGGAAGAGACCTCAGGGATCATCGAGTCCAACCATTGTCCTGACACCACCATGTCAACTAGACCATGGCACTAAGTGCCATGTCCAGTCTTTTCTTAAACACATCCAGAGATGGTGACTCCACCACCTCCCTGGGCAGCCTGTTCCAATGTCTAATAACCCTTTCTGAGAAGAAATTCTTCCTAATGTCCAACCTGAACCTCCCCTGACGAAGCTTGAGGCTATGTCTTCTTGTTCTATCGCTAGTTGCCTGGGAGAAGAGGCCAACTCCCACTTCACTACAACCTCCCTTCAGGTAGTTTTAGACTACAGTAAGGTCACCTCTGAGCCTCCTCTTCTCCAGGCTAAACAACCCCAGCTCCCTCAGCCATTCCTTATAGGTCAGACCCTTCACCAGCTTGGTCGACCTCCTCTGGACTCGCTCCAACACCTCAACATCTTTCTTGAAGTGCGGAGCCCAGAACTGGACACAATATTCAAGGTGAGGCCTCACCAGTGCCGAGTACAGAGGGACGATCACTTCCCTAGATCACTTTCATGGGACCTGATGAGATGCATCCGCAAGTCCTGAGGGAACTGTTGGAGGAAGTTGCTAAGCTGCTATCCATCATTTTTGAGAAGTTGTGGCAGCCTGGTGAAGTTCCCACTGACTGGTAAAGGAGAAACATGACCCCCATTTTCAAGAAGGGAAAAAAGGAAGACCTGAGGAACTACAGGCCAGTCAGTCTCACCTCTGTGCCTGCCAAGATCATGGAGAAGTTCTTCCTGGAAACTGTACTGAGGCACATGGAAATCAAGGAGGTGATTGGTGACAGGCCACATGGCTTTACTATGTGCAAATCGTGCCTGACAAATTTGGTAGCCTTCTATGATGGGGTTACAACGTTGGTAGATAAGGGAAGAGTGACTGATGTCATCTACCGGGACTTCTTCAAAGCATTTGACACTGTCCTGCGTGACATCCTTGTCTCTAAATTGGAGAGACGTGGACTTGATGGATGGACCATTCAGTGGATAAGGAATTGGATGGATGGTCGCACTCAAAGAGTTGCGGTCAACGGCTCCATGTCCAAGTGGAGACCAGTGACGAGTGGCATTCCTCAGGGGTCCTGCACTCTTTAACATCTTTGTCAGCGACATGGACAGTGGGATTGAGTGCACCCTCAGCAAGTTTCCTGATGACACCAAGCTATGTGGTGTGGTCGACACGCTGGAAGGAAGGGATGCCATCCAGAGGAACCTTGACAGGCTTGAGAAGTAGGCCCGTGCAAACCGCATGAAGTTTAACAAAGCCAAGTGCAAGGTCCTGAATGTGGGTCGGAGTAATCTCAAGCACAAATACAGGCTGGGCAGAGAATGGATTGAGAGCAGCCCTGAGGAGAAGGACTTGTGGGTGATGGTTGATGAGAAGCTCAACATTAGCTGGCAATGTGCACTTGCAGCCCAGCAAGCCATCCACATCTTGGGCTGAATCAAAAGAAGCATGACCAGCAGGTCAAGGGAGGTGATTCTCCCCCTCTGCTCTGCTCTCGTGAGACCCCACCTGGAGTACTGTGTTCAGCTCTGGGGCCCCCCAACATAAGAAGGACATGGAGCTGTTGGAGTGAGTGCAGAGGAGGGCCATAAAGATGATTAGAGGGCTGGAGCACCTCTCCTATGAAGACAGGCTGAGAGAGTTGGGGCTGTTCATCCTGGAGAAGAGAAGGCTCTGTGGAGACCTTTTAGCAGCCTTCCAGTACCTGAAAGGGGCCCACGAGAAAGCTGGAGAGGGACTTTTTACAAGGGCATGTCGTGGTAGGATGAGGGGTAGCAGTTTTAAACTGAAAGAGGTTAGATTTAGATTAGATATTAGGCAGAAATTCTTTACTGTGAGGATGGTGAGAGACTGGAACAGGTTGCCCAGAGAAGTTGTGGTTGCCCCCTCCCTGGCAGAGTTCAAGGCCAGGCTGGATGAGGCTTTGAGCAGCCTGGTCTAGTGGAAAGGTGTCCCTGCCTGTGGCAGGGGGGTTGGAACTAGCTGATCTTTAAGGTCCCTTCCACCCCAAACCATTCTATGATTCAATAATCACATGATAGATTCAAGCATTTGTGTCATTAATAAGAGCATCTACACAGAAACATAAGAACAAAAATAGCTTGCTAAGTTCCAATCTGAAACAAAGAAATGAGACTCAACAGCACTTTGACTATCGTTAAGCACGCATTCTTTATTGCAGCGCCCGGCAGCACTGGGGATTAGTCCACCATGAGTGCGCCACCAACTTGTCAAACTTTCAGAGACTATATACCATAAAATTATACATAGTCATAGGATTTACAAGAACTCATTTACACAACCATGAGATATGTAAATGTCCACTCCGCATGTGCAGTCATCTTCCCTGGTGGTTGTCGTGGGGTCTTCAGATGAGGGCTTGTACTCTTCCTCACTGTGTCTTCTGACTGGCCTTTGCTTCTGCACAGACTCAGTCCTGGAATCACGTAGGCCATGTCCTTCGAGGCAGCTGTTGCAACTGCCTTATCTCTATGTTCTCGTGCATCTGCAGCTCCCAAGGCCCAGCCATCTGAAGTGAGAACGTCCTGGAGCCTCCTTATGTTACAGCCATTACCGTTCTCCAAATTCAAAGGCTTTCCTTTGTTTAGTTGAGCACCAAGGATACTTGAGTAATTAAGGTATTTACAACGCCCTCCTTGTTCTTGGGGCCCCAAACCCTTTCAAATCAATAAAAAAAAAAATCTTCAAACATATATTAAATTCATTTAAATATTTAAGCTTATATTTTGAAGGCTATTTACATTAAATAGCTTTAAAATCTCTGCTACTTATTGAGGTGCTAACTAGAGATGATCTCACAGGGAAATCATGATACATAGTACTATCTAATTGTGCAGAAAGACTACCAAAGTAAATGTACAATTGATATGATCTGTAATATTCAGTTGTTATAAGCATGGGTGCCTTCCCAATGGATATCACCTATGTCTAGAAAAGCATCCTTCCCATTTGTAAGGAATCAAGGAAGTGATCTATTTTTGTTGAGATTTTTTGTATATACAAATATTTGAAATATGTAATGAAGAAGAATAGAGGTCTTGAGACTTCCCATGTCTTTAGGATACCATACAACAATATCTTGAAGTTGCATGTATGTTCAGTATAATGGCTTGACATTACTAATTATAATTCTTATCCTATTTGAATCAAATTTACAAATTGTCTGTTTAATCATTACTATTGACACACTGAATTGGTTAAAAATCATAAAAGATTATTTTCCAGTGCCCCAGGCAAAGTTCCTCTCTTTTAGCTACCCACAGTGCATTGGCTGTATCAGTGCACTGACTGCACAAGGCAGAATTGTATTAATTTTACTAAGAGATTGTACTGAGGAGAAGAAACATATTTGTGCACCTCGTCTTGTTTTGAGCAAGTTTTCCCTGTTCTTGAACTGAATATACTTTTTTCTTGACCATGTCAGAGCATTTTTAAATTGTTTCCTATGGATTATAGTGTATCTACATAAAGTCCATGAATAAAATAAGGCTGGAAATTAGAAGAAAGTTTTTAACAAATGTGTACATGAAGTTCCAGAATAATAATCCAGTAGGCAGACACTCATATCATAATCCAGCTATTGTTAAGATGCTTCCATGGTAAGTCACACACGATATTCTTAAGGAATGCTGAAATTAGTCATACAATCTTGATGCTCTTTAGCCAGTTTCCATACTTCTTTCACTCCTATGGAGTTTTGATATTGTACTGCAAAAGAGTATAAAATATTTTATTCTACATCTGGATTATAGCATCAATTACATAAAAAACAAAGCTGATACTGAGTCATTAGGCTTTTTGTCTTAGGAGTCATTTCCTGATGGCTTCAATACCAATCACAATTACTTGTCATAGACTTGATTCTTGTTGAATGTCTTGTCTTTCTCCATTAAAAGCAAGAACCTTCTAATTTTGAGGAACCTTTTTTCTCATAATTTAAATTATGAGAAGGAAGGAATGGATACATACTCCTGGACTATAAATTTGAGATCTCAAAACATGATGTATTCCTATTTCACAGCTTGCTTTTTTTTTGAAGGGAGTTTTTTTGTTCGTTTTTATTTTGGTTTGGGTTTGGGATTGTGTTGTGGTTTTTTTTTTTCCTAGTGTTGTTATTTCTGTTTTCCCAAGGTTTATTTCAGAGTTTATATAAATTATGCTCTCTCCAAGAGAAGACATTAGCTTTCTGCCATCCTCAAAATCTTCACAACAAAGGATGGAATCTTATTTTAGCTCTTGTGCATTGAAATTTCTGTTTGATTAGCAGCAAAGTCTGCTGCCACATGTCTCAGGATTATTGGAACAGGCTTCCAAGTCAGTCCTACAATCTTGAAAGGATTCCAGCCGTTCCAGTCTCCATAAGTAGTTAACTATTCACTGGCTTAAGATCTCCCAGACAGAGCATTTCCTAATTCCATGTCCATCCTCTTTTTTTTTGAAGTGTCTTTTCTTTTCATTGGTTTGATCAGGAATTGCATCCTAAAAAACTGTTATATAGATACATATTTCCAGCTTCAAACTTCTGATGTTTCTATTGGTTGTGAAGATGTGCAGAAGCAGCTGTAGGTCTGAATCATGTAGGAGGGCTTAGTATGGGCTGTACATCAGCAATGATGACAGAATCATGATTGCTGTTAGCCATAGTTTTTTTATTTCCTTACTCAAATTCAGGTTTGTATTCAGTAATACCTTAGTCAATTGGTTGAATAAAAGAAAACTGCAGCATTTTATATACTGTTTAGGTTGTTCTTCTAGGACACATCACAGAACTCTAAATATTTCAGAAGTCCTTAAAAAATAAAGCTGTATTCTTTAGGGAAGTCAAATAGCCTGAGTAACAAAATGTCTTAACATCCCCATCATTTTGGTCCTAAAGGGAAAGTGGAAGAATTTGTTGAATCTGAAACTACCCTCCAGAGCCTCAGAGCATTAGAATTAGAGCATTTTTTCACTATTGCACTTAACATGTTTTCAAGTCTACTCCCAGTCTATGATTTAGCTTTCTTGCTGAATGAAAAGGTTTTAGTGTCTATGTGCCTTATGCTACATTATTTATTGCGCTTGCAAAGCATTCTGTCACTTTCTCTACCTAAAAGGGAAAACTTTCCATACTTCTTGTGCTGTATCTCCTTCATTTATATGCATACCCCATTTCCTCAGGAGCATTTGCTCCCTCTCTCCCGATTTATCACCAACACTGAATCAGAGATCAAGATCCTAGTTGCATTTTGTTGTCGTATTGTTCAACTAATCATATATATGTAAGAAGCAAAGAAAGACCTCTCTCCTCTTATAAGTTGAATCACAGTGAATTAATGTACGTTTGTTTTATTTACCTTTTCTATTTCAATAGGAGTAGACAGAAAGGGATCTCACAGTATTTCATTGTGAATTTCAGGGGATTCAAACCAGTGAAATAAACCAGTGCATGAAAACGTTACACAAAATCTCTGTTGCCTATAATCTTAACAAATAGCCATGACTGAATAGGAACATTACATGTGAGACAAGACGATGGTGCAGGGCAGAGGCTTAAAATCATAGAATCATAGAACCATTTAGGTTGGAAAAGACCTTTAAGATCATCAGGTCCAACCATTAACCTAGCACTACCAAGTCCACCACTAAACCAGGTCCCTAAGCACCACACGAGCATGTCTTTTAAATGCCTTCAGGGATGGCGACTCAACCACTTCCTTGGGCAGCCTGTTCCAATGTTTGATAACCCTTTCGATGAAGAAATTTTTCCTAATATCCAATCTAAACCTCCCCTGGTGCAACTTCAGGCTGTTTCGTCTCATCTTGTTCCTCTTGTTACTTGGGAGAAGAAACTAACACCCACCTTGCTACAACCTCCTTTCAGGTAGTTCTAGAGAGCGATAAGGTCTCCCCTCAGCCTGAGGTTTCTCCAGGCTGAACAAACCCAGTTCTCTCAGCTGATCCTCATAAGACTTGCGCTCTAGACCCTTCACCAGCTTCATTGCCCTTCTTTGGGCTCGCTCCAGCACCTCAATGTCTTTCTTGTAGTGAAGGGCCCAAAACTGAACACAGTATTGGAGGTGCAGTCTCACAAGTGCTGAATATGGGGGACAATCACTTCCCTAGTCCTGCTGGCCACACTATTTCTGATAGAAGCCAGGATGCTGTTGGCCTTCTTGGTCACCTGAGCACACTGCTGGCTCACATTCAGCTGGCTGTCAATCAACAGCCCCAGGTCCTTTTCCACCAGGCAGCTTTCCAGCCACTCTTCCCAAAGCCTGTAGCGGTGCATGGGGTTGTTTTGACCCAAGTGCAGGACCTGACACTTAGCCTTGTTGAATCTCATACAACTGACCTCAGCCCATTGATCCAGCTTGTCCAGATCCCTCTGCAGAACCTTCCTACCCCGAAGCAGATCAACACTCCAACCCAACTTGGTGTCGTCTGTGAACTTACTGAGGGTGCACTTGATCCCCTCGTCCAGATCATTGATAAAGATATTAAAGGGAACTGTCCCCAATACCGAGCCTTAGGGAATACCACTTGTGACCGGGTGCCAACTGGATTTAACTCCATTCTCCACAACTCTTTGGGCCCAGCCATCCAACCACTTTTTTACCCAGTGAAGAGTACACCTCTCCAACCCATGAGCAGTCAGTTTCTCCAGGAGAATGCTGTGGGAGGCAGTGTCAAAGGCTTTAGTAAAGTGTAGGTAGACAACATCCACAGCCTTTCCCTCATCCAGTAAGAAGGTCACCTTGTTATAAGAGTGTTATGACCTGGTCGCAACTAGTTCATAAATCCCTTGGAGTAAATTAAGGTGAAACAGCATCAAACAACTGGTGTGAAATTAAGAACAATTTATTAATACAGGGAAAGTGGCGTGGTCATAAGTGTCTTGGGTTTCTAAAGGCATTGAGAAAAGAGAGAAAAGGAAAAGGAAAAAGAGAAAGAGGATAGAGACTATGAGAGAGAGGAAAAGAGAGATCACCACCCTTGGATCCAGTGATGTAAGTTGTTTGTAGAGTTGGTAAATTGCTTGCAGAGTTGCTCCTCCAGTAAATCGCTTGCAGGATCGGTCAGAGAACTACAAAGGAAAAACAAAACTAGCGGAGGTTCACTTCAGAAGGGATTGTTAAGAAATGTAGTCCAAATGCAACCTCCAGTGCAGAAAATTCCTAGGCCTCTGGCTGTTGGTAGGTGGGAGGGCATGCCACAGGGATGACATAATGTGTTGCGTAATTCTTAGACTCTTTCCTTTGATACCTGCTACTGGTCACTGAGACATAAGTGCTGCTGGGTCAACTCATCATAGGAAATCCTAAAGAGTGATCACACATTCTGGATGCTATCTTGCTCATTCTGAAGTAAATTACAGATCTTTCATGGACCTCACTAGAGCTGTCAGAATATATTTATGTATTTACTTGAGTTAAAAACCAAACAAATTTAAAATATTGACATATAGAGGGTGACTGTTTCTTCTATGGCCATGATGAAAAAATATTTGAAACATTTACAAACCCTGACTGAGATGAAGTCCAAAGCCTGCTGTGAATGCTATTGCTATCAGAAACACGATAGGAATGTGTGCTACTGAAAGAAACTAATGTACTAATCCATACAACGCAGGCTTAAAAGAATCCATCAGGCTGAGTTGTATGGCAAGACTGTTAACTTCCCACTTTGGTGTGTTTTTGTGTGTGTGTGCGCGCTTGGGTTTTTTTTAAATAGTGTGACTCAACTGTTTTTCTATGGTGAAACACCAATTAGTTTCAGTTGTGACTTGATTCAGTAAGCCTGGCAATAATTGACGTCCAAATCAGGATTGTATTTTAAGCTCAGTTCTTCACAATATCTTTGTTAGTGTTTATTGTGACTTTGTTTTATTTCATGACATGTTGTATGACTTTTCCAACTAGTTAGGATGATGTTTTACAACTAATTTAGCATAAGTGTTTTCATGCATTTTCAGAAAAAAACTAATGAACACAGACATGTAGTTTCTTAAGGAAAACACAGTGGAAGCAGTATTTATACACAAAAGTAAAGCATCAAAAAAAAAGGGGGGGGAAATATCTTATTTTTACCTATTCTTATAAGGAATTTCAGATCTATATTTTATCTTCTTTTTGCCATTTCATATGTATTTTACCTTCAGTTCAAACTTAATATTCCAATGCTGGACATTCTGTCTCAACCAAACAGCTTTCTTGTCTTTTTGGATTTTGTCACTGTTGAAAATCTGCCTTTGGTTTTCCAGTCACACTACCTTGATAAAATTCTGGCTATAGAAACACAAGATGCATCTACATCTACTGTTTCTACCTATTATCAGTAGTATCATCCTTTTCTGATTATTTGAATGCTTTTCTCAAGACATTACTTGAGCTACAGTTACCTTGTACATGTCTGATCTAGGTAGTACATATTGTTCTGGTAGCATATTGAAATGTCACTGTATTCAGGCTGGTCATTTGGCAGGTGATCTGGCAGGATCTTTTGGGAAGAAACTCAAACTATTTTCTGTATCTAATATTTGTCACTTAATATCTGAATTCAGAATGTTGTGTTTTATGATTAACCAATGTGTTCTTGACTGTTTTCTAGATCTAGGTAAAATCCATGGTTTTATTTTTTCCCCAGGAAAAGTCTGGATTGCCCCAGAAATAGTTCCAGGGATGTCCCCATAGGCAAGCAAACTGTCTGGGCTGTAAATCTGGCCTGGCATCTGGTCTCAGAGAAGTTCCTGTGCGTCCACTGAAACATGACCTTTGAGCTCTCTGTCACGTTTTTCTTATATATTGAGTTTGCCAATGACCTATATTACTACTTTTCAGATTGTTGTATAAGACACATTACTGCTTTGGTGCTTGTCCATAGTTTGGTATTGTCCACAGTTTCAGTGGACAATTAATGTAAAGTTGGGACCTTTGCTGTTGCCATGGTTTTAAAGATAACTCAGAGGGAATGTGCTTTTCGTCCATGCTCTCCCTGCACTGGGAGCACTGTTGTAACAGTAGTTTCTTCATATCCTCTTCAGAATAAACATAAAATTTGAGAAACATAAATGTAATAAACCTATGGGGGTTACCATTACTAAAAGTCTAGTCTTGAAAGGTTAGATGGATAGGTGACAAAAGCTGTGCGATTCCTCAGATGTTAGAAACAGAGGGTGAGGTAGTAATTGCTAGAGCAGGAGACTGGAGGTCATTGTAAGTCCTTCCATATCTCCAACCTGATCTATATACAGTGCCTCTATCTAATATTTTTGGACAGCATTTTCATTTCCACCTTTCTTCCAGTAACTTTGCTGAACATAAGAACTCAGAAAGAAGTCTAGTTACATTACAGATAACAGTATGGGAGCAAGACTATACTTTGTATTATGGTTCTATGAGAGAAAGTGTTGTTTTGCATATGATACTTTTAAAGCAGCTTAGAATGCTAGAAGGTATTTTTTATTAGACTGTACATGATTATCTAAGGAGATGGAAGGACTGAATGTCATATAAAGTATACATTCCTCTGAGGAAGAGTTTAAAATGACAAACTGCTGTGCATTCCTGTAATGGTCAGCTGTCTTCTTTTTTAATAATCTAATAACATTTAGTCTTCTGAAACAGAAGTATGAAAAAGGAAAATATTATGAAGTATGTTCCAGGAGAGAAATATGACTGAGTAAATACCAAGTTAGTGAAAATATATTTTAGTTCTCTCATGATATTCTGTTTCAGTTTCAGTGTAGAGATTTTTCTAGTCCTTAAGGATAAGAACGAAGTTGATGGTGTTCCATGTTGCTGCAGAGTATGAGGAAAAACTTCAGTTACAAAACAAGTGCCAAAAAGAGCAGCATGTAGCAGAGTCTCATCCTCAACTAGTATTATTGGAAAATATCTACACAAAGAGAGTGTTTTTCGGTTGAACTCTCAATCTCTGTCATATTTAGCTTTTCAATGTACCAAACATAAATCATAAGCACAGTACTGCAAAATGCTAAACCTAGTTTAGCATGATACTTATTCTAAACATGTGTATCAATGAGGATCTGGGCAGAAGTGTAACTAACAAAATTAAAAATGGCAATCGAAAATGATCAAAAAGTTGCAGTCAGCAGCTCGATGTTCAAGTGGAGACCAGTGGTGAGCAGCCTGCCTCAAGGGTCGGTATTGGGACCAGCATTGTTTAACGTCTTTGTCAATGACATGGACAGTGGGATTGAGCGCACCCTCAGCAAGTTTCCTGATGACACCAAGCTGTGTGGTGCGGTCAACACGCTGGAGGGAAGAGATGCCATCCTGACAGACCTTGACAGGCTTGAGAAGTGGGCCTGTGCGAACCCATGAAGTTCAACAAAGCCAATTGCAAGGTCCTGAATGTGGGTCGGAGCAATCTCAAGCACAAATACAGGCTGGGTGGAGAATGGATTGAGAGCAGCCCTGAGGAGAAGGACTTGTGGGTGATGGTTGATGAGAAACTTAACACGGGCCAGCAGTGTGCACTTGCAGCCCAGCAAGCCATCCACATCTTGGGCTGAATCAAAAGAAGCATGACCAGCAGGTCAAGGGAGGTGATTCTGCCCTGCTAATCAGCTCTTTTGAGACCTCACCTGGAGTATTGCATTCAGCTCTGGGGCCCCCAACATAAGAAGGACATGGAGCTGTTGGAGTGAGTGCAGAGGAGGGCCATAAAAATGATCAGAGGGCTGGAGCACCTCTCCTATGAAGACAGGCTGAGAGAGTTGGGGCTGTTCATCCTGGAGAAGAGAAGGCTCTGTGGAGACCTTTTAGCAGCCTTCCAGTACCTGAAGGGGCCCAAAAGAAAGCTGGAGATGAACTTTTTACAAGGGCATGTAATGATAGGACGAGGGGGACTGGTTTTAAACTGAAAGAGGTTAGATTTAGATTAAATATTAGGCAGAAATTCTTTACTGTGAGGATGGTGAGACACTGGAACAGGTTGCCCAGAGAAGTTGTGGTTGCCCCCTCCCTGGCAGTGTTCAAGGCCAGGCTGGATGAGGCTTTGAGCAGCCTGGTCTAGTGGAAAGGTGTCCCTGCCCATTGCAGGGCGGTTGGAACTAGCTGATCTTTAAGGTCCCTTCCACCCCAAACCATTCTATGATTCTATGATTCTATGATTCTATGATTCTATCATTCAATTCCTGTTTAGGCTGTATTTGCATTTAAGTAAAAAAAAATCATGTAATAGCCATAGCAAGAAACTTTAACTTAGTTCCCCAGATGATTGATTCATCATAGGAATCTGACTCAGTGCTCTGGAAATACTGTGAAAGCTTTCTTTGGTTCCAGGGGATTTGCATGAGGCCTAGCATGACCACTCTCTGTGCCCACTATCAGGTAAAAACAATCTTCAGTACACACACTCCAGAATTTGATTAGCAGGAAGAACATATCAATTCCCTGATGTTACTCAAAAATCTTCAATTTCAATGATATTTCTGATACAGGTGACCCCATTCCACCAACATAAAAATACGTAAGATGCCTACACTTAGCGTGTTTTCCCTCGCTTAGTTCAAGACAAAGGTGTCTTAACTCTAGTTTATCTTCTGGTAGAGCTGTGTCCTCATCTTGTGACGGGCTTATGGATTCATTTTGATACTGCTTAATTATGGAATCATTTGATAATTGAAGTTGCACTGAATTTTGAAGGTATCTCTGGAGGCCAGCTGGTAACAGAATTCTCCTCTGCCCTCCCCTCTAAAACAAAGGCCAACACAACACTGTTGGATTCAGATAGCTCACCAGGGGCCATGCTGTCCACTTTAGACAGATAGTCTGCTTCTTAGAGAACTTGTTGTTTATTTCCCTTCTCAAACTGGAGAGATTTGAAATCAGATCTTCCACTTCCCCAAAGATATCAAATGTTAAGAAAATTGTAATACCCTTCATATCTGAAGTTTTCTGAAGTTGAGCAACAATATAACAAAGTTTGGAAGATTCTTGAAGTTAGAGGAAGAGAAAACAAGGAGCCATGTGACTAAATGCAGTGGAGGAACGTCTTCTGTTCTAGCTTCACTTCTCAAAGCTCCTTATTCTAGAGAAATAATCAGAAATAATGCTGAGAACCCAGCTGAAAGCCAAGATTGTGCCTTTTCAGGTAAATGCCATATCAGCTTGCTTTTTTTGAGTTCTGTCAAATACAGAATAAATGTCTTCAGTGAAATGAGTATGGTTTGAAATTTCTCCTCAATAATTTGTTGTATTTACTTACTTATAAAATCCAACATGATGATAAACCATGATGATACATTCTGCTTCCTAAAGAGACTAGTTACAAAAGCAAGAAGCAGAGAAAAATAAAAATGAAAACCAATGCTGGTTTCTTTGAAATGTTCCATGGTAGACCTTATTTAGGGAAAGCTGTGTGTGACTCCCAAGGCCTCGAACCATAACAACACAAATCCCTTTCTGAAGTAACTGACACAGCAACAAGCCATGTGACTACTTCAGAAAGTCATGATGACATTGCTATTCAGCATGCTCAAATGCTGTCAAAACACCAAATAAAATAAATTATTCTACAGTATAATCCCTAAGTGATAAAGATTTATTCATATTTTACATTCAGTGATCTTTAATTAGAACTGTTTGTGTATTAATGATGCATAGTAGTAAAGCAAACAGAATGTTTAAACCTCTATGATAATCATGCGTTACTTAAGCAACTAAATAATAAAAAGCCCCAATGCACCCCCCAAAAAACAAACACCAAACCCACAAACAGAATAAAACTATCTCAAAACCCCAAAATCTATATAGCAGCATGAGAAGCACTTCAATATTCCAGAGTCTAATTAGACTCTGGAATTTGTTAGTGCGTAGAACATTAAACCATTTGATTTGGGTACTAGGTCATTCTTACTAGTTCCATTCATTGAGAAGACCCTGTCCTACAGAAACCCACAGGAGACTGGAAATACTTTGAGGAAAAGAGAAAAGAAAAAATAAGAGAGAGAGAAAAGGAAAAAAACCAGGTACCTAAACTGAATCTTGAGTCAAATTTTGCAGATGTATTCATACATAATTTTCCCCTCTATTGGCATTATTTGGTTGAGCATTGATCTGTTCTTCTATGGCAAATCTTACTTTCTCATGTGGAGCCCTGAAAGTAATTTTATAAGAGTGACATCTAATGCAGGAAACTAAATTATACTCTATCCTTGCATTACAGTGTCATATGCTGATAATGTGAATTGCTACAGAATGTTATTTACTCCAGTACTGTTCCTTCCTAAAAAAATTTGCACATGGTACACATTTTATAACAAATTTGCTTTTTGTCAGGGCAGATTGTGAATAGCAAATTGTATTGCAGACAGCCATATGTTTTCTTGCCAACATTGATTCAGGTGAATCCTGCACAATTCTGCATTTCAGGCCTGATTCTATTCAGAGTGCTTTCATAACAATGAAAGTCTTTGGACTTTAATGAAATTCCATCTCAGCTCACACTTTCTCACAGAGAAAAGAATTAAGCCCTTCTAAGATTTTCCTGGATACCATCTGCTTTATAAGATGTGTGGTCCATTGACAAAAGTTCTAGATGAGGCCTGAAGGACTGTCAAGACTTTGAGGTCTTGAATGCACGCTTTTTGAATGGGAGTGAATTCTGTAGTTTTTCTACTGATTAATCAGAAGATGGATATTTTTAAGTTACTGCACTGCTTTTAAAATAGTTAGTTTTTATAGCAACAAATGAAAGTACAGTTATAATTGCAACTAATGAAATCAAATTAAGTACCTTAATTACTACTTATATACAGAAACTAAAAACAAACAGCAACAAAAAAAAAACACCTGAAAACTTTATTCCAAGGTATTTCTAATTGGCATGACTGACTGCGTTTTTTTTTTCTGTTAGAGACAGAAGATTCAGCCCCTATTTATTATTTAATACCCTTGGAAGGGAATTCCAGTTTCCTGAGATTGTATTTCTAACCTGTGATAGACATAAAATTATCAACTGAGTATTTCATGTTGTGTGTTTGTACAAAAGCAAGCAGTTAGTGTTGGGAATTTGCTGGATTTTGTATAGTTGATCTAATGCAGACATCCTGTTCTTGCTTTCAAAACAGTCATGTGTCCCCCAGCTCTGTCAGTGATCAGACAAGTTGCTGTCATGTTTGAATCTATTGTTGATGACACTAGCTTTGGGACCTTCTTCATGTTTCTCTCACTGCCGTACCTACGGTATGAGTTATATGTGTGTCTTCACGTGTTTCAGATCACTGTAGAGAAATCACACTGGCCACGCTGTCTGCCAGCAGAATGGTGCCTACACTGCTAGTTTAACTCCAGTTTGTAGAACTGGAGAACCAGTGTCTGACTAGATTCTGTGATTTATTATTTTTCCTTTTAGAGCAGGGTCCTTTTCTAGTTATTCCTCATATCACCTCTATCCTTCATTGCTTGCCTTATCAACTATTTTGTAAGCTTTTTGAAATAAGGTCTTATCTTTAAGTATTGCTTACAAAACACCTGCTAGACTTACAGAAAAACTTCTTTACGGTGAGGGTGACTGAACACTGGAACGGGCTGCCCAGAGAGGTTGTGGAGTCTCCTTCTCTGGAGACATTCAAAACCCGCCTGGACGCATTCCTGTGTGATATGATCTAGGGAATCCTGCTCCGGCAGGGGGATTGGACTAGATGATCTTTCGAGGTCCCTTCCAATCCCTAACATTCTGTGATTCTGTGATTTGGTAAAATAATTGATTTACTATTTCTCAGTGAAAACAGTTTCTGCTAAACTGAAATTGAATGGAATTGTAATTCCTGTCTAAGAAATCTTAGTAATGTTCAAAAGCAAGATATGTAACAACCATTTTCCACAGAAAATACGTTCCTGGATGCTTAAAAGAGCCTGTAGCAAGTGAAAATTATTCTCTTTGGGTATTTCAAAGGCTAAATCAAGATGGAAATACACATGGAGTAAAAAGAGACCAGTGAAAACATGCAAATACTGCTTCCCATCTCTATTAATTAAAGACTAGCTGTTGAGTGGTTGGGTTGCATTTTGACCATGATTTTTTTTTGCTTTGTACAATCTTTTATTAGTCTTGAAAATGCATATGGAGGGAATAACTCAGCTTGATTTGATTTGCAGGGCCTAGATGGAGTCTGAAGCACTGTAGGTAATAAATAAATCAATATGTTATTCATGAACTAAGCTAACCTAAGCAAATTTGTTATGGGATCAGTGAGACACAATAAATACAAAACCCCACAGAACCATTTTGTAGTCACTTCATTGTAAAACTACATTTTAAATTCTCCCTCCGTCTGCTCTTGCACCCCCATAGAGTGCTTTGAGATGCAGTTTAGATGAACAGTATTACAGAAAATTAAGCTTTACTGTATTACAGCTGTGGGAGCTGCAGATCACAGAATCACAGAATCACAGAATCACAGAATGTTAGGGATTGGAAGGGACCTCGAAAGATCATCTAGTCCAATCCCCCTGCCAGAACAGGATTGCCTAGACCATACCACACAGCAGCGCGTCCAGGCGGGTTTTGAATGTCTCCAGAGAAGGAGACTCCACAACCTCTCTGGGCAGCCTGTTCCAGTGTTCGGTCACCCTCACCGTAAAGAAGTTTTTCCTCATATTTATGTGGAACCTCCTGTGTTCCAGCTTGCACCCATTGCCCCTTGTCCTGTCAAGGGATGACACTGAGAAGAGCCTGGCTCCATCCTCATGACACTTGCCCTTTACATATTTATAAACATTAATGAGGTCACCCCTCAGTCTCCTCTTCTCCAAGCTAAAGAGACCCAGCTCCCTCAGCCTCTCCTCATAAGGGAGATGTTCCACGCCCTTAATCATCTTCGTGGCTCTGTGCTGGACTCTCTCTAACAGTTCCCTGTCCTTCTTGAACTGAGGGGCCCAGAACTGGACACAATATTCCAGATGCGACCTCACCAGGGCAGAGGAGAGGGGGAGGAGAACCTCTCTCGACCTGCTAACCACACCCCTTCTAATACACCCCAGGATTCCATTGGCCTTCTTAGCCACAAGGGCACACTGCTGGCTCATGGTCATCCTGTTGTCCACTAGGACCCCCAGGTCCCTTTCCCCTACGCTGCTCTCCAACAGGTCTGCCCCCAACTTGTACTGGTACATGGGGTTGTTCTTGCCCAGATGCAGGACTCTACACTTGCCCTTGTTATATTTCATTAAATTTCTCCCCGGCCAACTCTCCAGCCTGTCTAGGTCTCTCTGAATGGCTGCGCAGCCTTCCGGTGCGTCAGCCACTCCTCACAGTTTTGTGTCATCAGCGAACTTGCTGACAGTGCACTCTAATCCCTCATCCAAGTCATTAATGAATATATTGAATAGAACTGGTCCCAGTACCAACCCTTGAGGGACTCCGCTAGACACAGACCTCCAACTGGACTCTGACCCATTGACCACCACTCTCTGGCTTCTTTCCTTCAGCCAGTTCACAATCCACCTCACTACCTGATCATCCAGACCACACTTCCTCAGTTTAGCTGCGAGGATGTGTATCTATGAAAGAACAGAAGCCTTTTGAAAGTAGTTTTCTAACATACCCATGCAATAAAGTGATGATCTCATAATATTTAGTTATAGAAATGTTTGGTATGCTCTTTAAGATTCTTCCAGGTTGTCAGACTTCCCTAGATTTTTGATTTATCGTCAGTCCTTATCTAGCATTGGATGTATGTCTAAATATTAGATACTCAGGTACCCTGCAGTTCTTTAAAATTAAAAAGTTATGAAAGCCAAATTAGGCAAATCAAAGCAGTGAATTATTTCTGTAGCTATATATCTATATGTGAAATAGTGGCTATGGTATATGTGTGGGTACGTATACACAGATTTTAATGTGTGAACGTAATTGTGAGAAAAAATGACTTTTGCTACTGCTCAGAGAATAAACTGGTCAGATTTCGAAACTGAGGGCTGCTTTTCCCTTTACATTGTGAGGACAGAAAAGCTATTATTTAGAACCTCAGAAAGATATCTACAGAGTTAAATTCTCCTTTCATAGGAAAGGTAACCGAGGTTTCAGGCCCTGTCTAGACAAGAAAATAAGTTGATCATTACAAGATACCACATTGTAAAGGTGCTATAACCTGTGTACTTCTATTTTTTTGATATGTTTACTAGTGAATCTCTTAGCTTGAGATATTTTAGTAGGTTACACGTGGCTTCAAAAGGAGGACTAAAACAGAATTCATCTGTTATGTAGATGTAAATGACCTATGATGGAACTCAGTCTGCTGTTCTCAGAGCTATTTACTGGAAACTAATGAGTGCTGAATCCTAGGGAAAATCCTTTCCTCGTTCACTCATCCACTGATTCATCACCTCACCTATGTGAGCAAATATGTATATGTGTATATAGATTATATACATAAAATTAATGTGCATGAATTAGTGTATTTTTTTCATCTGCCTACGAAATGGATTGGTAAAGCAGAACTATTTGTTTGCAGTTGTATAAAAGATGCTTTGCTGAGAGGAATTTCTTGTCCCTAAGGAACTTAAAACCTGAACACAGAGAAGAGCACTGCTAACAGGGACTTGACTGCACTTGTGACTGCACAAAAGCATTATTCTGATAATTCCAGACTAAAATATGCTAACAAAAACATTGGGAAAATAGGACAGATTAAGTATGTACAAACTTCCACAGTTTGCAGAAAGGGAGTGGTATCATGGCAGTAAACTTCTCTATCTTCCACAACCATGTATCAGTTTTGTCTATTACAGGGCCTTCAGTTTTTTAACTGTCTGCAGCATCCGAGTGAGGACTCTCTAGAGCCTTCACATTCTTTGTGAACACTTTAGTTGAGCTCGAGTCTAAATATAAAATGAGAACGCTATTTGCAACACATGCGAAACCACAATGTTATAGAAGATTGATGTTTGAAATTTCATCAGCACCTGAGAAATATCAAGGTTTAATTAACAAGTCATGCAATGGTGTATAAAGTCTTCGAATATTTATGATGACATTATAATTTTGGAAGAGACCAAGACAAGCATGACATGAAACTGGGAAATGTTTCAAAATGTTTTCAACAGAAACAATTGCTAGTGAATGAAAAAAAAAAGAAGCGAGGCACTGATTTTAAAATTTGAGAGCAATAGAATGACCAATGAACACTTAAAGTAATTGAAATTTGTCTCTCTAGTGGGTTTTTGGGGGTATTTCTCCGTTTTTATGCTATCAGATATATAGTGCATGCAAACCAGTGTTCCTAAGACTTAATTTGTGCAATTAAGTGTGCAAAATGAGTAAACATACTCAGTAAGACTGTAAATGTATCCTTAATTCCACCTCCAAGTGTATATTATTACAGGGTGGATAGTCCCAGTAGCTTGTGACAATCTTTGTGCACCTACTAGAAAAATAAAACAAAACTCCCACTGTCAAGTCTTTTTTCTGCCATAGAAATATTTCAGTCCTATTCAACCACAGCCCATATTTCTTTATGAGTTATGGCTTGTCTGCTGGCTTAAAAATTCTTCTTGTGTCCTGTATGAAGCAGGTAGAGCTGATTGTCTGGTATACCTTGGTTCCTTTGATTTCAAAATTGTAATCCTTTTTAACGTGAGAAAAAAGAAACTACATATGTGGGCACTACAGGAAGAACAGATTGAATAGGAGGTAAAAAGGGGTTTCCAAGCTTACTTAATTCTTCAGCCAAATCCTAATCTTTTTTTGCCTTATACCAAGTACATGAATAGCACCAATGGTCCAGCCAATTTATTTTGCCTCTAACACACATCATTTACAGATGATGCTGTGAAAGAAATATTCTACTTGAAATTACCTGAGAGGAGATTTTATTCAGAGATGAAGTTTCTGTACTTCAACTGAAAGAGTTAGCAATTGGTTAAAACAAGAAGGAAATGGGAGTAATTTAAAAAAAAAAAAAAAAAGAAAAAGCCCTGCTCATAATAATAACAATATTTTTTATCTTTGCTTTTCAGACCAAACTATCCCTAGATTCCCTTTCTTATCTCAAACATCACTATTAACAAAAAAAGATTTTTAGCCATCATGAAGACACAGAATTCAGACTGAAAACCTAGTTAAAGCATTAAAAAAATAATTAGGGATTTCATGTGAGCAGTTCCTGTTTTCTCTTTCACTTTAGATGACATTAACTATTCTCAAGGGAAAAAAGATTTCTGAAGACTGATGCTACTTTCTCTAACAGAAAACGTTGCTAAATCCACATGAAGTAAAAAGGGATTAGAAAAGATAGAGCAGACAATTTTGGTCTTGAATCCTCCTCTCCCATGCATCCTTGCTGGTGGAAGACTGGCATATCACATAGTCCTATCTGTCACTCAAAGAACTGAATTTTCTGGCATGGAATTTTTGAAACCATTGATTTTATATTGCTTTCCTAGCCATAGGTTAGCAATATTGTTACAGAAGATGAACCCTTTTACTTTGGCTAAGTCAGATATTTTATAGAGAGAAGGTAAAAAACAAAAGATCAACAATAGGATTAATAAAAAGATATGGTGAGGTAAGGAAATGTTTTAAGGAAAGACTACTAGCAAGTACTTTATGTCTACAGCCAGAGTGTTTCTCAGTGCTCAGGTCATCAAAATGAACATAGTGATGTAATCCTGTCTCCTGTCAGACTCTTACTGTCTGTTTGGGCATATTTTTTTTTTTTTTTTTTTAGTTTTTTTAACAAACAATTCTATATAGTAAGGTTAATTGCTCTTTTTTTTTTTTTTTAATTCAATTTGGACAACTTAGGATCCAGGACAACCTTGATAAAATCCCACAATTCCCATATTAATCATGGTAAGATGATAGTACTGTGCAATGTTCAAGGCTGATCAAATCCCTCAAAGGTTTGAAACTGTGACTTCCAATACAAATTAAATAATATCTTAAACTTTTGGCAGGTACTGAATCCTGTGAAAAATGGTCTATGAGAAAATTTTAGTAATGATAGTCTACATGTTCTAATATACAAACATGTAATTTTGTTTTCATAACACGCATTTCGAAGTCTTAAATATTAAATTATTTAGATAATACTTCTTAATGTTCAGAAGTGTAAGAAATATAACTATATTGCAGCATTGGTAGTCAGTGAGTCATAATGAGACTGTACCAGAGGCTTCAGATACAGAAGAAAATATTTACCTTCAGTTATTATCTGGTCTAGAAAAGGAACAATTTCATTAAGTCAGGAGGACATCATTAGCCATGGTAGCTTAAATTTCAGACTTTATCATGATCTCACTGAACCTCACTCTCCACAGATTTTCCATATTTTCTTGGTGCTGCTATGTTTTTTTTAATGCACTGGTTCAAATGAGGCGTGGTTGTCCTGTAACAAGATAGGGTATCTTTGGAGATGGAAATGTTGTCCCTATGGAGGATTGCAACAGGGTATTGAAAATGTTAAGGGATGTTATAGGTGGCAGACAACCATTTGCAGGTTTCTCAGGTGGCATGAAATGCTGAATATTTATCATCAGACTTGATACATATTTTACAGATCTATCCAAAAGATATAGGCCATAGCTGGTCTGTAATTAAGATTCTGTAAAAACATACACATGCAAAGAATGATGGATGGATATTTATTCTTTTGTACTCAGTAAGATAGTGTTAATTTCCCTTAATTAAATGCAAGTTCCATCTTGAATTTAAATTAAATAGTGAGTTAGTGATTCATTGCTTTCGTTTCCATACAGGAATTTTCACAGGTTCTTTTGGCTTATGGGTAAAATTTGCTTCCAAAATTTGATATGATTTGGTAGCAGAATATTTGGCCGTCTTAGAAAGGTGACAAGTGGAACACAATTGCTCTTCTACCAATGCTACAACTACGAGGCAATAATATTGTTTCACTTTATTTCACCTTATATTTGATATTAATGACATTAGTATGAACAAAATAATCCAATATTCAATATTACATACAATTAGGTCAAACACATTTATTTGTGTTGATGTCTTTAGTTGTACTTCATGTACTCTAGGAACTGAACACTCAATAAAATATTTATCAAATGTCTTACAAGGTGTTGTTGTGTAACAAGTAGTTACTAAACAAAATCTCCTTCAGTTAAAGCAATTAGCTTTTTCCCATAGTGTCTGAAATAATTATCCTAGTTCCAGAGTTTAGCAATGTTTTACAGAATCATTTTTAACAGCTAGTTGCTCCTTGCACTTATACTTAAAAACACACAGTAGGCTCATAAAAGGCAATTCTCCCAACTGTGGAGGTGTCTAATTTAATGAGAGATTTATCAGTTGAAGGTTTTCAAGCAGCAGTATCAAGTGACCTACCTCAGGAATGAAATTCTGACTTTCCTTTAGCACATAAAGTTGAAGCACAGACCATTTGCAGCAGAAGGGCCTGTTTATGTTTTTAAATAGAAACCCTGCTTATTCACAAATAGTTCTGAAATGGAAGACGAGGTAAACAAAACTGAATATAGAGAAGCCAGAAAAGTAGAAATGTGAGACAAAATCAGCAGAGACAGATTATGCCATTGGGGGTGATGAAAAACAGATAGCTGGTTGAATAACAAATTATTAAGACATATTCTTTCATAAAAGTGATTTTGGTCATTTCATTAACGATAAAAGCAAGGCTGGTGCTTCTGGTTTGTGTTTCCCCTTTCTTTTGATCCTTCTTTGTGTTGTGCATGCAAGCGAACAGTGTGCTGCACCTGGGCTGGGCTTAAGAGCTTTTCTTTCCAAGTAATGCTGTAACTGAGCAATTAGGAAAGTCTGATGCCAGCTAATTAGCAGGTATGGGGTGGCAGAAGTGATGAAGAAATGAGGTGAGGTATTCCTTCAGTTCAACTCTATTACCTAGAATGAAACAATTTCCATCCTTCTTTCCTTTATTTAGCTATTGGATCTCTGGTGGTGTGTAGGTGTGTCTGATCTCAGGTTTTGCAGCACAAACCACTAAATCTTGTAGTTTTATGTGGTTTATCATGCTTGGTAAAATTTATTATGGCCTTCATTTTAACTATAAAAATAATGGCTACATGTCATTGCATCTTCACACACCAGAATCCACACAATTACACGAACCATTTAAATATCCTTGTCACCTTAGTATCTTAAGCAGGAAGAAATTCTGAGAAAAAAGGCTGGTTAAAATTCCTATGTTTTTGATGAAAAATAACAATTACATATATTTGCTTTATTAAGAGGATAAAAGTCCAAGAAGAATGCAGGTAGGTTACATGAGTAGACTGGAATGTATTGAAAAGCTCATGAGGATGTTTTCATTTTGAAAGATAAGGAAGTTTTAATAAGACATTTTCAAGATTTCTTTGTTTTCATTTGGAGAATTTTGATAGTCTTTTGAGGAAGTTATTACAGCTCTAAAAGATTTTGATAAACTTTGTAAGTTGTGTGCCCATAATAAAATTACAGATATAGAGGATACAAATATAAATTAATTTAAAGTGCATCCATGAAGCACACCAAAGGTACTCTGAAATATGTTAGCATGATTAAAAAAAAAAAGACATTTAGCCTATGAGAAATCATGTATAAAACCATTTTTAGTTTTAAAATACTTTTCTTAAGATACTATCTTCTACATTTGTTAGTCATCTTGCTTTGGGATGTACATGTGAAAGAAATAACAAATAGCAATGTTTTGCTTTGTAAAAATGCTGATATAATTTTATAATGAGAAAAAGCCCCTAAGATTAATATTTTCTTTGTTTCTGCATGTCAACCTCTTATATCAGTTTTTCATAAGGAACTTTAAAAATTTTATACACTTCGCAAAACTCAGAGATATCATCAAACCATTTCCTTGTATATTCTAGGAAAAAAATACACAATCTTACCTTCCACTTTCCTATAAAACATTTGATCACATCTTCCTCAAGAAGAAGTAAGGTTGTAGTAGCCAACTTTTATATCCTCCAAGAAGAATTAGCAGGACTCACAAAACCATTATTAAACCCTCTGCCATTGAAAGAACATGAAAAGAAGTTTGTTGTAAAGCACATCAGACTTCCTCTGTAAGCTGCGCAACCAAATGCGTCTTCCTCCCATTATCAGCATGGTGTAGAACAGTTTGTGCATCAGATACTCAGGTTGTGACGATGTCAATCACATCCTGTCTAGAGACTTTTACAACTCTCTAGTCTCATGCATTTCGTTCTTACCCATTGCAAAGTCACTTTCCACATATTTTTTCAGATTATGATAGATAACTGATTGTCCCATCATATGCAAAACTTTTAATGAGCCTCTTTGATTAAGAGATTTTAAATAAATTCAAAAGAGATTTGAATAAGTTACCATAAAATCCGTGATGCACTGTGGCGACATAACATCCTCATCTTTTGCATAAAATCATTTGGATTACAAGCCTGTTATTGCAGTCAAAAATTACCAACCATTATATCTCTATGGAAATTTAATATATATATTTCAAACTCATTTTCCTAGGGACAATGGTCAGCATACAAAACCCGATAACTTATAAACTACAGAATACTGATAAGCTTGCAGAACAACATCTATACCTGCATAAAGCCAAGAGCCATGTGAAACACAGTGAAGTGTGTTCTATACAGCCTTAGACACAGATACATTTTATAATCTATACTGGAAGAAGAACTTACCTTGAAGGAAAATTTCCCAGAATCATGCTTCCAACAGTTCCCTCTCCATTTGCACACCAGAAACAAATTCCCTAAAAGAATATAGGACCTCCAGCATACCAGATGCCCTCCTGCTACCTATGGACGTGAAATGAAACAAATAATATCCATGAACTAGTTGACCACCTCTTCCTGTTGTATGTTTGAAACAAATGACAGAGTGGACTTGGCACTAGAAAGTATGCCTTTGTTGATCCTTTTGAATGAATTTCTTTACTTGAACTGAAGAACAAATACATAAGAATCCCATGTCCATGATATATCCCTTTACATCTATTTAGCTGTGGTTTCAACCATGTATTAGTTTATACAGTTGGATAATTAGGTCGACATCAAACTGCTTATTTGAATCTCTTCATATTTAAGATGCTCACACAGTTAGTTTGCACAAGTTAGATCTGTAACTGGGCTGACACTACTTTGTGGGAGCCAGGGATTCAGAATATTTGAAAAACAGGTTTGATAGGTTTTTTTGTTTGTTTGGTTGGTTGTTTTTTTTCTATCAATCAGCTTGGAAAAGACCTCTGGGATCATCGAGTCCAACCATTGCCCTGACACCACCATGTCAACTAGACCATGGCACTAAGTGCCATGTCCAGTCTTTTCTTAAACACATCCAGAGATGGTGACTCCACCACCTCCCTGGGCAGCCCGTTCCGATGTCTAATGACCCTTTCTGAAAAGAAATTCTTCCTAATGTCCAACCTGAACCTCCCCTGACGAATCCTGAGGCTATGTCCTCTTGTCCTATCGCTAGTTGCCTGGGAGAAGAGGCCGACTCCCACTTCACTACAACCTCCCTTCAGGTGATTGTAAACTGCAGTAAGGTCACCTCGGAGCCTCCTCTTCTCCAGGCTAAACAACCCCAGCTCCCTCAGCCCTTCCTCATAGGTCATACCCTCCAGACCCTTCACCAGCTTGGTTGCCCTCCTCTGGACTCGCTCCAACACCTCAACATCTTTCTTGAAGTGCGGGGCCCGCAACTGGACACAGTACTCAAGGTGCGGCCTCACCAGTGCCAAGTACAGAGGGACGATCACTTCCCTAGACTGGCTGGCTACACTATTCCTAATAGAGGCCAGAATGCCATTGGCCTTCTTGGCCACCTGGGCACACTGCTGGCTCATGTTTAGCCGGCTGTCGATCAGCACCCTCAGGTCTCTTTCCACCGGCCCGCTTTCTAACCACTCTTCCCCCAGCCTGTAGCGCTGCATGGGGTTGTTGTGGCCAAAGTGTAAGACCCGGCACTTGTTCTTGTTAAACCTCATGCCGTTGGTCTCAGCCCATCTATCTAACCTGTCCAGATCCCTCTGTAGGGCCTTCCTACCCTCCAGCAGATCGACACTCTCACCCAGCTTGGTGTCATCTACGAATTCCCTGAGGGTGCACTCAAACCCTACGTCTAGATCATCTATGAAGATATTGAACAGCACCGGCCACAGAACTGAGCCCTGGGGAACACCGCTAGTGACCGGCCGCCAGTTGGACTTTGCCCCATTCACCACCACTCTCTGGGCTCGGCCATCCAGCCAGTTTTTAACCCATCAAAGAGTCCACCCATCCAAGCCCCAGGCAGCCAGTTTGTCTAGGAGGATGCTGTGGGAGACAGTGTCAAATGCCTTACTGAAGTCTAGATAGACTACATCCACAGCCCTGCCCTCATCTACTAAGCAGGTCACTTTGTCATAGAAGATCAGGTTGGTTAAGCAGGACCTGCCTTTCATGAATCCATGTTGGCTGGCCCCGATGCCCCGATTGTCCTGCATGTGCCGTGTAATGGCACTTAGGATGATCTGTTCCATCACCTTGCCTGGCACCAAGGTCAGGCTGACAGGCCTATAGTTCCCTGGATCATCCTTCTGGCCCTTCTTGTAGATGAGCATCACATTTGCTAATTTCCAGTCAGCTGGAACTTCTCCAGTTAACTAGGACTGCTGGTAGATAATCGAGAGTGGTTTGGCAAGTTCATTTGCCAGTTCCTTCATTACTCTGGGGTGAATCCCATCCGGGCCCATAGCCTTGTGGGTGTCCAACTGGCACAGCAGGTCACTAACCATCTCCTCCTGGATTACGGGGGCTTCACACGCCCCCCGTCCCTAACTTCAGGCTCTGGGGGCCGAGTCTCCTGAAGACAACCGGTCTTGACATTAAAGACCGAGGCAAAGAAGGCATTGAACACCTCTGCCTTTTCCTCATCCCCTGACACTACACTACCCTCCTCATTCAGCAAGAGGTGGAGGCTCTCCTTGACCCTCCTTTTGCTGTTGATGTATTTGTAGAAACTTTTTTTGTTATCTTTGACTGTAGCAGCCAAATCAAGCTCTGATTGAGCTTTGGCTCTTCTGATCTTCTCCCTACACGACCTGGCAACATCCCTATAGACCTCCCAAGTTACCCAACCCTTCTTCCAGAGCAAATAGGCTCTCTTTTTTTCCTTAAGTTCTAGCCTAAGTTCTCTGTTTAACCAGGCAGGTCTTTTTCCCCGACGGCTTGTCTTCCTACACACCGGGACAGCCTGCTCTTGAATATTTAGCAATTCTTTTTTAAAGCATGTCCAGCCTTCCTGGACTCCTTTGTCCTTTAGGACCGACTCCCAAGGGATTCTGTCCACCAACCTCTTAAACAGGCTAAAGTCTGCCCGGCGGAAATCTAAGGCAGAAGTTCTGCTCTTGCCCCTCCTTACTTCCCCCACTATCGAAAACTCTAACATATTCTGTTCTGGTTTTAGAATTTATAATGGTCAAGAGTTTTTGTTCAGTACACTGTAAATTTCACTGTGTCTCTCTCATTATGATATAACTAGAAACTATCTGACTGAATTACCCAGTGAAATGCCTAATACATAGTAATTTGCTTTTTCGTATGTAAACATACTATCCTATATTATACACTAGTAACTTCTTATTGATGTAAAATTTTTACCTAGAAAATTTCAAGTGCCATCTTCCTACAATATGAATTTTGAAATAATTTACAGAATGAAATAAAAGAGTCAGTCTTATCTCCTTGAGGTATAAAAAACAACATAGTATACTGAGATATGCCTTATTATCCAAAGATTTGCATTGTGCTTTGTAAAATATTGTTCAATGAAATTGAATTTATTCTTTATCAAGTATTCAACAGATGCTTCTAATACCCATCAAATTCACTGTGCTCAGACTCATATTATTTTAATGTAAAAACTTATAAAATATTTATAAGGAGATGGTGCAACAGTACTTTTAATTATGTTTATGTCTTTCTGCTCCATTTAGAATATTTATTGCACCATGAGAAGATATGTAAATTTAGAGAGACTGAGGAAGAAATAAAGGAACTTTGTACAGCTTATATAGATTATGCCAACATCAATATCTTACATTATTTTATCTAATTAAAGCATAGTGTGGAGAGTTAATTGGAAAAATTCTTGTGTTTTTATGCTACGAATAGTAAAACCATTATGAGATTCAACAAAGAAAGGGATTTGTCATTATTGGAGGAGGAATCAATTTTTTAAAAACTTTGTTTCTTGAAATGTTTGTCTTCTGTAAGCTTTTAACAGAGGGAGATGTATTTCATCAATGATTTTTCCTATCTGTTTCAAAAGTGTAATGAAAATTGAAGATTAGTTGAACTCTTACATACAGAACTCCCTTCAAAGTCTCTAAATTCCAGCATCAGCTTGGATTCCATAGTTGCCACATATCTTTTATCAATGCAGGACAGCCAAAAGTAAGGCAGATCTCAACACACTTAAGCTACCAAATTAATTAAGGGTTTGCATTTAGAAATGGAGATCTTCTTTTTAAATAAAATGCTATATTTATGTCCTGTAACTGGGTGATTTAAATACCCAAAGGACAGAAAGTGTGCAAAAAAAAAAAAAGCTGGTCTATTATGACTGGTGCCCTGTTCTTCCAACAGAACAAGAGAGGAATTAGTTTTGAGTAGTAAGTGAATGTCACAGCTATGACCAGGGTTACAGGGTATTGAAGTCATGTTTAGGAGAACAGGGCAAAAATAAAGAATCTAACCCTGCTGTTAAGTTCTTAAGACGCCTTTTTTTTAAAGATACTTGGTTTCAGCCTAATGATCAGAAGATTTTACTTGGTGCTACAAGGTTCCATGACTGTACAGTAGATAAAGACTCATAATCCATGGTAATTTTCTTCCAATGTAGAAAAGCCAGGGTGTGAGAACTTTAATACCAATATATCTTTCTATTGCACCTCCATTTTAGATGGGAAGATATAAATGAAGGTTTTAAAAAAATCAATTGCATCTTACATTCAATAACTTGGCTCAAGCTCTTTTTGCTTGATATGATTGCATATGACTAATTTAAACATTTTGCTAAAACACTGAGGCTTTTTCTTCTGAAACCTGTTTGTTTTTGAGATCAGCTGTCAAAACGGGAAAGCTATGCCAGCTGAAGTGATTGTTTAAATTTTTCAGTTTTTCCTAGAGACCTGTCATTATCCTTGACTAGGTTAACTTTTTTTTTTTTTGAGACTGAACAGGTTTTCAAGTAGAATTAATTGGAAACAGGAACGTGCTATCATCTAGAAAACCCTCTCCCAGAATTCTTGGAACTGAGAAGCACTTCAAAGCAAATAGATTCTCCTTACAAATAACACCTTGAGTTATAGATATTGGAAGCTTAATGGATGTTGATTGAAAAAAATAGTTTTATTTTCACATTAGAAAAATTATAAGGACAATGGGAAAATAAAGGAAAAAGGAACTGGTTTTTAAGAGCAAATTCTACAGTAAGACAGAAAGACTTGAAACTAGACAACAACAATGTAAGCACAGGATATCTCAAGAAAGAATAATCCATGTGAGGCATTAGTAAAGATAAAATTCTAAATCCAACCTCATTTTCATTTGCATATTACTGACATTTTTAATGATATAAGTATATACAGTTTATATGGACCAGACTGAGAGCTGACTGACAGTTTGTTTCACTGAATTAAATTAAGTGATTCATCCAAATGCATCTGTCTATACTTACCAACATAAGTAAATGTGCCTCTCCAATTCTTCAAGCTTCCAAAGCATGATGTTACTTTTATACTACATAGCAACCCCTCCAGACAAAGTAGTAGCTCTCAGGACAGCACCCAGAGTTCACTGCCCTTCAGAAATGTTCCTCTAAATTAACTTGCTTGGAGAGAGACACCATTGAGTAAAGAGGATCTTCAAGACATCAGAAATATGCAATGAAAAATGAAAAGAACTCTGCAGTACTGCTTGCTTACACTTGCCTCCATGGCAGAACTCATTCTGCTGGCATTGGCCCTCACACAAGTGCCACTGTTTATATTCTGCCACTGCCTTAGGAAACTAAGAGCTCTGAGTGCATACTAAATACTGGTAACAACTTTCTTGAATGGGTAGAAACTGGATATCTGCCAGAGGCTGCACAACCATTTCCACTTTGTCTTTTCATCCACATTAGTTCCCTTCCGTCCAGTCAGATAAGAGACACTTCAGGATCAGGTAGTGTTTATAAAGTAGTATATCACACATTTGGATGCATCAGAGCTCTGTCCTCCTCTCAAAAATCAAAAGTCTAAGATGTGCCTATTCTTGCAGCTCTGACAGCTGATGTCAAAAGCAAACAGATTTTTAAAAAGAAAAGGAGGAGATAGACAGGGAAAGAAGCAGTGTTTAGCAAAATGTTTAAGTTAGTCATATGCTATTATCTCAAGCAGAATGATCTTGAGCCAGTTTAATGAGGGTAAGTTACAATTGACTTTGAAAGGATTAATTTATACCCTTGAGTCTCTCAGATGTAGAGCTAATAGAAAGCTATCTGAGTACATGAGTTCTCACGCATCTTGCAGCTCAACCAGCGATTCAAAAGCTAAATCAAACACCCTGGGACATCTGGGAGGACTCGGAACTCATACAGCAGTGAGCTGATTGTTCTGATCAGGAGGTTTTTATTCCCATGATCTATAACAATATTGATAATGCTCCTCATGTAATCTCTGTTAATATTATTCTTCTATCTATTATCTAAACAAAGTGGTACAAGTAATTTATATTAGTTAAATGTTAGTTTTACTCTTTCAGAATGCAGCAGTATCTCAGGAAATGGATGGTTATTCACAGTATTTATGGTGCCTTGTCAGTATCAGAGCTCCTTACGGTTTTGAGAATATTGATCCTCACATCATGTCATTTGATGTAGAGTAGGAAAGTGTAATGGGTGAGGAGGGTTGATTAAGTTTGTCTGGTCTCTGCTCCGGGGTATGCAGGTATATGCAGACAAATGTTCCTTACCTGCCTCACAAGTTGAGAACCAGAAGGCCAACCACCTCAAGGGTGTGTATAGGTATGGTGGATCCCATCACACCCCTCCTGGGAAACCTGCTTGCTTGATTACCTTGCTGAAATACTTGTACATCAATGCACGCAGCATGATGAATAAACAGGAAGAATGGGAGATCTGTGTAGTGTTGCAGGGCCATGATCTCATTACATTTACAGAGACATTGTGGGATAGCTCATATGACTGGAATGCTGTTATGGATGGCTACGTACGTTTTAGGAAGGACAGCCCTGGCTCAGGATGATACTCAATTTTGTTCACTTTCTCTCTCATCCTGTGAACTTACTTAAAGCTGCACTTAGAGTCAGTTGGAGTATGGACTGTGGTCCAATAAATCTGTTCTCCTGGGGAAAAAGTGACTGACTGCCACAACATGGAGGGATTGCTATTCCATCAGCTGCAGTGTAATCACATATCTCCAGTCCTTGCATGGAATTCCATTGCGGAAGTCAGGCAGCTCTGCAAGACTTCAGCCAAGGTGACAGAGACACTGTTATGCAGTGCATCAGTCTCTCTCCATGCTCTTGCACCTCATCTGTGAGTCGAAATTTCAGGCAGAAGCCCTGTTGCTGTCTAGGAGCATGTGAATTATCAGCACAACAGTGAAGAGAGCTAATGGTGACCACCAGCTATTTGGAGAAAAATAGTATGTACCTCTGCATATAAGGTGTCCGTCATCTGTTGTCTGTGAGTTTTAACAACTGAATTCCCAAACAATGTGTCCAGAATTTTCATTGGCAGAAAAAAGTCAAAGTCCAACATATTCCCTGATACAGCTCTCGATGACAGGATTTAGGATATTTGTAGCATAGTTACCTGTAATTTCCATTTGCTTGAGTCCTTCAGTGTTGAGGCCATTTTTGGAAGGCCTTTTCTTCTCATTTTATTTTGTAGTGCTGATGATGAGGCATTTCTGTAAGGCAGATGAGATACATGGCCCAGACTGTAGTTAGATATGGAGGGATCTGATATATCTATCTAGTTCATATCCTAATAATTGAGTGATGAACTTTTCTGACACATGGCAAACATAACCTTAGAGCTGGGATCTAGATTTGGTACCTAAGTATCTCTCTAGACACCTAGATACTGCCAAAATACTGTTAGCTGTATTGTTAGATTATATGGTTTGTTTTTGCAAAGATTTGAACCTAGCTGCTTAATGCCATCAAATAAAGCACTATGGTCTTTCTAAATATTAATTTAGAAGTGTTATATGGTTTGCCTCAATTGTGTAGTTCATTCTTTAAATATATTAATCCCAGAAATTTAGGAACACAAAATGTCTAGAGTCTGACAGCCTTGGCAAAACTGTGACTGGAGGCAGAGATGGCTCAGAGCCTCTTTCCTTGATCCTGAGATTGTCAGATTGGCCAAAATGGCCTCCAGTATCAGCTGTGGCCCCTGCAAGGCTGTCCTGATTTTCAGTGTGATTGGTCCTCAAGCAAGTATGCAGCTAGCAGGGGATTAAAACTGCATTTATATTCTGGACTAAGTACACCCAAAGTTGGGAAAACAACTAAACAAAGAAGTTATTGAAATAAATCCCTTGTTTCCATAAGTGTAGCTTTAAGATCAGTTTATATTTCTCTGACAGTGCAGTGTAGCTTTATTGGACCAGGAAGAGTAAGACATGAAATACAACCAAAAATTGTAGGACATACATCCATATAGCAAATATGTGACTGAATTTTCTCTCTTACTGCTCTAATTAGCTCAAGCCTGAAAATATAGAATGAAACACTTCTTGATATGAGTGAGCTTTTCTGGAAGATCTGCTTTAGTAGTACACAAGTTACCAGGCTTTATACAGAAATATTGTGGTGAAATTTTACTTTTTGGTTATAGAGATCTCCGTATATTATTATCTATTAGACCCTTCTATCCTTCTAATCTGCAGAAGAATAGGGATTACTTTCTCCTGGTGAGTAGTTGAGGGGTATTAAAAGCATTAATTTCATTCTAATTCCTTAGAAGAGCTAGACCTAAATTCAGGGTTGGAGCACAGCTTTATGCTATTTATGCCTTCATCACTTGAGTCAACCATAACGATTATGCTTTCTGAAAATCAACTTTCCTGACTGAAATAAAAGTAAAAAACACTTCTTGATTTTGATGCTTGCATAAGTAGCATTGACATTTCTAAGCAATGTTAGCACCTGAACTGGCTGCATGCTCTTTGAATGAACATGAAGAGGAATGGAGAGTATTGCAGAAGCACTGAAAGATCAGCTTTGTTAACAAGCAATGCCTCACTGACTCTGCCTTGATTAACAACAAAGGCTGCTGATCAAAACTCTCTCTCATGTTCTCCTACTGACTGATTTCTAAGTATGAATTTAAAAAATCGCACGAGGAAGGCATTAATAAAGGGGTGAAATTCTGCCTGACAGAGAGGGTCAATCACAGAGCCTTTGATTCAACTAAGTCTTCAACATGGGGCTTGAGTGGGGATTGAATTGAGGATATAACTCAGAAGAGACCTCTGACCTAAAATTTGCCATATCTATGCATTTTCTTTCTACTAATTTTATTTGCTCAATTATTCATGATTTTCCTTCAGAATACATGACAGACAAGTCCTACAAAGCTAAGATGTTATTCAAAACTCAGCAGAATGTATTCCAGGTTTTTTGATTTTTCCCATAGCATCTGTTTTACTCTCTTTTCCTTTGCCAGCTAGAACAAACGCAGGATGAAAAGGCCTTGGTGAAGATCCAATTAAATGTTGAGAATTCATCAAAACAGAAAGCTTTTTTTCTTCTCTGGATACATTGTTTTCTTCCAATCTTAAGTTCTTTTCAGGCTCTTTTCTCTGTGCATGCATGGCAGATACCTGAGAAATCATGAGAAGACTTATAGTAGTCCTATTTTCATTGAATCCCTGCATTTGCTTCAAAATACAGGTGTTATTGCTAAGAAGCAAGGAAAAATTTATCTTCTCTCTTAACACTAACTCTTCTGGTGAGAAGACGAACAGAAACAACTCATTCTTAGCTCACAAAATATCTCTCTAAGCAGCCATTTAAATATGCTCCTTTTTCCTGTGTATAGCTGATTGGCAGCTGATGGGCTCTACCATCAATTCATTTGAGCAACTGAAGAAGGAGAGGCAAAGTAACACCAAGTGAGTCACAGGACTGTCTCCTCATGCCCTTCAGCTGTGCTGCTAAGGTGAGGAAGAAACATTTCCCAATGGTTTGAGACATTTGGGGTGAATGAAAGCCACCCCTCCCTGTTTGTGACTGGTGCCTTCCTCCTGGAAAAAGAGGACATAAGAGGTGGAGAAGATGCACAGTCTTCTGTAGAACAAATAAGGCAGAAAATATGATGTAGAACAAAAGAGATCCTTAGAAGAAATGACTCACGAAGCAGCAAGTGTGAGTCGAAGTAGGGGAATGGGCAGGGAAATGCAGTGCTGTCTGCATGTTTGTAAATGCAGGACACAGTAAGGGTAGTTAACAAGAAGAGTTTTTGGAAAGAGAATATCAAAGCACTTCTACAGACCTTTGTCAAATTACTCTACTTACTCCTGTTGTTTGTTGTCTCTGATCTTTCTTGCTCACCTTTGTGCACTTGCTGGGCTTTTATCTTTTTCTTGATACCCAAAGCTTCAATTTGATTGTTTCTATGTCTGCTGCACTCCCTTCAGATATTCTGGTGGTTTATTCACTTTGGTTTTCTCCTAGCTAGCCTTTTCATTAGTCACTTTGCAAACTCTGCCTTTACTACATATCTAATGAAATTGTCATGACACCAAATAGGCATTGCAGAGTGTCCTGGAAAAGTTGATTGTTTCAAAGAAGAGAGAAAATGAGCAGGCAGCAAATGCAGGATTAATACATTTTATTTCAACCACTTCCATTTACCAGTGTACAGTTTTTGTGGCTGGAACCTGAAGAGAAATTTGTTCAGCTAACACTAAGTTGCTAAGAGCAAAAGCTTTTCTCACTAGTGTCTTCTGGGGCACTTCTTATTTCCTCTTTCCAAAACAACCAGATGCTTTTTGTGCCCAGCTCTCCTAGTAGAAATTGCTAACTCATAGTTCAAAATCTCTGAGCCAAATGTATCCCTTGTGTAACCCCATAGCCTTATATCTCGACCTTTGTGTTTGAAATCACTTTATGACACATTCAGACTCCTCTCTGTTCTACACTAGCTGGCATTCTTCAGGAACTATTGCGCTCAGCGATATTTCCTGCTAGCAGGCTCATGCCAACTTTCTGAAGTACTTGGCAGTAGCAGAGGATCATTTGTAAAATTAGTAGTCCACTTTTATCTGTTCACTTACAGCATTATTTTGTTAAGTGGCTCATTCTCTGAGAAAGCCAAGCAGAGCACAATTCTACTCTTTGTTACAATTGAGCAATGCTGAAGCTTTGCTACTGAGCGTAAATGCAGTGTTAGGAAATGTTAAGAACTGTACCGTGGAAATTTCAAGACATCTTTTTTTTCTCCTCAGACATACTGTTCTTCTGTTTAATTTATCCATGTAGTACAATGGTGGCTGATTTCTTCCTCTAGAGAAATCTACCTAATTCCATTTGTGTAGGAACAGTCAGGGACAGAATTCAATCTTATATACTTTAGAAATCTAACCTGCTTTCATTGTAGGAGCATTTGTGCACATATTGAGTAAAATAAGAGAGAACAGTGTTCTCTCTTTTTAAGTATTGCTTTCAAAATAATTTCTATCCAAGCACCCATTACGAAGTCTAAGAAAAATTCCGATTTCACTTGACATTTGAGCACTACACTTATAATGAATAGTGTTATGCCTTTGAAATTGTTACATAAAAAGGCATTTGTGCTAGAAGTACCATAAGAAAGTACTAGACTTAGCTTTATTATCCTATTTGGGCAGGGTTGAAAATGTAGGTTCCATTTGTCTTTCTCAAGGTCTGCATTATTTGACTATATGAATACATGCAAAAAAAAGGTAGTAAAACATGTTAACACAACATTTAAAAAAATTCAGATAATTTAACGAGGTTTTTCAGGATACTCTGAACCTGGATATGATCTAAAATACTCTTGGTAGTCCCAATGATGACATAGAGTTATTTTAATCACTTAAACATGGTAATCTTAATGCCTAACTAAGGCTGTTAAACCTCATTCTGTACTGAGAAAGGAGGATGAAATGTGGCTAAGCTGGAGGCATCATGCCTGCTCCCGACAGTTGTAGGCTGAATGCACACAAGGTTGTTCGTGAGATCAAATGTGCTATTTACAATGCAATCTGTTTGCAGTATTTGCCTTCCACTCCAGCCTTGCAGCCGTTTGCTAAAACACAAGGCTAGAAGAAAAAGCAGTTGCAACAATATGACTGTTATTATACTTTACCTATAAAATCTTGGCCTGCTGAGTGCTGGTGGCACTATCCCCTGTACATCCTCAGGAATTTTGATCAACTATTTCCTCTTTGACAGGTAATACAGCAGAAGAGAACTTTGTTCATGGATTTTCCTAGATTCTATATTACTTTTGGAGAAAGAGAATGAAATATGGGAAAATTGTGAAGTAGATAGCTAATATAGAGCTATCAAACAACTGCTACACCCTGACAGAGTCAGACCAAGACAAAAAACTTCCTCAAGGACTTGCTCAAGACTCCAAGATAACTTCCCAACACAAACAAGAAACAAAAAACCTCATATAAATAGATGTTTTAAAATAGCTGAAATGAAATGATAGGACATAGGACATTGTCTTCTCCATGCCCTTTTGGAAGATATTCAAATATATAATGATGAACGTGATATAAGCACCTGATGAAATCTAAGTGCTGTATAGGCAAGTCCTGTGCTTTCCACTATTGCAGTTCTTTTAATAAAACCAGTGAGATTTCTGATGTAATCCAACTGAGCAAAGACTGTGAAAAGTGAGCCATAGGAAGCTTATCTTTAGTAACAAGTTTTTTCAAAGTGTGGTGAATATAGACAGAAAGACAAAGAAAACTGGAATTCTGGAAAATTCTAGGTTTTTTTAAGGTTCCCATCCTACCATCCTAGTGCAGGAAAAATTATTGGCTTCAATGGAACATTGCTACCATAAAAATTGCAGAGCTGGGTCTTCAGCTAACTTGCTCACAGCAGAAAAATTCAGTGCAATGCACATCAAATAACAATATTAAAAGTCATGCTTGGTGTTTTCTGCAAATGTCCCCAAATTAGTCAAACAACTATAAGATGGTATCTGCTTACATACATTTCCTACTGTGCAAATCTGTTCACCTCATGTTGATTTCCTTCTACTGTGAATGAGCAAAGGCAACCATTAGCAGCATGATTATGGGACAAGGTTTTCATAAGCAACTAAGCTGGCTTCAGAGAGAGTGTCCTTATTCAGTATACACACAAAAAATAACTGAAATACCTCATGAGAGCTAGAACTTACCTTTTTTTTTTAAGAGTAATTCACAAATATCATAACTGTTCATGTAGATTATTCCACTAACTATTGGTAAGGAGTCTGTTATTTGCCATCACTTAGTAAAATTTACAATCCATCTGTACTTTTTTTTTTCTTTAATTTTTATTGATCCTTATTTATTGACTAATTGGTTCATGCTTGCTCTCTTATTTCTGATTTTTCACCCATGGAATAATTGGAAAGTTCCCAAATCCAGCTGAATGTAAAAAAGAAGAAAGTCGTAAGTGTGACAAAGTATATCATAAAAAAAGAAAAAAAATCAGTTCCTCTTCAACATTATGACTGTTGCTTTCTTGCTATTGGTTGGCTTGTGAAGTTGTTTGTGCAATGAATAACAGTATTAGGCATTGTTTGCAATTAGAAGAAATGCTCAATTCTTGATTAATTATGAATATGAACCTAAAAGAATACTTTAAAGTATTTCCATAATAATTTTGTTTCTAAAATAATGAGTTTTTTCATATTTTACTCTACAGCCATATGGTAAACACTGAATAACTACTTGTTTTCAGAACCAGGACATCAGCTATTCAGTTTGGCTTTGTAACATTTGCATTTATTTATTTTACATTTCCTTCAGCCTCCACAGCATTTAAAGCCCTGGTCTCCACCAGTGGAGCGCCAGAACAGTGAAACAAGATTATCATTATTAATTTCCTCCCCTGAAGAAGCTGCTTGGGACACAAACCCAATTAATTCCTACAATATTTCCCATGATAGATTTTATTTTTCAAACAAATCCTTTTCAGACCTTTTTCATCTGTGTCTTTTATGACACTAAACTGTTCCATGGACCCATTCTGCCTCTGTCAATTATAGAAAAGTGAGTGTTTTTATTATCTCTACTTTCTACTATCTCTATCTTGTTAGTGCTGCACCTTACTAAGCAGGTCTGAATGCAGACTTGGGTGTGGGCTAGCTATAAATAAAATAAAATAAAATAAAATAAAATAAAATAAAATAAAATAAAATAATAATTCCCCATGACTTTCCTTCATTCTCTAAGTGACAAATGCTGAGAAATAACCACCCAGGAATACAAGTGCAAAATTGGAGGATGTCTGCCTGAGCAAAGTCAGGAAAGGTACACTGCCTGAGGCTGCAGCAGCTTAGGTGTTGTGAGGAGTATATGTCAAATATGTCTTCTTATTTATATCAGTGGGACTTTGATAGGACATTGTTTCCCATGGAAAATATTGATTTTTCACAGCAGTAGTGAATAGAATGTCATAAAGCTAAGTTTCATAAAATGACTAAAGCACTGACACCAGCCATTTCATGAAATGCCTGACACATCTAGGCATTTCATATAATGACTCTTTGGAACAGTTAAATAGTGAAATAGAATGCCTATAATTCCAGGAACGACTTTCAGTTGTATCATGAAATGAATGATTTCATAAGATGACTGTAAGGTATTTATAAAATCTTCACTGTGAGCTATGAAACATGTGCTGTAAGAAGAGAGTTTGCCAGTCAGTGTTCCAAGCCAAAGACAAATTGGTTTTTTGAAGAGGTATCATAGATTTGACAAATGATCAGAATTAACATGTCTCTTTCATCGTTTAACCTGATATACCTTTTGTAGAAGAACAGATTTTAAACAATAATAATAACAACAACAACAACAACAACAAAAAAGAAAGTTATTGCTCCCAATAATTTATAAGAGAAAATAAACACTGTTACTGTCCAGGAAGCTGGCCGAAATATTTATGGGAAATTGCATTTTTGCTGAAATTTGCTGTTTTAATGAAGTCAAAATTTTCATGAAGTTGTATAACTTTGAATTAAATTTTCAGCCAGAAGATTGCTGAGGTCCAAAGTTTCCTAGTCATTTCTAAAGTGTATATGCGTATGTGTATGTGTGTGATAAGAGAGAAAGAATAAGAACTTCAGGTCTGACCTTTCTGAGCAGGAGTTAATGGCATGAGACATACTCACTTTTGCTGAGCATATTTGACAAGTTCTGTCTTCATTCCCATATGGAAAAGCAAGTATGTTTATGTGACGGACAGAGTTTGTATGCCTTAAACAACTTGTTTGACAACTCTGTCTGAAGGAGGGGATGGGTGCTACAGAGGCCTGGAAGTCTGGCAAGAGATAAGGGCCTTGGGAAAGCAACAATACCTTTGTTGTGCCTTAATTGGTGTGATTTACAACTTTGGCTGGAGGAAGAGACAAGTCCTGTGGAGGCCGGATGGTATCTTTTCTTGGGGCCAGCCTACACGTGCAACAACTTTGCAAGGCATCAACCACGCTTGTGCAGAAGCGGGATCATACAGCGGACACCACAACTAGGGGGGATCACGACCACCAGACACCCCTTGGGGGACCACCGACTCATTTTGAGAACAATCTAAGGGTACAAATGCGCAGGAGTCCTAATTAGCATGAGAAGCGAGCGGAGGGGGGAGACAAGAGGGATGTTACCACCCTCTCCTGTCTCGCATGCAAATGACCTAAAGTATTTAGAACTTGGGATGCTGGTGGGCACTCCCGCCCATCACTTGAGGACCGATCCTGCAAGCGATTTACCGGAGGAGCAACTCTGCAAGCAACTTACCAACTCTATAGACAACTTACATCGCTGGATCCAACGGTGGTGATCTCTCTTTTCCTCTCTCTCATAGTCTCTATCCTCTTTCTCTATTCCCTTTTCCTTTTATCTCTTTTCTCAATGCCTTTAGAAACCCAAGACACTTACGACCATGCGACTTTCCCTGTATTAATAAATTGTTCTTAATTTCATACCAGTTGTTTGGTGTCGTTTCACCTTAATTTACTCCAAGGGATTTATGAACTAGTTGTGACCAGGTTGTAACAGTTTAACACCCTAATGTTACTAGGTGACAGAATACATACCCTCACGTGCATTTACACCATTTATTCAAAAAAGCTAAAATCCTTTCTTTCTCAGTGACATCACTGCAATAAGACTGATATTAACATAACTGAGTAGAGACTGCTCTGGCTGGTGTCTTGGGGAGTGGTGCATTGTATGACATACTATTTTTTTAGGGAAAATGTGATTTAGAATGTTTTCGATCACTTCATTAAGAGTGTTCGTATCTGTCAGATACTATTACTCTGCAAAGGTCATAACATCAAACATTTTAATCCGTTTCAATTGACATTCAAAAGCCTCTAATCTGCATATATCAAAATAGATGAAATAATAAAAACTTGCTTCTGAATAACTACAACATTATTCTCCTGCACTAGAGTAGTTGCATTGATGTCAATGGAATTACACCAGCGTGAAAGTGGAGTAACACACTAGTAAGTATGGCCTTTGTGTTTAATTAGCTCTTAGCAAATCTCCTTTGGATCTTCCGTTTTGATGGGAGTTTCTGTCACAACATAGGAAGATCCATACTCTGAATAAGAAGCTCTGTAATTAGAAGCAGGGATAGAAATAAGCTGATTTTAAAAAAGGTATATTGATGGATTACAATGTGGAAGGTGTTTTTCCAGTTTCATGGAAACAAGTGAGAAGCAAACCTACTAGTCTTTTCATGAAAGAAATTAGTATTAATAAGATAAAAAAAGTATTAGGGATATGCAAGAATTGTAGGTGATACCTCTGATGGATAATATTTTAGTTTACCTGTGGGCAAATTTAATAGTACAGTTTTACTTTTAAACGTTACTTACATGAGAAAAGGAAACTCTTTAGAACTTGGAAGGTAATTTTGCCTAGGTAGATATATATGATGCATTGACTTTGTAACCAATTGGAAGCACAGAGATACTTATTGAAAAGCTCTTATGACAGTAATTTATGTATCTATGTAAGAATAAAATGCTAGAAAGATGACTGAGATATGTAAAGATAAGGACACAATGGTACTGGATCACACCCAGATAACAGAGGAAGCCTGCATTGCTTGTGACATTGTCATACCCCAACAGCAATATAGTCTTATTAAAAGTTTCTGTGTTTTTTGTAAAGCTATTACCAAACAATGTTAATTCTATACGATACTATTTTCCTTCAAATGTAAAACTTTATGAACAAAAAATTGTTACTTCATATCTGCTTGTTCTCACTAAGTTCATTTTACAGGTTTGCTGATTCTACACTATACCCAGAGTTTTCAATAGAAATTTTTGTTAGTGTGACACAATTGTGACTAATGTCTTTATTCTTGGCAAGGTAAAATCAATAGGCACAGTACATACATACAGCCTTATTCACTTTTAAAAGCTCATGTCTTCTGTTCATAATGTTGCCAGCTCTCTCCACGTTACTCGTATTGTATTAAGAAGCATATTTAAGATAATCTTACATTTTTGTTAAAATCAAAGAGAAAATAAAAATAATTAAACCAGCATACTTCAGAGATTAAAATAGTGAATTGCATATTAAAACTGTAGGAGAATATTTCTGTACCTTTTCTCTTTATCTACAGGGAGTTTTTATCAGGAAATTATTTACATCAGATTCTTTTACAGTTATTAAAGATGACAGCACCATGCTTTATGTGGGAAAATAGGTACTTTAGAGAATTTGCCCTTTGAATTACCTATTTCTTCTGCCATCGGCTGATGCAGTTTTAATTTAGAAGTTTAAACACTAAATTCAGGCAGATGAATCCCAACCTCAGATACTTAAACTCCATTTTAGCACTGGATAAATCCACTTCTGGATGAGGCTATGTGCCTAACAATTCATGCATATTAAATTTCTCTTCTAGATTATTCTGCCTTTTCTTTCCTCGAAGCACATAAGCCAAACAACCCTTGTCAACAGACTTCCGAGAAATCAGAATTTTGGTGTGCTCCCTACTGCCTTCCACTTACCTGTCCTGATCATTGTTACCAGCTGAAAGACGTCTTCCTCTCAGGGACCCTGTGATAACAGCACTCAGATAGGTCTGGAATCTTACATTGTCACATGTTATTACTCTTTGATAGTCTGGAGAATGCACTAGGGACTAAACAGGGTGTGTTATTATCCTGATCTAGAGATATGCCAAAAATTTGTATAAGGTAACTCTTGTTATTATAATGCCAACATAGTAAACTTTTTAGTACTAATTCAATTGGATTAGTGTCTTTTCATTCTTCTAACTAAGCACTATCACAATTCTTTATTTGTGAAAGCATTACTTTTTTTGAGGAGGTGTCACATGTAGTGTTTGACATGTTAAGCGATTTCTTAAACTCCTCATTCTCTCATTTCTTTTCCAGTGAGAAATGTCTCTGTGTACCACACCTCTAATTTTCATCATGCTATATGTAAAGAAACATAGCTAGTACAACACATGTTTAGGATAAATGCATGATTGATATGAGCCATAACACTAATTAACCATTTTGGGGTGACAACAGGTTTAAATTTGTATTTTAGGAAGACTAGAATTCCACGTATAGCTAGTGTTCTAAGGCCATAATTATTTCCCATCTTCTCCTGGGCAAGTTTAGTTTCTTTCTCACTCCTATCCTACATAACTTGTTCATCTTGTTGCCTGGCTGCATAATAGTGCCTGCTTTTAACCTTTCTCCTGTGGGATCTGAAAAATATCCTCTTTATAGAACCTGTCCCCACCTGCCACATAGTCTTCTCTGCTTAATAGTTGGCTTCAGGGTCTCTAATTTAATCTAGGGCTCAGAGTAATGTCAGTGCTTAACTTGCTTTAAAGATTTCAATAGGCAGAATTTTGATAATTTTAGAAGGCAAATGATACGGATGTTACATTAGCTGCAGTTTTTGAGATGTTCACAGAGGGGCTGATGTCTTCTCTGCCTGTTCACATTCTTAAAACTCTGCAAAATTCTGAGCCTTAGTACAGAGCTGATCTGCTTAAGCACATTGTACCTGATGTAGCTTTTTTATACCTAGCCAGGTGGTAGATTGTCATCCGTCACTGTCAGGCTAAAATGGTTGGCATAAAGAAGTGGTATAGAGTTTTCAATCACAAACTGGGATATGGGCATTAGGACCCAATTTGTTATACTTGAAAGCCCTAAGTGCACTCTGCTATTTATTCAGCCTATAAATATGAAACTGCTGTCTTTCTTAACATAGCACAATAGCTGTTTTAGTTAACTTACAGTCTCCAGAAGACAAAGTGGTCTATATATGGTTACATTACTTAACTTTCATGGAAAATTTTTCTTCATTTTCACTGACTCTGACAACCCCTGAGCACCTAGACCCAATGGTATGAACTATTTAGGCCTGAAAGATTTAACAGACTACTATTTTTCCTACTACTTTGGTTTAAAGGAGGACTCTGATCATGATCACTTAAATTTTCAACCCACAGGAAAGTAAAAATGCCAAATGAAAAATATTTAGATATGATAAATGAAGAAGAAACAAGCTACATGGAAGAAATCAGCGTTCTGAAGCTCTAAATTAAACTTTTCCAATTAATTTAGAAGACCAGATTTTGCTTATCTGCCATATTGACTAGGTGACATGATCTGCAACAGCTTCTATCAGCAGACTCCAGCGTTTGAGATGATATGAGAAAAATTCAGAATAATTTTCCATCACTTTCATCCTGTTCCAGAGAAGCAGAATATTTTCTGTCTCTTTAGTCTGACATTTTTTATTCAGGAGAGGAATATTTGCCCTTGCTCACATTCCCAGAGGAATAGGCAAGCCTGTAAAAGAAGTTCAATTTCCACTGCCTCTTTGCTGTCACACTTTGGAAATATTTTCCACAGAGGACTGTGGCTGTGAATGGAGAAAGGGTGATATTTCTTTCAAAATGTGAGCTTACTGCTGATAGAGAGAGGAATTTTAATTTAGAAATGAGGAACTCAATTGCTCTTTCAGCCTATGCCATAAGTAGAAGACACACCTTTTACAGGTTTGTTGCACTGATTTCCTTTTCTGAATAGGGCATGATCAGTAGCTTTTTCTTTTTCTGGTCTAGATATAATTGAATCCCTCAGTGACTTGAGGATGACCTGTCACTCCTCTAAACCTCAAATATCTTAAAAATTAAAATTAAGATTTATATAATCAATACTTAATGAGCTCCCTGTTCCAGACCCTCTATAGAGTTTTGTAATGTTCTGTTGTCTATAGTCTGAAAAAAAGCTCACAGCACCTGGAATAATGACCTAAGTCTCTACAACAACATTTCATTTATTGTGAAGAAAGCAATCTAGTGCTGCAGAGCTTTTCCAAAATGCTGTTCTAGTGTCTAGCCTAGTATGATATAAAAGTCTGGTGTTCTGTAAGTATGTACTGTAATGGCACAGAAGTTATTACTCCACAGGTAGACAGTAATCCATCCACTATGAAATATTCTGTCCAGCAATTGTCTCTTATATGCTACACAATTTAAGGCTTAGGTACACTACAGCATTATCATTATTTATAAAACTCTTTCTCTCTGTATTGATCTCATTTAGTTTAAGAGCTTAAATGAGATGGTAAAATTGGTGTGTATGTATCTTCCTTATACAGTCAAGTGATATAGAAAGCTGTATCACTTGCGGGTAATTCACATTTCAGGTATGTTAAATGACTTCTTGAAGCATCTGTTAATCCCTGTTGACTAGAGCTAAACAAGGGTGAGTAGGTGTCTTCATTTGGAGTCTCAGGTGACATGAATTCAAGTCTGTATGCCCATAAGGTTCCCATTTCATTACTATAATTTGCCTTTGACAGTTGCTAGCTTCTCATACTTCCATTCTTATTGAGTAACTAATAACAGAAGTTCTTTAACTGATCTAGTGAGAAGCTATCATTCTGTTCCAGTTTTTGCTCCTTCAGTGTCTTCATGAAAGGTCATCCTAAAATGTTGTTAATTATACAAAGTGCGCAGAAGAGCCCACTTGAATATTCCCTCCAATTTGCAAGCAAAAGAGGTTATTGGGCATTACTTCCAAAAATCCAGCTCTGACTGTATGAGGGGAGAATGAAAGGTTTAATTGTTCCAAGATCTACCTTTGTTACTGACAGTTACTGACAGTCCCAGGCAAGACTGGGTAATTTACTAATAATATGCTAGTCAAAGTGACTTAGGTAATGGCACCCACTAACTGTCATTTGCCATACTTAGGCTATATGTTCACAAATACATTTTTCTAATTGTTTCTGGTTAGGAGCTTATCTTCCTGAGAATCAAATATGAAGATATTTTATAATATTAATTGTAGATTCTGGGACTTCAAACAGTTCACTGAAAAAAATGGAAAATCCACAGACCTCATCTTTTTATTTCTTTAGTTTAAGTTGTGAAGTAATTACTCAGCAGAGAATAGCATTATTTGTCAAGATGACCTCAGAAATTCTTTAAGGAAACAGCATTGTCTTTGGGTCTGAAAACAGCAGAAGTAACACATTTTGTTTATTTAGACTCCACTTTGCTTAAATGAGGAGGTCATGAGCTGTACCCTCTTTCTCTTTTCTTTTTTAACAGTACAATGCAAATTTGATTACATCTTTGTGATAATGAGTGTGATATACAGAACGAGTTGATGTAAAATAATGTGAAACAAATGGAAGTGACACTGTGACACAGATGAGGTAAGGCATCACAAATTCAGAATTTCTCCAGACAGAAAGAGAAGAAAGATAGGAAGGAGAGAATCTACTTTGGTTCCCTCTCAGGGAAAGCATGGAGCATGAGTTCATCTCTTAATACCCCAAGAATATACAAAGATGAGGATTGCTAAGAAAACTCTGGGAATAGCTTGAGCAAGAGTCTGTGCTTATCAGACACCAGAGAATCTAATCCTCAGGCAAAGTTCTCTCTCTCACCCTCCTCCTACCCTCCTGGATTCTCTGATGTCTGAGAGAGAGTAATTTATGATGCAGTCCTAACAATAAACAAGCACAAATTCACTTGAAAACTGGCTTCATTATTTTTGTTCAGAAAATTTCTTGCTGTTCCTCTGGAACTGCTTTTTTTATAGGACCAAATTTTCGTGTCTGTGGACTTTAAAACTAAAATTGATATTGAAATTTCAGCCCATGTTATTGCCAAATTTATTCAGAAGCAGAAATATCTACAAACAAATCTGTTAACCCTCTATGAATTCAGCAGTCATCTGATCAGTCCCAGTGTAACATGCTTGCTAGTTGAAATTTTGGACGAATGTAGGATGTTTTCCCCGAAGTACTTTTCTCTCCCCATAAAACCACACACAAGCAGCTAGCTTCTGGTTAGACTAACCAGCCCTACAACCCAAATACGAAAGCCAAATTTGCTGATGCAACTAGAAGTATAGTGATCGAGAAAGATGGAAAATAAAATTTGATAACAAGTTTCTTTTTCATATAGTATATGAATATGTCAGGAAAACCTATGTTTATTATAGAAGTTCATAGGAAAGAGATAAGGCTGTATGACTCTTTTCTTGATTTCTAAGCATTCAGCTGTTTAGCCTCATATATATGCAGTCTGCTAATAATTAATTTATCACGAAATCCAAGAGGGAAGGTTTATTCCTGTGCTAAGATTTATTCCTTTTTCTGTTCTTGTATTTCAGAGGATTTCAAACTAAATAGATGCTCTTCAAAGACTGCAGCCAAGTAATTATTTTCTTTTAACAAGCTTATTAGTTTATTTACTTATGTTGAAGTGGGCTTCTCAGTTATTATATTTCATTTGCAGAACACTATTTTTTGAAGAATGGTAGGATGATTAGTGTCATATTAGAGTGTCATCATTTGCAGTACTATAGTTAAGGGTTTGCCACATTTACGTTTCATATCCCTTTGGTTCAATGGCTTCTTATAACTTAGCTATTAAAAGAAATTTCACTGCAGGTCCATGAGTCTGTCTTTCAAAAATTTAGTATAAAATTATTTCTGTAAGTTACATTAAGGATGAAAGAACTTGTGTTTTTTTCCAAATTTTTATATAACCAAATATTATTAAGGACTGCTTCTTCCGAGCTCAAGATCAGAGCATCCGAACAAGTAGGAAGTCAAGGAAGGGTACCAGGAGACCTGCATGGTTAAACAGGGAACTGCTGGGCAAACTCAAGTGGAAGAAGAGGGTGTACAGATCATGGAAGGAGGGGCTGGCCACTTGGGAGGAATATAAGTCTGTTGTCAGAGGATGTAGGGAGGCAACTAGGAAAGCTAAGGCCTCCTTGGAATTAAACCTTGCAAGAGAGGTCAAGGACAACAGAAAGGGCTTCTTCAAATACATTGCAGGTAAAACCAACACTAGAGGCAATGTAGGCCCACTGGTGAATGAGGTGGGGGCCCTAGAGACAGAGGATAAAAAGAAGGCAGAGTTACTGAATGCCTTCTTTGCCTCTGTCTATACTGCTGGAGGCTGTCCTGAGGAGCCCTGGACCCCTGAGGTCCCAGAAGAAGTCAGGATAGAGGAGGAATCTGTCTTGGTAGATGAGGGCTGGGTCAGGGACCAATTAAGCAATCTGGACGTCCATAAATCCATGGGCCCTGATGGGATGCACCCGCGGGTGCTGAGGGAGCTGGCGGAAGTCATTGCTAGGCCACTCTCCATCATCTTTGCTAAGTCGTGGGCAACGGGAGAGGTGCCTGAGGACTGGAGGAAAGCGAATGTCACTCCAGTCTTGAAAAAGGGCAAGAAGGAGGACCCGGGTAACTATAGACCGGTCAGCCTCACCTCCATCCCCGCAAAGGTGATGGAACAACTTGTCCTTGGTGCTGTCTCTAGGCACATCAAGGATAGGGGGATCATTAGGGGCACTCAGCATGGCTTCACCAAGGGGAAGTCATGCTTAACCAACTTGATAGCCTTTTATGAGGACATAACCCGGTGGACAGATGATGGTAAAGCTGTGGATGTGGTCTATCTCGATTTCAGTAAAGCGTTTGACACGGTCTCCCACAGCATCCTCGCAGCTAAACTGAGGAAGTGTGGTCTGGATGATCGGGTAGTGAGGTGGATTGTGAACTGGCTGAAGGAAAGAAGCCAGAGAGTGGTGGTCAATGGGACTGAGTCCAGTTGGAGGTCTGTGTCTAGCGGAGTCCCGCAAGGGTCGGTACTGGGACCAGTTCTATTCAATATATTCATTAATGACTTGGATGAGGGATTAGAGTGTGCTGTCAGCAAGTTTGCTGATGACACAAAACTGGGAGGAGTGGCTGACACACCAGAAGGCTGCGCAGCCATTCAGAGAGACCTAGACAGGCTGGAGAGTTGGCCAGGGAGAAATTTAATGAAATATAACAAGGGCAAGTGTAGAGTCCTGCATCTGGGCAAGAACAACCCCATGTACCAGTACAAGTTGGGGGCAGACCTGTTGGAGAGCAGCGTAGGGGAAAGGAACCTGGGGGTCCTAGTGGACAGCAGGATGGTTTGAGCCAGCAATGTGCCCTTGTGGCCAAGAAGGCCAATGGCATCCTGGGGTGTATTAGAAGGGGTGTGGTCAGCAGGTCGAGAGAGGTTCTCCTCCCCCTCTCCTCTGCCCTGGTGAGGCTGCATCTGGAATATTGTGTCCAGTTCTGGGCCCCTCAGTTCAAGAAGGACAGGGAACTGCTAGAGAGAGTCCAGCACAGAGCCACGAAGATGATTAAGGGGGTGGAACATCTCCCTTATGAGGAGAGGCTGAGGGAGCTGGGTCTCTTTAGCTTGGAGAAGAGGAGACTGAGGGGTGACCTCATTAATGTTTATAAATATGGAAAGGGCAAGTGTCATGAGGATGGAGCCAGGCTCTTCTCAGTGACATCCCTTGACAGGACAAGGGGCAATGGGTGCAAGCTGGAACACAGGAGGTTCCACATAAATATGAGGAAAAACTTCTTTACGGTGAGGGTGACCGAACACTGGAACAGGCTGCCCAGAGAGGTTGTGGAGTCTCCTTCTCTGGAGACATTCAAAACCCGCCTGGACGCGTTCCTGTGTGATATGGTCTAGGCAATCCTGCTCTGGCAGGGGGATTGGACTAGATGATCTTTCGAGGTCCCTTCCAATCCCTAACATTCTGTGATTCTGTGATTCTGTGATTATAGTTTTGATTAAAGCCACACTTCAATCAACATTTTAAAGGAATAAAAAATATTCTAAAGGAAAATATCTAATATGCTTGATAAGGATTTGGATACTTCATGTAATAAGGTAAATAATTTGTCTTTTCCTTTGGATATATCATGGAAAATATGTAGCTTGAGGTAACTTACAAATTACCAACATCATTATGATAAAGACCAATATATAGTTAATGAAGCTTCGGAGAAGTTGAAAGTCTTCAAAACATATACAAGTGCAGGCTACCTTGTCTTTGGTAGCGCATCTAATATAAAGTTCCTGCTTGACTAACCTGATCTCTTTCTATGACAAGATGACCCGCATATTGGATGAGGGTAAGGCTGTGCATGTTGTCTACCTAGACTTTACTAAAGCGTTTGACACTGTCTCCCATGGCATTCTCCTGGAGAAACTGACTGCTCATGGCTTGGACAGGCATATGCTTAGCTGGGTAAAAAACTGGCTGGACAACTGGCCCAAAGAGTTGTGGTGAATGGAGTTGAATCCAGTTGGCAGCCAGTCACAAGTGGTATTCCCTAAGGCTCGGTATTGGGACCAGTTCTCTTTAATATCTTTATCAATGATCTGGACAAGGAGCTCAAATGCACCCTCAGCAGGTTCGCAGATGACACCCAGTTGGGTGGGAGTGTTGATCTGCTTGAGTGTAGGAAGGCTCTGCAGGGGGATCTGGACAGGCTGGATCGATGGGCTGAGGCCAGTTGTATGGGGTTCAAAAAGGCCAAGTGTCAGGTCCTGCACTTGGATCACAACAACCCCATGCAGTGCTACAGGCTTTGGGAAGAGTGGCTCGAAAGCTGCCTGGTGGAAAAGGACCTGAGGGTGTTGATCGATGTCCAGCTGAATATGAGCCAGCAGTGTGCCCAGGAGGCCAAGAAGGCCAACAGCATCCTTCTATCAGAAATAGTGTGGCCAGCAGGACTAGGGAAGTGATCGTCCCCCTGTACTCGGCACTGATGAGGCTGCACCTTGAATACTGTGTTCAGTTTTGAGCCCCTCACTACAAGACAGACATCGAGGTGCTGGAGCAAGTCCGAAGAAGGGCAATGAAGCTGCTGAAAGGTCTAGAGCACAAGTCATGTGAAGAGTGGCTAAGGGAACTGGGGTTGTTTAGTCTGGAGAAAAGGAGGCTGAGGGGAGACCTTATCAGTCTCTACAGGTACCTAAAAGGAGGTTGTAGGGAGACGGGTGTTCGTCTCTTCTCCCAAGTAACAAGTGTTAAGACAAAAGGAAACGGCCTCAACTTGTGCCAGGGGAGGTTTAGATTGGATATTAGGAAAAATTCTTCACCACAATGGTTATCAAACATTGGAACAGGCTGCCCAGGGAAGTGGTGGAGTCACAATCCCTGGAGGTATTTAACAGACGTGTAGATGTGGTGCCTAGGTATATGGTTTAGTGGTGAACTTGGTAGTGTTAGGTTAACAGTTGGACTTGATGATCTTAAAGTTTTTTTCTAACCAAAGTTATTCTATGATTCTATAAAATGATGCATTCTTGGTTCCTGACTAACATATTTACAGTTTCTTCACTATCTGCAGGAAAGAGGAAAGTTTTCTATATAGCTGCCTCACATTCTCATCAAAAGCAAAGGCACTGATTTTTCAATGTAACTATTCAGACATTTATATTATTACATACATTCACTGGTATTCACAACAAAGGGATAAAGGCCCACTCTCCTGGATTGGCCTGTAATACTGAAGCAGTAGTTCCCACACAGCTGAGTCATCTATGACATCCATCACAACTGAGCAGCCATCTGCCTGAATATAAAACATGGTTTCTACTGTAGACAAAATGATACACTGAAAATGGGCTAGTTCTCAAAACACAGTCTGAATGCATTTTGCTACGTCATATTTACTGTTGTTCATTGAATTGAACATTTGTAGCCTTACCTTACTATCTGTTGAGGTTGTGCTCCTGAAAAGTGGAGGCTAGAGATTTCACAGTTAGCAAAGCAATTTTTTCTGGTAAGAATTAATGTAATGAGGGGAATGCATCCAGAGACTTAAGAAATATGAATTATTTAAATGCATAGGTACTGGGTGTATAGTTTGGAGGGTGGAGAGGCACAAACAGGACCATCAGGTTTGTTAACTGTTTTTTCAGAGACTTTTTTTTTTTTTTTTTCAGAATGTATTGCAGCTTCTTCATGTATGAGACTGACTACCTGTTACAAATCTTTCTGTGAGCATCCTTGTTGTCTCTTTGTAAGCAGTTACATTTTTGTTATGTCATCCTCTTAGATGAGTCAAGGTCAATCAAGGGTAGAGGAAATATGAAACAGGTATTGACAAGGGTTAGAAGAGCAGAGTATTAAACAATACAGAGAAATGATGAATAGAGGAATGAACAGTAAAAGCTAACATAAGAGCATTGGAAGTATGGCCAGTGTTATGCCCTTCGGACATAGAACTAAGGCCTCTGTAGTTTCGAGGCCACCTCTACTCTCTGACTGTGAGCTTTAGGAAGCCACGGTGCAATTATATACTCATTCTTGACTTTGGGGCTAACTAATGATTTAAATGGAATCAAAGGTGGCTTCTTAGCAAAAGTTGATTTCTTTGTTTTTTCTTCAAGGTGGTATGAGTTCTTTATCTGTGTCCAAAGTACTCTTAAGGTCTGAATGCTATGTTTCTCCATTTTGTTACTTTCAACAGCTCAGTAATTTAGTGAGAGCAATCAACAATTTGGGACATTATGACCACAGAGGGTTTAATTCTGCTTTAGAGCAGGATTTAATGAGCTTGCAAATTAACAGAGACTTTCTTATATTCAATGCCTACAAATTTGATTGTTGAGCTCCAAGAAAACATAACATGGACAACTTCTCAGAGTGTTGGTGGCCACAGTGAATGAATTTGTTCAAGTCTCAGGGGATACAAATAGCTCCTGGTTCTTGTTTTACACTCCAGCTGCAGTGCACTCACGCTTATTTTATTTCAGTAGTCTTATCTAACAGCC